>NW_028126358.1:0-600000 GCF_965194825.1 Balaenoptera physalus | reverse complement strand
TCACTGCTGTGATTTTGCCGCTTTACACCCACTTGACTCACTTACAGAGAGATATCAATGCATAGGTTTCAAGATTCTTACTAGTCAGATATATTCTTGGGCGGTGAATTGGGGGTGTTGAGTCCAATTCATTGAGGAAGGAGTAGGGCTTGTCTATTACATATTGGGTTTATGGAACGGTATCTGAGATAATTTGAAACCCTTGTTGTATGCATCACCCCACCTCACCTTTCCCGTTAAGCAGCCATAGTGTGTTTTGTAAACGTGTGACTCTATTCTGTTTTGTAATTCAGTTCAAGGGTAGCGGTTTTTACATTCCCTCTATAAGTCGTATCTTATGATAAGTGCCTTTTTCTGTGTGACTTATTTCACTCAGAATCGTCGTACCTAAATCCAATCATCATGCTGCTACTAGCCTTATGACGTTGATTTCATGGCTGAGTGATATTCCATTGTACATAAGGACCACCACTTCTTTATCCATTTTTCTCTTTCCTGGGATATTTAAGGTGTAACGAAGTGGAGATTCTTGTCAACAGAGCAGCCCTAAACTTTGGGGTGCCTGTGTCTTGCTGATTTTTAGTTTTCCCAATTTATACGCCCATGAGTGGATGTGCCCTATGCTCCCTAAGCTGAGTTTTTTAGATGTTTCAGGACACACCGTGCACTTCTCCAGAGTGGCTGTTGGCAATTTACATCCCGCCCATCAGCGTAGCCAGGCTCCCGTTTCTCCATGGCCTGTCCTGCATTTCTGGTTTTGACAGTTTATTCAGCATGGCCCTTTTGACCGATGGGAAGCGAGACTTCTTTGTAGCGCTGATTTGCCTTTCCAGGTTGCTTGGTTGGCCAAAAAGGGCGTATGCGTTTTTTCCTGAATATATTCAGGAAAAAACGCATACGCCCTTTTTGGCCAAGGGCATCATTGTCGAGGTTTTGCCGCTTTTCCTGTGCTTTAAAGGCGATTCGAATCTCCCTCCTGAAATCTGTTTCCTGCAATTCTGCCTTGCTTTCAAATCCTCTTCGTTGCCTTCCCTCAATATATTTGTGGACGAGAGTCATCATTTATAACTCTGCAGGTTTGTGAATTGCAGTGCCCCTGAGCTCCATTTTTCAACTCGCTTTCTAGGGCGCTGGCCGCAAAAGCGCAGGATTGCTTCAGGCCCTATTCTGGTCCCAGGCGGCAGGCTGAGCCTGTGGTTAATTCTTCTTCCTGATGGGAAAATAGAGTGACCTCTGCCTGTCCCAACACCTGGAGCTAGTCTCTCATTGGTTCCCCCTCTTCCCTTTCATCCTCAGGACAAATTGCAAGCTGTACGGAACAGGAGGTTAAAGGTGCTGATTCTCCAAGGAGGGAGATTGCTAGTAAAGCGGCTGGAATGGCGAACCCGAGCACAAGGAGATGAGAAATGAGGTGCGTTTTAGAAACCTTTCCCGATCACACAGTGTACCATCTTCTGGGTTTCTCATGCATGTTTTCGATGTAGGAAGATGCCCTTGAACCTGGAGATTTGGGACCCATGGGATGGGTACCACGCAGTATTACTTTAAAGGGTCTGCGTTTGCTCACCCAACCTCACCAAACCTCTCAGCCCCAAGAGTGTCCACCCTTATGTCTCAATCAGCTGTGGGTCTAGATATGGTCAATCCAGGTGGCATTACAGCCGCTGAACGAATTTTGTAAGAATTTCTCTCTCTTTCACTGTCTTTGTTTCACGGGTTTTTAAAAGTAATTGATTTTTATAATGGGGTTTACCTGCTTTTCACTGCTGTGATTTTGCCGCTTTACACCCACTTGACTCACTTACAGAGAGATATCAATGCATAGGTTTCAAGATTCTTACTAGTCAGATATATTCTTGGGCGGTGAATTGGGGGTGTTGAGTCCAATTCATTGAGGAAGGAATAGGGCTTGTCTATTACATATTGGGTTTATGGAACGGTATCTGAGATAATTTGAAACCCTTGTTGTATGCATCACCCCACCTCACCTTTCCCGTTAAGAAGCCATAGTGTGTTTTCTAAACGTGTGACTCTATTCTGTTTTGTAATTCAGTTCAAGGGTAGCGGTTTTTACATTCCCTCTATAAGTCATATCTTATGATAAGTGTCTTTTTCTGTGTGACTTATTTCACTTAGAATCGTCGTACCTAAATCCAATCATCATGCTGCTACTAGCCTTATGACGTTGATTTCATGGCTGAGTGATATTCCATTGTACATAAGGACCACAACTTCTTTATCCATTTTTCTCTTTCCTGGGATATTTAAGGTGTAACGAAGTGGAGATTCTTGTCAACAGAGCAGCCCTAAACTTTGGGGTGCCTGTGTCTTGCTGATTTTTAGTTTTCCCAATTTATACGCCCATGAGTGGATGTGCCCTATGCTCCCTAAGCTGAGTTTTTTAGATGTTTCAGGACACACCGTACACTTCTCCAGAGTGGCTGTTGGCAATTTACATCCCGCCCATCAGCGTAGCCAGGCTCCCGTTTCTCCATGGCCTGTCCTGCATTTCTGGTTTTGACACTTTATTCAGCATGGCCCTTTTGACCGATGGGAAGCGAGACTTCTTTGTAGCGCTGATTTGCCTTTCCAGGTTGCTTGGTTGGCCAAAAAGGGCGTATGCGTTTTTTCCTGAATATATTCAGGAAAAAACGCATACGCCCTTTTTGGCCAAGGGCATCATTGTCGAGGTTTTGCCGCTTTTCCTGTGCTTTAAAGGCGATTCGAATCTCCCTCCTGAAATCTGTTTCCTGCAATTCTGCCTTGCTTTCAAATCCTCTTCGTTGCCTTCCCTCAATATATTTGTGGATGAGAGTCATCATTTATAAGTCTGCAGGTTTGTGAATTGCAGTGCCCCTGAGCTCCATTTTTCAACTCGCTTTCTTGGGCGCTGGCCGCAAAAGCGCAGGATTGCTTCAGGCCCTATTCTGGTCCCAGGCGGCAGGCTGAGCCTGTGGTTAATTCTTCTTCCTGATGGGAAAATAGAGTGACCTCTGCCTGTCCCAACACCTGGAGCTAGTCTCTCATTGTTTCCCCCTCTTCCCTTTCATCCTCAGGACAAATTGCAAGCTGTACGGAACAGGAGGTTAAAGGTGCTGATTCTCCAAGGAGGGAGATTGCTAGTAAAGCGGCTGGAATGGCGAACCCGAGCACAAGGAGATGAGAAATGAGGTGCGTTTTAGAAACCTTTCCCGATCACACGGTGTACCATCTTCTGGGTTTCTCATGCATGTTTTCGATGTAGGAAGATGCCCTTGAACCTGGAGATTTGGGACCCATGGGATGGGTACCACGCAGTATTACTTTAAAGGGTCTGCGTTTGCTCACCCAACCTCACCAAACCTCTCAGCCCCAAGAGTGTCCACCCTTATGTCTCAATCAGCTGTGGGTCAAGATATGGTCAATCCAGGTGGCATTACAGCCGCTGAAAGAATTTTGTAAGAATTTCTCTCTCTTTCACTGTCTTTGTTTCACGGGTTTTTAAAAGTAATTGATTTTTATAATGGGGTTTACCTGCTTTTCACTGCTGTGATTTTGCCGCTTTACACCCACTTGACTCACTTTCAGAGAGATATCAATGCATAGGTTTCAAGATTCTTACTAGTCAGATATCTTCTTGGGCGGTGAATAGGGGGTGCTGAGTCCAATTCCTTGAGCAAGGAGTAGGGATTGTCTATTACATATTGGTTTTATGGAACGGTATCTGAGCTAATTTGAAACCCTTGTTGTATGCATCACCCCACCTCACCTTTCCCGTTAAGCAGCCATAGTGTGTTTTCTAAACGTGTGATTCTCTTCTGTTTTGTAATTCAGTTCAAGGGTAGCGGTTTTTACATTCCCTCTATAAGTCATATCTTATGATAAGTGTCTTTTTCTGTGTGACTTATTTCACTTAGAATCGTCGTACCTAAATCCACTCATCATGCTGCTACTAGCCTTATGACGTTGATATCATGGCTGAGTGATATTCCATTGTACATAAGGACCACCACTTCTTTATCCATTTTTCTCTTTCCTGGGATATTTAAGGTGTAACGAAGTGGAGATTCTTGTCAACAGAGCAGCCCTAAACTTTGGGGTGCCTGTGTCTTGCTGATTTTTAGTTTTCTCAATTTATACGCCCATGAGTGGATGTGCCCTATGCTCCCTAAGCTGAGTTTTGTAGATGTTTCAGGACACACCGTGCACTTCTCCAGAGTGGCTGTTGGCAATTTACATCCCGCCCATCAGCGTAGCCAGGCTCCCGTTTCTCCATGGCCTGTCCTGCATTTCTGGTTTTGACACTTTATTCAGCATGGCCCTTTTGACCGATGGGAAGCGAGACTTCTTTGTAGCGCTGATTTGCCTTTCCAGGTTGCTTGGTTGGCCAAAAAGGGCGTATGCGTTTTTTCCTGAATATATTCAGGAAAAAACGCATACGCCCTTTTTGGCCAAGGGCATCATTGTCGAGGTTTTGCCGCTTTTCCTGTGCTTTAAAGGCGATTCGAATCTCCCTCCTGAAATCTGTTTCCTGCAATTCTGCCTTGCTTTCAAATCCTCTTCGTTGCCTTCCCTCAATATATTTGTGGAAGAGAGTCATCATTTATAAGTCTGCAGGTTTGTGAATTGCAGTGCCCCTGAGCGCCATTTTTCAACTCGCTTTCTTGGGCGCTGGCCGCAAAAGCGCAGGATTGCTTCAGGCCCTATTCTGGTCCCAGGCGGCAGGCTGAGCCTGTGGTTAATTCTTCTTCCTGATGGGAAAATAGAGTGACCTCTGCCTGTCCCAACACCTAGAGCTAGTCTCTCATTGGTTCCCCCTCTTCCCTTTCATCCTCAGGACAAATTGCAAGCTGTACGGAACAGGAGGTTAAAGGTGCTGATTCTCCAAGGAGGGAGATTGCTAGTAAAGCGGCTGGAATGGCGAACCCGAGCACAAGGAGATGAGAAATGAGGTGCGTTTTAGAAACCTTTCCCGATCACACGGTGTACCATCTTCTGGGTTTCTCATGCATGTTTTCGATGTAGGAAGATGCCCTTGAACCTGGAGATTTGGGACCCATGGGATGGGTACCACGCAGTATTACTTTAAAGGGTCTGCGTTTGCTCACCCAACCTCACCAAACCTCTCAGCCCCAAGAGTGTCCACCCTTATGTCTCAATCAGCTGTGGGTCAAGATATGGTCAATCCAGGTGGCATCACAGCCCCTGAACGAATTTTGTAAGAATTTCTCTCTCTTTCACTGTCTTTGTTTCACGGGTTTTTAAAAGTAATTGATTTTTATAATGGGGTTTACCTGCTTTTCACTGCTGTGATTTTGCCGCTTTACACCCACTTGACTCACTTTCAGAGAGATATCAATGCATAGGTTTCAAGATTCTTACTAGTCAGATATCTTCTTGGGCGGTGAATAGGGGGTGCTGAGTCCAATTCCTTGAGCAAGGAGTAGGGATTGTCTATTACATATTGGTTTTATGGAACGGTATCTGAGCTAATTTGAAACCCTTGTTGTATGCATCACCCCACCTCACCTTTCCCGTTAAGCAGCCATAGTGTGTTTTCTAAACGTGTGATTCTCTTCTGTTTTGTAATTCAGTTCAAGGGTAGCGGTTTTTACATTCCCTCTATAAGTCATATCTTATGATAAGTGTCTTTTTCTGTGTGACTTATTTCACTTAGAATCGTCGTACCTAAATCCACTCATCATGCTGCTACTAGCCTTATGACGTTGATATCATGGCTGAGTGATATTCCATTGTACATAAGGACCACCACTTCTTTATCCATTTTTCTCTTTCCTGGGATATTTAAGGTGTAACGAAGTGGAGATTCTTGTCAACAGAGCAGCCCTAAACTTTGGGGTGCCTGTGTCTTGCTGATTTTTAGTTTTCTCAATTTATACGCCCATGAGTGGATGTGCCCTATGCTCCCTAAGCTGAGTTTTTTAGATGTTTCAGGACACACCGTGCACTTCTCCAGAGTGGCTGTTGGCAATTTACATCCCGCCCATCAGCGTAGACAGGCTCCCGTTTCTCCATGGCCTGTCCTGCATTTCTGGTTTTGACACTTTATTCAGCATGGCCCTTTTGACCGATGGGAAGCGAGACTTCTTTGTAGCGCTGATTTGCCTTTCCAGGTTGCTTGGTTGGCCAAAAAGGGCGTATGCGTTTTTTCCTGAATATATTCAGGAAAAAACGCATACGCCCTTTTTGGCCAAGGGCATCATTGTCGAGGTTTTGCCGCTTTTCCTGTGCTTTAAAGGCGATTCGAATCTCCCTCCTGAAATCTGTTTCCTGCAATTCTGCCTTGTTTTCAAATCCTCTTCGTTGCCTTCCCTCAATAAATTTGTGGAAGAGAGTCATCATTTATAAGTCTGCAGGTTTGTGAATTGCAGTGCCCCTGAGCGCCATTTTTCAACTCGATTTCTTGGGCGCTGGCCGCAAAAGCGCAGGATTGCTTCAGGCCCTATTCTGGTCCCAGGCGGCAGGCTGAGCCTGTGGTTAATTCTTCTTCCTGATGGGAAAATAGAGTGACCTCTGCCTCTCCCAACACCTAGAGCTAGTCTCTCATTGGTTCCCCCTCTTCCCGTTCATCCTCAGGACAAATTGCAAGCTGTACGGAACAGGAGGTTAAAGGTGCTGATTCTCCAAGGAGGGAGATTGCTAGTAAAGCGGCTGGAATGGCGAACCCGAGCACAAGGAGATGAGAAATGAGGTGCGTTTTAGAAACCTTTCCCGATCACACGGTGTACCATCTTCTGGGTTTCTCATGCATGTTTTCGATGTAGGAAGATGCCCTTGAACCTGGAGATTTGGGACCCATGGTATGGGTACCACGCAGTATTACTTTAAAGGGTCTGCATTTGCTCACCCAACCTCACGAAACCTCTCAGCCCCAAGAGTGTCCACCCTTATGTCTCAATCAGCTGTGGGTCTAGATATGGTCAATCCAGGTGGCATTACAGCCGCTGAAAGAATTTTGTAAGAATTTCTCTCTCTTTCACTGTCTTTGTTTCACGGGTTTTTAAAAGTAATTGATTTTTATAATGGGGTTTACCTGCTTTTCACTGCTGTGATTTTGCCGCTTTACACCCACTTGACTCACTTTCAGAGAGATATCAATGCATAGGTTTCAAGATTCTTACTAGTCAGATATATTCTTGGGCGGTGAATAGGGGGTGCTGAGTCCAATTCCTTGAGCAAGGAGTAGGGCTTGTCTATTACATATTGGGTTTATGGAACGGTATCTGAGCTAATTTGAAACCCTTGTTGTATGCATCACCCCACCTCACCTTTCCCGTTAAGCAGCCATAATGTGTTTTCTAAACGTGTGACTATATTCTGTTTTGTAATTCAGTTCAAGGGTAGCGGTTTTTACATTCCCTCTATAAGTCATATCTTATGATAAGTGTCTTTTTCTGTGTGACTTATTTCACTTAGAATCGTCGTACCTAAATCCACTCATCATGCTGCTACTAGCCTTATGACGTTGATTTCATGGCTGAGTGATATTCCATTGTACATAAGGACCACCACTTCTTTATCCATTTTTCTCTTTCCTGGGATATTTAAGGTGTAACGAAGTGGAGATTCTTGTCAACAGAGCAGCCCTAAACTTTGGGGTGCCTGTGTCTTGCTGATTTTTAGTTTTCTCAATTTATACGCCCATGAGTGGATGTGCCCTATGCTCCCTAAGCTGAGTTTTTTAGATGTTTCAGGACACACCGTGCACTTCTCCAGAGTGGCTGTTGGCAATTTACATCCCGCCCATCAGCGTAGCCAGGCTCCCGTTTCTCCATGGCCTGTCCTGCATTTCTGGTTTTGACACTTTATTCAGCATGGCCCTTTTGACCGATGGGAAGCGAGACTTCTTTGTAGCGCTGATTTGCCTTTCCAGGTTGCTTGGTTGGCCAAAAAGGGCGTATGCGTTTTTTCCTGAATATATTCAGGAAAAAACGCATACGCCCTTTTTGGCCAAGGGCATCATTGTCGAGGTTTTGCCGCTTTTCCTGTGCTTTAAAGGCGATTCGAATCTCCCTCCTGAAATCTGTTTCCTGCAATTCTGCCTTGCTTTCAAATCCTCTTCGTTGCCTTCCCTCAATATATTTGTGGACGAGAGTCATCATTTATAAGTCTGCAGGTTTGTGAATTGCAGTGCCCCTGAGCGCCATTTTTCAACTCGCTTTCTTGGGCGCTGGCCGCAAAAGCGCAGGATTGCTTCAGGCCCTATTCTGGTCCCAGGCGGCAGGCTGAGCCTGTGGTTAATTCTTCTTCCTGATGGGAAAATAGAGTGACCTCTGCCTCTCCCAACACCTAGAGCTAGTCTCTCATTGGTTCCCCCTCTTCCCTTTCATCCTCAGGACAAATTGCAAGCTGTACGGAACAGGAGGTTAAAGGTGCTGATTCTCCAAGGAGGGAGATTGCTAGTAAAGCGGCTGGAATGGCGAACCCGAGCACAAGGAGATGAGAAATGAGGTGCGTTTTAGAAACCTTTCCCGATCACACGGTGTACCATCTTCTGGGTTTCTCATGCATGTTTTCGATGTAGGAAGATGCCCTTGAACCTGGAGATTTGGGACCCATGGGATGGGTACCACGCAGTATTACTTTAAAGGGTCTGCGTTTGCTCACCCAACCTCACCAAACCTCTCAGCCCCAAGAGTGTCCACCCTTATGTCTCAATCAGCTGTGGGTCTAGATATGGTCAATCCAGGTGGCATTACAGCCGCTGAAAGAATTTTGTAAGAATTTCTCTCTCTTTCACTGTCTTTGTTTCACGGGTTTTTAAAAGTAATTGATTTTTATAATGGGGTTTACCTGCTTTTCACTGCTGTGATTTTGCCGCTTTACACCCACTTGACTCACTTTCAGAGAGATATCAATGCATAGGTTTCAAGATTCTTACTAGTCAGATATATTCTTGGGCGGTGAATAGGGGGTGCTGAGTCCAATTCCTTGAGCAAATAGTAGGGCTTGTCTATTACATATTGGGTTTATGGAACGGTATCTGAGCTAATTTGAAACCCTTGTTGTATGCATCACCCCACCTCACCTTTCCCGTTAAGCAGCCATAACGTGTTTTCTAAACGTGTGACTCTATTCTGTTTTGTAATTCAGTTCAAGGGTAGCGGTTTTTACATTCCCTCTATAAGTCATATCTTATGATAAGTGTCTTTTTCTGTGTGACTTATTTCACTTAGAATCGTCGTACCTAAATCCACTCATCATGCTGCTACTAGCCTTATGACGTTGATTTCATGGCTGAGTGATATTCCATTGTACATAAGGACCACCACTTCTTTATCCATTTTTCTCTTTCCTGGGATATTTAAGGTGTAACGAAGTGGAGATTCTTGTCAACAGAGCAGCCCTAAACTTTGGGGTGCCTGTGTCTTGCTGATTTTTAGTTTTCTCAATTTATACGCCCATGAGTGGATGTGCCCTATGCTCCCTAAGCTGAGTTTTTTAGATGTTTCAGGACACACCGTGCACTTCTCCAGAGTGGCTGTTGGCAATTTACATCCCGCCCATCAGCGTAGCCAGGCTCCCGTTTCTCCATGGCCTGTCCTGCATTTCTGGTTTTGACACTTAATTCAGCATGGCCCTTTTGACCGATGGGAAGCGAGACTTCTTTGTAGCGCTGATTTGCCTTTCCAGGTTGCTTGGTTGGCCAAAAAGGGCGTATGCGTTTTTTCCTGAATATATTCAGGAAAAAACGCATACGCCCTTTTTGGCCAAGGGCATCATTGTCGAGGTTTTGCCGCTTTTCCTGTGCTTTAAAGGCGATTCGAATCTCCCTCCTGAAATCTGTTTCCTGCAATTCTGCCTTGCTTTCAAATCCTCTTCGTTGCCTTCCCTCAATATATTTGTGGACGAGAGTCATCATTTATAAGTCTGCAGGTTTGTGAATTGCAGTGCCCCTGAGCTCCATTTTTCAACTCGCTTTCTTGGGCGCTGGCCGCAAAAGCGCAGGATTGCTTCAGGCCCTATTCTGGTCCCAGGCGGCAGGCTGAGCCTGTGGTTAATTCTTCTTCCTGATGGGAAAATAGAGTGACCTCTGCCTGTCCCAACACCTGGAGCTAGTCTCTCATTGGTTCCCCCTCTTCCCTTTCATCCTCAGGACAAATTGCAAGCTGTACGGAACAGGAGGTTAAAGGTGCTGATTCTCCAAGGAGGGAGATTGCTAGTAAAGCGGCTGGAATGGCGAACCCGAGCACAAGGAGCTGAGAAATGAGGTGCGTTTTAGAAACCTTTCCCGATCACACGGTGTACCATCTTCTGGGTTTCTCATGCATGTTTTCGATGTAGGAAGATGCCCTTGAACCTGGAGATTTGGGACCCATGGGATGGGTACCACGCAGTATTACTTTAAAGGGTCTGCGTTTGCTCACCCAACCTCACCAAACCTCTCAGCCCCAAGAGTGTCCACCCTTATGTCTCAATCAGCTGTGGGTCTAGATATGGTCAATCCAGGTGGCATTACAGCCGCTGAACGAATTTTGTAAGAATTTCTCTCTCTTTCACTGTCTTTGTTTCACGGGTTTTTAAAAGTAATTGATTTTTATAATGGGGTTTACCTGCTTTTCATTGCTGTGATTTTGCCGCTTTACACCCACTTGACTCACTTTCAGAGAGATATCAATGCATAGGTTTCAAGATTCTTACTAGTCAGATATATTCTTGGGCGGTGTATAGGGGGTGCTGAGTCCAATTCCTTGAGCAAATAGTAGGGCTTGTCTATTACATATTGGGTTTATGGAACGGTATCTGAGCTAATTTGAAACCCTTGTTGTATGCATCACCCCACCTCACCTTTCCCGTTAAGCAGCCATAACGTGTTTTCTAAACGTGTGACTCTATTCTGTTTTGTAATTCAGTTCAAGGGTAGCGGTTTTTACATTCCCTCTATAAGTCATATCTTATGATAAGTGTCTTTTTCTGTGTGACTTATTTCACTTAGAATCGTCGTACCTAAATCCACTCATCATGCTGCTACTAGCCTTATGACGTTGATTTCATGGCTGAGTGATATTCCATTGTACATAAGGACCACCACTTCTTTATCCATTTTTCTCTTTCCTGGGATATTTAAGGTGTAACGAAGTGGAGATTCTTGTCAACAGAGCAGCCCTAAACTTTGGGGTGCCTGTGTCTTGCTGATTTTTAGTTTTCTCAATTTATACGCCCATGAGTGGATGTGCCCTATGCTCCCTAAGCTGAGTTTTTTAGATGTTTCAGGACACACCGTGCACTTCTCCAGAGTGGCTGTTGGCAATTTACATCCCGCCCATCAGCGTAGCCAGGCTCCAGTTTCTCCATGGCCTGTCCTGCATTTCTGGTTTTGACACTTTATTCAGCATGGCCCTTTTGACCGATGGGAAGCGAGACTTCTTTGTAGCGCTGATTTGCCTTTCCAGGTTGCTTGGTTGGCCAAAAAGGGCGTATGCGTTTTTTCCTGAATATATTCAGGAAAAAACGCATACGCCCTTTTTGGCCAAGGGCATCATTGTCGAGGTTTTGCCGCTTTTCCTGTGCTTTAAAGGCGATTCGAATCTCCCTCCTGAAATCTGTTTCCTGCAATTCTGCCTTGCTTTCAAATCCTCTTCGTTGCCTTCCCTCAATATATTTGTGGACGAGAGTCATCATTTATAAGTCTGCAGGTTTGTGAATTGCAGTGCCCCTGAGCTCCATTTTTCAACTCGCTTTCTTGGGCGCTGGCCGCAAAAGCGCAGGATTGCTTCAGGCCCTATTCTGGTCCCAGGCGGCAGGCTGAGCCTGTGGTTAATTCTTCTTCCTGATGGGAAAATAGAGTGACCTCTGCCTGTCCCAACACCTGGAGCTAGTCTCTCATTGGTTCCCCCTCTTCCCTTTCATCCTCAGGACAAATTGCAAGCTGTACGGAACAGGAGGTTAAAGGTGCTGATTCTCCAAGGAGGGAGATTGCTAGTAAAGCGGCTGGAATGGCGAACCCGAGCACAAGGAGCTGAGAAATGAGGTGCGTTTTAGAAACCTTTCCCGATCACACGGTGTACCATCTTCTGGGTTTCTCATGCATGTCTTCGATGTAGGAAGATGCCCTTGAACCTGGAGATTTGGGACCCATGGGATGGGTACCACGCAGTATTACTTTAAAGGGTCTGCGTTTGCTCACCCAACCTCACCAAACCTCTCAGCCCCAAGAGTGTCCACCCTTATGTCTCAATCAGCTGTGGGTCTAGATATGGTCAATCCAGGTGGCATTACAGCCGCTGAACGAATTTTGTAAGAATTTCTCTCTCTTTCACTGTCTTTGTTTCACGGGTTTTTAAAAGTAATTGATTTTTATAATGGGGTTTACCTGCTTTTCATTGCTGTGATTTTGCCGCTTTACACCCACTTGACTCACTTACAGAGAGATATCAATGCATAGGTTTCAAGATTCTTACTAGTCAGATATATTCTTGGGCGGTGAATTGGTGGTGTTGAGTCCAATTCATTGAGGAAGAAGTAGGGCTTGTCTATTACATATTGGGTTTATGGAACGGTATCTGAGATAATTTGAAACCCTTGTTGTATGCATCACCCCACCTCACCTTTCCCGTTAAGCAGCCATAGTGTGTTTTCTAAACGTGTGACTCTATTCTGTTTTGTAATTCAGTTCAAGGGTAGCGGTTTTTACATTCCCTCTATAAGTCATATCTTATGATAAGTGTCTTTTTCTGTGTGACTTATTTCACTTAGAATCGTCGTACCTAAATCCAATCATCATGCTGCTACTAGCCTTATGACGTTGATTTCATGGCTGAGTGATATTCCATTGTACATAAGGACCACCACTTCTTTATCCATTTTTCTCTTTCCTGGGATATTTAAGGTGTAACGAAGTGGAGATTCTTGTCAACAGAGCAGCCCTAAACTTTGGGGTGCCTGTGTCTTGCTGATTTTTAGTTTTCTCAATTTATACGCCCATGAGTGGATGTGCCCTATGCTCCCTAAGCTGAGTTTTTTAGATGTTTCAGGACACACCGTGCACTTCTCCAGAGTGGCTGTTGGCAATTTACATCCCGCCCATCAGCGTAGCCAGGCTCCCGTTTCTCCATGGCCTGTCCTGCATTTCTGGTTTTGACACTTAATTCAGCATGGCCCTTTTGACCGATGGGAAGCGAGACTTCTTTGTAGCGCTGATTTGCCTTTCCAGGTTGCTTGGTTGGCCAAAAAGGGCGTATGCGTTTTTTCCTGAATATATTCAGGAAAAAACGCATACGCCCTTTTTGGCCAAGGGCATCATTGTCGAGGTTTTGCCGCTTTTCCTGTGCTTTAAAGGCGATTCGAATCTCCCTCCTGAAATCTGTTTCCTGCAATTCTGCCTTGCTTTCAAATCCTCTTCGTTGCCTTCCCTCAATATATTTGTGGACGAGAGTCATCATTTATAAGTCTGCAGGTTTGTGAATTGCAGTGCCCCTGAGCTCCATTTTTCAACTCGCTTTCTTGGGCGCTGGCCGCAAAAGCGCAGGATTGCTTCAGGCCCTATTCTGGTCCCAGGCGGCAGGCTGAGCCTGTGGTTAATTCTTCTTCCTGATGGGAAAATAGAGTGACCTCTGCCTGTCCCAACACCTGGAGCTAGTCTCTCATTGGTTCCCCCTCTTCCCTTTCATCCTCAGGACAAATTGCAAGCTGTACGGAACAGGAGGTTAAAGGTGCTGATTCTCCAAGGAGGGAGATTGCTAGTAAAGCGGCTGGAATGGCGAACCCGAGCACAAGGAGCTGAGAAATGAGGTGCGTTTTAGAAACCTTTCCCGATCACACGGTGTACCATCTTCTGGGTTTCTCATGCATGTTTTCGATGTAGGAAGATGCCCTTGAACCTGGAGATTTGGGACCCATGGGATGGGTACCACGCAGTATTACTTTAAAGGGTCTGCGTTTGCTCACCCAACCTCACCAAACCTCTCAGCCCCAAGAGTGTCCACCCTTATGTCTCAATCAGCTGTGGGTCTAGATATGGTCAATCCAGGTGGCATTACAGCCGCTGAACGAATTTTGTAAGAATTTCTCTCTCTTTCACTGTCTTTGTTTCACGGGTTTTTAAAAGTAATTGATTTTTATAATGGGGTTTACCTGCTTTTCATTGCTGTGATTTTGCCGCTTTACACCCACTTGACTCACTTTCAGAGAGATATCAATGCATAGGTTTCAAGATTCTTACTAGTCAGATATATTCTTGGGCGGTGTATAGGGGGTGCTGAGTCCAATTCCTTGAGCAAATAGTAGGGCTTGTCTATTACATATTGGGTTTATGGAACGGTATCTGAGCTAATTTGAAACCCTTGTTGTATGCATCACCCCACCTCACCTTTCCCGTTAAGCAGCCATAACGTGTTTTCTAAACGTGTGACTCTATTCTGTTTTGTAATTCAGTTCAAGGGTAGCGGTTTTTACATTCCCTCTATAAGTCATATCTTATGATAAGTGTCTTTTTCTGTGTGACTTATTTCACTTAGAATCGTCGTACCTAAATCCACTCATCATGCTGCTACTAGCCTTATGACGTTGATTTCATGGCTGAGTGATATTCCATTGTACATAAGGACCACCACTTCTTTATCCATTTTTCTCTTTCCTGGGATATTTAAGGTGTAACGAAGTGGAGATTCTTGTCAACAGAGCAGCCCTAAACTTTGGGGTGCCTGTGTCTTGCTGATTTTTAGTTTTCTCAATTTATACGCCCATGAGTGGATGTGCCCTATGCTCCCTAAGCTGAGTTTTTTAGATGTTTCAGGACACACCGTGCACTTCTCCAGAGTGGCTGTTGGCAATTTACATCCCGCCCATCAGCGTAGCCAGGCTCCAGTTTCTCCATGGCCTGTCCTGCATTTCTGGTTTTGACACTTTATTCAGCATGGCCCTTTTGACCGATGGGAAGCGAGACTTCTTTGTAGCGCTGATTTGCCTTTCCAGGTTGCTTGGTTGGCCAAAAAGGGCGTATGCGTTTTTTCCTGAATATATTCAGGAAAAAACGCATACGCCCTTTTTGGCCAAGGGCATCATTGTCGAGGTTTTGCCGCTTTTCCTGTGCTTTAAAGGCGATTCGAATCTCCCTCCTGAAATCTGTTTCCTGCAATTCTGCCTTGCTTTCAAATCCTCTTCGTTGCCTTCCCTCAATATATTTGTGGACGAGAGTCATCATTTATAAGTCTGCAGGTTTGTGAATTGCAGTGCCCCTGAGCTCCATTTTTCAACTCGCTTTCTTGGGCGCTGGCCGCAAAAGCGCAGGATTGCTTCAGGCCCTATTCTGGTCCCAGGCGGCAGGCTGAGCCTGTGGTTAATTCTTCTTCCTGATGGGAAAATAGAGTGACCTCTGCCTGTCCCAACACCTGGAGCTAGTCTCTCATTGGTTCCCCCTCTTCCCTTTCATCCTCAGGACAAATTGCAAGCTGTACGGAACAGGAGGTTAAAGGTGCTGATTCTCCAAGGAGGGAGATTGCTAGTAAAGCGGCTGGAATGGCGAACCCGAGCACAAGGAGCTGAGAAATGAGGTGCGTTTTAGAAACCTTTCCCGATCACACGGTGTACCATCTTCTGGGTTTCTCATGCATGTCTTCGATGTAGGAAGATGCCCTTGAACCTGGAGATTTGGGACCCATGGGATGGGTACCACGCAGTATTACTTTAAAGGGTCTGCGTTTGCTCACCCAACCTCACCAAACCTCTCAGCCCCAAGAGTGTCCACCCTTATGTCTCAATCAGCTGTGGGTCTAGATATGGTCAATCCAGGTGGCATTACAGCCGCTGAACGAATTTTGTAAGAATTTCTCTCTCTTTCACTGTCTTTGTTTCACGGGTTTTTAAAAGTAATTGATTTTTATAATGGGGTTTACCTGCTTTTCATTGCTGTGATTTTGCCGCTTTACACCCACTTGACTCACTTACAGAGAGATATCAATGCATAGGTTTCAAGATTCTTACTAGTCAGATATATTCTTGGGCGGTGAATTGGTGGTGTTGAGTCCAATTCATTGAGGAAGAAGTAGGGCTTGTCTATTACATATTGGGTTTATGGAACGGTATCTGAGATAATTTGAAACCCTTGTTGTATGCATCACCCCACCTCACCTTTCCCGTTAAGCAGCCATAGTGTGTTTTCTAAACGTGTGACTCTATTCTGTTTTGTAATTCAGTTCAAGGGTAGCGGTTTTTACATTCCCTCTATAAGTCATATCTTATGATAAGTGTCTTTTTCTGTGTGACTTATTTCACTTAGAATCGTCGTACCTAAATCCAATCATCATGCTGCTACTAGCCTTATGACGTTGATTTCATGGCTGAGTGATATTCCATTGTACATAAGGACCACAACTTCTTTATCCATTTTTCTCTTTCCTGGGATATTTAAGGTGTAACGAAGTGGAGATTCTTGTCAACAGAGCAGCCCTAAACTTTGGGGTGCCTGTGTCTTGCTGATTTTTAGTTTTCCCAATTTATACGCCCATGAGTGGATGTGCCCTATGCTCCCTAAGCTGAGTTTTTTAGATGTTTCAGGACACACCGTGCACTTCTCCAGAGTGGCTGTTGGCAATTTACATCCCGCCCATCAGCGTAGCCAGGCTCCCGTTTCTCCATGGCCTGTCCTGCATTTCTGGTTTTGACACTTTATTCAGCATGGCCCTTTTGACCGATGGGAAGCGAGACTTCTTTGTAGCGCTGATTTGCCTTTCCAGGTTGCTTGGTTGGCCAAAAAGGGCGTATGCGTTTTTTCCTGAATATATTCAGGAAAAAACGCATACGCCCTTTTTGGCCAAGGGCATCATTGTCGAGGTTTTGCTGCTTTTCCTGTGCTTTAAAGGCGATTCGAATCTCCCTCCTGAAATCTGTTTCCTGCAATTCTGCCTTGCTTTCAAATCCTCTTCGTTTCCTTCCATCAATATATTTGTGGTCGAGAGTCATCATTTATAAGTCTGCAGGTTTGTGAATTGCAGTGCCCCTGAGCTCCATTTTTCAACTCGCTTTCTTGGGCGCTGGCCGCAAAAGCGCAGGATTGCTTCAGGCCCTATTCTGGTCCCAGGCGGCAGGCTGAGCCTGTGGTTAATTCTTCTTCCTGATGGGAAAATAGAGTGACCTCTGCCTGTCCCAACACCTAGAGCTAGTCCCTCATTGGTTCCCCCTCTTCCCTTTCATCCTCAGGACAAATTGCAAGCTGTACGGAACAGGAGGTTAAAGGTGCTGATTCTCCAAGGAGGGAGATTGCTAGTAAAGCGGCTGGAATGGCGAACCCGAGCACAAGGAGATGAGAAATGAGGTGCGTTTTAGAAACCTTTCCCGATCACACGGTGTACCATCTTCTGGGTTTCTCATGCATGTTTTCGATGTAGGAACATGCCCTTGAACCTGGAGATTTGGGACCCATGGGATGGGTACCACGCAGTATTACTTTAAAGGGTCTGCGTTTGCTCACCCAACCTCACCAAACCTCTCAGCCCCAAGAGTGTCCACCCTTATGTCTCAATCAGCTGTGGGTCTAGATATGGTCAATCCAGGTGGCATCACAGCCGCTGAACGAATTTTGTAAGAATTTCTCTCTCTTTCACTGTCTTTGTTTCACGGGTTTTTAAAAGTAATTGATTTTTATAATGGGGTTTACCTGCTTTTCACTGCTGTGATTTTGCCGCTTTACACCCACTTGACTCACTTACAGAGAGATATCAATGCATAGGTTTCAAGATTCTTACTAGTCAGATATATTCTTGGGCGGTGAATTGGGGGTGTTGAGTCCAATTCATTGAGGAAGGAGTAGGGCTTGTCTATTACATATTGGGTTTATGGAACGGTATCTGAGATAATTTGAAACCCTTGTTGTATGCATCACCCCACCTCACCTTTCCCGTTAAGCAGCCATAGTGTGTTTTCTAAACGTGTGACTCTATTCTGTTTTGTAATTCAGTTCAAGGGTAGCGGTTTTTACATTCCCTCTATAAGTCATATCTTATGATAAGTGTCTTTTTCTGTGTGACTTATTTCACTTAGAATCGTCGTACCTAAATCCAATCATCATGCTGCTACTAGCCTTATGACGTTGATTTCATGGCTGAGTGATATTCCATTGTACATAAGGACCACAATTTCTTTATCCATTTTTCTCTTTCCTGGGATATTTAAGGTGTAACGAAGTGGAGATTCTTGTCAACAGAGCAGCCCTAAACTTTGGGGTGCCTGTGTCTTGCTGATTTTTAGTTTTCCCAATTTATACGCCCATGAGTGGATGTGCCCTATGCTCCCTAAGCTGAGTTTTTTAGATGTTTCAGGACACACCGTACACTTCTCCAGAGTGGCTGTTGGCAATTTACATCCCGCCCATCAGCGTAGCCAGGCTCCCGTTTCTCCATGGCCTGTCCTGCATTTCTGGTTTTGACACTTTATTCAGCATGGCCCTTTTGACCGATGGGAAGCGAGACTTCTTTGTAGCGCTGATTTGCCTTTCCAGGTTGCTTGGTTGGCCAAAAAGGGCGTATGCGTTTTTTCCTGAATATATTCAGGAAAAAACGCATACGCCCTTTTTGGCCAAGGGCATCATTGTCGAGGTTTTGCCGCTTTTCCTGTGCTTTAAAGGCGATTCGAATCTCCCTCCTGAAATCTGTTTCCTGCAATTCTGCCTTGCTTTCAAATCCTCTTCGTTTCCTTCCATCAATATATTTGTGGTCGAGAGTCATCATTTATAAGTCTGCAGGTTTGTGAATTGCAGTGCCCCTGAGCTCCATTATTCAACTCGCTTTCTTGGGCGCTGGCCGCAAAAGCGCAGGATTGCTTCAGGCCCTATTCTGGTCCCAGGCGGCAGGCTGAGCCTGTGGTTAATTCTTCTTCCTGATGGTTAAATAGAGTGACCTCTGCCTGTCCCAACACCTAGAGCTAGTCCCTCATTGGTTGCCCCTCTTCCCTTTCATCCTCAGGACAAATTGCAAGCTGTACGGAACAGGAGGTTAAAGGTGCTGATTCTCCAAGGAGGGAGATTGCTAGTAAAGCGGCTGGAATGGCGAACCCGAGCACAAGGAGATGAGAAATGAGGTGCGTTTTAGAAACCTTTCCCGATAACACGGTGTACCATCTTCTGGGTTTCTCATGCATGTTTTCGATGTAGGAAGATGCCCTTGAACCTGGAGATTTGGGACCCATGGGATGGGTACCACGCAGTATTACTTTAAAGGGTCTGCGTTTGCTCACCCAACCTCACCAAACCTCTCAGCCCCAAGAGTGTCCACCCTTATGTCTCAATCAGCTGTGGGTCTAGATATGGTCAATCCAGGTGGCATTACAGCCGCTGAACGAATTTTGTAAGAATTTCTCTCTCTTTCACTGTCTTTGTTTCACGGGTTTTTAAAAGTAATTGATTTTTATAATGGGGTTTACCTGCTTTTCACTGCTGTGATTTTGCCGCTTTACACCCACTTGACTCACTTACAGAGAGATATCAATGCATAGGTTTCAAGATTCTTACTAGTCAGATATATTCTTGGGCGGTGAATTTGGGGTGTTGAGTCCAATTCATTGAGGAAGGAGTAGGGCTTGTCTATTACATATTGGGTTTATGGAACGGTATCTGAGATAATTTGAAACCCTTGTTGTATGCATCACCCCACCTCACCTTTCCCGTTAAGCAGCCATAGTGTGTTTTCTAAACGTGTGACTCTATTCTGTTTTGTAATTCAGTTCAAGGGTAGCGGTTTTTACATTCCCTCTATAAGTCATATCTTATGATAAGTGTCTTTTTCTGTGTGACTTATTTCACTTAGAATCGTCGTACCTAAATCCAATCATCATGCTGCTACTAGCCTTATGACGTTGATTTCATGGCTGAGTGATATTCCATTGTACATAAGGACCACAATTTCTTTATCCATTTTTCTCTTTCCTGGGATATTTAAGGTGTAACGAAGTGGAGATTCTTGTCAACAGAGCAGCCCTAAACTTTGGGGTGCCTGTGTCTTGCTGATTTTTAGTTTTCCCAATTTATACGCCCATGAGTGGATGTGCCCTATGCTCCCTAAGCTGAGTTTTTTAGATGTTTCAGGACACACCGTACACTTCTCCAGAGTGGCTGTTGGCAATTTACATCCCGCCCATCAGCGTAGCCAGGCTCCCGTTTCTCCATGGCCTGTCCTGCATTTCTGGTTTTGACACTTTATTCAGCATGGCCCTTTTGACCGATGGGAAGCGAGACTTCTTTGTAGCGCTGATTTGCCTTTCCAGGTTGCTTGGTTGGCCAAAAAGGGCGTATGCGTTTTTTCCTGAATATATTCAGGAAAAAACGCATACGCCCTTTTTGGCCAAGGGCATCATTGTCGAGGTTTTGCCGCTTTTCCTGTGCTTTAAAGGCGATTCGAATCTCCCTCCTGAAATCTGTTTCCTGCAATTCTGCCTTGCTTTCAAATCCTCTTCGTTGCCTTCCCTCAATATATTTGTGGATGAGAGTCATCATTTATAAGTCTGCAGGTTTGTGAATT
Organism: Balaenoptera physalus; assembly: GCF_965194825.1. Lineage (NCBI taxonomy): Eukaryota > Metazoa > Chordata > Mammalia > Artiodactyla > Balaenopteridae > Balaenoptera > Balaenoptera physalus. The sequence goes on along the minus strand of NW_028126358.1, from coordinate 579,553 downwards.
GCAGTGCCCCTGAGCTCCATTTTTCAACTCGCTTTCTTGGGCGCTGGCCGCAAAAGCGCAGGATTGCTTCAGGCCCTATTCTGGTCCCAGGCGGCAGGCTGAGCCTGTGGTTAATTCTTCTTCCTGATGGGAAAATAGAGTGACCTCTGCCTGTCCCAACACCTGGAGCTAGTCTCTCATTGTTTCCCCCTCTTCCCTTTCATCCTCAGGACAAATTGCAAGCTGTACGGAACAGGAGGTTAAAGGTGCTGATTCTCCAAGGAGGGAGATTGCTAGTAAAGCGGCTGGAATGGCGAACCCGAGCACAAGGAGCTGAGAAATGAGGTGCGTTTTAGAAACCTTTCCCGATCACACGGTGTACCATCTTCTGGGTTTCTCATGCATGTTTTCGATGTAGGAAGATGCCCTTGAACCTGGAGATTTGGGACCCATGGGATGGGTACCACGCAGTATTACTTTAAAGGGTCTGCGTTTGCTCACCCAACCTCACCAAACCTCTCAGCCCCAAGAGTGTCCACCCTTATGTCTCAATCAGCTATGGGTCTAGATATGGTCAATCCAGGTGGCATTACAGCCGCTGAACGAATTTTGTAAGAATTTCTCTCTCTTTCACTGTCTTTGTTTCACGGGTTTTTAAAAGTAATTGATTTTTATAATGGGGTTTACCTGCTTTTCACTGCTGTGATTTTGCCGCTTTACACCCAATTGACTCACTTACAGAGAGATATCAATGCATAGGTTTCAAGATTCTTACTAGTCAGATATATTCTTGGGCGGTGAATTGGGGGTGTTGAGTCCAATTCATTGAGGAAGGAATAGGGCTTGTCTATTACATATTGGGTTTATGGAACGGTATCTGAGATAATTTGAAACCCTTGTTGTATGCATCACCCCACCTCACCTTTCCCGTTAAGAAGCCATAGTGTGTTTTCTAAACGTGTGACTCTATTCTGTTTTGTAATTCAGTTCAAGGGTAGCGGTTTTTACATTCCCTCTATAAGTCATATCTTATGATAAGTGTCTTTTTCTGTGTGACTTATTTCACTTAGAATCGTCGTACCTAAATCCAATCATCATGCTGCTACTAGCCTTATGACGTTGATTTCATGGCTGAGTGATATTCCATTGTACATAAGGACCACAACTTCTTTATCCATTTTTCTCTTTCCTGGGATATTTAAGGTGTAACGAAGTGGAGATTCTTGTCAACAGAGCAGCCCTAAACTTTGGGGTGCCTGTGTCTTGCTGATTTTTAGTTTTCCCAATTTATACGCCCATGAGTGGATGTGCCCTATGCTCCCTAAGCTGAGTTTTTTAGATGTTTCAGGACACACCGTACACTTCTCCAGAGTGGCTGTTGGCAATTTACATCCCGCCCATCAGCGTAGCCAGGCTCCCGTTTCTCCATGGCCTGTCCTGCATTTCTGGTTTTGACACTTTATTCAGCATGGCCCTTTTGACCGATGGGAAGCGAGACTTCTTTGTAGCGCTGATTTGCCTTTCCAGGTTGCTTGGTTGGCCAAAAAGGGCGTATGCGTTTTTTCCTGAATATATTCAGGAAAAAACGCATACGCCCTTTTTGGCCAAGGGCATCATTGTCGAGGTTTTGCCGCTTTTCCTGTGCTTTAAAGGCGATTCGAATCTCCCTCCTGAAATCTGTTTCCTGCAATTCTGCCTTGCTTTCAAATCCTCTTCGTTGCCTTCCCGCAATATATTTGTGGATGAGAGTCATCATTTATAAGTCTGCAGGTTTGTGAATTGCAGTGCCCCTGAGCTCCATTTTTCAACTCGCTTTCTTGGGCGCTGGCCGCAAAAGCGCAGGATTGCTTCAGGCCCTATTCTGGTCCCAGGCGGCAGGCTGAGCCTGTGGTTAATTCTTCTTCCTGATGGGAAAATAGAGTGACCTCTGCCTGTCCCAACACCTGGAGCTAGTCTCTCATTGTTTCCCCCTCTTCCCTTTCATCCTCAGGACAAATTGCAAGCTGTACGGAACAGGAGGTTAAAGGTGCTGATTCTCCAAGGAGGGAGATTGCTAGTAAAGCGGCTGGAATGGCGAACCCGAGCACAAGGAGATGAGAAATGAGGTGCGTTTTAGAAACCTTTCCCGATCACACGGTGTACCATCTTCTGGGTTTCTCATGCATGTTTTCGATGTAGGAAGATGCCCTTGAACCTGGAGATTTGGGACCCATGGGATGGGTACCACGCAGTATTACTTTAAAGGGTCTGCGTTTGCTCACCCAACCTCACCAAACCTCTCAGCCCCAAGAGTGTCCACCCTTATGTCTCAATCAGCTGTGGGTCTAGATATGGTCAATCCAGGTGGCATTACAGCCGCTGAACGAATTTTGTAAGAATTTCTCTCTCTTTCACTGTCTTTGTTTCACGGGTTTTTAAAAGTAATTGATTTTTATAATGGGGTTTACCTGCTTTTCACTGCTGTGATTTTGCCGCTTTACACCCACTTGACTCACTTTCAGAGAGATATCAATGCATAGGTTTCAAGATTCTTACTAGTCAGATATCTTCTTGGGCGGTGAATAGGGGGTGCTGAGTCCAATTCCTTGAGCAAGGAGTAGGGATTGTCTATTACATATTGGTTTTATGGAACGGTATCTGAGCTAATTTGAAACCCTTGTTGTATGCATCACCCCACCTCACCTTTCCCGTTAAGCAGCCATAGTGTGTTTTCTAAACGTGTGATTCTCTTCTGTTTTGTAATTCAGTTCAAGGGTAGCGGTTTTTACATTCCCTCTATAAGTCATATCTTATGATAAGTGTCTTTTTCTGTGTGACTTATTTCACTTAGAATCGTCGTACCTAAATCCACTCATCATGCTGCTACTAGCCTTATGACGTTGATATCATGGCTGAGTGATATTCCATTGTACATAAGGACCACTACTTCTTTATCCATTTTTCTCTTTCCTGGGATATTTAAGGTGTAACGAAGTGCAGATTCTTGTCAACAGAGCAGCCCTAAACTTTGGGGTGCCTGTGTCTTGCTGATTTTTAGTTTTCTCAATTTATACGCCCATGAGTGGATGTGCCCTATGCTCCCTAAGCTGAGTTTTTTAGATGTTTCAGGACACACCGTGCACTTCTCCAGAGTGGCTGTTGGCAATTTACATCCCGCCCATCAGCGTAGCCAGGCTCCCGTTTCTCCATGGCCTGTCCTGCATTTCTGGTTTTGACACTTTATTCAGCATGGCCCTTTTGACCGATGGGAAGCGAGACTTCTTTGTAGCGCTGATTTGCCTTTCCAGGTTGCTTGGTTGGCCAAAAAGGGCGTATGCGTTTTTTCCTGAATATATTCAGGAAAAAACGCATACGCCCTTTTTGGCCAAGGGCATCATTGTCGAGGTTTTGCCGCTTTTCCTGTGCTTTAAAGGCGATTCGAATCTCCCTCCTGAAATCTGTTTCCTGCAATTCTGCCTTGCTTTCAAATCCTCTTCGTTGCCTTCCCTCAATATATTTGTGGAAGAGAGTCATCATTTATAAGTCTGCAGGTTTGTGAATTGCAGTGCCCCTGAGCGCCATTTTTCAACTCGCTTTCTTGGGCGCTGGCCGCAAAAGCGCAGGATTGCTTCAGGCCCTATTCTGGTCCCAGGCGGCAGGCTGAGCCTGTGGTTAATTCTTCTTCCTGATGGGAAAATAGAGTGACCTCTGCCTCTCCCAACACCTAGAGCTAGTCTCTCATTGGTTCCCCCTCTTCCCTTTCATCCTCAGGACAAATTGCAAGCTGTACGGAACAGGAGGTTAAAGGTGCTGATTCTCCAAGGAGGGAGATTGCTAGTAAAGCGGCTGGAATGGCGAACCCGAGCACAAGGAGATGAGAAATGAGGTGCGTTTTAGAAACCTTTCCCGATCACACGGTGTACCATCTTCTGGGTTTCTCATGCATGTTTTCGATGTAGGAAGATGCCCTTGAACCTGGAGATTTGGGACCCATGGGATGGGTACCACGCAGTATTACTTTAAAGGGTCTGCGTTTGCTCACCCAACCTCACCAAACCTCTCAGCCCCAAGAGTGTCCACCCTTATGTCTCAATCAGCTGTGGGTCTAGATATGGTCAATCCAGGTGGCATTACAGCCGCTGAAAGAATTTTGTAAGAATTTCTCTCTCTTTCACTGTCTTTGTTTCACGGGTTTTTAAAAGTAATTGATTTTTATAATGGGGTTTACCTGCTTTTCACTGCTGTGATTTTGCCGCTTTACACCCACTTGACTCACTTTCAGAGAGATATCAATGCATAGGTTTCAAGATTCTTACTAGTCAGATATATTCTTGGGCGGTGAATAGGGGGTGCTGAGTCCAATTCACTGAGCAAGGAGTAGGGCTTGTCTATTACATATTGGGTTTATGGAACGGTATCTGAGCTAATTTGAAACCCTTGTTGTATGCATCACCCCACCTCACCTTTCCCTTTAAGCAGCCATAATGTGTTTTCTAAACGTGTGACTCTATTCTGTTTTGTAATTCAGTTCAAGGGTAGCGGTTTTTACATTCCCTCTATAAGTCATATCTTATGATAAGTGTCTTTTTCTGTGTGACTTATTTCACTTAGAATCGTCGTACCTAAATCCAATCATCATGCTGCTACTAGCCTTATGACGTTGATTTCATGGCTGAGTGATATTCCATTGTACATAAGGACCACAACTTCTTTATCCATTTTTCTCTTTCCTGGGATATTTAAGGTGTAACGAAGTGGAGATTCTTGTCAACAGAGCAGCCCTAAACTTTGGGGTGCCTGTGTCTTGCTGATTTTTAGTTTTCCCAATTTATACGCCCATGAGTGGATGTGCCCTATGCTCCCTAAGCTGAGTTTTTTAGATGTTTCAGGACACACCGTGCACTTCTCCAGAGTGGCTGTTGGCAATTTACATCCCGCCCATCAGCGTAGCCAGGCTCCCGTTTCTCCATGGCCTGTCCTGCATTTCTGGTTTTGACACTTTATTCAGCATGGCCCTTTTGACCGATGGGAAGCGAGACTTCTTTGTAGCGCTGATTTGCCTTTCCAGGTTGCTTGGTGGGCCAAAAAGGGCATTATTGTCGAGGTTTTGCCGCTTTTCCTGTGCTTTAAAGGCGATTCGAATCTCCCTCCTGAAATCTGTTTCCTGCAATTCTGCCTTGCTTTCAAATCCTCTTCGTTGCCTTCCCTCAATATATTCGTGGACGAGAGTCATCATTTATAAGTCTGCAGGTTTCTGAATTGCAGTGCCCCTGAGCTCCAGTTTTCAACTCGCTTTCTTGGGCGCTGGCCGCAAAAGCGCAGGATTGCTTCAGGCCCTATTCTGGTCCCAGGCGGCAGGCTGAGCCTGTGGTTAATTCTTCTTCCTGATGGGAAAATAGAGTGACCTGTGCCTGTCCCAACACCTAGAGCTAGTCTCTCATTGGTTCCCCCTCTTCCCGTTCATCCTCAGGACAAATTGCAACCTGTACGGAACAGGAGGTTAAAGGTGCTGATTCTCCAAGGAGGGAGATTGCTAGTAAAGCGGCTGGAATGGCGAACCCGAGCACAAGGAGATGAGAAATGAGGTGCGTTTTAGAAACCTTTCCTGATCACACGGTGTACCATCTTCTGGGTTTCTCATGCATGTTTTTGATGTAGGAAGATGCCCTTGAACCTGGAGATTTGGGACCCATGGGATGGGTACCACGCAGTATTATTTTAAAGGGTCTGCGTTTGCTCACCCAACCTCACCAAAACTCTCAGCCCCAAGAGTGTCCACCCTTATGTCTCAATCAGCTGTGGGTCTAGATATGGTCAATCCAGGTGGCATTACAGCCGCTGAACGACTTTTGTAAGAATTTCTCTCTATTTCACTGTCTTTGTTTCACGGGTTTTTAAAAGTAATTGATTTTTATAATGGGGTTTACCTGCTTTTCACTGCTGTGTTTTTGCTGCTTTACACCCACATGACTCACTTACAGAGAGATATCAATGCATAGGTTTTAAGATTCTTACTAGTCAGATATATTCTTGGGCGGTGAATAGGGGGTGCTGAGTCAAATTCATTGAGCAAGGAGTAGGTCTTGTCTATTACATAGTGCGTTTATGGAACGGTATCTGAGATAATTTGAAACCCTTGTTTTATGCATCACCCCACCTCACCTTTCCCGTTAAGCAGCCATAGTGTGTTTTCTAAACGTTGTGACTCTATTCTGTTTTGTAATTCAGTTCAAGGGTAGCGGTTTTTACATTCCCTCTATAAGTGATATCTTATGATAAGTGTCTTTTCCTGTCTGACTTATCTCACTTAGAATCGTCGTACCTAAATCCACTCATCATGCCGCTACTAGCCTTATGACGTTGATTTCATGGCTGAGTGATATTCCATTGTACATAAGGACCAAAACTTCTTTATCCATTTTTCTCTTTCCTGGGATATTTAAGGTGTAATGAAGTGGAGGTTCTTGTCTACAGAGCAGCCCTAAAATTTGGGGTGCCTGTGTCTTGCTGATTTTTAGTTTTCCCAATTTATACGCCCATGAGTGGAAGTGCCCTATGCTCCCTAAGCTGAGTTTTTTAAATGTTTCAGGACACACCGTGCACTTCTCCAGAGTGGCTGTTGGCAATTTACATCCCGCCCATCAGCGTAGCCAGGCTCCCGTTTCTCCATGGCCTGTCCTGCATTTCTGGTTTTGACACTTTATTCAGCATGGCCCTTTTGACCGATGGGAAGCGAGACTTCTTTGTAGTGCTGCTTTGCCTTTCCAGGTTGTTTTGTTGGCCAAAAAGGGCGTATGCGTTTTTTCCTGAATATATTTAGGAAAAAACGCATACGCCCTTTTTGGCCAAGGGCATCATTGTCGAGGTTTTGCCGCTTTTCCTGTGCTTTAAAGGCGATTCGAATCTCCCTCCTGAAATCTGTTTCCTGCAATTCTGCCTTGCTTTCAATTCCTCTTCGTTGCCTTCCCTCAATATATTTGTGGACGAGAGTCATCATTTATAAGTCTGCAGGTTTTTGAATTGCAGTGCCCCTGAGCTCCATTTTTCAACTCGCTTTCCTGGGGCTGGCCGCAAAAGCGCAGGATTGCTTCAGGCTCTATTCTGGTTCCAGGCGGCAGGCTGAGCCTGTGGCTAATTCTTCTTCCTGATGGGAAAATAGAGTGACCTGTGCCTGTCCCAACACCTAGAGCTAGTCTCTCATTGGTTCCCCCTCTTCCCGTTAATCCTCAGGACAAATTGCAACCTGTACGGAACAGGAGGTTATAGGTGCTGATTCTCCAAGGAGGGAGATTGCTAGTAAAGCGGCTGGAATGGCGAACCCGAGCACAAGGAGATGAGAAATGAGGTGCGTTTTAGAAACCTTTCCCGGTCACACAGTGTACAATCTTCTGGGTTTCTCATGCATGTTTTCGATGTAGGAAGATGCCCTTGAACCTGGAGATTTGGGACCCATTGGATGGGTACCACGCAGTATTACTTTAAAGGGTCTGCGTTTGCTCACCCAACCTCAACAAACCTCTCAGCCCCAAGAGTGTCCACCCTTATGTCTCAATCAGCTGTGGGTCTAGATATGGTCAATCTAGGTGGCATCACAGCCCCTGAACGAATTTTGTAAGAATTTCTCTCTCTTTCACTGTCTTTGTTTCACGGGTTTTTAAAAGTAATTGATTTTTATAATGGGGTTTACCTGCTTTTCACTGCTGTGTTTTTGCCGCTTTACACCCACTTGACTCACTTACAGAGAGATATCAATGCATAGGTTTTAAGATTCTTACTAGTCAGATATATTCTTGGGCGGTGAATAGGGGGTGTGGAGTCCAATTCATTGAGCAAGGAGTAGGCCTTGTCTATTACATATTGGGTTTATGGAACGGTATCAGAGATAATTCGAAACCCTTGTTTTATGCATCATGCCACCTCACCTTTCCCGTTAAGCAGCCATAGTGTGTTTTCTAAACGTGTGACTCTATTCTGTTTTGTAATTCAGTTCAAGGGTAGCGGTTTTTATATTCCCTCTATAAGTGATATCTTATGATAAGTGTCTTTTTCTGTGTGACTTATTTCACTTAGAATCGTCGTACCTAAATCCAATCATCATGCTGCTACTAGCCTTTTGATGTTGATTTCATGGCTGAGTGATATTCCATTGTACATAAGGACCACAACTTCTTTATCCATTTTTCTCTTTCCTGGGATCTATAAGGTGTAATGAAGTGGAGGTTGTTGTCAACCGATCAGCCCTAAACTTTGGGGTGCCTGTGTCTTGCTGATTTTTAGTTTTCCCAATTTATACGCCCATGAGTGGATGTGCCCTACGCTCCCTAAGCCTCATTTTTTAGATGTTTCAGGACACACCGTGCACATCTCCAGAGTGGCTCTTGGCAATTTACATCCCGCCCATCAGCGTAACCAGGCTCCCGTTTCTCCATGGCCTGTCCTGCATTTCTGGTTTCGACACTTTATTCAGCATGGCCCTTTTGACCGATGGGAAGCGAGACTTCTTTGTAGCGCTGATTTGCCTTTCCAGGTTGCTTGGTTGGCCAAAAAGGGCGTATGCGTTTTTTCCTGAATATATTCAGGAAAAAACGCATACGCCCTTTTTGGCCAAGGGCATCATTGTCGAGGTTTTGCCGCTTTTCCTGTGCTTTAAAGGCGATTCGAATCTCCCTCCTGAAATCTGTTTCCTGCAATTCTGCCTTGCTTTCAAATCCTCTTCGTTGCCTTCCCTCAATATATTCGTGGACGAGAGTCATCATTTATAAGTCTGCAGGTTTGTGAATTGCAGTGCCCCTGAGCTCCAGTTTTCAACTCGCTTTCTTGGGCGCTGGCCGCAAAAGCGCAGGATTGCTTCAGGCCCTATTCTGGTCCCAGGCGGCAGGCTGAGCCTGTGGTTAATTCTTCTTCCTGATGGGAAAATACAGTGACCTGTGCGTGTCCCAACACCTAGAGCTAGTCTCTCATTGGTTCCCCCTCTTCCCGTTCATCCTCAGGACAAATTGCAACCTGTACGGAACAGGAGGTTAAAGGTGCTGATTCTCCATGGAGGGAGATTGCTAGTAAAGCGGCTGGAATGGCGAACCCGAGCACAAGGAGATGAGAAATGAGGTGCGTTTTAGAAACCTTTCCTGATCACACGGTGTACCATCTTCTGGGTTTCTCATGCATGTTTTTGATGTATGAAGATGCCCTTGAACCTGGAGATTTGGGACCCATGGGATGGGTACCACGCAGTATTACTTTAAAGGGTCTGCGTTTGCTCACCCAACCTCACCAAAACTCTCAGCCCCAAGAGTGTCCACCCTTATGTCTCAATCAGCTGTGGGTCTAGATATGGTCAATCCAGGTGGCATCACAGCCCCTGAACGACTTTTGTAAGAATTTCTCTCTCTTTCACTGTCTTTGTTTCACGGGTTTTTAAAAGTAATTGATTTTTATAATGGGGTTTACCTGCTTTTCACTGCTGTGTTTTTGCTGCTTTACACCCACATGACTCACTTACAGAGAGATATCAATGCATAGGTTTTAAGATTCTTACTAGTCAGATATATTCTTGGGCGGTGAATAGGGGGTGCTGAGTCAAATTCATTGAGCAAGGAGTAGGTCTTGTCTATTACATAGTGTGTTTATGGAACGGTATCTGAGATAATTTGAAACCCTTGTTTTATGCATCACCCCACCTCACCTTTCCCGTTAAGCAGCCATAGTGTGTTTTCTAAACGTTGTGACTCTATTCTGTTTTGTAATTCAGTTCAAGGGTAGCGGTTTTTACATTCCCTCTATAAGTGATATCTTATGATAAGTGTCTTTTCCTGTCTGACTTATCTCACTTAGAATCGTCGTACCTAAATCCACTCATCATGCTGCTACTAGCCTTATGACGTTGATTTCATGGCTGAGTGATATTCCATTGTACATAAGGACCACAACTTCTTTATCCATTTTTCTCTTTCCTGGGATATTTAAGGTGTAACAAAGTGGAGATTCTTGTCAACAGAGCAGCCCTAAACTTTGGGGTGCCTGTGTCTTGCTGATTTTTAGTTTTCCCAATTTATACGCCCATGAGTGGATGTGCCCTATGCTCCCTAAGCTGAGTTTTTTAGATGTTTCAGGACACACCGTGCACTTCTCCAGAGTGGCTGTTGGCAATTTACATCCCGCCCATCAGCGTAGCCTGGCTCCCGTTTCTCCATGGCCTGTCCTGCATTTCTGGTTTTGACACTTTATTCAGCATGGCCCTTTTGACCGATGGGAAGCGAGACTTCTTTGTAGCGCTGATTTGCCTTTCCAGGTTGCTTGGTTGGCCAAAAAGGGCGTATGCGTTTTTTCCTGAATATATTCAGGAAAAAACGCATACGCCCTTTTTGGCCAAGGGCATCATTGTCGAGGTTTTGCCGCTTTTCCTGTGCTTTAAAGGCGATTCGAATCTCCCTCCTGAAATCTGTTTCCTGCAATTCTGCCTTGCTTTCAAATCCTCTTCGTTGCCTTCCCTCAATATATTTGTGGACGAGAGTCATCATTTATAAGTCTGCAGGTTTGTGAATTGCAGTGCCCCTGAACTACATTTTTCAACTCGCTTTCTTGGGCGCTGGCCGCAAAAGCGCAGGATTGCTTCAGGCCCTATTCTGGTCCCAGGCGGCAGGCTGAGCCTGTGGTTAATTCTTCTTCCTGATGGGAAAATAGAGTGACCTCTGCCTGTCCCAACACCTGGAACTAGTCTCTCATTGGTTCCCCCTCTTCCCTTTCATCCTCAGGACAAATTGCAAGCTGTACGGAACAGGAGGTTAAAGGTGCTGATTCTCCAAGGAGGGAGATTGCTAGTAAAGCGGCTGGAATGGCGAACCCGAGCACAAGGAGCTGAGAAATGAGGTGCGTTTTAGAAACCTTTCCCGATCACACGGTGTACCATCTTCTGGGTTTCTCATGCATGTTTTCGATGTAGGAAGATTCCCTTGAACCTGGAGATTTGGGACCCATGGGATGGGTACCACGCAGTATTACTTTAAAGGGTCTGCGTTTGCTCACCCAACCTCACCAAACCTCTCAGCCCCAAGAGTGTCCACCCTTATGTCTCAATCAGCTGTGGGTCTAGATATGGTCAATCCAGGTGGCATTACAGCCGCTGAACGAATTTTGTAAGAATTTCTCTCTCTTTCACTGTCTTTGTTTCACGGGTTTTTAAAAGTAATTGATTTTTATAATGGGGTTTACCTGCTTTTCATTGCTGTGATTTTGCCGCTTTACACCCACTTGACTCACTTACAGAGAGATATCAATGCATAGGTTTCAAGATTCTTACTAGTCAGATATATTCTTGGGCGGTGAATTGGGGGTGTTGAGTCCAATTCATTGAGGAAGGAGTAGGGCTTGTCTATTACATATTGGGTTTATGGAACGGTATCTGAGATAATTTGAAACCCTTGTTGTATGCATCACCCCACCTCACCTTTCCCGTTAAGCAGCCATAGTGTGTTTTCTAAACGTGTGACTCTATTCTGTTTTGTAATTCAGTTCAAGGGTAGCGGTTTTTACATTCCCTCTATAAGTCATATCTTATGATAAGTGTCTTTTTCTGTGTGACTTATTTCACTTAGAATCGTCGTACCTAAATCCAATCATCATGCTGCTACTAGCCTTATGACGTTGATTTCATGGCTGAGTGATATTCCATTGTACATAAGGACCACAACTTCTTTATCCATTTTTCTCTTTCCTGGGATATTTAAGGTGTAACAAAGTGGAGATTCTTGTCAACAGAGCAGCCCTAAACTTTGAGGTGCCTGTGTCTTGCTGATTTTTAGTTTTCCCAATTTATACGCCCATGAGTGGATGTGCCCTATGCTCCCTAAGCTGAGTTTTTTAGATGTTTCAGGACACACCGTGCACTTCTCCAGAGTGGCTGTTGGCAATTTACATCCCGCCCATCAGCGTAGCCAGGCTCCCGTTTCTCCATGGCCTTCCTGCATTTCTGGTTTTGACACTTTATTCAGCATGGCCCTTTTGACCGATGGGAAGCGAGACTTCTTTGTAGCGCTGATTTGCCTTTCCAGGTTGCTTGGTTGGCCAAAAAGGGCGTATGCGTTTTTTCCTGAATATATTCAGGAAAAAACGCATACGCCCTTTTTGGCCAAGGGCATCATTGTCGAGGTTTTGCCGCTTTTCCTGTGCTTTAAAGGCGATTCGAATCTCCCTCCTGAAATCTGTTTCCTGCAATTCTGCCTTGCTTTCAAATCCTCTTCGTTTCCTTCCATCAATATATTTGTGGTCGAGAGTCATCATTTATAAGTCTGCAGGTTTGTGAATTGCAGTGCCCCTGAGCTCCATTTTTCAACTCGCTTTCTTGGGCGCTGGCCGCAAAAGCGCAGGATTGCTTCAGGCCCTATTCTGGTCCCAGGCGGCAGGCTGAGCCTGTGGTTAATTCTTCTTCCTGATGGGAAAATAGAGTGACCTCTGCCTGTCCCAACACCTAGAGCTAGTCCCTCATTGGTTCCCCCTCTTCCCTTGCATCCTCAGGACAAATTTCAAGCTGTACGGAACAGGAGGTTAAAGGTGCTGATTCTCCAAGGAGGGAGATTGCTAGTAAAGCGGCTGGAATGGCGAACCCGAGCACAAGGAGATGAGAAATGAGGTGCGTTTTAGAAACCTTTCCCGATCACACGGTGTACCATCTTCTGGGTTTCTCATGCATGTTTTCGATGTAGGAACATGCCCTTGAACCTGGAGATTTGGGACCCATGGGATGGGTACCACGCAGTATTACTTTAAAGGGTCTGCGTTTGCTCACCCAACCTCACCAAACCTCTCAGCCCCAAGAGTGTCCACCCTTATGTCTCAATCAGCTGTGGGTCTAGATGTGGTCAATCCAGGTGGCATCACAGCCCCTGAACGAATTTTGTAAGAATTTCTCTCTCTTTCACTGTCTTTATTTCACGGGTTTTTAAAAGTAATTGATTTTTATAATGGGGTTTACCTGCTTTTCACTGCTGTGATTTTGCCGCTTTACACCCACTTGACTCACTTACAGAGAGATATCAATGCATAGGTTTCAAGATTCTTACTAGTCAGATATATTCTTGGGCGGTGAATTGGGGGTGTTGAGTCCAATTCATTGAGGAAGGAGTAGGGCTTGTCTATTACATATTGGGTTTATGGAACGGTATCTGAGATAATTTGAAACCCTTGTTGTATGCATCACCCCACCTCACCTTTCCCGTTAAGCAGCCATAGTGTGTTTTCTAAACGTGTGACTCTATTCTGTTTTGTAATTCAGTTCAAGGGTAGCGGTTTTTACATTCCCTCTATAAGTCATATCTTATGATAAGTGTCTTTTTCTGTGTGACTTATTTCACTTAGAATCGTCGTACCTAAATCCAATCATCATGCTGCTACTAGCCTTATGACGTTGATTTCATGGCTGAGTGATATTCCATTGTACATAAGGACCACAATTTCTTTATCCATTTTTCTCTTTCCTGGGATATTTAAGGTGTAACGAAGTGGAGATTCTTGTCAACAGAGCAGCCCTAAACTTTGGGGTGCCTGTGTCTTGCTGATTTTTAGTTTTCCCAATTTATACGCCCATGAGTGGATGTGCCCTATGCTCCCTAAGCTGAGTTTTTTAGATGTTTCAGGACGCACCGTACACTTCTCCAGATTGGCTGTTGGCAATTTACATCCCGCCCATCAGCGTAGCCAGGCTCCCGTTTCTCCATGGCCTGTCCTGCATTTCTGGTTTTGACACTTTATTCAGCATGGCCCTTTTGACCGATGGGAAGCGAGACTTCTTTGTAGCGCTGATTTGCCTTTCCAGGTTGCTTGGTTGGCCAAAAAGGGCGTATGCGTTTTTTCCTGAATATATTCAGGAAAAAACGCATACGCCCTTTTTGGCCAAGGGCATCATTGACGAGGTTTTGCCGCTTTTCCTGTGCTTTAAAGGCGATTCGAATCTCCCTCCTGAAATCTGTTTCCTGCAATTCTGCCTTGCTTTCAAATCCTCTTCGTTTCCTTCCATCAATATATTTGTGGTCGAGAGTCATCATTTATAAGTCTGCAGGTTTGTGAATTGCAGTGCCCCTGAGCTCCATTTTTCAACTCGCTTTCTTGGGCGCTGGCCGCAAAAGCGCAGGATTGCTTCAGGCCCTATTCTGGTCCCAGGCGACAGGCTGAGCCTGTGGTTAATTCTTCTTCCTGATGGGAAAATAGAGTGACCTCTGCCTGTCCCAACACCTAGAGCTAGTCCCTCATTGGTTCCCCCTCTTCCCTTTCATCCTCAGGACAAATTGCAAGCTGTACGGAACAGGAGGTTAAAGGTGCTGATTCTCCAAGGAGGGAGATTGCTAGTAAAGCGGCTGGAATGGCGAACCCGAGCACAAGGAGATGAGAAATGAGGTGCGTTTTAGAAACCTTTCCCGATCACACGGTGTACCATCTTCTGGGTTTCTCATGCATGTTTTCGATGTAGGAAGATGCCCTTGAACCTGTAGATTTGGGACCCATGGGATGGGTACCACGCAGTATTACTTTAAAGGGTCTGCGTTTGCTCACCCAACCTCACCAAACCTCTCAGCCCCAAGAGTGTCCACCCTTATGTCTCAATCAGCTGTGGGTCTAGATATGGTCAATCCAGGTGGCATTACAGCCGCTGAACGAATTTTGTAAGAATTTCTCTCTCTTTCACTGTCTTTGTTTCACGGGTTTTTAAAAGTAATTGATTTTTATAATGGGGTTTACCTGCTTTTCATTGCTGTGATTTTGCCGCTTTACACCCACTTGACTCACTTACAGAGAGATATCAATGCATAGGTTTCAAGATTCTTACTAGTCAGATATATTCTTGGGCGGTGAATTGGGGGTGTTGAGTCCAATTCATTGAGGAAGGAGTAGGGCTTGTCTATTACATATTGGGTTTATGGAACGGTATCTGAGATAATTTGAAACCCTTGTTGTATGCATCACCCCACCTCACCTTTCCCGTTAAGCAGCCATAGTGTGTTTTCTAAACGTGTGACTCTATTCTGTTTTGTAATTCAGTTCAAGGGTAGCGGTTTTTACATTCCCTCTATAAGTCATATCTTATGATAAGTGTCTTTTTCTGTGTGACTTATTTCACTTAGAATCGTCGTACCTAAATCCAATCATCATGCTGCTACTAGCCTTATGACGTTGATTTCATGGCTGAGTGATATTCCATTGTACATAAGGACCACAACTTCTTTATCCATTTTTCTCTTTCCTGGGATATTTAAGGTGTAACAAAGTGGAGATTCTTGTCAACAGAGCAGCCCTAAACTTTGGGGTGCCTGTGTCTTGCTGATTTTTAGTTTTCCCAATTTATACGCCCATGAGTGGATGTGCCCTATGCTCCCTAAGCTGAGTTTTTTAGATGTTTCAGGACACACCGTGCACTTCTCCAGAGTGGCTGTTGGCAATTTACATCCCGCCCATCAGCGTAGCCAGGCTCCCGTTTCTCCATGGCCTGTCCTGCATTTCTGGTTTTGACACTTTATTCAGCATGGCCCTTTTGACCGATGGGAAGCGAGACTTCTTTGTAGCGCTGATTTGCCTTTCCAGGTTGCTTGGTTGGCCAAAAAGGGCGTATGCGTTTTTTCCTGAATATATTCAGGAAAAAACGCATACGCCCTTTTTGGCCAAGGGCATCATTGTCGAGGTTTTGCTGCTTTTCCTGTGCTTTAAAGGCGATTCGAATCTCCCTCCTGAAATCTGTTTCCTGCAATTCTGCCTTGCTTTCAAATCCTCTTCGTTGCCTTCCCTCAATATATTTGTGGACGAGAGTCATCATTTATAAGTCTGCAGGTTTGTGAATTGCAGTGCCCCTGAGCTCCATTTTTCAACTCGCTTTCTTGGGCGCTGGCCGCAAAAGCGCAGGATTGCTTCAGGCCCTATTCTGGTCCCAGGCGGCAGGCTGAGCCTGTGGTTAATTCTTCTTCCTGATGGGAAAATAGAGTGACCTCTGCCTGTCCCAACACCTGGAGCTAGTCTCTCATTGTTTCCCCCTCTTCCCTTTCATCCTCAGGACAAATTGCAAGCTGTACGGAACAGGAGGTTAAAGGTGCTGATTCTCCAAGGAGGGAGATTGCTAGTAAAGCGGCTGGAATGGCGAACCCGAGCACAAGGAGATGAGAAATGAGGTGCGTTTTAGAAACCTTTCCCGATCACACGGTGTACCATCTTCTGGGTTTCTCATGCATGTTTTCGATGTAGGAAGATGCCCTTGAACCTGGAGATTTGGGACCCATGGGATGGGTACCACGCAGTATTACTTTAAAGGGTCTGCGTTTGCTCACCCAACCTCACCAAACCTCTCAGCCCCAAGAGTGTCCACCCTTATGTCTCAATCAGCTGTGGGTCTAGATATGGTCAATCCAGGTGGCATTACAGCCGCTGAACGAATTTTGTAAGAATTTCTCTCTCTTTCACTGTCTTTGTTTCACGGGTTTTTAAAAGTAATTGATTTTTATAATGGGGTTTACCTGCTTTTCACTGCTGTGATTTTGCCGCTTTACACCCACTTGACTCACTTACAGAGAGATATCAATGCATAGGTTTCAAGATTCTTACTAGTCAGATATATTCTTGGGCGGTGAATTTGGGGTGTTGAGTCCAATTCATTGAGGAAGGAGTAGGGCTTGTCTATTACATATTGGGTTTATGGAACGGTATCTGAGATAATTTGAAACCCTTGTTGTATGCATCACCCCACCTCACCTTTCCCGTTAAGCAGCCATAGTGTGTTTTCTAAACGTGTGACTCTATTCTGTTTTGTAATTCAGTTCAAGGGTAGCGGTTTTTACATTCCCTCTATAAGTCATATCTTATGATAAGTGTCTTTTTCTGTGTGACTTATTTCACTTAGAATCGTCGTACCTAAATCCAATCATCATGCTGCTACTAGCCTTATGACGTTGATTTCATGGCTGAGTGATATTCCATTGTACATAAGGACCACAACTTCTTTATCCATTTTTCTCTTTCCTGGGATATTTAAGGTGTAACGAAGTGGAGATTCTTGTCAACAGAGCAGCTCTAAACTTTGGGGTGCCTGTGTCTTGCTGATTTTTAGTTTTCCCAATTTATACGCCCATGAGTGGATGTGCCCTATGCTCCCTAAGCTGAGTTTTTTAGATGTTTCAGGACACACCGTACACTTCTCCAGAGTGGCTGTTGGCAATTTACATCCCGCCCATCAGCGTAGCCAGGCTCCCGTTTCTCCATGGCCTGTCCTGCATTTCTGGTTTTGACACTTTATTCAGCATGGCCCTTTTGACCGATGGGAAGCGAGACTTCTTTGTAGCGCTGATTTGCCTTTCCAGGTTGCTTGGTTGGCCAAAAAGGGCGTATGCGTTTTTTCCTGAATATATGCAGGAAAAAACGCATACGCCCTTTTTGGCCAAGGGCATCATTGTCGAGGTTTTGCCGCTTTTCTTGTGCTTTAAAGGCGATTCGAATCTCCCTCCTGAAATCTGTTTCCTGCAATTCTGCCTTGCTTTCAAATCCTCTTCGTTGCCTTCCCTCAATATATTTGTGGACGAGAGTCATCATTTATAAGTCTGCAGGTTTGTGAATTGCAGTGCCCCTGAGCTCCATTTTTCAACTCGCTTTCTTGGGCGCTGGCCGCAAAAGCGCAGGATTGCTTCAGGCCCTATTCTGGTCCCAGGCGGCAGGCTGAGCCTGTGGTTAATTCTTCTTCCTGATGGGAAAATAGAGTGACCTCTGCCTGTCCCAACACCTGGAGCTAGTCTCTCATTGTTTCCCCCTCTTCCCTTTCATCCTCAGGACAAATTGCAAGCTGTACGGAACAGGAGGTTAAAGGTGCTGATTCTCCAAGGAGGGAGATTGCTAGTAAAGCGGCTGGAATGGCGAACCCGAGCACAAGGAGATGAGAAATGAGGTGCGTTTTAGAAACCTTTCCCGATCACACGGTGTACCATCTTCTGGGTTTCTCATGCATGTTTTCGATGTAGGAAGATGCCCTTGAACCTGGAGATTTGGGACCCATGGGATGGGTACCACGCAGTATTACTTTAAAGGGTCTGCGTTTGCTCACCCAACCGCACCAAACCTCTCAGCCCCAAGAGTGTCCACCCTTATGTCTCAATCAGCTGTGGGTCTAGATATGGTCAATCCAGGTGGCATTACAGCCGCTGAACGAATTTTGTAAGAATTTCTCTCTCTTTCACTGTCTTTGTTTCACGGGTTTTTAAAAGTAATTGATTTTTATAATGGGGTTTACCTGCTTTTCACTGCTGTGATTTTGCCGCTTTACACCCACTTGACTCACTTTCAGAGAGATATCAATGCATAGGTTTCAAGATTCTTACTAGTCAGATATCTTCTTGGGCGGTGAATAGGGGGTGCTGAGTCCAATTCCTTGAGCAAGGAGTAGGGATTGTCTATTACATATTGGTTTTATGGAACGGTATCTGAGCTAATTTGAAACCCTTGTTGTATGCATCACCCCACCTCACCTTTCCCGTTAAGCAGCCATAGTGTGTTTTCTAAACGTGTGATTCTATTCTGTTTTGTAATTCAGTTCAAGGGTAGCGGTTTTTACATTCCCTCTATAAGTCATATCTTATGATAAGTGTCTTTTTCTGTGTGACTTATTTCACTTAGAATCGTCGTACCTAAATCCACTCATCATGCTGCTACTAGCCTTATGACGTTGATTTCATGGCTGAGTGATATTCCATTGTACATAAGGACCACCACTTCTTTATCCATTTTTCTCTTTCCTGGGATATTTAAGGTGTAACGAAGTGGAGATTCTTGTCAACAGAGCAGCCCTAAACTTTGGGGTGCCTGTGTCTTGCTGATTTTTAGTTTTCTCAATTTATACGCCCATGAGTGGATGTGCCCTATGCTCCCTAAGCTGAGTTTTTTAGATGTTTCAGGACACAACGTGCACTTCTCCAGAGTGGCTGTTGGCAATTTACATCCCGCCCATCAGCGTAGCCAGGCTCCCGTTTCTCCATGGCCTGTCCTGCATTTCTGGTTTTGACACTTTATTCAGCATGGCCCTTTTGACCGATGGGAAGCGAGACTTCTTTGTAGCGCTGATTTGCCTTTCCAGGTTGCTTGGTTGGCCAAAAAGGGCGTATGCGTTTTTTCCTGAATATATTCAGGAAAAAACGCATACGCCCTTTTTGGCCAAGGGCATCATTGTCGAGGTTTTGCCGCTTTTCCTGTGCTTTAAAGGCGATTCGAATCTCCCTCCTGAAATCTGTTTCCTGCAATTCTGCCTTGCTTTCAAATCCTCTTCGTTGCCTTCCCTCAATATATTTGTGGACGAGAGTCATCATTTATAAGTCTGCAGGTTTGTGAATTGCAGTGCCCCTGAGCTCCATTTTTCAACTCGCTTTCTTGGGAGCTGGCCGCAAAAGCGCAGGATTGCTTCAGGCCCTATTCTGGTCCCGGGCGGCAGGCTGAGCCTGTGGTTAATTCTTCTTCCTGATGGGAAAATAGACCTGTGCCTGTCCCAACACCTAGAGCTAGTCTCTCATTGGTTCCCCCTCTTCCCGTTCATCCTCAGGACAAATTGCAACCTGTACGGAACAGGAGGTTAAAGGTGCTGATTCTCCAAGGAGGGAGATTGCTAGTAAAGCGGCTGGAATGGCGAACCCGAGCAGAAGGAGATGAGAAATTAGGTCCGTTTTACAAACCTTTCCCGATCACACGGTGTACCATCTTCTGGGTTTCTCATGCATGTTTTCGATGTAGGAAGATGCCCTTGAACCTGGAGATTTGGGACCCATGGGATGGGTACCACGCAGTATTACTTTATAGGGTCTGCGTTTGCTCACCCAACCTCACCAAACCTCTCAGCCCCAAGAGTGTCCACCCTTATGTCTCAATCAGCTGTGGGTCTAGATATGGTCAATGCAGGTGGCATCACAGCCCCTGAATGACTTTTTAAGAATTTCTCTCTCTTTCACTGTCTTTGTTTCACGGGTTTTTAAAAGTAATTGATTTTTATAATGGGGTTTACCTGCTTTTCACTGCTGTGTTTTTGCCGCTTTACACCCACTTGACTCACTTACAGAGAGATATCAATGCATAGGTTTTAAGATTCTTACTAGTCAGATATATTCTTGGGCGGTGAATAGGGGGTGTTGAGTCCAATTCATTGAGGAAGGAGTAGGGCTTGTCTATTACATATTGGGTTTATGGAACGGTATCTGAGCTAATGTGAAACCCTTGTTGTATGCATCACCCCACCTCACCTTTCCCGTTAAGCAGCCATAGTGTGTTTTCTAAACGTGTGACTCTATTCTGTTTTGTAATTCAGTTCAAGGGTAGCGGTTTTTACATTCCCTCTATAAGTGATATCTTATGATAAGTGTCTTTTTCTGTGTGACTTATTTCACTTAGAATCGTCGTACCTAAATCCAATCATCATGCTGCTACTAGCCTTATGACGTTGATTTCATGGCTGAGTGATATTCCATTGTACATAAGGACCACAACTTCTTTATCCATTTTTCTCTTTCCTGGGATATTTAAGGTGTAACCAAGTGGAGATTCTTGTCAACAGAGCAGCCCTAAACTTTGGGGTGCCTGTGTCTTGCTGATTTTTAGTTTTCTCAATTTATACGCCCATGAGTGGATGTGCCCTATGCTCCCTAAGCTGAGTTTTTTAGATGTTTCAGGACACACCGTGCACTTCTCCAGAGTGGCTGTTGGCAATTTACATCCCGCCCATCAGCGTAGCCAGGCTCCCGTTTCTCCATGGCCTGTCCTGCATTTCTGGTTTTGACACTTTATTCAGCATGGCCCTTTTGACCGATGGGAAGCGAGACTTCTTTGTAGCGCTGATTTGCCTTTCCAGGTTGCTTGGTTGGCCAAAAAGGGCGTATGCGTTTTTTCCTGAATATATTCAGGAAAAAACGCATACGCCCTTTTTGGCCAAGGGCATCATTGTCGAGGTTTTGCCGCTTTTCTTGTGTTTTAAAGGCGATTCGAATCTCCCTCCTGAAATCTGTTTCCTGCAATTCTGCCTTGCTTTCAAATCCTCTTCGTTTCCTTCCATCAATATATTTGTGGACGAGAGTCATCATTTATAAGTCTGCAGGTTTGTGAATTGCAGTGCCCCTGAGCTCCATTTTTCAACTCGCTTTCTTGGGAGCTGGCCGCAAAAGCGCAGGATTGCTTCAGGCCCTATTCTGGTCCCGGGCGGCAGGCTGAGCCTGTGGTTAATTCTTCTTCCTGATGGGAAAATAGACCTGTGCCTGTCCCAACACCTAGAGCTAGTCTCTCATTGGTTCCCCCTCTTCCCGTTAATCCTCAGGACAAATTGCAACCTGTACGGAACAGGAGGTTATAGGTGCTGATTCTCCAAGGAGGGAGATTGCTAGTAAAGCGGCTGGAATGGCGAACCCGAGCACAAGGAGATGAGAAATGAGGTGCGTTTTAGAAACCTTTCCCGGTCACACAGTGTACAATCTTCTGGGTTTCTCATGCATGTTTTCGATGTAGGAAGATGCCCTTGAACCTGGAGATTTGGGACCCATTGGATGGGTACCACGCAGTATTACTTTAAAGGGTCTGCGTTTCCTCACCCAACCTCAACAAACCTCTCAGCCCCAAGAGTGTCCACCCTTATGTCTCAATCAGCTGTGGGTCTAGATATGGTCAATCTAGGTGGCATCACAGCCCCTGAACGAATTTTGTAAGAATTTCTCTCTCTTTCACTGTCTTTGTTTCACGGGTTTTTAAAAGTAATTGATTTTTATAATGGGGTTTACCTGCTTTTCACTGCTGTGTTTTTGCCGCTTTACACCCACTTGACTCACTTACAGAGAGATATCAATGCATAGGTTTTAAGATTCTTACTAGTCAGATATATTCTTGGGCGGTGAATAGGGGGTGTGGAGTCCAATTCATTGAGCAAGGAGTAGGCCTTGTCTATTACATATTGGGTTTATGGAACGGTATCAGAGATAATTCGAAACCCTTGTTTTATGCATCATGCCACCTCACCTTTCCCGTTAAGCAGCCATAGTGTGTTTTCTAAACGTGTGACTCTATTCTGTTTTGTAATTCAGTTCAAGGGTAGCGGTTTTTACATTCCCTCTATAAGTGATATCTTATGATAAGTGTCTTTTTCTGTGTGACTTATTTCACTTAGAATCGTCGTTCCTAAATCCACTCATCATGCTGCTACTAGCCTTATGATGTTGATTTCATGGCTGAGTGATATTCCATTGTACATAAGGACCACAACTTCTTTATCCATTTTTCTCTTTCCTGGGATCTGTAAGGTGTAACGAAGTGGAGGTTCTTGTCAACCGATCAGCCCTAAACTTTGGGGTGCCTGTGTCTTGCTGATTTTTAGTTTTCCCAATTTATACGCCCATGAGTGGATGTGCCCTACGCTCCCTAAGCTGCATTTTTTAGATGTTTCAGGACACACCGTGCACATCTCCAGAGTGGCTCTTGGCAATTTACATCCCGCCCATCAGCGTAACCAGGCTCCCGTTTCTCCATGGCCTGTCCTGCATTTCTGGTTTCGACACTTTATTCAGCATGGCCCTTTTGACCGATGGGAAGCGAGACTTCTTTGTAGCGCTGATTTGCCTTTCCAGGTTGCTTGGTTGGCCAAAAAGGGCGTATGCGTTTTTTCCTGAATATATTCAGGAAAAAACGCATACGCCCTTTTTGGCCAAGGGCATCATTGTCGAGGTTTTGCCGCTTTTCCTGTGCTTTAAAGGCGATTCGAATCTCCCTCCTGAAATCTGTTTCCTGCAATTCTGCCTTGCTTTCAAATCCTCTTCGTTGCCTTCCCTCAATATATTTGTGGACGAGAGTCATCATTTATAAGTCTGCAGGTTTGTGAATTGCAGTGCCCCTGAGCGCCATTTTTCAACTCGCTTTCTTGGGAGCTGGCCGCAAAAGCGCAGGATTGCTTCAGGCCCTATTCTGGTCCCGGGCGGCAGGCTAAGCCTGTGGTTAATTCTTCTTCCTGATTGGAAAATAGAGTGACCTGTGCCTGTCCCAACAGCTAGAGCTAGTCTCTCATTGGTTCCCCCTCTTCCCGTTCATCCTCAGGACAAATTGCAACCTGTACGGAACAGGAGGTTAAAGGTGCTGATTCTCCAAGGAGGGAGATTGCTAGTAAAGCGGCTGGAATGGCGAACCCAAGCACAAGGAGATGAGAAATGAGGTGCGTTTTACAAACCTTTCCCGATCACACGGTGTACCATCTTCTGGGTTTCTCATGCATGTTTTCGATGTAGGAAGATGCCCTTGAACCTGGAGATTTGGGACCCATGGGATGGGTACCACGCAGTATTACTTTAAAGGGTCTGCGTTTGCTCACCCAACCTCACCAAACCTCTCAGCCCCAAGAGTGTCCACCCTTATGTCTCAATCAGCTGTGGGTCTAGATATGGTCAATCCAGGTGGCATTACAGCCGCTGAACGAATTTTGTAAGAATTTCTCTCTCTTTCACTGTCTTTGTTTCACGGGTTTTTAAAAGTAATTGATTTTTATAATGGGGTTTACCTGCTTTTCACTGCTGTGATTTTGCCGCTTTACACCCACTTGACTCACTTACAGAGAGATATCAATGCATAGGTTTCAAGATTCTTACTAGTCAGATATATTCTTGGGCGGTGATTTGGAGGTGTTGAGTCCAATTCATTGAGGAAGGAGTAGGGCTTGTCTATTACATATTGGCTTTATGGAACGGTATCTGAGCTAATTTGAAACCCTTGTTGTATGCATCACCCCACCTCACCTTTCCCATTAAGCAGCCATAGTGTGTTTTCTAAACGTGTGACTCTATTCTGTTTTGTAATTCAGTTCAAGGGTAGCGGTTTTTACATTCCCTCTATAAGTCATATCTTATGATAAGTGTCTTTTTCTGTGTGACTTATTTCACTTAGAATCTTCGTACCTAAATCCACTCATAATGCTGTTACTAGCCTTATGACGTTGATTTCATGGCTGAGTGATATTCCATTGTACATAAGGACCACAACTTCTTTATCCATTTTTCTCTTTCCTGGGATATTTAAGGTGTAACCAAGTGGAGATTCTTGTCAACAGAGCAGCCCTAAACTCTGGGGTGCCTGTGTCTTGCTGATTTTTAGTTTTCCCAATTTATACGCCCATGAGTGGATGTGCCCTATGCTCCCTAAGCTCAGTTTTTTAGATGTTTCAGGACACACCGTGCACTTCTCCAGAGTGGCTGTTGGCAATTTACATCCCGCCCATCAGTGTAGCCAGGCTCCCGTTTCTCCATGGCCTGTCCTGCATTTCTGGTTTTGACACTTTATTCAGCATGGCCCTTTTGACCGATGGGAAGCGAGACTTCTTTGTAGCGCTGATTTGCCTTTCCAGGTTGCTTGGTTGGCCAAAAAGGGCGTATGCGTTTTTTCCTGAATATATTCAGGAAAAAACGCATACGCCCTTTTTGGCCAAGGGCATCATTGTCGAGGTTTTGCCGCTTTTCCTGTGCTTTAAAGGCGATTCGAATCTCCCTCCTGAAATCTGTTTCCTGCAATTCTGCCTTGCTTTCAAATCCTCTTCGTTGCCTTCCCTCAATATATTCGTGGACGAGAGTCATCATTTATAAGTCTGCAGGTTTGTGAATTGCAGTGCCCCTGAGCTCCATTTTTCAACTCGCTTTCTTGGGAGCTGGCCTCAAAAGAGCAGGAGTGCTTCAGGCCCTATTCTGGTCCCGGGCGGCAGGCTGAGCCTGTGGTTAATTCTTCTTCCTGATGGGAAAATAGAGTGACCTGTGCCTGTCCCAACACCTAGAGCTAGTCTCTCATTGGTTCCCCCTCTTCCCGTTCATCCTCAGGACAATTTGCAACCTGTACAGAACAGGAGGTTAAAGGTGCTGAATCTCCAAGGAGGGAGATTGCTAGTAAAGCGGCTGGAATGGCGAACCCGAGCACAAGGAGATGAAAAATGAGGTGTGTTTTAGAAACGTTTCCCGATCAGACGGTGTACCATCTTCTGGGTTTCTCATGCATGTTTTCGATGTAGGAAGATGCCCTTGAACCTGGAGATTTGGGACCCATGGAATGGGTACCACGCAGTATTACTTTAAAGGGTCTGCGTTTGCTCACCCAACCTCACGAAACCTCTCAGCCCCAAGAGTGTCCACCCTTATGTCTCAATCAGCTGTGGGTCTAGATATGGTCAATCCAGGTAGCATCACATCCCCTGATCGAATTTTGTAAGAATTTCTCTCTCTTTCACTGTCTTTGTTTCACGGGTTTTTAAAAGTAATTGATTTTTATAATGGGGTTTACCTGCTTTTCACTGCTGTGATTTTGCCGCTTTACACCCACTTGACTCACTTACAGAGAGATATCAATGCATAGGTTTTAAGATTCTTACTAGTCAGATATATTCTTGGGCGGTGAATAGGGGGTGTTGAGTCCAATTCATTGAGCAAGGAGTAGGTCTTGTCTATTACATATTGGGTTTATGGAACGGTATCTGAGATAATTTGAAACCCTTGTTTTATGCATCACCCCACCTCACCTTTCCCGTTAAGCAGCCATAGTGTGTTTTCTAAACGTGTGACTCTATTTTGTTTTGTAATTCAGTTCAAGGGTAGCGGTTTTTACATTCCCTCTATAAGTGATATCTTATGATAAGTGTCTTTTTCTGTGTGACTTATTTCAGTTAGAATCGTCGTACCTAAATCCACTCATCATGCTGCTACTAGCCTTATGACGTTGATTTCATGGCTGAGTGATATTCCATTGTACATAAGGACCACAACTTCTTTATCCATTTTTCTCTTTCCTGGGATATTTAAGGTGTAACGAAGTGGAGGTTCTTGTCAACAGAGCAGCCCTAAACTTTGGGGTGCCTGTGTCTTGCTGATTTTTAGTTTTCCCAATTTATACGCCCATGAGTGGATGTTCCCTATGCTCCCTAAGCTGAGTTTTGTAGACGTTTCAGGACACACCGTGCACTTCTCCAGAGTGGCTGTTGGCAATTTACATCCCGCCCATCAGCGTAGCCAGGCTCCCGTTTCTCCATGGCCTGTCCTGCATTTCTGGATTTGACACTTTATTCAGCATGGCCCTTATGACCGATGGGAAGCGAGACTTCTTTGTAGCGCTGATTTGCCTTTCCAGGTTGCTTGGTTGGCCAAAAAGGGCGTATGCGTTTTTTCCTGAATATATTCAGGAAAAAACGCATACGCCCTTTTTGGCCAAGGGCATCATTGTCGAGGTTTTGCCGCTTTTCCTGTGCTTTAAAGGCGATTCGAATCTCCCTCCTGAAATCTGTTTCCTGCAATTCTGCCTTGCTTTCAAATCCTCTTCGTTGCCTTCCCTCAATATATTTGTGGACGAGAGTCATCATTTATAAGTCTGCAGGTTTGTGAATTGCAGTGTCCCTGAGCTCCATTTTTCAACTCGCTTTCTTGGGCGCTGGCCGCAAAAGCGCAGGATTGCTTCAGGCCCTATTCTGGTCCCAGGCGGCAGGCTGAGCCTGTGGTTAATTCTTCTTCTTGAGGGGAAAATAGAGTGACCTGTGCCTGTCCCAACACCTAGAGCTAGTCTCTCATTGGTTCCCCCTCTTCCCGTTCATCCTCAGGACAAATTGCAACCTGTACGGAACAGGAGGTTAAAGGTGCTGATTCTCCAAGGAGGGAGATTGCTAGTAAAGCGGCTGGAATGGCGAACCCGAGCACAAGGAGATGAGAAATGAGGTGCGTTTTAGAAACCTTTCCCGATCACACGGTGTACCATCTTCTGGGTTTCTCATGAATGTTTTCGATGTAGGAAGATGCCCTTGAACCTGGAGATTTGGGATCCATGGGATGGGTACCACGCAGTATTACTTTATAGGGTCTGCGTTTGCTCACCCAACCTCACCAAACCTCTCAGCCCCAAGAGTGTCCACCCTTATGTCTCAATCAGCTGTGGGTCTAGATATGGTCAATCCAGGTGGCATCACAGCCCCTGAACGAATTTTGTAAGAATTTCTCTCTCTTTCACTGTCTTTGTTTCACGGGTTTTTAAAAGTAATTGATTTTTATAATGGGGTTTACCTGCTTTTCACTGCTGTGATTTTGCCGCTTTACACCCACTTGACTCACTTACAGAGAGATATCAATGCATAGGTTTCAAGATTCTTACTAGTCAGATATATTCTTGGGTGGTGAATTGGGGGTGTTGATTCCAATTCATTGAGGAAGGAGTAGGGCTTGTCTATTACATATTGCCTTTATGGAACGGTATCTGAGATAATTTGAAACCCTTGTTGTATGCATCACCCCACCTCACCTTTCCCGTTAAGCAGCCATAGTGTGTTTTCTAAACGTGTGACTCTATTCTGTTTTGTAATTCAGTTCAAGGGTAGCGGTTTTTACATTCCCTCTATAAGTCATATCTTATGATAAGTGTCTTTTTCTGTGTGACTTATTTCACTTAGAATCGTCATATCTAAATCCAATCATCATGCTGCTACTAGCCTTATGACGTTGATTTCATGGCTGAGTGATATTCCATTGTACATAAGGACCACAACTTCTTTATCCATTTTTCTCTTTCCTGGGATATTTAAGGTGTAACGAAGTGGAGATTCTTGTCAACAGAGCAGCCCTAAACTTTGGGGTGCCTGTGTCTTGCTGATTTTTAGTTTTCCCAATTTATACGCCCATGAGTGGATGTGCCCTATGCTCCCTAAGCTCAGTTTTTTAGATGTTTCAGGACACACCGTGCACTTCTCCAGAGTGGCTGTTGGCAATTTACATCCCGCCCATCAGCGTAGCCAGGCTCCCGTTTCTCCATGGCCTGTCCTGCATTTCTGGTTTTGACACTTTATTCAGCATGGCCCTTTTGACCGATGGGAAGCGAGACTTCTTTGTAGCGATGATTTGCCTTTCCAGGTTGCTTGGTTGGCCAAAAAGGGCGTATGCGTTTTTTCCTGAATATATTCAGGAAAAAACGCATACGCCCTTTTTGGCCAAGGGCATCATTGTCGAGGTTTTGCCGCTTTTCCTGTGCTTTAAAGGCGATTCGAATCTCCCTCCTGAAATCTGTTTCCTGCAATTCTGCCTTGCTTTCAAATCCTCTTCGTTGCCTTCCCTCAATATATTCGTGGACGAGAGTCATCATTTATAAGTCTGCAGGTTTGTGAATTGCAGTGCCCCTGAGCTCCATTTTTCAACTCGCTTTCTTGGGAGCTGGCCTCAAAAGAGCAGGAGTGCTTCAGGCCCTATTCTGGTCCCGGGCGGCAGGCTGAGCCTGTGGTTAATTCTTCTTCCTGATGGGAAAATAGAGTGACCTGTGCCTGTCCCAACACCTAGAGCTAGTCTCTCATTGGTTCCCCCTCTTCCCGTTCATCCTCAGGACAATTTGCAACCTGTACAGAACAGGAGGTTAAAGGTGCTGAATCTCCAAGGAGGGAGATTGCTAGTAAAGCGGCTGGAATGGCGAACCCGAGCACAAGGAGATGAAAAATGAGGTGTGTTTTAGAAACTTTTCCCGATCAGACGGTGTACCATCTTCTGGGTTTCTCATGCATGTTTTCGATGTAGGAAGATGCCCTTGAACCTGGAGATTTGGGACCCATGGAATGGGTACCACACAGTATTACTTTAAAGGGTCTGCGTTTGCTCACCCAACCTCACGAAACCTCTCAGCCCCAAGAGTGTCCACCCTTATGTCTCAATCAGCTGTGGGTCTAGATATGGTCAATCCAGGTAGCATCACATCCCCTGATCGAATTTTGTAAGAATTTCTCTCTCTTTCACTGTCTTTGTTTCACGGGTTTTTAAAAGTAATTGATTTTTATAATGGGGTTTACCTGCTTTTC
Organism: Balaenoptera physalus; assembly: GCF_965194825.1. Lineage (NCBI taxonomy): Eukaryota > Metazoa > Chordata > Mammalia > Artiodactyla > Balaenopteridae > Balaenoptera > Balaenoptera physalus. Next base: position 550,788 of record NW_028126358.1, on the reverse strand, counting down.
ACTGCTGTGATTTTGCCGCTTTACACCCACTTGACTCACTTACAGAGAGATATCAATGCATAGGTTTTAAGATTCTTACTAGTCAGATATATTCTTGGGCGGTGAATAGGGGGTGTTGAGTCCAATTCATTGAGCAAGGAGTAGGTCTTGTCTATTACATATTGGGTTTATGGAACGGTATCTGAGATAATTTGAAACCCTTGTTTTATGCATCACCTCACCTCACCTTTCCCGTTAAGCAGCCATAGTGTGTTTTCTAAACGTGTGACTCTATTTTGTTTTGTAATTCAGTTCAAGGGTAGCGGTTTTTACATTCCCTCTATAAGTGATATCTTATGATAAGTGTCTTTTTCTGTGTGACTTATTTCAGTTAGAATCGTCGTACCTAAATCCACTCATCATGCTGCTACTAGCCTTATGACGTTGATTTCATGGCTGAGTGATATTCCATTGTACATAAGGACCACAACTTCTTTATCCATTTTTCTCTTTCCTGGGATATTTAAGGTGTAACGAAGTGGAGGTTCTTGTCAACAGAGCAGCCCTAAACTTTGGGGTGCCTGTGTCTTGCTGATTTTTAGTTTTCCCAATTTATACGCCCATGAGTGGATGTTCCCTATGCTCCCTAAGCTGAGTTTTGTAGACGTTTCAGGACACACCGTGCACTTCTCCAGAGTGGCTGTTGGCAATTTACATCCCGCCCATCAGCGTAGCCAGGCTCCCGTTTCTCCATGGCCTGTCCTGCATTTCTGGATTTGACACTTTATTCAGCATGGCCCTTTTGACCGATGGGAAGCGAGACTTCTTTGTAGCGCTGATTTGCCTTTCCAGGTTGCTTGGTTGGCCAAAAAGGGCGTATGCGTTTTTTCCTGAATATATTCAGGAAAAAACGCATACGCCCTTTTTGGCCAAGGGCATCATTGTCGAGGTTTTGCCGCTTTTCCTGTGCTTTAAAGGCGATTCGAATCTCCCTCCTGAAATCTGTTTCCTGCAATTCTGCCTTGCTTTCAAATCCTCTTCGTTGCCTTCCCTCAATATATTTGTGGACGAGAGTCATCATTTATAAGTCTGCAGGTTTGTGAATTGCAGTGTCCCTGAGCTCCATTTTTCAACTCGCTTTCTTGGGCGCTGGCCGCAAAAGCGCAGGATTGCTTCAGGCCCTATTCTGGTCCCAGGCGGCAGGCTGAGCCTGTGGTTAATTCTTCTTCTTGAGGGGAAAATAGAGTGACCTGTGCCTGTCCCAACACCTAGAGCTAGTCTCTCATTGGTTCCCCCTCTTCCCGTTCATCCTCAGGACAAATTGCAACCTGTACGGAACAGGAGGTTAAAGGTGCTGATTCTCCAAGGAGGGAGATTGCTAGTAAAGCGGCTGGAATGGCGAACCCGAGCACAAGGAGATGAGAAATGAGGTGCGTTTTAGAAACCTTTCCCGATCACACGGTGTACCATCTTCTGGGTTTCTCATGAATGTTTTCGATGTAGGAAGATGCCCTTGAAGCTGGAGATTTGGGATCCATGGGATGGGTACCACGCAGTATTACTTTATAGGGTCTGCGTTTGCTCACCCAACCTCACCAAACCTCTCAGCCCCAAGAGTGTCCACCCTTATGTCTCAATCAGCTGTGGGTCTAGATATGGTCAATCCAGGTGGCATCACAGCCCCTGAACGAATTTTGTAAGAATTTCTCTCTCTTTCACTGTCTTTGTTTCACGGGTTTTTAAAAGTAATTGATTTTTATAATGGGGTTTACCTGCTTTTCACTGCTGTGATTTTGCCGCTTTACACCCACTTGACTCACTTACAGAGAGATATCAATGCATAGGTTTCAAGATTCTTACTAGTCAGATATATTCTTGGGCGGTGAATTGGGGGTGTTGAGTCCAATTCATTGAGGAAGGAGTAGGGCTTGTCTATTACATATTGCCTTTATGGAACGGTATCTGAGATAATTTGAAACCCTTGTTGTATGCATCACCCCACCTCACCTTTCCCGTTAAGCAGCCATAGTGTGTTTTCTAAACGTGTGACTCTATTCTGTTTTGTAATTCAGTTCAAGGGTAGCGGTTTTTACATTCCCTCTATAAGTCATATCTTATGATAAGTGTCTTTTTCTGTGTGACTTATTTCACTTAGAATCGTCGTATCTAAATCCAATCATCATGCTGCTACTAGCCTTATGACGTTGATTTCATGGCTGAGTGATATTCCATTGTACATAAGGACCACAACTTCTTTATCCATTTTTCTCTTTCCTGGGATATTTAAGGTGTAACGAAGTGGAGATTCTTGTCAACAGAGCAGCCCTAAACTTTGGGGTGCCTGTGTCTTGCTGATTTTTAGTTTTCCCAATTTATACGCCCATGAGTGGATGTGCCCTATGCTCCCTAAGCTCAGTTTTTTAGATGTTTCAGGACACACCGTGCACTTCTCCAGAGTGGCTGTTGGCAATTTACATCCCGCCCATCAGCGTAGCCAGGCTCCCGTTTCTCCATGGCCTGTCCTGCATTTCTGGTTTTGACACTTTATTCAGCATGGCCCTTTTGACCGATGGGAAGCGAGACTTCTTTGTAGCGCTGATTTGCCTTTCCAGGTTGCTTGGTTGGCCAAAAAGGGCGTATGCGTTTTTTCCTGAATATATTCAGGAAAAAACGCATACGCCCTTTTTGGCCAAGGGCATCATTGTCGAGGTTTTGCCGCTTTTCCTGTGCTTTAAAGGCGATTCGAATCTCCCTCCTGAAATCTGTTTCCTGCAATTCTGCCTTGCTTTCAAATCCTCTTCGTTGCCTTCCCTCAATATATTTGTGGACGAGAGTCATCATTTATAAGTCTGCAGGTTTGTGAATTGCAGTGCCCCTGAACTACATTTTTCAACTCGCTTTCTTGGGCGCTGGCCGCAAAAGCGCAGGATTGCTTCAGGCCCTATTCTGGTCCCAGGCGGCAGGCTGAGCCTGTGGTTAATTCTTCTTCCTGATGGGAAAATAGAGTGACCTCTGCCTGTCCCAACACCTGGAACTAGTCTCTCATTGGTTCCCCCTCTTCCCTTTCATCCTCAGGACAAATTGCAAGCTGTACGGAACAGGAGGTTAAAGGTGCTGATTCTCCAAGGAGGGAGATTGCTAGTAAAGCGGCTGGAATGGCGAACCCGAGCACAAGGAGCTGAGAAATGAGGTGCGTTTTAGAAACCTTTCCCGATCACACGGTGTACCATCTTCTGGGTTTCTCATGCATGTTTTCGATGTAGGAAGATGCCCTTGAACCTGGAGATTTGGGACCCATGGGATGGGTACCACGCAGTATTACTTTAAAGGGTCTGCGTTTGCTCACCCAACCTCACCAAACCTCTCAGCCCCAAGAGTGTCCACCCTTATGTCTCAATCAGCTGTGGGTCTAGATATGGTCAATCCAGGTGGCATTACAGCCGCTGAACGAATTTTGTAAGAATTTCTCTCTCTTTCACTGTCTTTGTTTCACGGGTTTTTAAAAGTAATTGATTTTTATAATGGGGTTTACCTGCTTTTCATTGCTGTGATTTTGCCGCTTTACACCCACTTGACTCACTTACAGAGAGATATCAATGCATAGGTTTCAAGATTCTTACTAGTCAGATATATTCTTGGGCGGTGAATTGGGGTTGTTGAGTCCAATTCATTGAGGAAGGAGTAGGGCTTGTCTATTACATATTGGGTTTATGGAACGGTATCTGAGATAATTTGAAACCCTTGTTGTATGCATCACCCCACCTCACCTTTCCCGTTAAGCAGCCATAGTGTGTTTTCTAAACGTGTGACTCTATTCTGTTTTGTAATTCAGTTCAAGGGTAGCGGTTTTTACATTCCCTCTATAAGTCATATCTTATGATAAGTGTCTTTTTCTGTGTGACTTATTTCACTTAGAATCGTCGTACCTAAATCCAATCATCATGCTGCTACTAGCCTTATGACGTTGATTTCATGGCTGAGTGATATTCCATTGTACATAAGGACCACAACTTCTTTATCCATTTTTCTCTTTCCTGGGATATTTAAGGTGTAACCAAGTGGAGATTCTTGTCAACAGAGCAGCCCTAAACTTTGGGGTGCCTGTGTCTTGCTGATTTTTAGTTTTCCCAATTTATACGCCCATGAGTGGATGTGCCCTATGCTCCCTAAGCTCAGTTTTTTAGATGTTTCAGGACACACCGTGCACTTCTCCAGAGTGGCTGTTGGCAATTTACATCCCGCCCATCAGTGTAGCCAGGCTCCCGTTTCTCCATGGCCTGTCCTGCATTTCTGGTTTTGACACTTTATTCAGCATGGCCCTTTTGACCGATGGGAAGCGAGACTTCTTTGTAGCGCTGATTTGCCTTTCCAGGTTGCTTGGTTGGCCAAAAAGGGCGTATGCGTTTTTTCCTGAATATATTCAGGAAAAAACGCATACGCCCTTTTTGGCCAAGGGCATCATTGTCGAGGTTTTGCCGCTTTTCCTGTGCTTTAAAGGCGATTCGAATCTCCCTCCTGAAATCTGTTTCCTGCAATTCTGCCTTGCTTTCAAATCCTCTTCGTTGCCTTCCCTCAATATATTCGTGGACGAGAGTCATCATTTATAAGTCTGCAGGTTTGTGAATTGCAGTGCCCCTGAGCTCCATTTTTCAACTCGCTTTCTTGGGAGCTGGCCTCAAAAGAGCAGGAGTGCTTCAGGCCCTATTCTGGTCCCGGGCGGCAGGCTGAGCCTGTGGTTAATTCTTCTTCCTGATGGGAAAATAGAGTGACCTGTGCCTGTCCCAACACCTAGAGCAAGTCTCTCATTGGTTCCCCCTCTTCCCGTTCATCCTCAGGACAATTTGCAACCTGTACAGAACAGGAGGTTAAAGGTGCTGAATCTCCAAGGAGGGAGATTGCTAGTAAAGCGGCTGGAATGGCGAACCCGAGCACAAGGAGATGAAAAATGAGGTGTGTTTTAGAAACGTTTCCCGATCAGACGGTGTACCATCTTCTGGGTTTCTCATGCATGTTTTCGATGTAGGAAGATGCCCTTGAACCTGGAGATTTGGGACCCATGGAATGGGTACCACGCAGTATTACTTTAAAGGGTCTGCGTTTGCTCACCCAACCTCACGAAACCTCTCAGCCCCAAGAGTGTCCACCCTTATGTCTCAATCAGCTGTGGGTCTAGATATGGTCAATCCAGGTAGCATCACATCCCCTGATCGAATTTTGTAAGAATTTCTCTCTCTTTCACTGTCTTTGTTTCACGGGTTTTTAAAAGTAATTGATTTTTATAATGGGGTTTACCTGCTTTTCACTGCTGTGATTTTGCTGCTTTACACCCACTTGACTCACTTACAGAGAGATATCAATGCATAGGTTTTAAGATTCTTACTAGTCAGATATATTCTTGGGCGGTGAATAGGGGGTGTTGAGTCCAATTCATTGAGCAAGGAGTAGGTCTTGTCTATTACATATTGGGTTTATGGAACGGTATCTGAGATAATTTGAAACCCTTGTTTTATGCATCACCCCACCTCACCTTTCCCGTTAAGCAGCCATAGTGTGTTTTCTAAACGTGTGACTCTATTTTGTTTTGTAATTCAGTTCAAGGGTAGCGGTTTTTACATTCCCTCTATAAGTGATATCTTATGATAAGTGTCTTTTTCTGTGTGACTTATTTCAGTTAGAATCGTCGTACCTAAATCCACTCATCATGCTGCTACTAGCCTTATGACGTTGATTTCATGGCTGAGTGATATTCCATTGTACATAAGGACCACAACTTCTTTATCCATTTTTCTCTTTCCTGGGATATTTAAGGTGTAACGAAGTGGAGATTCTTGTCAACAGAGCAGCCCTAAACTTTGGGGTGCCTGTGTCTTGCTGATTTTTAGTTTTCCCAATTTATACGCCCATGAGTGGATGTGCCCTATGCTCCCTAAGCTCAGTTTTTTAGATGTTTCAGGACACACCGTGCACTTCTCCAGAGTGGCTGTTGGCAATTTACATCCCGCCCATCAGCGTAGCCAGGCTCCCGTTTCTCCATGGCCTGTCCTGCATTTCTGGTTTTGACACTTTATTCAGCATGGCCCTTTTGACCGATGGGAAGCGAGACTTCTTTGTAGCGCTGATTTGCCTTTCCAGGTTGCTTGGTTGGCCAAAAAGGGCGTATGCGTTTTTTCCTGAATATATTCAGGAAAAAACGCATACGCCCTTTTTGGCCAAGGGCATCATTGTCGAGGTTTTGCCGCTTTTCCTGTGCTTTAAAGGCGATTCGAATCTCCCTCCTGAAATCTGTTTCCTGCAATTCTGCCTTGCTTTCAAATCCTCTTCGTTGCCTTCCCTCAATATATTTGTGGACGAGAGTCATCATTTATAAGTCTGCAGGTTTGTGAATTGCAGTGCCCCTGAACTACATTTTTCAACTCGCTTTCTTGGGCGCTGGCCGCAAAAGCGCAGGATTGCTTCAGGCCCTATTCTGGTCCCAGGCGGCAGGCTGAGCCTGTGGTTAATTCTTCTTCCTGATGGGAAAATAGAGTGACCTCTGCCTGTCCCAACACCTGGAACTAGTCTCTCATTGGTTCCCCCTCTTCCCTTTCATCCTCAGGACAAATTGCAAGCTGTACGGAACAGGAGGTTAAAGGTGCTGATTCTCCAAGGAGGGAGATTGCTAGTAAAGCGGCTGGAATGGCGAACCCGAGCACAAGGAGCTGAGAAATGAGGTGCGTTTTAGAAACCTTTCCCGATCACACAGTGTACCATCTTCTGGGTTTCTCATGCATGTTTTCGATGTAGGAAGATGCCCTTGAACCTGGAGATTTGGGACCCATGGGATGGGTACCACGCAGTATTACTTTAAAGGGTCTGCGTTTGCTCACCCAACCTCACCAAACCTCTCAGCCCCAAGAGTGTCCACCCTTATGTCTCAATCAGCTGTGGGTCTAGATATGGTCAATCCAGGTGGCATTACAGCCGCTGAACGAATTTTGTAAGAATTTCTCTCTCTTTCACTGTCTTTGTTTCACGGGTTTTTAAAAGTAATTGATTTTTATAATGGGGTTTACCTGCTTTTCACTGCTGTGATTTTGCCGCTTTACACCCACTTGACTCACTTTCAGAGAGATATCAATGCATAGGTTTCAAGATTCTTACTAGTCAGATATCTTCTTGGGCGGTGAATAGGGGGTGCTGAGTCCAATTCCTTGAGCAAGGAGTAGGGATTGTCTATTACATATTGGTTTTATGGAACGGTATCTGAGCTAATTTGAAACCCTTGTTGTATGCATCACCCCACCTCACCTTTCCCGTTAAGCAGCCATAGTGTGTTTTCTAAACGTGTGATTCTCTTCTGTTTTGTAATTCAGTTCAAGGGTAGCGGTTTTTACATTCCCTCTATAAGTCATATCTTATGATAAGTGTCTTTTTCTATGTGACTTATTTCACTTAGAATCGTCGTACCTAAATCCACTCATCATGCTGCTACTAGCCTTATGACGTTGATATCATGGCTGAGTGATATTCCATTGTACATAAGGACCACCACTTCTTTATCCATTTATCTCTTTCCTGGGATATTTAAGGTGTAACGAAGTGGAGATTCTTGTCAACAGAGCAGCCCTAAACTTTGGGGTGCCTGTGTCTTGCTGATTTTTAGTTTTCTCAATTTATACGCCCATGAGTGGATGTGCCCTATGCTCCCTAAGCTGAGTTTTTTAGATGTTTCAGGACACACCGTGCACTTCTCCAGAGTGGCTGTTGGCAATTTACATCCCGCCCATCAGCGTAGCCAGGCTCCCGTTTCTCCATGGCCTGTCCTGCATTTCTGGTTTTGACACTTTATTCAGCATGGCCCTTTTGACCGATGGGAAGCGAGACTTCTTTGTAGCGCTGATTTGCCTTTCCAGGTTGCTTGGTTGGCCAAAAAGGGCGTATGCGTTTTTTCCTGAATATATTCAGGAAAAAACGCATACGCCCTTTTTGGCCAAGGGCATCATTGTCGAGGTTTTGCCGCTTTTCCTGTGCTTTAAAGGCGATTCGAATCTCCCTCCTGAAATCTGTTTCCTGCAATTCTGCCTTGCTTTCAAATCCTCTTCGTTGCCTTCCCTCAATATATTTGTGGACGAGAGTCATCATTTATAAGTCTGCAGGTTTGTGAATTGCAGTGCCCCTGAGCGCCATTTTTCAACTCGCTTTCTTGGGCGCTGCCCGCAAAAGCGCAGGATTGCTTCAGGCCCTATTCTGGTCCCAGGCGGCAGGCTGAGCCTGTGGTTAATTCTTCTTCCTGATGGGAAAATAGAGTGACCTCTGCCTCTCCCAACACCTAGAGCTAGTCTCTCATTGGTTCCCCCTCTTCCCTTTCATCCTCAGGACAAATTGCAAGCTGTACGGAACAGGAGGTTAAAGGTGCTGATTCTCCAAGGAGGGAGATTGCTAGTAAAGCGGCTGGAATGGCGAACCCGAGCACAAGGAGATGAGAAATGAGGTGCGTTTTAGAAACCTTTCCCGATCACACGGTGTACCATCTTCTGGGTTTCTCATGCATGTTTTCGATGTAGGAAGATGCCCTTGAACCTGGAGATTTGGGACCCATGGGATGGGTACCACGCAGTATTACTTTAAAGGGTCTGCGTTTGCTCACCCAACCTCACCAAACCTCTCAGCCCCAAGAGTGTCCACCCTTATGTCTCAATCAGCTGTGGGTCTAGATATGGTCAATCCAGGTGGCATTACAGCCGCTGAAAGAATTTTGTAAGAATTTCTCTCTCTTTCACTGTCTTTGTTTCACGGGTTTTTAAAAGTAATTGATTTTTATAATGGGGTTTACCTGCTTTTCACTGCTGTGATTTTGCCGCTTTACACCCACTTGACTCACTTTCAGAGAGATATCAATGCATAGGTTTCAAGATTCTTACTAGTCAGATATATTCTTGGGCGGTGAATAGGGGGTGCTGAGTCCAATTCCTTGAGCAAGGAGTAGGGCTTGTCTATTACATATTGGGTTTATGGAACGGTATCTGAGCTAATTTGAAACCCTTGTTGTATGCATCACCCCACCTCACCTTTCCCGTTAAGCAGCCATAATGTGTTTTCTAAACGTGTGACTATATTCTGTTTTGTAATTCAGTTCAAGGGTAGCGGTTTTTACATTCCCTCTATAAGTCATATCTTATGATAAGTGTCTTTTTCTGTGTGACTTATTTCACTTAGAATCATCGTACCTAAATCCACTCATCATGCTGCTACTAGCCTTATGACGTTGATTTCATGGCTGAGTGATATTCCATTGTACATAAGGACCACCACTTCTTTATCCATTTTTCTCTTTCCTGGGATATTTAAGGTGTAACGAAGTGGAGATTCTTGTCAACAGAGCAGCCCTAAACTTTGGGGTGCCTGTGTCTTGCTGATTTTTAGTTTTCTCAATTTATACGCCCATGAGTGGATGTGCCCTATGCTCCCTAAGCTGAGTTTTTTAGATGTTTCAGGACACACCGTGCACTTCTCCAGAGTGGCTGTTGGCAATTTACATCCCGCCCATCAGCGTAGCCAGGCTCCCGTTTCTCCATGGCCTGTCCTGCATTTCTGGTTTTGACACTTTATTCAGCATGGCCCTTTTGACCGATGGGAAGCGAGACTTCTTTGTAGCGCTGATTTGCCTTTCCAGGTTGCTTGGTTGGCCAAAAAGGGCGTATGCGTTTTTTCCTGAATATATTCAGGAAAAAACGCTTACGCCCTTTTTGGCCAAGGGCATCATTGTCGAGGTTTTGCCGCTTTTCCTGTGCTTTAAAGGCGATTCGAATCTCCCTCCTGAAATCTGTTTCCTGCAATTCTGCCTTGCTTTCAAATCCTCTTCGTTGCCTTCCCTCAATATATTTGTGGACGAGAGTCATCATTTATAAGTCTGCAGGTTTGTGAATTGCAGTGCCCCTGAGCGCCATTTTTCAACTCGCTTTCTTGGGCGCTGGCCGCAAAAGCGCAGGATTGCTTCAGGCCCTATTCTGGTCCCAGGCGGCAGGCTGAGCCTGTGGTTAATTCTTCTTCCTGATGGGAAAATAGAGTGACCTCTGCCTCTCCCAACACCTAGAGCTAGTCTCTCATTGGTTCCCCCTCTTCCCTTTCATCCTCAGGACAAATTGCAAGCTGTACGGAACAGGAGGTTAAAGGTGCTGATTCTCCAAGGAGGGAGATTGCTAGTAAAGCGGCTGGAATGGCGAACCCGAGCACAAGGAGATGAGAAATGAGGTGCGTTTTAGAAACCTTTCCCGATCACACGGTGTACCATCTTCTGGGTTTCTCATGCATGTTTTCGATGTAGGAAGATGCCCTTGAACCTGGAGATTTGGGACCCATGGGATGGGTACCACGCAGTATTACTTTAAAGGGTCTGCGTTTGCTCACCCAACCTCACCAAACCTCTCAGCCCCAAGAGTGTCCACCCTTATGTCTCAATCAGCTGTGGGTCTAGATATGGTCAATCCAGGTGGCATTACAGCCGCTGAAAGAATTTTGTAAGAATTTCTCTCTCTTTCACTGTCTTTGTTTCACGGGTTTTTAAAAGTAATTGATTTTTATAATGGGGTTTACCTGCTTTTCACTGCTGTGATTTTGCCGCTTTACACCCACTTGACTCACTTTCAGAGAGATATCAATGCATAGGTTTCAAGATTCTTACTAGTCAGATATATTCTTGGGCGGTGAATAGGGGGTGCTGAGTCCAATTCACTGAGCAAGGAGTAGGGCTTGTCTATTACATATTGGGTTTATGGAACGGTATCTGAGCTAATTTGAAACCCTTGTTGTATGCATCACCCCACCTCACCTTTCCCGTTAAGCAGCCATAATGTGTTTTCTAAACGTGTGACTCTATTCTGTTTTGTAATTCAGTTCAAGGGTAGCGGTTTTTACATTCCCTCTATAAGTCATATCTTATGATAAGTGTCTTTTTCTGTGTGACTTATTTCACTTAGAATCGTCGTACCTAAATCCACTCATCATGCTGCTACTAGCCTTATGACGTTGATTTCATGGCTGAGTGATATTCCATTGTACATAAGGACCACCACTTCTTTATCCATTTTTCTCTTTCCTGGGATATTTAAGGTGTAACGAAGTGGAGATTTTTGTCAACAGAGCAGCCCTAAACTTTGGGGTGCCTGTGTCTTGCTGATTTTTAGTTTTCTCAATTTATACGCCCATGAGTGGATGTGCCCTATGCTCCCTAAGCTGAGTTTTTTAGATGTTTCAGGACACACCGTGCACTTCTCCAGAGTGGCTGTTGGCAATTTACATCCCGCCCATCAGCGTAGCCAGGCTCCCGTTTCTCCATGGCCTGTCCTGCATTTCTGGTTTTGACACTTTATTCAGCATGGCCCTTTTGACCGATGGGAAGCGAGACTTCTTTGTAGCGCTGATTTGCCTTTCCAGGTTGCTTGGTTGGCCAAAAAGGGCGTATGCGTTTTTTCCTGAATATATTCAGGAAAAAACGCATACGCCCTTTTTGGCCAAGGGCATCATTGTCGAGGTTTTGCCGCTTTTCCTGTGCTTTAAAGGCGATTCGAATCTCCCTCCTGAAATCTGTTTCCTGCAATTCTGCCTTGCTTTCAAATCCTCTTCGTTGCCTTCCCTCAATATATTTGTGGACGAGAGTCATCATTTATAAGTCTGCAGGTTTGTGAATTGCAGTGCCCCTGAGCGCCATTTTTCAACTCGCTTTCTTGGGCGCTGGCCGCAAAAGCGCAGGATTGCTTCAGGCCCTATTCTGGTCCCAGGCGGCAGGCTGAGCCTGTGGTTAATTCTTCTTCCTGTTGGGAAAATAGAGTGACCTCTGCCTATCCCAACACCTAGAGATAGTCTCTCATTGGTTCCCCCTCTTCCCGTTCATCCTCAGGACAAATTGCAAGCTGTACGGAACAGGAGGTTAAAGGTGCTGATTCTCCAAGGAGGGAGATTGCTAGTAAAGCGGCTGGAATGGCGAACCCGAGCACAAGGAGCTGAGAAATGAGGTGCGTTTTAGAAACCTTTCCCGATCACACGGTGTACCATCTTCTGGGTTTCTCATGCATGTTTTCGATGTAGGAAGATGCCCTTGAACCTGGAGATTTGGGACCCATGGGATGGGTACCACGCAGTATTACTTTAAAGGGTCTGCGTTTGCTCACCCAACCTCACCAAACCTCTCAGCCCCAAGAGTGTCCACCCTTATGTCTCAATCAGCTGTGGGTCTAGATATGGTCAATCCAGGTGGCATTACAGCCGCTGAAAGAATTTTGTAAGAATTTCTCTCTCTTTCACTGTCTTTGTTTCACGGGTTTTTAAAAGTAATTGATTTTTATAATGGGGTTTACCTGCTTTTCACTGCTGTGATTTTGCCGCTTTACACCCACTTGACTCACTTACAGAGAGATATCAATGCATAGGTTTCAAGATTCTTACTAGTCAGATATATTCTTGGGCGGTGAATTGGGGGTGTTGAGTCCAATTCATTGAGGAAGGAGTAGGGCTTGTCTATTACATATTGGGTTTATGGAACGGTATCTGAGATAATTTGAAACCCTTGTTGTATGCATCACCCCACCTCACCTTTCCCGTTAAGCAGCCATAGTGTGTTTTCTAAACGTGTGACTCTATTCTGTTTTGTAATTCAGTTCAAGGGTAGCGGTTTTTACATTCCCTCTATAAGTCGTATCTTATGATAAGTGCCTTTTTCTGTGTGACTTATTTCACTCAGAATCGTCGTACCTAAATCCAATCATCATGCTGCTACTAGCCTTATGACGTTGATTTCATGGCTGAGTGATATTCCATTGTACATAAGGACCACCACTTCTTTATCCATTTTTCTCTTTCCTGGGATATTTAAGGTGTAACGAAGTGGAGATTCTTGTCAACAGAGCAGCCCTAAACTTTGGGGTGCCTGTGTCTTGCTGATTTTTAGTTTTCTCAATTTATACGCCCATGAGTGGATGTGCCCTATGCTCCCTAAGCTGAGTTTTTTAGATGTTTCAGGACACACCGTGCACTTCTCCAGAGTGGCTGTTGGCAATTTACATCCCGCCCATCAGCGTAGCCAGGCTCCCGTTTCTCCATGGCCTGTCCTGCATTTCTGGTTTTGACACTTTATTCAGCATGGCCCTTTTGACCGATGGGAAGCGAGACTTCTTTGTAGCGCTGATTTGCCTTTCCAGGTTGCTTGGTTGGCCAAAAAGGGCGTATGCGTTTTTTCCTGAATATATTCAGGAAAAAACGCATACGCCCTTTTTGGCCAAGGGCATCATTGTCGAGGTTTTGCCGCTTTTCCTGTGCTTTAAAGGCGATTCGAATCTCCCTCCTGAAATCTGTTTCCTGCAATTCTGCCTTGCTTTCAAATCCTCTTCGTTGCCTTCCCTCAATATATTTGTGGACGAGAGTCATCATTTATAAGTCTGCAGGTTTGTGAATTGCAGTGCCCCTGAGCGCCATTTTTCAACTCGCTTTCTTGGGCGCTGGCCGCAAAAGCGCAGGATTGCTTCAGGCCCTATTCTGGTCCCAGGCGGCAGGCTGAGCCTGTGGTTAATTCTTCTTCCTGATGGGAAAATAGAGTGACCTCTGCCTCTCCCAACACCTAGAGCTAGTCTCTCATTGGTTCCCCCTCTTCCCTTTCATCCTCAGGACAAATTGCAAGCTGTACGGAACAGGAGGTTAAAGGTGCTGATTCTCCAAGAAGGGAGATTGCTAGTAAAGCGGCTGGAATGGCGAACCCGAGCACAAGGAGATGAGAAATGAGGTGCGTTTTAGAAACCTTTCCCGATCACACAGTGTACCATCTTCTGGGTTTCTCATGCATGTTTTCGATGTAGGAAGATGCCCTTGAACCTGGAGATTTGGGACCCATGGGATGGGTACCACGCAGTATTACTTTAAAGGGTCTGCGTTTGCTCACCCAACCTCACCAAACCTCTCAGCCCCAAGAGTGTCCACCCTTATGTCTCAATCAGCTGTGGGTCTAGATATGGTCAATCCAGGTGGCATTACAGCCGCTGAAAGAATTTTGTAAGAATTTCTCTCTCTTTCACTGTCTTTGTTTCACGGGTTTTTAAAAGTAATTGATTTTTATAATGGGGTTTACCTGCTTTTCACTGCTGTGATTTTGCCGCTTTACACCCACTTGACTCACTTTCAGAGAGATATCAATGCATAGGTTTCAAGATTCTTACTAGTCAGATATATTCTTGGGCGGTGAATTGGGGGTGTTGAGTCCAATTCATTGAGGAAGGAGTAGGGCTTGTCTATTACATATTGGGTTTATGGAACGGTATCTGAGATAATTTGAAACCCTTGTTGTATGCATCACCCCACCTCACCTTTCCCGTTAAGCAGCCATAGTGTGTTTTCTAAACGTGTGACTCTATTCTGTTTTGTAATTCAGTTCAAGGGTAGCGGTTTTTACATTCCCTCTATAAGTCATATCTTATGATAAGTGTCTTTTTCTGTGTGACTTATTTCACTTAGAATCGTCGTACCTAAATCCACTCATCATGCTGCTACTAGCCTTATGACGTTGATTTCATGGCTGAGTGATATTCCATTGTACATAAGGACCACCACTTCTTTATCCATTTTTCTCTTTCCTGGGATATTTAAGGTGTAACGAAGTGGAGATTCTTGTCAACAGAGCAGCCCTAAACTTTGGGGTGCCTGTGTCTTGCTGATTTTTAGTTTTCTCAATTTATACGCCCATGAGTGGATGTGCCCTATGCTCCCTAAGCTGAGTTTTTTAGATGTTTCAGGACACACCGTGCACTTCTCCAGAGTGGCTTTTGGCAATTTACATCCCGCCCATCAGCGTAGCCAGGCTCCCGTTTCTCCATGGCCTGTCCTGCATTTCTGGTTTTGACACTTTATTCAGCATGGCCCTTTTGACCGATGGGAAGCGAGACTTCTTTGTAGCGCTGATTTGCCTTTCCAGGTTGCTTGGTTGGCCAAAAAGGGCGTATGCGTTTTTTCCTGAATATATTCAGGAAAAAACGCATACGCCCTTTTTGGCCAAGGGCATCATTGTCGAGGTTTTGCCGCTTTTCCTGTGCTTTAAAGGCGATTCGAATCTCCCTCCTGAAATCTGTTTCCTGCAATTCTGCCTTGCTTTCAAATCCTCTTCGTTGCCTTCCCTCAATATATTTGTGGACGAGAGTCATCATTTATAAGTCTGCAGGTTTGTGAATTGCAGTGCCCCTGAGCTCCATTTTTCAACTCGCTTTCTTGGGCGCTGGCCGCAAAAGCGCAGGATTGCTTCAGGCCCTATTCTGGTCCCAGGCGGCAGGCTGAGCCTGTGGTTAATTCTTCTTCCTGATGGGAAAATAGAGTGACCTCTGCCTGTCCCAACACCTGGAGCTAGTCTCTCATTGGTTCCCCCTCTTCCCTTTCATCCTCAGGACAAATTGCAAGCTGTACGGAACAGGAGGTTAAAGGTGCTGATTCTCCAAGGAGGGAGATTGCTAGTAAAGCGGCTGGAATGGCGAACCCGAGCACAAGGAGCTGAGAAATGAGGTGCGTTTTAGAAACCTTTCCCGATCACACGGTGTACCATCTTCTGGGTTTCTCATGCATGTTTTCGATGTAGGAAGATGCCCTTGAACCTGGAGATTTGGGACCCATGGGATGGGTACCACGCAGTATTACTTTAAAGGGTCTGCGTTTGCTCACCCAACCTCACCAAACCTCTCAGCCCCAAGAGTGTCCACTCTTATGTCTCAATCAGCTGTGGGTCTAGATATGGTCAATCCAGGTGGCATTACAGCCGCTGAACGAATTTTGTAAGAATTTCTCTCTCTTTCACTGTCTTTGTTTCACGGGTTTTTAAAAGTAATTGATTTTTATAATGGGGTTTACCTGCTTTTCATTGCTGTGATTTTCCGCTTTACACCCACTTGACTCACTTACAGAGAGATATCAATGCATAGGTTTCAAGATTCTTACTAGTCAGATATATTCTTGGGCGGTGAATTGGGGGTGTTGAGTCCAATTCATTGAGGAAGGAGTAGGGCTTGTCTATTACATATTGGGTTTATGGAACGGTATCTGAGATAATTTGAAACCCTTGTTGTATGCATCACCCCACCTCACCTTTCCCGTTAAGCAGCCATAGTGTGTTTTCTAAACGTGTGACTCTATTCTGTTTTGTAATTCAGTTCAAGGGTAGCGGTTTTTACATTCCCTCTATAAGTCATATCTTATGATAAGTGTCTTTTTCTGTGTGACTTATTTCACTTAGAATCGTCGTACCTAAATCCAATCATCATGCTGCTACTAGCCTTATGACGTTGATTTCATGGCTGAGTGATATTCCATTGTACATAAGGACCACAACTTCTTTATCCATTTTTCTCTTTCCTGGGATATTTAAGGTGTAACGAAGTGGAGATTCTTGTCAACAGAGCAGCCCTAAACTTTGGGGTGCCTGTGTCTTGCTGATTTTTAGTTTTCCCAATTTATACGCCCATGAGTGGATGTGCCCTATGCTCCCTAAGCTCAGTTTTTTAGATGTTTCAGGACACACCGTGCACTTCTCCAGAGTGGCTGTTGGCAATTTACATCCCGCCCATCAGCGTAGCCAGGCTCCCGTTTCTCCATGGCCTGTCCTGCATTTCTGGTTTTGACACTTTATTCAGCATGGCCCTTTTGACCGATGGGAAGCGAGACTTCTTTGTAGCGCTGATTTGCCTTTCCAGGTTGCTTGGTTGGCCAAAAAGGGCGTATGCGTTTTTTCCTGAATATATTCAGGAAAAAACGCATACGCCCTTTTTGGCCAAGGGCATCATTGTCGAGGTTTTGCCGCTTTTCCTGTGCTTTAAAGGCGATTCGAATCTCCCTCCTGAAATCTGTTTCCTGCAATTCTGCCTTGCTTTCAAATCCTCTTCGTTGCCTTCCCTCAATATATTTGTGGACGAGAGTCATCATTTATAAGTCTGCAGGTTTGTGAATTGCAGTGCCCCTGAGCTCCATTTTTCAACTCGCTTTCTTGGGCGCTGGCCGCAAAAGCGCAGGATTGCTTCAGGCCCTATTCTGGTCCCAGGCGGCAGGCTGAGCCTGTGGTTAATTCTTCTTCCTGATGGGAAAATAGAGTGACCTCTGCCTGTCCCAACACCTGGAGCTAGTCTCTCATTGGTTCCCCCTCTTCCCTTTCATCCTCAGGACAAATTGCAAGCTGTACGGAACAGGAGGTTAAAGGTGCTGATTCTCCAAGGAGGGAGATTGCTAGTAAAGCGGCTGGAATGGCGAACCCGAGCACAAGGAGCTGAGAAATGAGGTGCGTTTTAGAAACCTTTCCCGATCACACGGTGTACCATCTTCTGGGTTTCTCATGCATGTTTTCGATGTAGGAAGATGCCCTTGAACCTGGAGATTTGGGACCCATGGGATGGGTACCACGCAGTATTACTTTAAAGGGTCTGCGTTTGCTCACCCAACCTCACCAAACCTCTCAGCCCCAAGAGTGTCCACCCTTATGTCTCAATCAGCTGTGGGTCTAGATATGGTCAATCCAGGTGGCATTACAGCCGCTGAAAGAATTTTGTAAGAATTTCTCTCTCTTTCACTGTCTTTGTTTCACGGGTTTTTAAAAGTAATTGATTTTTATAATGGGGTTTACCTGCTTTTCACTGCTGTGATTTTGCCGCTTTACACCCACTTGACTCACTTACAGAGAGATATCAATGCATAGGTTTCAAGATTCTTACTAGTCAGATATATTCTTGGGCGGTGAATTGGGGGTGTTGAGTCCAATTCATTGAGGAAGGAGTAGGGCTTGTCTATTACATATTGGGTTTATGGAACGGTATCTGAGATAATTTGAAACCCTTGTTGTATGCATCACCCCACCTCACCTTTCCCGTTAAGCAGCCATAGTGTGTTTTCTAAACGTGTGACTCTATTCTGTTTTGTAATTCAGTTCAAGGGTAGCGGTTTTTACATTCCCTCTATAAGTCATATCTTATGATAAGTGTCTTTTTCTGTGTGACTTATTTCACTTAGAATCGTCGTACCTAAATCCACTCATCATGCTGCTACTAGCCTTATGACGTTGATTTCATGGCTGAGTGATATTCCATTGTACATAAGGACCACCACTTCTTTATCCATTTTTCTCTTTCCTGGGATATTTAAGGTGTAACGAAGTGGAGATTTTTGTCAACAGAGCAGCCCTAAACTTTGGGGTGCCTGTGTCTTGCTGATTTTTAGTTTTCTCAATTTATACGCCCATGAGTGGATGTGCCCTATGCTCCCTAAGCTGAGTTTTTTAGATGTTTCAGGACACACCGTGCACTTCTCCAGAGTGGCTGTTGGCAATTTACATCCCGCCCATCAGCGTAGCCAGGCTCCCGTTTCTCCATGGCCTGTCCTGCATTTCTGGTTTTGACACTTTATTCAGCATGGCCCTTTTGACCGATGGGAAGCGAGACTTCTTTGCAGCGCTGATTTGCCTTTCTAGGTTGCTTGGTTGGCCAAAAAGGGCGTATGCGTTTTTTCCTGAATATATTCAGGAAAAAACGCATACGCCCTTTTTGGCCAAGGGCATCATTGTCGAGGTTTTGCCGCTTTTCCTGTGCTTTAAAGGCGATTCGAATCTCCCTCCTGAAATCTGTTTCCTGCAATTCTGCCTTGCTTTCAAATCCTCTTCGTTGCCTTCCCTCAATATATTTGTGGACGAGAGTCATCATTTATAACTCTGCAGGTTTGTGAATTGCAGTGCCCCTGAGCGCCATTTTTCAACTCGCTTTCTTGGGCGCTGGCCGCAAAAGCGCAGGATTGCTTCAGGCCCTATTCTGGTCCCAGGCGGCAGGCTGAGCCTGTGGTTAATTCTTCTTCCTGTTGGGAAAATAGAGTGACCTCTGCCTATCCCAACACCTAGAGATAGTCTCTCATTGGTTCCCCCTCTTCCCTTTCATCCTCAGGACAAATTGCAAGCTGTACGGAACAGGAGGTTAAAGGTGCTGATTCTCCAAGGAGGGAGATTGCTAGTAAAGCGGCTGGAATGGCGAACCCGAGCACAAGGAGATGAGAAATGAGGTGCGTTTTAGAAACCTTTCCCGATCACACGGTGTACCATCTTCTGGGTTTCTCATGCATGTTTTCGATGTAGGAAGATGCCCTTGAACCTGGAGATTTGGGACCCATGGGATGGGTACCACGCAGTATTACTTTAAAGGGTCTGCGTTTGCTCACCCAACCTCACCAAACCTCTCAGCCCCAAGAGTGTCCACCCTTATGTCTCAATCAGCTGTGGGTCTAGATATGGTCAATCCAGGTGGCATTACAGCCGCTGAAAGAATTTTGTAAGAATTTCTCTCTCTTTCACTGTCTTTGTTTCACGGGTTTTTAAAAGTAATTGATTTTTATAATGGGGTTTACCTGCTTTTCACTGCTGTGATTTTGCCGCTTTACACCCACTTGACTCACTTACAGAGAGATATCAATGCATAGGTTTCAAGATTCTTACTAGTCAGATATATTCTTGGGCGGTGAATTGGGGGTGTTGAGTCCAATTCATTGAGGAAGGAGTAGGGCTTGTCTATTACATATTGGGTTTATGGAACGGTATCTGAGATAATTTGAAACCCTTGTTGTATGCATCACCCCACCTCACCTTTCCCGTTAAGCAGCCATAGTGTGTTTTCTAAACGTGTGACTCTATTCTGTTTTGTAATTCAGTTCAAGGGTAGCGGTTTTTACATTCCCTCTATAAGTCATATCTTATGATAAGTGTCTTTTTCTGTGTGACTTATTTCACTTAGAATCGTCGTACCTAAATCCAATCATCATGCTGCTACTAGCCTTATGACGTTGATTTCATGGCTGAGTGATATTCCATTGTACATAAGGACCACCACTTCTTTATCCATTTTTCTCTTTCCTGGGATATTTAAGGTGTAACGAAGTGGAGATTCTTGTCAACAGAGCAGCCCTAAACTTTGGGGTGCCTGTGTCTTGCTGATATTTAGTTTTCCCAATTTATACGCCCATGAGTGGATGTGCCCTATGCTCCCTAAGCTCAGTTTTTTAGATGTTTCAGGACACACCGTGCACTTCTCCAGAGTGTCTGTTGGCAATTTACATCCCGCCCATCAGCGTAGCCAGGCTCCCGTTTCTCCATGGCCTGTCCTGCATTTCTGGTTTTGACACTTTATTCAGCATAGCCCTTTTGACCGATGGGAAGCGAGACTTCTTTGTAGCGCTGATTTGCCTTTCCAGGTTGCTTGGTTGGCCAAAAAGGGCGTATGCGTTTTTTCCTGAATATATTCAGGAAAAAACGCATACGCCCTTTTTGGCCAAGGGCATCATTGTCGAGGTTTTGCCGCTTTTCCTGTGCTTTAAAGGCGATTCGAATCTCCCTCCTGAAATCTGTTTCCTGCAATTCTGCCTTGCTTTCAAATCCTCTTCGTTGCCTTCCCTCAATATATTTGTGGACGAGAGTCATCATTTATAAGTCTGCAGGTTTGTGAATTGCAGTGCCCCTGAGCTCCATTTTTCAACTCGCTTTCTTGGGCGCTGGCCGCAAAAGCGCAGGATTGCTTCAGGCCCTATTCTGGTCCCAGGCGGCAGGCTGAGCCTGTGGTTAATTCTTCTTCCTGATGGGAAAATAGAGTGACCTCTGCCTCTCCCAACACCTAGAGCTAGTCTCTCATTGGTTCCCCCTCTTCCCTTTCATCCTCAGGACAAATTGCAAGCTGTACGGAACAGGAGGTTAAAGGTGCTGATTCTCCAAGGAGGGAGATTGCTAGTAAAGCGGCTGGAATGGCGAACCCGAGCACAAGGAGATGAGAAATGAGGTGCGTTTTAGAAACCTTTCCCGATCACACGGTGTACCATCTTCTGGGTTTCTCATGCATGTTTTCGATGTAGGAAGATGCCCTTGAACCTGGAGATTTGGGACCCATGGGATGGGTACCACGCAGTATTACTTTAAAGGGTCTGCGTTTGCTCACCCAACCTCACCAAACCTCTCAGCCCCAAGAGTGTCCACCCTTATGTCTCAATCAGCTGTGGGTCTAGATATGGTCAATCCAGGTGGCATTACAGCCGCTGAAAGAATTTTGTAAGAATTTCTCTCTCTTTCACTGTCTTTGTTTCACGGGTTTTTAAAAGTAATTGATTTTTATAATGGGGTTTACCTGCTTTTCACTGCTGTGATTTTGCCGCTTTACACCCACTTGACTCACTTTCAGAGAGATATCAATGCATAGGTTTCAAGATTCTTACTAGTCAGATATATTCTTGGGCGGTGAATAGGGGGTGCTGAGTCCAATTCCTTGAGCAAATAGTAGGGCTTGTCTATTACATATTGGGTTTATGGAACGGTATCTGAGCTAATTTGAAACCCTTGTTGTATGCATCACCCCACCTCACCTTTCCCGTTAAGCAGCCATAGTGTGTTTTCTAAACGTGTGACTCTATTCTGTTTTGTAATTCAGTTCAAGGGTAGCGGTTTTTACATTCCCTCTATAAGTCATATCTTATGATAAGTGTCTTTTTCTGTGTGACTTATTTCACTTAGAATCGTCGTACCTAAATCCAATCATCATGCTGCTACTAGCCTTATGACGTTGATTTCATGGCTGAGTGATATTCCATTGTACATAAGGACCACAACTTCTTTATCCATTTTTCTCTTTCCTGGGATATTTAAGGTGTAACGAAGTGGAGATTCTTGTCAACAGAGCAGCCCTAAACTTTGGGGTGCCTGTGTCTTGCTGATTTTTAGTTTTCCCAATTTATACGCCCATGAGTGGATGTGCCCTATGCTCCCTAAGCTCAGTTTTTTAGATGTTTCAGGACACACCGTGCACTTCTCCAGAGTGGCTGTTGGCAATTTACATCCCGCCCATCAGCGTAGCCAGGCTCCCGTTTCTCCATGGCCTGTCCTGCATTTCTGGTTTTGACACTTTATTCAGCATGGCCCTTTTGACCGATGGGAAGCGAGACTTCTTTGTAGCGCTGATTTGCCTTTCCAGGTTGCTTGGTTGGCCAAAAAGGGCGTATGCGTTTTTTCCTGAATATATTCAGGAAAAAACGCATACGCCCTTTTTGGCCAAGGGCATCATTGTCGAGGTTTTGCCGCTTTTCCTGTGCTTTAAAGGCGATTCGAATCTCCCTCCTGAAATCTGTTTCCTGCAATTCTGCCTTGCTTTCAAATCCTCTTCGTTGCCTTCCCTCAATATATTTGTGGACGAGAGTCATCATTTATAAGTCTGCAGGTTTGTGAATTGCAGTGCCCCTGAGCTCCATTTTTCAACTCGCTTTCTTGGGCGCTGGCCGCAAAAGCGCAGGATTGCTTCAGGCCCTATTCTGGTCCCAGGCGGCAGGCTGAGCCTGTGGTTAATTCTTCTTCCTGATGGGAAAATAGAGTGACCTCTGCCTGTCCCAACACCTGGAGCTAGTCTCTCATTGGTTCCCCCTCTTCCCTTTCATCCTCAGGACAAATTGCAAGCTGTACGGAACAGGAGGTTAAAGGTGCTGATTCTCCAAGGAGGGAGATTGCTAGTAAAGCGGCTGGAATGGCGAACCCGAGCACAAGGAGCTGAGAAATGAGGTGCGTTTTAGAAACCTTTCCCGATCACACGGTGTACCATCTTCTGGGTTTCTCATGCATGTTTTCGATGTAGGAAGATGCCCTTGAACCTGGAGATTTGGGACCCATGGGATGGGTACCACGCAGTATTACTTTAAAGGGTCTGCGTTTGCTCACCCAACCTCACCAAACCTCTCAGCCCCAAGAGTGTCCACCCTTATGTCTCAATCAGCTGTGGGTCTAGATATGGTCAATCCATGTGGCATTACAGCCGCTGAACGAATTTTGTAAGAATTTCTCTCTCTTTCACTGTCTTTGTTTCACGGGTTTTTAAAAGTAATTGATTTTTATAATGGGGTTTACCTGCTTTTCATTGCTGTGATTTTGCCGCTTTACACCCACTTGACTCACTTACAGAGAGATATCAATGCATAGGTTTCAAGATTCTTACTAGTCAGATATATTCTTGGGCGGTGAATTGGGGGTGTTGAGTCCAATTCATTGAGGAAGGAGTAGGGCTTGTCTATTACATATTGGGTTTATGGAACGGTATCTGAGATAATTTGAAACCCTTGTTGTATGCATCACCCCACCTCACCTTTCCCGTTAAGCAGCCATAGTGTGTTTTCTAAACGTGTGACTCTATTCTGTTTTGTAATTCAGTTCAAGGGTAGCGGTTTTTACATTCCCTCTATAAGTCATATCTTATGATAAGTGTCTTTTTCTGTGTGACTTATTTCACTTAGAATCGTCGTACCTAAATCCAATCATCATGCTGCTACTAGCCTTATGACGTTGATTTCATGGCTGAGTGATATTCCATTGTACATAAGGACCACAACTTCTTTATCCATTTTTCTCTTTCCTGGGATATTTAAGGTGTAACAAAGTGGAGATTCTTGTCAACAGAGCAGCCCTAAACTTTGGGGTGCCTGTGTCTTGCTGATTTTTAGTTTTCCCAATTTATACGCCCATGAGTGGATGTGCCCTATGCTCCCTAAGCTGAGTTTTTTAGATGTTTCAGGACACACCGTGCACTTCTCCAGAGTGGCTGTTGGCAATTTACATCCCGCCCATCAGCGCAGCCAGGCTCCCGTTTCTCCATGGCCTGTCCTGCATTTCTGCTTTTGACACTTTATTCAGCATGGCCCTTTTGACCGATGGGAAGCGAGACTTCTTTGTAGCGCTGATTTGCCTTTCCAGGTTGCTTGGTTGGCCAAAAAGGGCGTATGCGTTTTTTCCTGAATATATTCAGGAAAAAACGCATACGCCCTTTTTGGCCAAGGGCATCATTGTCGAGGTTTTGCCGCTTTTCCTGTGCTTTAAAGGCGATTCGAATCTCCCTCCTGAAATCTGTTTCCTGCAATTCTGCCTTGCTTTCAAATCCTCTTCGTTTCCTTCCATCAATATATTTGTGGTCGAGAGTCATCATTTATAAGTCTGCAGGTTTGTGAATTGCAGTGCCCCTGAGCTCCATTTTTCAACTCGCTTTCTTGGGCGCTGGCCGCAAAAGCGCAGGATTGCTTCAGGCCCTATTCTGGTCCCAGGCGGCAGGCTGAGCCTGTGGTTAATTCTTCTTCCTGATGGGAAAATAGAGTGACCTCTGCCTGTCCCAACACCTAGAGCTAGTCCCTCATTGGTTCCCCCTCTTCCCTTTCATCCTCAGGACAAATTGCAAGCTGTACGGAACAGGAGGTTAAAGGTGCTGATTCTCCAAGGAGGGAGATTGCTAGTAAAGCGGCTGGAATGGCGAACCCGAGCACAAGGAGATGAGAAATGAGGTGCGTTGTAGAAACCTTTCCCGATCACACGGTGTACCATCTTCTGGGTTTCTCATGCATGTTTTCGATGTAGGAACATGCCCTTGAACCTGGAGATTTGGGACCCATGGGATGGGTACCACGCAGTATTACTTTAAAGGGTCTGCGTTTGCTCACCCAACCTCACCAAACCTCTCAGCCCCAAGAGTGTCCACCCTTATGTCTCAATCAGCTGTGGGTCTAGATATGGTCAATCCAGGTGGCATTACAGCCGCTGAACGAATTTTGTAAGAATTTCTCTCTCTTTCACTGTCTTTGTTTCACGGGTTTTTAAAAGTAATTGATTTTTATAATGGGGTTTACCTGCTTTTCACTGCTGTGATTTTGCCGCTTTATACCCACTTGACTCACTTACAGAGAGATATCAATGCATAGGTTTCAAGATTCTTACTAGTCAGATATATTCTTGGGCGGTGAATTGGGGGTGTTGAGTCCAATTCATTGAGGAAGGAGTAGGGCTTGTCTATTACATATTGGGTTTATGGAACGGTATCTGAGATAATTTGAAACCCTTGTTGTATGCATCACCCCACCTCACCTTTCCCGTTAAGCAGCCATAGTGTGTTTTCTAAACGTGTGACTCTATTCTGTTTTGTAATTCAGTTCAAGGGTAGCGGTTTTTACATTCCCTCTATAAGTCATATCTTATGATAAGTGTCTTTTTCTGTGTGACTTATTTCACTTAGAATCGTCGTACCTAAATCCAATCATCATGCTGCTACTAGCCTTATGACGTTGATTTCATGGCTGAGTGATATTCCATTGTACATAAGGACCACAATTTCTTTATCCATTTTTCTCTTTCCTGGGATATTTAAGGTGTAACGAAGTGGAGATTCTTGTCAACAGAGCAGCCCTAAACTTTGGGGTGCCTGTGTCTTGCTGATTTTTAGTTTTCCCAATTTATACGCCCATGAGTGGATGTGCCCTATGCTCCCTAAGCTGAGTTTTTTAGATGTTTCAGGACACACCGTACACTTCTCCAGAGTGGCTGTTGGCAATTTACATCCCGCCCATCAGCGTAGCCAGGCTCCCGTTTCTCCATGGCCTGTCCTGCATTTCTGGTTTTGACACTTTATTCAGCATGGCCCTTTTGACCGATGGGAAGCGAGACTTCTTTGTAGCGCTGATTTGCCTTTCCAGGTTGCTTGGTTGGCCAAAAAGGGCGTATGCGTTTTTTCCTGAATATATTCAGGAAAAAACGCATACGCCCTTTTTGGCCAAGGGCATCATTGTCGAGGTTTTGCCGCTTTTCCTGTGCTTTAAAGGCGATTCGAATCTCCCTCCTGAAATCTGTTTCCTGCAATTCTGCCTTGCTTTCAAATCCTCTTCGTTTCCTTCCATCAATATATTTGTGGTCGAGAGTCATCATTTATAAGTCTGCAGGTTTGTGAATTGCAGTGCCCCTGAGCTCCATTTTTCAACTCGCTTTCTTGGGCGCTGGCCGCAAAAGCGCAGGATTGCTTCAGGCCCTATTCTGGTCCCAGGCGGCAGGCTGAGCCTGTGGTTAATTCTTCTTCCTGATGGGAAAATAGAGTGACCTCTGCCTGTCCCAACACCTAGAGCTAGTCCCTCATTGGTTCCCCCTCTTCCCTTTCATCCTCAGGACAAATTGCAAGCTGTACGGAACAGGAGGTTAAAGGTGCTGATTCTCCAAGGAGGGAGATTGCTAGTAAAGCGGCTGGAATGGCGAACCCGAGCACAAGGAGATGAGAAATGAGGTGCGTTTTAGAAACCTTTCCCGATCACACGGTGTACCATCTTCTGGGTTTCTCATGCATGTTTTCGATGTAGGAAGATGCCCTTGAACCTGGAGATTTGGGACCCATGGGATGGGTACCACGCAGTATTACTTTAAAGGGTCTGTGTTTGCTCACCCAACCTCACCAAACCTCTCAGCCCCAAGAGTGTCCACCCTTATGTCTCAATCAGCTGTGGGTCTAGATATGGTCAATCCAGGTGGCATTACAGCCGCTGAACGAATTTTGTAAGAATTTCTCTCTCTTTCACTGTCTTTGTTTCACGGGTTTTTAAAAGTAATTGATTTTTATAATGGGGTTTACCTGCTTTTCATTGCTGTGATTTTGCCGCTTTACACCCACTTGACTCACTTACAGAGAGATATCAATGCATAGGTTTCAAGATTCTTACTAGTCAGATATATTCTTGGGCGGTGAATTGGGGGTGTTGAGTCCAATTCATTGAGGAAGGAGTAGGGCTTGTCTATTACATATTGGGTTTATGGAACGGTATCTGAGATAATTTGAAACCCTTGTTGTATGCATCACCCCACCTCACCTTTCCCGTTAAGCAGCCATAGTGTGTTTTCTAAACGTGTGACTCTATTCTGTTTTGTAATTCAGTTCAAGGGTAGCGGTTTTTACATTCCCTCTATAAGTCATATCTTATGATAAGTGTCTTTTTCTGTGTGACTTATTTCACTTAGAATCGTCGTACCTAAATCCAATCATCATGCTGCTACTAGCCTTATGACGTTGATTTCATGGCTGAGTGATATTTCATTGTACATAAGGACCACAACTTCTTTATCCATTTTTCTCTTTCCTGGGATATTTAAGGTGTAACAAAGTGGAGATTCTTGTCAACAGAGCAGCCCTAAACTTTGGGGTGCCTGTGTCTTGCTGATTTTTAGTTTTCCCAATTTATACGCCCATGAGTGGATGTGCCCTATGCTCCCTAAGCTGAGTTTTTTAGATGTTTCAGGACACACCGTGCACTTCTCCAGAGTGGCTGTTGGCAATTTACATCCCGCCCATCAGCGTAGCCAGGCTCCCGTTTCTCCATGGCCTGTCCTGCATTTCTGGTTTTGACACTTTATTCAGCATGGCCCTTTTGACCGATGGGAAGCGAGACTTCTTTGTAGCGCTGATTTGCCTTTCCAGGTTGCTTGGTTGGCCAAAAAGGGCGTATGCGTTTTTTCCTGAATATATTCAGGAAAAAACGCATACGCCCTTTTTGGCCAAGGGCATCATTGTCGAGGTTTTGCCGCTTTTCCTGTGCTTTAAAGGCGATTCGAATCTCCCTCCTGAAATCTGTTTCCTGCAATTCTGCCTTGCTTTCAAATCCTCTTCGTTGCCTTCCCTCAATATATTTGTGGACGAGAGTCATCATTTATAAGTCTGCAGGTTTGTGAATTGCAGTGCCCCTGAGCGCCATTTTTCAACTCGCTTTCTTGGGCGCTGGCCGCAAAAGCGCAGGATTGCTTCAGGCCCTATTCTGGTCCCAGGCGGCAGGCTGAGCCTGTGGTTAATTCTTCTTCCTGTTGGGAAAATAGAGTGACCTCTGCCTATCCCAACACCTAGAGATAGTCTCTCATTGGTTCCCCCTCTTCCCTTTCATCCTCAGGACAAATTGCAAGCTGTACGGAACAGGAGGTTAAAGGTGCTGATTCTCCAAGGAGGGAGATTGCTAGTAAAGCGGCTGGAATGGCGAACCCGAGCACAAGGAGATGAGAAATGAGGTGCGTTTTAGAAACCTTTCCCGATCACACGGTGTACCATCTTCTGGGTTTCTCATGCATGTTTTCGATGTAGGAAGATGCCCTTGAACCTGGAGATTTGGGACCCATGGGATGGGTACCACGCAGTATTACTTTAAAGGGTCTGCGTTTGCTCACCCAACCTCACCAAACCTCTCAGCCCCAAGAGTGTCCACCCTTATGTCTCAATCAGCTGTGGGTCTAGATATGGTCAATCCAGGTGGCATTACAGCCGCTGAAAGAATTTTGTAAGAATTTCTCTCTCTTTCACTGTCTTTGTTTCACGGGTTTTTAAAAGTAATTGATTTTTATAATGGGGTTTACCTGCTTTTCACTGCTGTGATTTTGCCGCTTTACACCCACTTGACTCACTTACAGAGAGATATCAATGCATAGGTTTCAAGATTCTTACTAGTCAGATATATTCTTGGGCG
Organism: Balaenoptera physalus; assembly: GCF_965194825.1. Taxonomy (NCBI): domain Eukaryota; kingdom Metazoa; phylum Chordata; class Mammalia; order Artiodactyla; family Balaenopteridae; genus Balaenoptera; species Balaenoptera physalus. Next base: position 522,528 of record NW_028126358.1, on the reverse strand, counting down.
GTGAATTGGGGGTGTTGAGTCCAATTCATTGAGGAAGGAGTAGGGCTTGTCTATTACATATTGGGTTTATGGAACGGTATCTGAGCTAATTTGAAACCCTTGTTGTATGCATCACCCCACCTCACCTTTCCCGTTAAGCAGCCATAGTGTGTTTTCTAAACGTGTGACTCTATTCTGTTTTGTAATTCAGTTCAAGGGTAGCGGTTTTTACATTCCCTCTATAAGTCATATCTTATGATAAGTGTCTTTTTCTGTGTGACTTATTTCACTTAGAATCGTCGTACCTAAATCCAATCATCATGCTGCTACTAGCCTTATGACGTTGATTTCATGGCTGAGTGATATTTCATTGTACATAAGGACCACAACTTCTTTATCCATTTTTCTCTTTCCTGGGATATTTAAGGTGTAACAAAGTGGAGATTCTTGTCAACAGAGCAGCCCTAAACTTTGGGGTGCCTGTGTCTTGCTGATTTTTAGTTTTCCCAATTTATACGCCCATGAGTGGATGTGCCCTATGCTCCCTAAGCTGAGTTTTTTAGATGTTTCAGGACACACCGTGCACTTCTCCAGAGTGGCTGTTGGCAATTTACATCCCGCCCATCAGCGTTCCCAGGCTCCCGTTTCTCCATGGCCTGTCCTGCATTTCTGCTTTTGACACTTTATTCAGCATGGCCCTTTTGACCGATGGGAAGCGAGACTTCTTTGTAGCGCTGATTTGCCTTTCCAGGTTGCTTGGTTGGCCAAAAAGGGCGTATGCGTTTTTTCCTGAATATATTCAGGAAAAAACGCATACGCCCTTTTTGGCCAAGGGCATCATTGTCGAGGTTTTGCCGCTTTTCCTGTGCTTTAAAGGCGATTCGAATCTCCCTCCTGAAATCTGTTTCCTGCAATTCTGCCTTGCTTTCAAATCCTCTTCGTTGCCTTCCCTCAATATATTTGTGGACGAGAGTCATCATTTATAAGTCTGCAGGTTTGTGAATTGCAGTGCCCCTGAGCGCCATTTTTCAACTCGCTTTCTTGGGCGCTGGCCGCAAAAGCGCAGGATTGCTTCAGGCCCTATTCTGGTCCCAGGCGGCAGGCTGAGCCTGTGGTTAATTCTTCTTCCTGTTGGGAAAATAGAGTGACCTCTGCCTATCCCAACACCTAGAGATAGTCTCTCATTGGTTCCCCCTCTTCCCTTTCATCCTCAGGACAAATTGCAAGCTGTACGGAACAGGAGGTTAAAGGTGCTGATTCTCCAAGGAGGGAGATTGCTAGTAAAGCGGCTGGAATGGCGAACCCGAGCACAAGGAGATGAGAAATGAGGTGCGTTGTAGAAACCTTTCCCGATCACACGGTGTACCATCTTCTGGGTTTCTCATGCATGTTTTCGATGTAGGAACATGCCCTTGAACCTGGAGATTTGGGACCCATGGGATGGGTACCACGCAGTATTACTTTAAAGGGTCTGCGTTTGCTCACCCAACCTCACCAAACCTCTCAGCCCCAAGAGTGTCCACCCTTATGTCTCAATCAGCTGTGGGTCTAGATATGGTCAATCCAGGTGGCATTACAGCCGCTGAAAGAATTTTGTAAGAATTTCTCTCTCTTTCACTGTCTTTGTTTCACGGGTTTTTAAAAGTAATTGATTTTTATAATGGGGTTTACCTGCTTTTCACTGCTGTGATTTTGCCGCTTTACACCCACTTGACTCACTTACAGAGAGATATCAATGCATAGGTTTCAAGATTCTTACTAGTCAGATATATTCTTGGGCGGTGAATTGGGGGTGTTGAGTCCAATTCATTGAGGAAGGAGTAGGGCTTGTCTATTACATATTGGGTTTATGGAACGGTATCTGAGCTAATTTGAAACCCTTGTTGTATGCATCACCCCACCTCACCTTTCCCGTTAAGCAGCCATAGTGTGTTTTCTAAACGTGTGACTCTATTCTGTTTTGTAATTCAGTTCAAGGGTAGCGGTTTTTACATTCCCTCTATAAGTCATATCTTATGATAAGTGTCTTTTTCTGTGTGACTTATTTCACTTAGAATCGTCGTACCTAAATCCAATCATCATGCTGCTACTAGCCTTATGACGTTGATTTCATGGCTGAGTGATATTCCATTGTACATAAGGACCACAACTTCTTTATCCATTTTTCTCTTTCCTGGGATATTTAAGGTGTAACGAAGTGGAGATTCTTGTCAACAGAGCAGCCCTAAACTTTGGGGTGCCTGTGTCTTGCTGATTTTTAGTTTTCCCAATTTATACGCCCATGAGTGGATGTTGCCCTATGCTCCCTAAGCTCAGTTTTTTAGATGTTTCAGGACACACCGTGCACTTCTCCAGAGTGGCTGTTGGCAATTTACATCCCGCCCATCAGCCTAGCCAGGCTCCCGTTTCTCCATGGCCTGTCCTGCATTTCTGGTTTTGACACTTTATTCAGCATAGCCCTTTTGACCGATGGGAAGCGAGACTTCTTTGTAGCGCTGATTTGCCTTTCCAGGTTGCTTGGTTGGCCAAAAAGGGCGTATGCGTTTTTTCCTGAATATATTCAGGAAAAAACGCATACGCCCTTTTTGGCCAAGGGCATCATTGTCGAGGTTTTGCCGCTTTTCCTGTGCTTTAAAGGCGATTCGAATCTCCCTCCTGAAATCTGTTTCCTGCAATTCTGCCTTGCTTTCAAATCCTCTTCGTTGCCTTCCCTCAATATATTTGTGGACGAGAGTCATCATTTATAAGTCTGCAGGTTTGTGAATTGCAGTGCCCCTGAGCGCCATTTTTCAACTCGCTTTCTTGGGCGCTGGCCGCAAAAGCGCAGGATTGCTTCAGGCCCTATTCTGGTCCCAGGCGGCAGGCTGAGCCTGTGGTTAATTCTTCTTCCTGATGGGAAAATAGAGTGACCTCTGCCTCTCCCAACACCTAGAGCTAGTCTCTCATTGGTTCCCCCTCTTCCCTTTCATCCTCAGGACAAATTGCAAGCTGTACGGAACAGGAGGTTAAAGGTGCTGATTCTCCAAGGAGGGAGATTGCTAGTAAAGCGGCTGGAATGGCGAACCCGAGCACAAGGAGATGAGAAATGAGGTGCGTTTTAGAAACCTTTCCCGATCACACGGTGTACCATCTTCTGGGTTTCTCATGCATGTTTTCGATGTAGGAAGATGCCCTTGAACCTGGAGATTTGGGACCCATGGGATGGGTACCACGCAGTATTACTTTAAAGGGTCTGCGTTTGCTCACCCAACCTCACCAAACCTCTCAGCCCCAAGAGTGTCCACCCTTATGTCTCAATCAGCTGTGGGTCTAGATATGGTCAATCCAGGTGGCATTACAGCCGCTGAAAGAATTTTGTAAGAATTTCTCTCTCTTTCACTGTCTTTGTTTCACGGGTTTTTAAAAGTAATTGATTTTTATAATGGGGTTTACCTGCTTTTCACTGCTGTGATTTTGCCGCTTTACACCCACTTGACTCACTTACAGAGAGATATCAATGCATAGGTTTCAAGATTCTTACTAGTCAGATATATTCTTGGGCGGTGAATTGGGGGTGTTGAGTCCAATTCATTGAGGAAGGAGTAGGGCTTGTCTATTACATATTGGGTTTATGGAACGGTATCTGAGCTAATTTGAAACCCTTGTTGTATGCATCACCCCACCTCACCTTTCCCGTTAAGCAGCCATAGTGTGTTTTCTAAACGTGTGACTCTATTCTGTTTTGTAATTCAGTTCAAGGGTAGCGGTTTTTACATTCCCTCTATAAGTCATATCTTATGATAAGTGTCTTTTTCTGTGTGACTTATTTCACTTAGAATCGTCGTACCTAAATCCAATCATCATGCTGCTACTAGCCTTATGACGTTGATTTCATGGCTGAGTGATATTCCATTGTACATAAGGACCACAACTTCTTTATCCATTTTTCTCTTTCCTGGGATATTTAAGGTGTAACGAAGTGGAGATTCTTGTCAACAGAGCAGCCCTAAACTTTGGGGTGCCTGTGTCTTGCTGATTTTTAGTTTTCCCAATTTATACGCCCATGAGTGGATGTTGCCCTATGCTCCCTAAGCTCAGTTTTTTAGATGTTTCAGGACACACCGTGCACTTCTCCAGAGTGGCTGTTGGCAATTTACATCCCGCCCATCAGCCTAGCCAGGCTCCCGTTTCTCCATGGCCTGTCCTGCATTTCTGGTTTTGACACTTTATTCAGCATAGCCCTTTTGACCGATGGGAAGCGAGACTTCTTTGTAGCGCTGATTTGCCTTTCCAGGTTGCTTGGTTGGCCAAAAAGGGCGTATGCGTTTTTTCCTGAATATATTCAGGAAAAAACGCATACGCCCTTTTTGGCCAAGGGCATCATTGTCGAGGTTTTGCCGCTTTTCCTGTGCTTTAAAGGCGATTCGAATCTCCCTCCTGAAATCTGTTTCCTGCAATTCTGCCTTGCTTTCAAATCCTCTTCGTTGCCTTCCCTCAATATATTTGTGGACGAGAGTCATCATTTATAAGTCTGCAGGTTTGTGAATTGCAGTGCCCCTGAGCGCCATTTTTCAACTCGCTTTCTTGGGCGCTGGCCGCAAAAGCGCAGGATTGCTTCAGGCCCTATTCTGGTCCCAGGCGGCAGGCTGAGCCTGTGGTTAATTCTTCTTCCTGATGGGAAAATAGAGTGACCTCTGCCTCTCCCAACACCTAGAGCTAGTCTCTCATTGGTTCCCCCTCTTCCCTTTCATCCTCAGGACAAATTGCAAGCTGTACGGAACAGGAGGTTAAAGGTGCTGATTCTCCAAGGAGGGAGATTGCTAGTAAAGCGGCTGGAATGGCGAACCCGAGCACAAGGAGATGAGAAATGAGGTGCGTTTTAGAAACCTTTCCCGATCACACGGTGTACCATCTTCTGGGTTTCTCATGCATGTTTTCGATGTAGGAAGATGCCCTTGAACCTGGAGATTTGGGACCCATGGGATGGGTACCACGCAGTATTACTTTAAAGGGTCTGCGTTTGCTCACCCAACCTCACCAAACCTCTCAGCCCCAAGAGTGTCCACCCTTATGTCTCCATCAGCTGTGGGTCTAGATATGGTCAATCCAGGTGGCATTACAGCCGCTGAAAGAATTTTGTAAGAATTTCTCTCTCTTTCACTGTCTTTGTTTCACGGGTTTTTAAAAGTAATTGATTTTTATAATGGGGTTTACCTGCTTTTCACTGCTGTGATTTTGCCGCTTTACACCCACTTGACTCACTTTCAGAGAGATATCAATGCATAGGTTTCAAGATTCTTACTAGTCAGATATATTCTTGGGCGGTGAATAGGGGGTGCTGAGTCCAATTCACTGAGCAAGGAGTAGGGCTTGTCTATTACATATTGGGTTTATGGAACGGTATCTGAGCTAATTTGAAACCCTTGTTGTATGCATCACCCCACCTCACCTTTCCCGTTAAGCAGCCATAATGTGTTTTCTAAACGTGTGACTCTATTCTGTTTTGTAATTCAGTTCAAGGGTAGCGGTTTTTACATTCCCTCTATAAGTCATATCTTATGATAAGTGTCTTTTTCTGTGTGACTTATTTCACTTAGAATCGTCGTACCTAAATCCACTCATCATGCTGCTACTAGCCTTATGACGTTGATTTCATGGCTGAGTGATATTCCATTGTACATAAGGACCACCACTTCTTTATCCATTTTTCTCTTTCCTGGGATATTTAAGGTGTAACGAAGTGGAGATTCTTGTCAACAGAGCAGCCCTAAACTTTGGGGTGCCTGTGTCTTGCTGATTTTTAGTTTTCCCAATTTATACGCCCATGAGTGGATGTGCCCTATGCTCCCTAAGCTCAGTTTTTTAGATGTTTCAGGACACACCGTGCACTTCTCCAGAGTGGCTGTTGGCAATTTACATCCCGCCCATCAGCGTAGCCAGGCTCCCGTTTCTCCATGGCCTGTCCTGCATTTCTGGTTTTGACACTTTATTCAGCATGGCCCTTTTGACCGATGGGAAGCGAGACTTCTTTGTAGCGCTGATTTGCCTTTCCAGGTTGCTTGGTTGGCCAAAAAGGGCGTATGCGTTTTTTCCTGAATGTATTCAGGAAAAAACGCATACGCCCTTTTTGGCCAAGGGCATCATTGTCGAGGTATTGCCGCTTTTCCTGTGCTTTAAAGGCGATTCGAATCTCCCTCCTGAAATCTGTTTCCTGCAATTCTGCCTTGCTTTCAAATCCTCTTCGTTGCCTTCCCTCAATATATTTGTGGACGAGAGTCATCATTTATAAGTCTGCAGGTTTGTGAATTGCAGTGCCCCTGAGCGCCATTTTTCAACTCGCTTTCCTGGACGCTGGCCGCAAAAGCGCAGGATTGCTTCAGGCCCTATTCTGGTCCCAGGCGGCAGGCTGAGCCTGTGGTTAATTCTTCTTCCTGATGGGAAAATAGAGTGACCTCTGCCTCTCCCAACACCTAGAGCTAGTCTCTCATTGGTTCCCCCTCTTCCCTTTCATCCTCAGGACAAATTGCAAGCTGTACGGAACAGGAGGTTAAAGGTGCTGATTCTCCAAGGAGGGAGATTGCTAGTAAAGCGGCTGGAATGGCGAACCCGAGCACAAGGAGATGAGAAATGAGGTGCGTTTTAGAAACCTTTCCCGATCACACGGTGTACCATCTTCTGGGTTTCTCATGCATGTTTTCGATGAAGGAAGATGCCCTTGAACCTGGAGATTTGGGACCCATGGGATGGGTACCACGCAGTATTACTTTAAAGGGTCTGCGTTTGCTCACCCAACCTCACCAAACCTCTCAGCCCCAAGAGTGTCCACCCTTATGTCTCAATTAGCTGTGGGTCTAGATATGGTCAATCCAGGTGGCATTACAGCCCCTGAAAGAATTTTGTAAGAATTTCTCTCTCTTTCACTGTCTTTGTTTCACGGGTTTTTAAAAGTAATTGATTTTTATAATGGGGTTTACCTGCTTTTCACTGCTGTGATTTTGCCGCTTTACACCCACTTGACTCACTTACAGAGAGATATCAATGCATAGGTTTCAAGATTCTTACTAGTCAGATATATTCTTGGGCGGTGAATTGGGGGTGTTGAGTCCAATTCATTGAGGAAGGAGTAGGGCTTGTCTATTACATATTGGGTTTATGGAACGGTATCTGAGATAATTTGAAACCCTTGTTGTATGCATCACCCCACCTCACCTTTCCCGTTAAGCAGCCATAGTGTGTTTTCTAAACGTGTGACTCTATTCTGTTTTGTAATTCAGTTCAAGGGTAGCGGTTTTTACATTCCCTCTATAAGTCATATCTTATGATAAGTGTCTTTTTCTGTGTGACTTATTTCACTTAGAATCGTCGTACCTAAATCCAATCATCATGCTGCTACTAGCCTTATGACGTCGATTTCATGGCTGAGTGATATTCCATTGTACATAAGGACCACAACTTCTTTATCCATTTTTCTCTTTCCTGGGATATTTAAGGTGTAACGAAGTGGAGATTCTTGTCAACAGAGCAGCCCTAAACTTTGGGGTGCCTGTGTCTTGCTGATTTTTAGTTTTCCCAATTTATACGCCCATGAGTGGATGTGCCCTATGCTCCCTAAGCTGAGTTTTTTAGATGTTTCAGGACACACCGTGCACTTCTCCAGAGTGGCTGTTGGCAATTTACATCCCGCCCATCAGCGTAGCCAGGCTCCCGTTTCTCCATGGCCTGTCCTGCATTTCTGGTTTTGACACTTTATTCAGCATGGCCCTTTTGACCGATGGGAAGCGAGACTTCTTTGTAGCGCTGATTTGCCTTTCCAGGTTGCTTGGTTGGCCAAAAAGGGCGTATGCGTTTTTTCCTGAATATATTCAGGAAAAAACGCATACGCCCTTTTTGGCCAAGGGCATCATTGTCGAGGTTTTGCCGCTTTTCCTGTGCTTTAAAGGCGATTCGAATCTCCCTCCTGAAATCTGTTTCCTGCAATTCTGCCTTGCTTTCAAATCCTCTTCGTTGCCTTCCCTCAATATATTTGTGGACGAGAGTCATCATTTATAAGTCTGCAGGTTTGTGAATTGCAGTGCCCCTGAGCGCCATTTTTCAACTCGCTTTCCTGGGCGCTGGCCGCAAAAGCGCAGGATTGCTTCAGGCCCTATTCTGGTCCCAGGCGGCAGGCTGAGCCTGTGGTTAATTCTTCTTCCTGATGGGAAAATAGAGTGACCTCTGCCTCTCCCAACACCTAGAGCTAGTCTCTCATTGGTTCCCCCTCTTCCCTTTCATCCTCAGGACAAATTGCAAGCTGTACGGAACAGGAGGTTAAAGGTGCTGATTCTCCAAGGAGGGAGATTGCTAGTAAAGCGGCTGGAATGGCGAACCCGAGCACAAGGAGATGAGAAATGAGGTGCGTTTTAGAAACCTTTCCCGATCACACGGTGTACCATCTTCTGGGTTTCTCATGCATGTTTTCGATGTAGGAAGATGCCCTTGAACCTGGAGATTTGGGACCCATGGGATGGGTACCACGCAGTATTACTTTAAAGGGTCTGCGTTTGCTCACCCAACCTCACCAAACCTCTCAGCCCCAAGAGTGTCCACCCTTATGTCTCAATCAGCTGTGGGTCTAGATATGGTCAATCCAGGTGGCATTACAGCCGCTGAAAGAATTTTGTAAGAATTTCTCTCTCTTTCACTGTCTTTGTTTCACGGGTTTTTAAAAGTAATTGATTTTTATAATGGGGTTTACCTGCTTTTCACTGCTGTGATTTTGCCGCTTTACACCCACTTGACTCACTTTCAGAGAGATATCAATGCATAGGTTTCAAGATTCTTACTAGTCAGATATATTCTTGGGCGGTGAATAGGGGGTGCTGAGTCCAATTCCTTGAGCAAATAGTAGGGCTTGTCTATTACATATTGGGTTTATGGAACGGTATCTGAGCTAATTTGAAACCCTTGTTGTATGCATCACCCCACCTCACCTTTCCCGTTAAGCAGCCATAATGTGTTTTCTAAACGTGTGACTCTATTCTGTTTTGTAATTCAGTTCAAGGGTAGCGGTTTTTACATTCCCTCTATAAGTCATATCTTATGATAAGTGTCTTTTTCTGTGTGACTTATTTCACTTAGAATCATCGTACCTAAATCCACTCATCATGCTGCTACTAGCCTTATGACGTTGATTTCATGGCTGAGTGATATTCCATTGTACATAAGGACCACCACTTCTTTATCCATTTTTCTCTTTCCTGGGATATTTAAGGTGTAACGAAGTGGAGATTCTTGTCAACAGAGCAGCCCTAAACTTTGGGGTGCCTGTGTCTTGCTGATTTTTAGTTTTCTCAATTTATACGCCCATGAGTGGATGTGCCCTATGCTCCCTAAGCTGAGTTTTTTAGATGTTTCAGGACACACCGTGCACTTCTCCAGAGTGGCTGTTGGCAATTTACATCCCGCCCATCAGCGTAGCCAGGCTCCCGTTTCTCCATGGCCTGTCCTGCATATCTGGTTTTGACACTTTATTCAGCATGGCCCTTTTGACCGATGGGAATCGAGACTTCTTTGTAGCGCTGATTTGCCTTTCCAGGTTGCTTGGTTGGCCAAAAAGGGCGTATGCGTTTTTTCCTGAATATATTCAGGAAAAAACGCATACGCCCTTTTTGGCCAAGGGCATCATTGTCGAGGTTTTGCCGCTTTTCCTGTGCTTTAAAGGCGATTCGAATCTCCCTCCTGAAATCTGTTTCCTGCAATTCTGCCTTGCTTTCAAATCCTCTTCGTTGCCTTCCCTCAATATATTTGTGGACGAGAGTCATCATTTATAAGTCTGCAGGTTTGTGAATTGCAGTGCCCCTGAGCGCCATTTTTCAACTCGCTTTCTTGGGCGCTGGCCGCAAAAGAGCAGGATTGCTTCAGGCCCTATTCTGGTCCCAGGCGGCAGGCTGAGCCTGTGGTTAATTCTTCTTCCTGATGGGAAAATAGAGTGACCTCTGCCTCTCCCAACACCTAGAGCTAGTCTCTCATTGGTTCCCCCTCTTCCCTTTCATCCTCAGGACAAATTGCAAGCTGTACGGAACAGGAGGTTAAAGGTGCTGATTCTCCAAGGAGGGAGATTGCTAGTAAAGCGGCTGGAATGGCGAACCCGAGCACAAGGAGATGAGAAATGAGGTGCGTTTTAGAAACCTTTCCCGATCACACGGTGTACCATCTTCTGGGTTTCTCATGCATGTTTTCGATGTAGGAAGATGCCCTTGAACCTGGAGATTTGGGACCCATGGGATGGGTACCACGCAGTATTACTTTAAAGGGTCTGCGTTTGCTCACCCAACCTCACCAAACCTCTCAGCCCCAAGAGTGTCCACCCTTATGTCTCAATCAGCTGTGGGTCTAGATATGGTCAATCCAGGTGGCATTACAGCCGCTGAAAGAATTTTGTAAGAATTTCTCTCTCTTTCACTGTCTTTGTTTCACGGGTTTTTAAAAGTAATTGATTTTTATAATGGGGTTTACCTGCTTTTCACTGCTGTGATTTTGCCTCTTTACACCCACTTGACTCACTTTCAGAGAGATATCAATGCATAGGTTTCAAGATTCTTACTAGTCAGATATATTCTTGGGCGGTGAATAGGGGGTGCTGAGTCCAATTCACTGAGCAAGGAGTAGGGCTTGTCTATTACATATTGGGTTTATGGAACGGTATCTGAGCTAATTTGAAACCCTTGTTGTATGCATCACCCCACCTCACCTTTCCCGTTAAGCAGCCATAATGTGTTTTCTAAACGTGTGACTCTATTCTGTTTTGTAATTCAGTTCAAGGGTAGCGGTTTTTACATTCCCTCTATAAGTCATATCTTATGATAAGTGTCTTTTTCTGTGTGACTTATTTCACTTAGAATCGTCGTACCTAAATCCAATCATCATGCTGCTACTAGCCTTATGACGTCGATTTCATGGCTGAGTGATATTCCATTGTACATAAGGACCACAACTTCTTTATCCATTTTTCTCTTTCCTGGGATATTTAAGGTGTAACGAAGTGGAGATTCTTGTCAACAGAGCAGCCCTAAACTTTGGGGTGCCTGTGTCTTGCTGATTTTTAGTTTTCCCAATTTATACGCCCATGAGTGGATGTGCCCTATGCTCCCTAAGCTGAGTTTTTTAGATGTTTCAGGACACACCGTGCACTTCTCCAGAGTGGCTGTTGGCAATTTACATCCCGCCCATCAGCGTAGCCAGGCTCCCGTTTCTCCATGGCCTGTCCTGCATTTCTGGTTTTGACACTTTATTCAGCATGGCCCTTTTGACCGATGGGAAGCGAGACTTCTTTGTAGCGCTGATTTGCCTTTCCAGGTTGCTTGGTTGGCCAAAAAGGGCGTATGCGTTTTTTCCTGAATATATTCAGGAAAAAACGCATACGCCCTTTTTGGCCAAGGGCATCATTGTCGAGGTTTTGCCGCTTTTCCTGTGCTTTAAAGGCGATTCGAATCTCCCTCCTGAAATCTGTTTCCTGCAATTCTGCCTTGCTTTCAAATCCTCTTCGTTGCCTTCCCTCAATATATTTGTGGACGAGAGTCATCATTTATAAGTCTGCAGGTTTGTGAATTGCAGTGCCCCTGAGCGCCATTTTTCAACTCGCTTTCCTGGGCGCTGGCCGCAAAAGCGCAGGATTGCTTCAGGCCCTATTCTGGTCCCAGGCGGCAGGCTGAGCCTGTGGTTAATTCTTCTTCCTGATGGGAAAATAGAGTGACCTCTGCCTCTCCCAACACCTAGAGCTAGTCTCTCATTGGTTCCCCCTCTTCCCTTTCATCCTCAGGACAAATTGCAAGCTGTACGGAACAGGAGGTTAAAGGTGCTGATTCTCCAAGGAGGGAGATTGCTAGTAAAGCGGCTGGAATGGCGAACCCGAGCACAAGGAGATGAGAAATGAGGTGCGTTTTAGAAACCTTTCCCGATCACACGGTGTACCATCTTCTGGGTTTCTCATGCATGTTTTCGATGTAGGAAGATGCCCTTGAACCTGGAGATTTGGGACCCATGGGATGGGTACCACGCAGTATTACTTTAAAGGGTCTGCGTTTGCTCACCCAACCTCACCAAACCTCTCAGCCCCAAGAGTGTCCACCCTTATGTCTCAATCAGCTGTGGGTCTAGATATGGTCAATCCAGGTGGCATTACAGCCGCTGAAAGAATTTTGTAAGAATTTCTCTCTCTTTCACTGTCTTTGTTTCACGGGTTTTTAAAAGTAATTGATTTTTATAATGGGGTTTACCTGCTTTTCACTGCTGTGATTTTGCCGCTTTACACCCACTTGACTCACTTTCAGAGAGATATCAATGCATAGGTTTCAAGATTCTTACTAGTCAGATATATTCTTGGGCGGTGAATAGGGGGTGCTGAGTCCAATTCCTTGAGCAAATAGTAGGGCTTGTCTATTACATATTGGGTTTATGGAACGGTATCTGAGCTAATTTGAAACCCTTGTTGTATGCATCACCCCACCTCACCTTTCCCGTTAAGCAGCCATAATGTGTTTTCTAAACGTGTGACTCTATTCTGTTTTGTAATTCAGTTCAAGGGTAGCGGTTTTTACATTCCCTCTATAAGTCATATCTTATGATAAGTGTCTTTTTCTGTGTGACTTATTTCACTTAGAATCATCGTACCTAAATCCACTCATCATGCTGCTACTAGCCTTATGACGTTGATTTCATGGCTGAGTGATATTCCATTGTACATAAGGACCACCACTTCTTTATCCATTTTTCTCTTTCCTGGGATATTTAAGGTGTAACGAAGTGGAGATTCTTGTCAACAGAGCAGCCCTAAACTTTGGGGTGCCTGTGTCTTGCTGATTTTTAGTTTTCTCAATTTATACGCCCATGAGTGGATGTGCCCTATGCTCCCTAAGCTGAGTTTTTTAGATGTTTCAGGACACACCGTGCACTTCTCCAGAGTGGCTGTTGGCAATTTACATCCCGCCCATCAGCGTAGCCAGGCTCCCGTTTCTCCATGGCCTGTCCTGCATATCTGGTTTTGACACTTTATTCAGCATGGCCCTTTTGACCGATGGGAATCGAGACTTCTTTGTAGCGCTGATTTGCCTTTCCAGGTTGCTTGGTTGGCCAAAAAGGGCGTATGCGTTTTTTCCTGAATATATTCAGGAAAAAACGCATACGCCCTTTTTGGCCAAGGGCATCATTGTCGAGGTTTTGCCGCTTTTCCTGTGCTTTAAAGGCGATTCGAATCTCCCTCCTGAAATCTGTTTCCTGCAATTCTGCCTTGCTTTCAAATCCTCTTCGTTGCCTTCCCTCAATATATTTGTGGACGAGAGTCATCATTTATAAGTCTGCAGGTTTGTGAATTGCAGTGCCCCTGAGCGCCATTTTTCAACTCGCTTTCTTGGGCGCTGGCCGCAAAAGAGCAGGATTGCTTCAGGCCCTATTCTGGTCCCAGGCGGCAGGCTGAGCCTGTGGTTAATTCTTCTTCCTGATGGGAAAATAGAGTGACCTCTGCCTCTCCCAACACCTAGAGCTAGTCTCTCATTGGTTCCCCCTCTTCCCTTTCATCCTCAGGACAAATTGCAAGCTGTACGGAACAGGAGGTTAAAGGTGCTGATTCTCCAAGGAGGGAGATTGCTAGTAAAGCGGCTGGAATGGCGAACCCGAGCACAAGGAGATGAGAAATGAGGTGCGTTTTAGAAACCTTTCCCGATCACACGGTGTACCATCTTCTGGGTTTCTCATGCATGTTTTCGATGTAGGAAGATGCCCTTGAACCTGGAGATTTGGGACCCATGGGATGGGTACCACGCAGTATTACTTTAAAGGGTCTGCGTTTGCTCACCCAACCTCACCAAACCTCTCAGCCCCAAGAGTGTCCACCCTTATGTCTCAATCAGCTGTGGGTCTAGATATGGTCAATCCAGGTGGCATTACAGCCGCTGAAAGAATTTTGTAAGAATTTCTCTCTCTTTCACTGTCTTTGTTTCACGGGTTTTTAAAAGTAATTGATTTTTATAATGGGGTTTACCTGCTTTTCACTGCTGTGATTTTGCCTCTTTACACCCACTTGACTCACTTTCAGAGAGATATCAATGCATAGGTTTCAAGATTCTTACTAGTCAGATATATTCTTGGGCGGTGAATAGGGGGTGCTGAGTCCAATTCACTGAGCAAGGAGTAGGGCTTGTCTATTACATATTGGGTTTATGGAACGGTATCTGAGCTAATTTGAAACCCTTGTTGTATGCATCACCCCACCTCACCTTTCCCGTTAAGCAGCCATAATGTGTTTTCTAAACGTGTGACTCTATTCTGTTTTGTAATTCAGTTCAAGGGTAGCGGTTTTTACATTCCCTCTATAAGTCATATCTTATGATAAGTGTCTTTTTCTGTGTGACTTATTTCACTTAGAATCGTCGTACCTAAATCCACTCATCATGCTGCTACTAGCCTTATGACGTTGATTTCATGGCTGAGTGATATTCCATTGTACATAAGGACCACCACTTCTTTATCCATTTTTCTCTTTCCTGGGATATTTAAGGTGTAACGAAGTGGAGATTTTTGTCAACAGAGCAGCCCTAAACTTTGGGGTGCCTGTGTCTTGCTGATTTTTAGTTTTCTCAATTTATACGCCCATGAGTGGATGTGCCCTATGCTCCCTAAGCTGAGTTTTTTAGATGTTTCAGGACACACCGTGCACTTCTCCAGAGTGGCTGTTGGCAATTTACATCCCGCCCATCAGCGTAGCCAGGCTCCCGTTTCTCCATGGCCTGTCCTGCATATCTGGTTTTGACACTTTATTCAGCATGGCCCTTTTGACCGATGGGAAGCGAGACTTCTTTGTAGCGCTGATTTGCCTTTCCAGGTTGCTTGGTTGGCCAAAAAGGGCGTATGCGTTTTTTCCTGAATATATTCAGGAAAAAACGCATACGCCCTTTTTGGCCAAGGGCATCATTGTCGAGGTTTTGCCGCTTTTCCTGTGCTTTAAAGGCGATTCGAATCTCCCTCCTGAAATCTGTTTCCTGCAATTCTGCCTTGCTTTCAAATCCTCTTCGTTGCCTTCCCTCAATATATTTGTGGACGAGAGTCATCATTTATAAGTCTGCAGGTTTGTGAATTGCAGTGCCCCTGAGCGCCATTTTTCAACTCGCTTTCTTGGGCGCTGGCCGCAAAAGCGCAGGATTGCTTCAGGCCCTATTCTGGTCCCAGGCGGGAGGCTGAGCCTGTGGTTAATTCTTCTTCCTGTTGGGAAAATAGAGTGACCTCTGCCTATCCCTACACCTAGAGATAGTCTCTCATTGGTTCCCCCTCTTCCCTTTCATCCTCAGGACAAATTGCAAGCTGTACGGAACAGGAGGTTAAAGGTGCTGATTCTCCAAGGAGGGAGATTGCTAGTAAAGCGGCTGGAATGGCGAACCCAAGCACAAGGAGATGAGAAATGAGGTGCGTTTTAGAAACCTTTCCCGATCACACGGTGTACCATCTTCTGGGTTTCTCATGCATGTTTTCGATGTAGGAAGATGCCCTTGAACCTGGAGATTTGGGACCCATGGGATGGGTACCACGCAGTATTACTTTAAAGGGTCTGCGTTTGCTCACCCAACCTCACCAAACCTCTCAGCCCCAAGAGTGTCCACCCTTATGTCTCAATCAGCTGTGGGTCTAGATATGGTCAATCCAGGTGGCATTACAGCCGCTGAAAGAATTTTGTAAGAATTTCTCTCTCTTTCACTGTCTTTGTTTCACGGGTTTTTAAAAGTAATTGATTTTTATAATGGGGTTTACCTGCTTTTCACTGCTGTGATTTTGCCGCTTTACACCCACTTGACTCACTTTCAGAGAGATATCAATGCATAGGTTTCAAGATTCTTACTAGTCAGATATATTCTTTGGCGGTGAATAGGGGGTGCTGAGTCCAATTCACTGAGCAAGGAGTAGGGCTTGTCTATTACATATTGGGTTTATGGAACGGTATCTGAGCTAATTTGAAACCCTTGTTGTATGCATCACCCCACCTCACCTTTCCCGTTAAGCAGCCATAATGTGTTTTCTAAACGTGTGACTCTATTCTGTTTTGTAATTCAGTTCAAGGGTAGCGGTTTTTACATTCCCTCTATAAGTCATATCTTATGATAAGTGTCTTTTTCTGTGTGACTTATTTCACTTAGAATCGTCGTACCTAAATCCACTCATCATGCTGCTACTAGCCTTATGACGTTGATTTCATGGCTGAGTGATATTCCATTGTACATAAGGACCACCACTTCTTTATCCATTTTTCTCTTTCCTGGGATATTTAAGGTGTAACGAAGTGGAGATTTTTGTCAACAGAGCAGCCCTAAACTTTGGGGTGCCTGTGTCTTGCTGATTTTTAGTTTTCTCAATTTATACGCCCATGAGTGGATGTGCCCTATGCTCCCTAAGCTGAGTTTTTTAGATGTTTCAGGACACACCGTGCACTTCTCCAGAGTGGCTGTTGGCAATTTACATCCCGCCCATCAGCGTAGCCAGGCTCCCGTTTCTCCATGGCCTGTCCTGCATATCTGGTTTTGACACTTTATTCAGCATGGCCCTTTTGACCGATGGGAAGCGAGACTTCTTTGTAGCGCTGATTTGCCTTTCCAGGTTGCTTGGTTGGCCAAAAAGGGCGTATGCGTTTTTTCCTGAATATATTCAGGAAAAAACGCATACGCCCTTTTTGGCCAAGGGCATCATTGTCGAGGTTTTGCCGCTTTTCCTGTGCTTTAAAGGCGATTCGAATCTCCCTCCTGAAATCTGTTTCCTGCAATTCTGCCTTGCTTTCAAATCCTCTTCGTTGCCTTCCCTCAATATATTTGTGGACGAGAGTCATCATTTATAAGTCTGCAGGTTTGTGAATTGCAGTGCCCCTGAGCGCCATTTTTCAACTCGCTTTCTTGGGCGCTGGCCGCAAAAGCGCAGGATTGCTTCAGGCCCTATTCTGGTCCCAGGCGGCTGGCTGAGCCTGTGGTTAATTCTTCTTCCTGTTGGGAAAATAGAGTGACCTCTGCCTATCCCTACACCTAGAGATAGTCTCTCATTGGTTCCCCCTCTTCCCTTTCATCCTCAGGACAAATTGCAAGCTGTACGGAACAGGAGGTTAAAGGTGCTGATTCTCCAAGGAGGGAGATTGCTAGTAAAGCGGCTGGAATGGCGAACCCGAGCACAAGGAGATGAGAAATGAGGTGCGTTTTAGAAACCTTTCCCGATCACACGGTGTACCATCTTCTGGGTTTCTCATGCATGTTTTCGATGTAGGAAGATGCCCTTGAACCTGGATATTTGGGACCCATGGGATGGGTACCACGCAGTATTACTTTAAAGGGTCTGCGTTTGCTCACCCAACCTCACCAAACCTCTCAGCCCCAAGAGTGTCCACCCTTATGTCTCAATCAGCTGTGGGTCTAGATATGGTCAATCCAGGTGGCATTACAGCCGCTGAAAGAATTTTGTAAGAATTTCTCTCTCTTTCACTGTCTTTGTTTCACGGGTTTTTAAAAGTAATTGATTTTTATAATGGGGTTTACCTGCTTTTCACTGCTGTGATTTTGCCGCTTTACACCCACTTGACTCACTTTCAGAGAGATATCAATGCATAGGTTTCAAGATTCTTACTAGTCAGATATATTCTTGGGCGGTGAATAGGGGGTGCTGAGTCCAATTCACTGAGCAAGGAGTAGGGCTTTTCTATTACATATTGGGTTTATGGAACGGTATCTGAGCTAATTTGAAACCCTTGTTGTATGCATCACCCCACCTCACCTTTCCCGTTAAGCAGCCATAATGTGTTTTCTAAACGTGTGACTCTATTCTGTTTTGTAATTCAGTTCAAGGGTAGCGGTTTTTACATTCCCTCTATAAGTCGTATCTTATGATAAGTGTCTTTTTCTGTGTGACTTATTTCACTTAGAATCGTCGTACCTAAATCCACTCATCATGCTGCTACTAGCCTTATGACGTTGATTTCATGGCTGAGTGATATTCCATTGTACATAAGGACCACCACTTCTTTATCCATTTTTCTCTTTCCTGGGATATTTAAGGTGTAACGAAGTGGAGATTTTTGTCAACAGAGCAGCCCTAAACTTTGGGGTGCCTGTGTCTTGCTGATTTTTAGTTTTCTCAATTTATACGCCCATGAGTGGATGTGCCCTATGCTCCCTAAGCTGAGTTTTTTAGATGTTTCAGGACACACCGTGCACTTCTCCAGAGTGGCTGTTGGCAATTTACATCCCGCCCATCAGCGTAGCCAGGCTCCCGTTTCTCCATGGCCTGTCCTGCATATCTGGTTTTGACACTTTATTCAGCATGGCCCTTTTGACCGATGGGAAGCGAGACTTCTTTGTAGCGCTGATTTGCCTTTCCAGGTTGCTTGGATGGCCAAAAAGGGCGTATGCGTTTTTTCCTGAATATATTCAGGAAAAAACGCATACGCCCTTTTTGGCCAAGGGCATCATTGTCGAGGTTTTGCCGCTTTTCCTGTGCTTTAAAGGCGATTCGAATCTCCCTCCTGAAATCTGTTTCCTGCAATTCTGCCTTGCTTTCAAATCCTCTTCGTTGCCTTCCCTCAATATATTTGTGGACGAGAGTCATCATTTATAAGTCTGCAGGTTTGTGAATTGCAGTGCCCCTGAGCGCCATTTTTCAACTCGCTTTCTTGGGCGCTGGCCGCAAAAGCGCAGGATTGCTTCAGGCCCTATTCTGGTCCCAGGCGGCAGGCTGAGCCTGTGGTTAATTCTTCTTCCTGTTGGGAAAATAGAGTGACCTCTGCCTATCCCTACACCTAGAGATAGTCTCTCATTGGTTTCCCCTCTTCCCGTTCATCCTCAGGACAAATTGCAACCTGTACGGAACAGGAGGTTAAAGGTGCTGATTCTCCAAGGAGGGAGATTGCTAGTAAAGCGGCTGGAATGGCGAACCCGAGCACAAGGAGATGAGAAATGAGGTGCGTTTTAGAAACCTTTCCTGATCACACGGTGTACCATCTTCTGGGTTTCTCATGCATGTTTTCGATGTAGGAAGATGCCCTTGAACCTGGAGATTTGGGACCCATGGAATGGGTACCACGCAGTATTACTTTAAAGGGTCTGCGTTTGCTCACCCCACCTCACCAAACCTCTCAGCCCCAAGAGTGTCCACCCTTATGTCTCAATCAGCTGTGGGTCTAGATATGGTCAATCCAGGTGGCATTACAGCCGCTGAACGAATTTTGTAAGAATTTCTCTTTCTTTCACTGTCTTTGTTTCACGGGTTTTTAAAAGTAATTGATTTTTATAATGGGGTTTACCTGCTTTTCACTGCTGTGATTTTGCCGCTTTACACCCACTTGACTCACTTACAGAGAGATATCAATGCATAGGTTTTAAGATTCTTACTAGTCAGATATATTCTTGGGCGGTGAATTGGGGGTGCTGAGTCCAATTCATTGAGGAAGGAGTAGGGCTTGTCTATTACATATTGGGTTTATGGAACGGTATCTGAGATAATTTGAAACCCTTGTTGTATGCATCACCCCACCTCACCTTTCCCGTTAAGCAGCCATAGTGTGTTTTCTAAACGTGTGACTCTATTCTGTTTTGTAATTCAGTTCAAGGGTAGCGGTTTTTACATTCCCTCTATAAGTCATATCTTATGATAAGTGTCTTTTTCTGTGTGACTTATTTCACTTAGAATCGTCGTACCTAAATCCAATCATCATGCTGCTACTAGCCTTATGACGTTGATTTCATGGCTGAGTGATATTCCATTGTACATAAGGACCACAACTTCTTTATCCATTTTGCTCTTTCCTGGTATATTTAAGGTGTAACGAAGTGGAGATTCTTGTCAACAGAGCAGCCCTAAAATTTGGGGTGCCTGTGTCTTGCTGATTTTTAGTTTTCCCAATTTATACGCCCATGAGTGGATGTGCCCTATGCTCCCTAAGCTGAGTTTTTTAGATGTTTCAGGACACACCGTGCACTTCTCCAGAGTGGCTGTTGGCAATTTACATCCCGCCCATCAGCGTAGCCAGGCTCCCGTTTCTCCATGGCCTGTCCTGCATTTCTGGTTTTGACACTTTATTCAGCATGGCCCTTTTGACCGATGGGAAGCGAGCCTTCTTTGTAGCGCTGATTTGCCTTTCCAGGTTGCTTGGTTGGCCAAAAAGGGCGTATGCGTTTTTTCCTGAATATATTCAGGAAAAAACGCATACGCCCTTTTTGGCCAAGGGCATCATTGTCGAGGTTTTGCCGCTTTTCCTGTGCTTTAAAGGCGATTCGAATCTCCCTCCTGAAATCTGTTTCCTGCAATTCTGCCTTGCTTTCAAATCCTCTTCGTTGCCTTCCATCAATATATTTGTGGACGAGAGTCATCATTTATAAGTCTGCAGGTTTGTGAATTGCAGTGCCCCTGAGCTCCATTTTTCAACTCGCTTTCTTGGGAGCTGGCCGCAAGAGCGCAGGATTGCTTCAGGCCCTATTCTGGTCCCAGGCGGCAGGCTGAGCCTGTGGTTAATTCTTCTTCCTGAGGGGAAAATAGAGTGACCTGTGCCTGTCCCAACACCTAGAGCTAGTCTCTCATTGGTTCCCCCTCTTCCCGTTCATCCTCAGGACAAATTGCAACCTGTACGGAACAGGAGGTTAAAGGTGCTGATTCTCCAAGGAGGGAGATTGCTAGTAAAGCAGCTGGAATGGCGAACCCGAGCACAAGGAGATGAGAAATGAGGTGCGTTTTAGAAACCTTTCCCGATCACACGGTGTACCATCTTCTGGGTTTCTCATGCATGTTTTCGATGTAGGAAGATGCCCTTGAACCTGGAGATTTGGGACCCATGGGATGGGTACCACGCAGCATTACTTTAAAGGGTCTGCGTTTGCTCACCCAACCTCACCAAACCTCTCAGCCCCAAGAGTGTCCACCCTTATGTCTCAATCAGCTGTGGGTCTAGATATGGTCAATCCAGGTGGCATTACAGCCGCTGAACGAATTTTGTAAGAATTTCTCTCTCTTTCACTGTCTTTGTTTCACGGGTTTTTAAAAGTAATTGATTTTTATAATGGGGTTTACCTGCTTTTCACTGCTGTGATTTTGCCGCTTTACACCCACTTGACTCACTTACAGAGAGATATCAATGCATAGGTTTCAAGATTCTTACTAGTCAGATATATTCTTGGGCGGTGAATTGGGGGTGTTGAGTCCAATTCATTGAGGAAGGAGTAGGGCTTGTCTATTACATATTGGGTTTATGGAACGGTATCTGAGATAATTTGAAACCCTTGTTGTATGCATCACCCCACCTCACCTTTCCCGTTAAGCAGCCATAGTGTGTTTTCTAAACGTGTGACTCTATTCTGTTTTGTAATTCAGTTCAAGGGTAGCGGTTTTTACATTCCCTCTATAAGTCATATCTTATGATAAGTGTCTTTTTCTGTGTGACTTATTTCACTTAGAATCGTCGTACCTAAATCCAATCATCATGCTGCTACTAGCCTTATGACGTTGATTTCATGGCTGAGTGATATTCCATTGTACATAAGGACCACAACTTCTTTATCCATTTTTCTCTTTCCTGGGATATTTAAGGTGTAACGAAGTGGAGATTCTTGTCAACAGAGCAGCCCTAAACTTTGGGGTGCCTCTGTCTTGCTGATTTTTAGTTTTCCCAATTTATACGCCCATGAGTGGATGTGCCCTATGCTCCCTAAGCTGAGTTTTTTAGATGTTTCAGGACACACCGTGCACTTCTCCAGAGTGGCTGTTGGCAATTTACATCCCGCCCATCAGCGTAGCCAGGCTCCCGTTTCTCCATGGCCTGTCCTGCATTTCTGGTTTTGACACTTTATTCAGCATGGCCCTTTTGACCGATGGGAAGCGAGACTTCTTTGTAGCGCTGATTTGCCTTTCCAGGTTGCTTGGTTGGCCAAAAAGGGCGTAAGCGTTTTTTCCTGAATATATTCAGGAAAAAACGCATACGCCCTTTTTGGCCAAGGGCATCATTGTCGAGGTTTTGCCGCTTTTCCTGTGCTTTAAAGGCGATTCGAATCTCCCTCCTGAAATCTGTTTCCTGCAATTCTGCCTTGCTTTCAAATCCTCTTCGTTGCCTTCCCTCAATATATTTGTGGACGAGAGTCATCATTTATAAGTCTGCAGGTTTGTGAATTGCAGTGTCCCTGAGCTCCATTTTTCAACTCGCTTTCTTGGGCGCTGGCCGCAAAAGCGCAGGATTGCTTCAGGCCCTATTTTGGTCCCAGGCGGCAGGCTGAGCCTGTGGTTAATTCTTCTTCTTGAGGGGAAAATAGAGTGACCTGTGCCTGTCCCAACACCTAGAGCTAGTCTCTCATTGGTTCCCCCTCTTCCCGTTCATCCTCAGGACAAATTGCAACCTGTACGGAACAGGAGGTTAAAGGTGCTGATTCTCCAAGGAGGGAGATTGCTAGTAAAGCGGCTGGAATGGCGAACCCAAGCACAAGGAGATGAGAAATGAGGTGCGTTTTAGAAACCTTTCCCGATCACACGGTGTACCATCTTC
Organism: Balaenoptera physalus; assembly: GCF_965194825.1. Classification (NCBI taxonomy): domain Eukaryota; kingdom Metazoa; phylum Chordata; class Mammalia; order Artiodactyla; family Balaenopteridae; genus Balaenoptera; species Balaenoptera physalus. The sequence goes on along the minus strand of NW_028126358.1, from coordinate 500,054 downwards.
TGGGTTTCTCATGAATGTTTTCGATGTAGGAAGATGCCCTTGAACCTGGAGATTTGGGACCCATGGGATGGGTACCACGCAGTATTACTTTAAAGGGTCTGCGTTTGCTCACCCAACCTCACCAAACCTCTCAGCCCCAAGAGTGTCCACCCTTATGTCTCAATCAGCTGTGGGTCTAGATATTGTCAATCCAGGTGGCATCACAGCCCCTGAACGAATTTTGTAAGAATTTCTCTCTCTTTCACTGTCTTTGTTTCACGGGTTTTTAAAAGTAATTGATTTTTATAATGGGGTTTACCTGCTTTTCACTGCTGTGATTTTGCCGCTTTACACCCACTTGACTCACTTACAGAGAGATATCAATGCACAGGTTTCAAGATTCTTACTAGTCAGATATATTCTTGGGCGCTGAATAGGGGGTGTTGAGTCCAATTCATTGAGGAAGGAGTAGGGCTTGTCTATTACATATTGGGTTTATGGAACGGTATCTGAGCTAATTTGAAACCCTTGTTGTATGCATCACCCCACCTCACCTTTCCCATTAAGCAGCCATAGTGTGTTTTCTAAACGTGTGACTCTATTCTGTTTTGTAATTCAGTTCAAGGGTAGCGGTTTTTACATTCCCTCTATAAGTCATATCTTATGATAAGTGTCTTTTTCTGTGTGACTTATTTCACTTAGAATCGTCGTACCTAAATCCACTCATCATGCTGCTACTAGCCTTATGACGTTGATTTCATGGCTGAGTGATATTCCATTGTACATAAGGACCACAACTTCTTTATCCATTTTTCTCTTTCCTGGGATATTTAAGGTGTAACGAAGTGGAGATTCTTGTCAACAGAGCAGCCCTAAACTTTGGGGTGCCTGTGTCTTGCTGATTTTTAGTTTTCCCAATTTATACGCCCATGAGTGGATGTGCCCTATGCTCCCTAAGCTCAGTTTTTTAGATGTTTCAGGACACACCGTGCACTTCTCCAGAGTGGCTGTTGGCAATTTACATCCCGCCCATCAGCGTAGCCAGGCTCCCGTTTCTCCATGGCCTGTCCTGCATTTCTGGTTTTGACACTTTATTCAGCATGGCCCTTTTGACCGATGGGAAGCGAGACTTCTTTGTAGCGCTGATTTGCCTTTCCAGGTTGCTTGGTTGGCCAAAAAGGGCGCATGCGTTTTTTCCTGAATATATTCAGGAAAAAACGCATGCGCCCTTTTTGGCCAAGGGCATCATTGTCGAGGTTTTGCCGCTTTTCCTGTCCTTTAAAGGCGATTCGAATCTCCCTCCTGAAATCTGTTTCCTACAATTCTGCCTTGCTTTCAAATCCTCTTCGTTGCCTTCCCTCAATATATTTGTGGACGAGAGTCATCATTTATAAGTCTGCAGGTTTGTGAATTGCAGTGTCCCTGAGCTCCATTTTTCAACTCGCTTTCTTGGGAGCTGGCCGCAAAAGCGCAGGATTGCTTCAGGCCCTATTTTGGTCCCAGGCGGCAGGCTGAGCCTGTGGTTAATTCTTCTTCTTGAGGGGAAAATAGAGTGACCTGTGCCTGTCCCAACACCTAGAGCTAGTCTCTCATTGGTTCCCCCTCTTCCCGTTCATCCTCAGGACAAATTGCAACCTGTACGGAACAGGAGGTTAAAGGTGCTGATTCTCCAAGGAGGGAGATTGCTAGTAAAGCGGCTGGAATGGCGAACCCAAGCACAAGGAGATGAGAAATGAGGTGCGTTTTAGAAACCTTTCCCGATCACACGGTGTACCATCTTCTGGGTTTCTCATGAATGTTTTCGATGTAGGAAGATGCCCTTGAACCTGGAGATTTGGGACCCATGGGATGGGTACCACGCAGGATTACTTTAAAGGGTCTGCGTTTGCTCACCCAACCTCACCAAACCTCTCAGCCCCAAGAGTGTCCACCCTTATGTCTCAATCAGTTGTGGGTCTAGATATTGTCAATCCAGGTGGCATCACAGCCCCTGAACGAATTTTGTAAGAATTTCTCTCTCTTTCACTGTCTTTGTTTCACGTGTTTTTAAAAGTAATTGATTTTTATAATGGGGTTTACCTGCTTTTCACTGCTGTGATTTTGCCGCTTTACACCCACTTGACTCACTTACAGAGAGATATCAATGCATAGGTTTCAAGATTCTTACTAGTCAGATATATTCTTGGGCGCTGAATAGGGGGTGTTGAGTCCAATTCATTGAGGAAGGAGTAGGGCTTGTCTATTACATATTGGGTTTATGGAACGGTATCTGAGCTAATTTGAAACCCTTGTTGTATGCATCACCCCACCTCACCTTTCGCATTAAGCAGCCATAGTGTGTTTTCTAAACGTGTGACTCTATTCTGTTTTGTAATTCAGTTCAAGGGTAGCGGTTTTTACATTCCCTCTATAAGTCATATCTTATGATAAGTGTCTTTTTCTGTGTGACTTATTTCACTTAGAATCTTCGTACCTAAATCCACTCATCATGCTGCTACTAGCCTTATGACGTTGATTTCATGGCTCAGTGATATTCCATTGTACATAAGGACCACAACTTCTTTATCCATTTTTCTCTTTCCTGGGATATTTAAGGTGTAACGAAGTGGAGATTCTTGTCAACAGAGCAGCCCTAAACTTTGGGGTGCCTGTGTCTTGCTGATTTTTAGTTTTCCCAATTTATACGCCCATGAGTGGATGTGCCCTATGCTCCCTAAGCTCAGTTTTTTAGTAGTTTCAGGACACACCGTGCACTTCTCCAGAGTGGCTGTTGGCAATTTACATCCCGCCCATCAGCGTAGCCAGGCTCCCGTTTCTCCATGGCCTGTCCTGCATTTCTGGTTTTGACACTTCATTCAGCATGGCCCTTTTGACCGATGGGAAGCGAGACTTCTTTGTAGCGCTGATTTGCCTTTCCAGGTTGCTTGGTTGGCCAAAAAGGGCGCATGCGTTTTTTCCTGAATATATTCAGGAAAAAACGCATGCGCCCTTTTTGGCCAAGGGCATCATTGTCGAGGTTTTGCCGCTTTTCCTGTCCTTTAAAGGCGATTCGAATCTCCCTCCTGAAATCTGTTTCCTGCAATTCTGCCTTGCTTTCAAATCCTCTTCGTTGCCTTCCCTCAATATATTTGTGGACGAGAGTCATCATTTATAAGTCTGCAGGTTTGTGAATTGCAGTGCCCCTGAGCTCCATTTTTCAACTCGCTTTCTTTGGAGCTGGCCGCAAGAGCGCAGGATTGCTTCAGGCCCTATTCTGGTCCCAGGCGGCAGGATGAGACTGTGGTTAATTCTTCTTCTTGAGGGGAAAATAGAGTGACCTGTGCCTGTCCCAACACCTAGAGCTAGTCTCTCATTGGTTTCCCCTCTTCCCGTTCATCCTCAGGACAAATTGCAACCTGTACGGAACAGGAGGTTAAAGGTGCTGATTCTCCAAGGAGGGAGATTGCTAGTAAAGCGGCTGGAATGGCGAACCCGAGCACAAGGAGATGAGAAATGAGGTGCGTTTTAGAAACCTTTCCTGATCACACGGTGTACCATCTTCTGGGTTTCTCATGCATGTTTTCGATGTAGGAAGATGCCCTTGAACCTGGAGATTTGGGACCCATGGAATGGGTACCACGCAGTATTACTTTAAAGGGTCTGCGTTTGCTCACCCAACCTCACCAAACCTCTCAGCCCCAAGAGTGTCCACCCTTATGTCTCAATCAGCTGTGGGTCTAGATATGGTCAATCCAGGTGGCATTACAGCCGCTGAACGAATTTTGTAAGAATTTCTCTTTCTTTCACTGTCTTTGTTTCACGGGTTTTTAAAAGTAATTGATTTTTATAATGGGGTTTACCTGCTTTTCACTGCTGTGATTTTGCCGCTTTACACCCACTTGACTCACTTACAGAGAGATATCAATGCATAGGTTTTAAGATTCTTACTAGTCAGATATATTCTTGGGCGGTGAATTGGGGGTGCTGAGTCCAATTCATTGAGGAAGGAGTAGGGCTTGTCTATTACATATTGGGTTTATGGAACGGTATCTGAGATAATTTGAAACCCTTGTTGTATGCATCACCCCACCTCACCTTTCCCGTTAAGCAGCCATAGTGTGTTTTCTAAACGTGTGACTCTATTCTGTTTTGTAATTCAGTTCAAGGGTAGCGGTTTTTACATTCCCTCTATAAGTCATATCTTATGATAAGTGTCTTTTTCTGTGTGACTTATTTCACTTAGAATCGTCGTACCTAAATCCAATCATCATGCTGCTACTAGCCTTATGACGTTGATTTCATGGCTGAGTGATATTCCATTGTACATAAGGACCACAACTTCTTTATCCATTTTGCTCTTTCCTGGTATATTTAAGGTGTAACGAAGTGGAGATTCTTGTCAACAGAGCAGCCCTAAAATTTGGGGTGCCTGTGTCTTGCTGATTTTTAGTTTTCCCAATTTATACGCCCATGAGTGGATGTGCCCTATGCTCCCTAAGCTGAGTTTTTTAGATGTTTCAGGACACACCGTGCACTTCTCCAGAGTGGCTGTTGGCAATTTACATCCCGCCCATCAGCGTAGCCAGGCTCCCGTTTCTCCATGGCCTGTCCTGCATTTCTGGTTTTGACACTTTATTCAGCATGGCCCTTTTGACCGATGGGAAGCGAGCCTTCTTTGTAGCGCTGATTTGCCTTTCCAGGTTGCTTGGTTGGCCAAAAAGGGCGTATGCGTTTTTTCCTGAATATATTCAGGAAAAAACGCATACGCCCTTTTTGGCCAAGGGCATCATTGTCGAGGTTTTGCCGCTTTTCCTGTGCTTTAAAGGCGATTCGAATCTCCCTCCTGAAATCTGTTTCCTGCAATTCTGCCTTGCTTTCAAATCCTCTTCGTTGCCTTCCATCAATATATTTGTGGACGAGAGTCATCATTTATAAGTCTGCAGGTTTGTGAATTGCAGTGCCCCTGAGCTCCATTTTTCAACTCGCTTTCTTGGGAGCTGGCCGCAAGAGCGCAGGATTGCTTCAGGCCCTATTCTGGTCCCAGGCGGCAGGCTGAGCCTGTGGTTAATTCTTCTTCCTGAGGGGAAAATAGAGTGACCTGTGCCTGTCCCAACACCTAGAGCTAGTCTCTCATTGGTTCCCCCTCTTCCCGTTCATCCTCAGGACAAATTGCAACCTGTACGGAACAGGAGGTTAAAGGTGCTGATTCTCCAAGGAGGGAGATTGCTAGTAAAGCAGCTGGAATGGCGAACCCGAGCACAAGGAGATGAGAAATGAGGTGCGTTTTAGAAACCTTTCCCGATCACACGGTGTACCATCTTCTGGGTTTCTCATGCATGTTTTCGATGTAGGAAGATGCCCTTGAACCTGGAGATTTGGGACCCATGGGATGGGTACCACGCAGCATTACTTTAAAGGGTCTGCGTTTGCTCACCCAACCTCACCAAACCTCTCAGCCCCAAGAGTGTCCACCCTTATGTCTCAATCAGCTGTGGGTCTAGATATGGTCAATCCAGGTGGCATTACAGCCGCTGAACGAATTTTGTAAGAATTTCTCTCTCTTTCACTGTCTTTGTTTCACGGGTTTTTAAAAGTAATTGATTTTTATAATGGGGTTTACCTGCTTTTCACTGCTGTGATTTTGCCGCTTTACACCCACTTGACTCACTTACAGAGAGATATCAATGCATAGGTTTCAAGATTCTTACTAGTCAGATATATTCTTGGGCGGTGAATTGGGGGTGTTGAGTCCAGTTCATTGAGGAAGGAGTAGGGCTTGTCTATTACATATTGGGTTTATGGAACGGTATCTGAGATAATTTGAAACCCTTGTTGTATGCATCACCCCACCTCACCTTTCCCGTTAAGCAGCCATAGTGTGTTTTCTAAACGTGTGACTCTATTCTGTTTTGTAATTCAGTTCAAGGGTAGCGGTTTTTACATTCCCTCTATAAGTCATATCTTATGATAAGTGTCTTTTTCTGTGTGACTTATTTCACTTAGAATCGTCGTACCTAAATCCAATCATCATGCTGCTACTAGCCTTATGACGTTGATTTCATGGCTGAGTGATATTCCATTGTACATAAGGACCACAACTTCTTTATCCATTTTTCTCTTTCCTTGGATATTTAAGGTGTAACGAAGTGGAGATTCTTGTCAACAGAGCAGCCCTAAACTTTGGGGTGCCTGTGTCTTGCTGATTTTTAGTTTTCCCAATTTATACGCCCATGAGTGGATGTGCCCTATGCTCCCTAAGCTCAGTTTTTTAGATGTTTCAGGACACACCGTGCACTTCTCCAGAGTGGCTGTTGGCAATTTACATCCCGCCCATCAGCGTAGCCAGGCTCCCGTTTCTCCATGGCCTGTCCTGCATTTCTGGTTTTGACACTTTATTCAGCATGGCCCTTTTGACCGATGGGAAGCGAGACTTCTTTGTAGCGCTGATTTGCCTTTCCAGGTTGCTTGGTTGGCCAAAAAGGGCGTAAGCGTTTTTTCCTGAATATATTCAGGAAAAAACGCATACGCCCTTTTTGGCCAAGGGCATCATTGTCGAGGTTTTGCCGCTTTTCCTGTGCTTTAAAGGCGATTCGAATCTCCCTCCTGAAATCTGTTTCCTGCAATTCTGCCTTGCTTTCAAATCCTCTTCGTTGCCTTCCATCAATATATTTGTGGACGAGAGTCATCATTTATAAGTCTGCAGGTTTGTGAATTGCAGTGCCCCTGAGCTCCATTTTTCAACTCGCTTTCTTGGGCGCTGGCCGCAAAAGCGCAGGATTGCTTCAGGCCCTATTCTGGTCCCAGGCGGCAGGCTGAGCCTGTGGTTAATTCTTCTTCCTGATGGGAAAATAGAGTGACCTCTGCCTGTCCCAACACCTAGAGCTAGTCCCTCATTGGTTCCCCCTCTTCCCGTTCATCCTCAGGACAAATTGCAAGCTGTACGGAACAGGAGGTTAAAGGTGCTGATTCTCCAAGGAGGGAGATTGCTAGTAAAGCGGCTGGAATGGCGAACCCAAGCACAAGGAGATGAGAAATGAAGTGCGTTTTAGAAACCTTTCCCGATCACACGGTGTACCATCTTCTGGGTTTCTCATGAATGTTTTCGATGTAGAAAGATGCCCTTGAACCTGGAGATTTGGGACCCATGGGATGGGTACCACGCAGTATTACTTTAAAGGGTCTGCGTTTGCTCACCCAACCTCACCAAACCTCTCAGCCCCAAGAGTGTCCACCCTTATGTCTCAATCAGCTGTGGGTCTAGATATGGTCAATCCAGGTGGCATTACAGCCGCTGAACGAATTTTGTAAGAATTTCTCTCTCTTTCACTGTCTTTGTTTCACGGGTTTTTAAAAGTAATTGATTTTTATAATGGGGTTTACCTGCTTTTCACTGCTGTGATTTTGCCGCTTTACACCCACTTGACTCACTTACAGAGAGATATCAATGCATAGGTTTCAAGATTCTTACTAGTCAGATATATTCTTGGGCGGTGAATTGGGGGTGTTGAGTCCAATTCATTGAGGAAGGAGTAGGGCTTGTCTATTACATATTGGGTTTATGGAACGGTATCTGAGATAATTTGAAACCCTTGTTGTATGCATCACCCCACCTCACCTTTCCCGTTAAGCAGCCATAGTTTGTTTTCTAAACGTGTGACTCTATTCTGTTTTGTAATTCATTTCAAGGGTAGCGGTTTTTACATTCCCTCTATAAGTCATATCTTATGATAAGTGTCTTTTTCTGTGTGACTTATTTCACTTAGAATCGTCGTACCTAAATCCAATCATCATGCTGCTACTAGCCTTATGACGTTGATTTCATGGCTGAGTGATATTCCATTGTACATAAGGTCCACAACTTCTTTATCCATTTTTCTCTTTCCTGGGATATTTAAGGTGTAATGAAGTGGAGTTTCTTGTCAACAGAGCAGCCCTAAACTTTGGGGTGCCTGTGTCTTGCTGATTTTTAATTTTCCCAATTTATACGCCCATGAGTGGATGTGCCCTATGCTCCCTAAGCTGAGTTTTTTAGATGTTTCAGGACACACCGTGCACTTCTCCAGAGTGGCTGTTGGCAATTTACATCCCGCCCATCAGCGTAGCCAGGCTCCCGTTTCTCCATGGCCTGTCCTGCATTTCTGGTTTTGACACTTTATTCAGCATGGCCCTTTTGACCGATGGGAAGCGAGACTTCTTTGTAGCGCTGATTTGCCTTTCCAGGTTGCTTGGTTGGCCAAAAAGGGCGTATGCGTTTTTTCCTGAATATATTCAGCAAAAAACGCATACGCCCTTTTTGGCCAAGGGCATCATTGTCGAGGTTTTGCCGCTTTTCCTGTGCTTTAAAGGCGATTCAAATCTCCCTCCTGAAATCTGTTTCCTGCAATTCTGCCTTGCTTTCAAATCCTCTTCGTTGCCTTCCCTCAATATATTTGTGGACGAGAGTCATCATTTATAAGTCTGCAGGTTTGTGAATTGCAGTGCCCCTGAGCTCCATTTTTCAACTCGCTTTCTTGGGCGCTGGCCGCAAAAGCGCAGGATTGCTTCAGGCCCTATTCTGGTCCCAGGCGGCAGGCTGAGCCTGTGGTTAATTCTTCTTCCTGATGCGAAAATAGAGTGACCTCTGCCTGTCCCAACACCTAGAGCTTGTCTCTCATTGGTTCCCCCTCTTCCCTTTCATCCTCAGGACAAATTGCAAGCTGTACGGAACAGGAGGTTAAAGGTGCTGATTCTCCAAGGAGGGAGATTGCTAGTAAAGCGGTTGAAATGGCGAACCCGAGCACAAGGAGATGAGAAATGAGGTGCGTTTTAGAAACCTTTCCCGATCACACGGTGTACCATCTTCTGGGTTTCTCATGCATGTTTTCGATGTAGGAAGATGCCCTTGAACCTGGAGATTTGGGACCCATGGGATGGGTACCACGCAGTATTACTTTAAAGGGTCTGCGTTTGCTCACCCAACCTCACCAAACCTCTCAGCCCCAAGAGTGTCCACCCTTATGTCTCAATCAGCTGTGGGTCTAGATATGTTCAATCCAGGTGGCATTACAGCCGCTGAACGAATTTTGTAAGAATTTCTCTCTCTTTCACTGTCTTTGTTTCACGGGTTTTTAAAAGTAATTGATTTTTATAATGGGGTTTACCTGCTTTTCACTGCTGTGATTTTGCCGCTTTACACCCACTTGACTCACTTACAGAGAGATATCAATGCATAGGTTTCAAGATTCTTACTAGCCAGATATATTCTTGGGCGGTGAATTGGGGGTGTTGAGTCCAATTCATTGAGGAAGGAGTAGGGCTTGTCTATTACATATTGGGTTTATGGAACGGTATCTGAGATAATTTGAAACCCTTGTTGTATGCATCACCCCACCTCACCTTTCCCGTTAAGCAGCCATAGTGTGTTTTCTAAACGTGTGACTCTATTCTGTTTTGTAATTCAGTTCAAGGGTAGCGGTTTTTACATTCCCTCTATAAGTCATATCTTATGATAAGTGCCTTTTTCTGTGTGACTTATTTCACTTAGAATCCTCGTACCTAAATCCAATCATCATGCTGCTACTAGCCTTATGACGTTGATTTCATGGCTGAGTGATATTCCATTGTACATAAGGACCAAAACTTCTTTATCCATTTTTCTCTTTCCTGGGATATTTAAGGTGTAACAAAGTGGAGATTCTTGTCAACAGAGCAGCCCTAAACTTTGGGGTGCCTGTGTCTTGCTGATTTTTAGTTTTCCCAATTTATACGCCCATGAGTGGATGTGCCCTATGCTCCCTAAGCTGAGTTTTTTAGATGTTTCAGGACACACCGTGCCCTTCTCCAGAGTGGCTGTTGGCAATTTACATCCCGCCCATCAGCGTAGCCAGGCTCCCGTTTCTCCATGGCCTGTCCTGCATTTCTGGTTTTGACACTTTATTCAGCATGGCCCTTTTGACCGATGGGAAGCGAGACTTCTTTGTAGCGCTGATTTGCCTTTCCAGGTTGCTTGGTTGGCCAAAAAGGGCGTATGCGTTTTTTCCTGAATATATTCAGGAAAAAACGCATACGCCCTTTTTGGCCAAGGGCATCATTGTCGAGGTTTTGCCGCTTTTCCTGTGCTTTAAAGGCGATTCGAATCTCCCTCCTGAAATCTGTTTCCTGCAATTCTGCCTTGCTTTCAAATCCTCTTCGTTGCCTTCCCTCAATATATTTGTGGACGAGAGTCATCATTTATAAGTCTGCAGGTTTGTGAATTGCAGTGCCCCTGAGCTCCATTTTTCAACTCGCTTTCTTGGGCGCTGGCCGCAAAAGCGCAGGATTGCTTCAGGCCCTATTCTGGTCCCAGGCGGCAGGCTGAGCCTGTGGTTAATTCTTCTTCCTGATGGGAAAATAGAGTGACCTCTGCCTGTCCCAACACCTGGAGCTAGTCTCTCATTGGTTCCCCCTCTTCCCTTTCATCCTCAGGACAAATTGCAAGCTGTACGGAACAGGAGGTTAAAGGTGCTGATTCTCCAAGGAGGGAGATTGCTAGTAAAGCGGCTGGAATGGCGAACCCGTGCAAAAGGAGATGAGAAATCAGGTGCGTTTTAGAAACCTTTCCCGATCACACGGTGTACCATCTTCTGGGTTTCTCATGCATGTTTTCGATGTAGGAAGATGCCCTTGAACCTGGAGATTTGGGACCCATGGGATGGGTACCACGCAGTATTACTTTAAAGGGTCTGCGTTTGCTCACCCAACCTCACCAAACCTCTCAGCCCCAAGAGTGTCCACCCTTATGTCTCAATCAGCTGTGGGTCTAGATATGGTCAATCCAGGTGGCATTACAGCCGCTGAACGAATTTTGTAAGAATTTCTCTCTCTTTCACTGTCTTTGTTTTACGGGTTTTTAAAAGTAATTGATTTTTATAATGGGGTTTACCTGCTTTTCACTGCTGTGATTTTGCCGCTTTACACCCACTTGACTCACTTACAGAGAGATATCAATGCATAGGTTTCAAGATTCTTACTAGTCAGATATATTCTTGGGCGGTGAATTGGGGGTGTTGAGTCCAATTCATTGAGGAAGGAGTAGGGCTTGTGTATTACATATTGGGTTTATGGAACGGTATCTGAAATAATTTGAAACCCTTGTTGTATGCATCACCCCACCTCACCTTTCCCGTTAAGCAGCCATAGTGTGTTTTCTAAACGTGTGACTCTATTCTGTTTTGTAATTCAGTTCAAGGGTAGCGGTTTTTACATTCCCTCTATAAGTCATATCTTATGATAAGTGTCTTTTTCTGTGTGACTTATTTCACTTAGAATCGTCGTACCTAAATCCAATCATCATGCTGCTACTAGCCTTATGACGTTGATTTCATGGCTGAGTGATATTCCATTGTACATAAGGACCACAACTTCTTTATCCATTTTTCTCTTTCCTGGGATATTTAAGGTGTAACGAAGTGGAGATTCTTGTCAACAGAGCAGCCCTAAACTTTGGGGTGCCTGTGTCTTGCTGATTTTTAGTTTTCCCAATTTATACGCCCATGAGTGGATGTGCCCTATGCTCCCTAAGCTCAGTTTTCTAGATGTTTCAGGACACACCGTGCACTTCTCCAGAGTGGCTGTTGGCAATTTACATCCCGCCCATCAGCGTAGCCAGGCTCCCGTTTCTCCATGGCCTGTCCTGCATTTCTGGTTTTGACACTTTATTCAGCATGGCCCTTTTGACCGATGGGAAGCGAGACTTCTTTGTAGCGCTGATTTGCCTTTCCAGGTTGCTTGGTTGGCCAAAAAGGGCGTATGCGTTTTTTCCTGAATATATTCAGGAAAAAACGCATACGCCCTTTTTGGCCAAGGGCATCATTGTCGAGGTTTTGCCGCTTTTCCTGTGCTTTAAAGGCGATTCGAATCTCCCTCCTGAAATCTGTTTCCTGCAATTCTGCCTTGCTTTCAAATCCTCTTCGTTGCCTTCCCTCAATATATTTGTGGACGAGAGTCATCATTTATAAGTCTGCAGGTTTGTGAATTGCAGTGCCCCTGAGCTCCATTTTTCAACTCGCTTTCTTGGGCGCTGGCCGCAAAAGCGCAGGATTGCTTCAGGCCCTATTCTGGTCCCAGGCGGCAGGCTGAGCCTGTGGTTAATTCTTCTTCCTGATGGGAAAATAGAGTGACCTCTGCCTGTCCCAACACCTGGAGCTAGTCTCTCATTGGTTCCCCCTCTTCCCTTTCATCCTCAGGACAAATTGCAAGCTGTACGGAACAGGAGGTTAAAGGTGCTGATTCTCCAAGGAGGGAGATTGCTAGTAAAGCGGCTGGAATGGCCAACCCGAGCACAAGGAGATGAGAAATGAGGTGCGTTTTAGAAACCTTTCCCGATCACACGGTGTACCATCTTCTGGGTTTCTCATGCATGTTTTCGATGTAGGAAGATGCCCTTGAACCTGGAGATTTGGGACCCATGGGATGGGTACCACGCAGTATTACTTTAAAGGGTCTGCGTTTGCTCACCCAACCTCACCAAACCTCTCAGCCCCAAGAGTGTCCACCCTTATGTCTCAATCAGCTGTGGGTCTAGATATGGTCAATCCAGGTGGCATTACAGCCGCTGAACGAATTTTGTAAGAATTTCTCTCTCTTTCACTGTCTTTGTTTCACGGGTTTTTAAAAGTAATTGATTTTTATAATGTGGTTTACCTGCTTTTCACTGCTGTGATTTTGCCGCTTTACACCCACTTGACTCACTTACAGAGAGATATCAATGCATAGGTTTCAAGATTCTTACTAGTCAGATATATTCTTGGGCGGTGAATTGGGGGTGTTGAGTCCAATTTATTGAGGAAGGAGTAGGGCTTGTCTATTACATATTGGGTTTATGGAACGGTATCTGAGATAATTTGAAACCCTTGTTGTATGCATCACCCCACCTCACCTTTCCCGTTAAGCAGCCATAGTGTGTTTTCTAAACGTGTGACTCTATTCTGTTTTGTAATTCAGTTCAAGGGTAGCGGTTTTTACATTCCCTCTATAAGTCGTATCTTATGATAAGTGCCTTTTTCTGTGTGACTTATTTCACTTAGAATCGTCGTACCTAAATCCAATCATCATGCTGCTACTAGCCTTATGACGTTGATTTCATGGCTGAGTGATATTCCATTGTACATAAGGACCACAACTTCTTTATCCATTTTTCTCTTTCCTGGGATATTTAAGGTGTAACGAAGTGGAGATTCTTGTCAACAGAGCAGCCCTAAACTTTGGGGTGCCTGTGTCTTGCTGATTTTTAGTTTTCCCAATTTATACGCCCATGAGTGGATGTGCCCTATGCTCCCTAAGCTCAGTTTTTTAGATGCTTCAGGACACACCGTCCACTTCTCCAGAGTGGCTGTTGGCAATTTACATCCCGCCCATCAGCTTAGCCAGGCTCCCGTTTCTCCATGGCCTGTCCTGCATTTCTGGTTTTGACACTTTATTCAGCATGGCCCTTTTGACCGATGGGAAGCGAGACTTCTTTGTAGCGCTGATTTGCCTTTCCAGGTTGCTTGGTTGGCCAAAAAGGGCGTATGCGTTTTTTCCTGAATATATTCAGGAAAAAACGCATACGCCCTTTTTGGCCAAGGGCATCATTGTCGAGGTTTTGCCGCTTTTCCTGTGCTTTAAAGGCGATTCGAATCTCCCTCCTGAAATCTGTTTCCTGCAATTCTGCCTTGCTTTCAAATCCTCTTCGTTGCCTTCCCTCAATATATTTGTGGACGAGAGTCATCATTTATAAGTCTGCAGGTTTGTGAATTGCAGTGCCCCTGAGCTCCATTTTTCAACTCGCTTTCTTGGGCGCTGGCCGCAAAAGCGCAGGATTGCTTCAGGCCCTATTCTGGTCCCAGGCGGCAGGCTGAGCCTGTGGTTAATTCTTCTTCCTGATGGGAAAATAGAGTGACCTCTGCCTGTCCCAACACCTGGAGCTAGTCTCTCATTGGTTCCCCCTCTTCCCTTTCATCCTCAGGACAAATTGCAAGCTGTACGGAACAGGAGGTTAAAGGTGCTGATTCTCCAAGGAGGGAGATTGCTAGTAAAGCGGCTGGAATGGCCAACCCGAGCACAAGGAGATGAGAAATGAGGTGCGTTTTAGAAACCTTTCCCGATCACACGGTGTACCATCTTCTGGGTTTCTCATGCATGTTTTCGATGTAGGAAGATGCCCTTGAACCTGGAGATTTGGGACCCATGGGATGGGTACCACGCAGTATTACTTTAAAGGGTCTGTGTTTGCTCACCCAACCTCACCAAACCTCTCAGCCCCAAGAGTGTCCACCCTTATGTCTCAATCAGCTGTGGGTCTAGATATGGTCAATCCAGGTGGCATTACAGCCGCTGAACGAATTTTGTAAGAATTTCTCTCTCTTTCACTGTCTTTGTTTCACGGGTTTTTAAAAGTAATTGATTTTTATAATGTGGTTTACCTGCTTTTCACTGCTGTGATTTTGCCGCTTTCCACCCACTTGACTCACTTACAGAGAGATATCAATGCATAGGTTTCAAGATTCTTACTAGTCAGATATATTCTTGGGCGGTGAATTGGGGGTGTTGAGTCCAACTCATTGAGGAAGGAGTAGGGCTTGTCTATTACATATTGGGTTTATGGAACGGTATCTGAGATAATTTGAAACCCTTGTTGTATGCATCACCCCACCTCACCTTTCCCGTTAAGCAGCCATAGTGTGTTTTCTAAACGTGTGACTCTATTCTGTTTTGTAATTCAGTTCAAGGGTAGCGGTTTTTACATTCCCTCTATAAGTCGTATCTTATGATATGTGCCTTTTTCTGTGTGACTTATTTCACTTAGAATCGTCGTACCTAAATCCAATCATCATGCTGCTACTAGCCTTATGACGTTGATTTCATGGCTGAGTGATATTCCATTGTACATAAGGACCACAACTTCTTTATCCATTTTTCTCTTTCCTGGGATATTTAAGGTGTAACGAAGTGGAGATTCTTGTCAACAGAGCAGCCCTAAACTTTGGGGTGCCTGTGTCTTGCTGATTTTTAGTTTTCCCAATTTATACGCCCATGAGTGGATGTGCCCTATGCTCCCTAAGCTCAGTTTTTTAGATGTTTCAGGACACACCGTCCACTTCTCCAGAGTGGCTGTTGCCAATTTACATCCCGCCCATCAGCTTAGCCAGGCTCCCGTTTCTCCATGGCCTGTCCTGCATTTCTGGTTTTGACACTTTATTCAGCATGGCCCTTTTGACCGATGGGAAGCGAGACATCTTTGTAGCGCTGATTTGCCTTTCCAGGTTGCTTGGTTGGCCAAAAAGGGCGTATGCGTTTTTTCCTGAATATATTCAGGAAAAAACGCATACGCCCTTTTTGGCCAAGGGCATCATTGTCGAGGTTTTGCCGCTTTTCCTGTGCTTTAAAGGCGATTCGAATCTCCCTCCTGAAATCTGTTTCCTGCAATTCTGCCTTGCTTTCAAATCCTCTTCGTTGCCTTCCCTCAATATATTTGTGGACGAGAGTCATCATTTATAAGTCTGCAGGTTTGTGAATTGCAGTGCCCCTGAGCTCCATTTTTCAACTCGCTTTCTTGGGCGCTGGCCGCAAAAGCGCAGGATTGCTTCAGGCCCTATTCTGGTCCCAGGCGGCAGGCTGAGCCTGTGGTTAATTCTTCTTCCTGATGGGAAAATAGAGTGACCTCTGCCTGTCCCAACACCTGGAGCTAGTCTCTCATTGGTTCCCCCTCTTCCCTTTCATCCTCAGGACAAATTGCAAGCTGTACGGAACAGGAGGTTAAAGGTGCTGATTCTCCAAGGAGGGAGATTGCTAGTAAAGCGGCTGGAATGGCCAACCCGAGCACAAGGAGATGAGAAATGAGGTGCGTTTTAGAAACCTGTCCCGATCACACGGTGTACCATCTTCTGGGTTTCTCATGCATGTTTTCGATGTAGGAAGATGCCCTTGAACCTGGAGATTTGGGACCCATGGGATGGGTACCACGCAGTATTACTTTAAAGGGTCTGTGTTTGCTCACCCAACCTCACCAAACCTCTCAGCCCCAAGAGTGTCCACCCTTATGTCTCAATCAGCTGTGGGTCTAGATATGGTCAATCCAGGTGGCATTACAACCGCTGAACGAATTTTGTGAGAATTTCTCTCTCTTTCACTGTCTTTGTTTGACGGGTTTTTAAAAGTAATTGATTTTTATAATGGGGTTTACCTGCTTTTCACTGCTGTGATTTTGCCGCTTTACACCCACTTGACTCACTTACAGAGAGATATCAATGCATAGGTTTCAAGATTCTTACTAGTCAGATATATTCTTGGGCGGTGAATTGGGGGTGTTGAGTCCAATTCATTGAGGAAGGAGTAGGGCTTGTCTATTACATATTGGGTTTATGGAACGGTATCTGAGATAATTTGAAACCCTTGTTGTATGCATCACCCCACCTCACCTTTCCCGTTAAGCAGCCATAGTATGTTTTCTAAACGTGTGACTCTATTCTGTTTTGTAATTCATTTCAAGGGTAGCGGTTTTTACATTCCCTCTATAAGTCATATCTTATGATAAGTGTCTTTTTCTGTGTGACTTATTTCACTTAGAATCGTCGTACCTAAATCCAATCATCATGCTGCTACTAGCCTTATGACGTTGATTTCATGGCTGAGTGATATTCCATTGTACATAAGGTCCACCACTTCTTTATCCATTTTTCTCTTTCCTGGGATATTTAAGGTGTAATGAAGTGGAGATTCTTGTCAACAGAGCAGCCCTAAACTTTGGGGTGCCTGTGTCTTGCTGATTTTTAGTTTTCCCGATTTATACGCCCATGAGTGGATGTGCCCTATGCTCCCTAAGCTCAGTTTTTTAGATGTTTCAGGACACACCGTTCACTTCTCCAGAGTGGCTGTTGGCAATTTACATCCCGCCCATCAGCGTAGCCAGGCTCCCGTTTCTCCATGGCCTGTCCTGCATTTCTGGTTTTGACACTTTATTCAGCATGGCCCTTTTGACCGATGGGAAGCGAGACTTCTTTGTAGCGCTGATTTGCCTTTCCAGGTTGCTTGGTTGGCCAAAAAGGGCGTATGCGTTTTTTCCTGAATATATTCAGGAAAAAACGCATACGCCCTTTTTGGCCAAGGGCATCATTGTCGAGGTTTTGCCGCTTTTCCTGTGCTTTAAAGGCGATTCGAATCTCCCTCCTGAAATCTGTTTCCTGCAATTCTGCCTTGCTTTCAAATCCTCTTCGTTGCCTTCCATCAATATATTTGTGGACGAGAGTCATCATTTATAAGTCTGCAGGTTTGTGAATTGCAGTGCCCCTGAGCTCCATTTTTCAACTCGCTTTCTTGGGAGCTGGCCGCAAGAGCGCAGGATTGCTTCAGGCCCTATTCTGGTCCCAGGCGGCAGGCTGAGCCTGTGGTTAATTCTTCTTCCTGAGGGGAAAATAGAGTGACCTGTGCCTGTCCCAACACCTAGAGCTAGTGTCTCATTGGTTCCCCCTTTTCCCGTTCATCCTCAGGACAAATTGCAACCTGTACGGAACAGGAGGTTAAAGGTGCTGATTCTCCAAGGAGGGAGATTGCTAGTAAAGCGGCTGGAATGGCGAACCCGAGCACAAGGAGATGAGAAATGAGGTGCGTTTTAGAAACCTTTCCCGATCACACGGTGTACCATCTTCTGGGTTTCTCATGCATGTTTTCGATGTAGGAAGATGCCCTTGAACCTGGAGATTTGGGACCCATGGGATGGGTACCACGCAGTATTACTTTAAAGGGTCTGTGTTTGCTCACCCAACCTCACCAAACCTCTCAGCCCCAAGAGTGTCCACCCTTATGTCTCAATCAGCTGTGGGTCTAGATATGGTCAATCCAGGTGGCATTACAGCCGCTGAACGAATTTTGTAAGAATTTCTCTCTCTTTCACTGTCTTTGTTTCATGGGTTTTTAAAAGTAATTGATTTTTATAATGTGGTTTACCTGCTTTTCACTGCTGTGATTTTGCCGCTTTACACCCACTTGACTCACTTACAGAGAGATATCAATGCATAGGTTTCAAGATTCTTACTAGTCAGATATATTCTTGGGCGGTGAATTGGGGGTGTTGAGTCCAATTCATTGAGGAAGGAGTAGGGCTTGTCTATTACATATTGGGTTTATGGAACGGTATCTGAGATAATTTGAAACCCTTGTTGTATGCATCACCCCACCTCACCTTTCCCGTTAAGCAGCCATAGTGTGTTTTCTAAACGTGTGACTCTATTCTGTTTTGTAATTCAGTTCAAGGGTAGCGGTTTTTACATTCCCTCTATAAGTCATATCTTATGATAAGTGTCTTTTTCTGTGTGACTTATTTCACTTAGAATCGTCGTACCTAAATCCAATCATCATGCTGCTACTAGCCTTATGACGTTGATTTCATGGCTGAGTGATATTCCATTGTACATAAGGACCACAACTTCTTTATCCATTTTTCTCTTTCCTGGGATATTTAAGGTGTAACGAAGTGGAGATTCTTGTCAACAGAGCAGCCCTAAACTTTGGGGTGCCTGTGTCTTGCTGATTTTTAGTTTTCCCAATTTATACGCCCATGAGTGGATGTGCCCTATGCTCCCTAAGCTCAGTTTTTTAGATGTTTCAGGACACACCGTTCACTTCTCCAGAGTGGCTGTTGGCAATTTACATCCCGCCCATCAGCGTAGCCAGGCTCCCGTTTCTCCATGGCCTGTCCTGCATTTCTGGTTTTGACACTTTATTCAGCATGGCCCTTTTGACCGATGGGAAGCGAGACTTCTTTGTAGCGCTGATTTGCCTTTCCAGGTTGCTTGGTTGGCCAAAGAGGGCATATGCGTTTTTTCCTGAATATATTCAGGAAAAAACGCATACGCCCTTTTTGGCCAAGGGCATCATTGTCGAAGTTTTGCCGCTTTACCTGTGCTTTAAAGGCGATTCGAATCTCCCTCCTGAAATCTGTTTCCTGCAATTCTGCCTTGCTTTCAAATCCTCTTCGTTGCCTTCCCTCAATATATTTGTGGACGAGAGTCATCATTTATAAGTCTGCAGGTTTGTGAATTGCAGTGTCCCTGAGCTCCATTTTTCAACTCGCTTTCTTGGGCGCTGGCCGCAAAAGCGCAGGATTGCTTCAGGCCCTATTCTGGTCCCAGGCGGCAGGCTGAGCCTGTGGTTAATTCTTCTTCTTGAGGGGAAAATAGAGTGACCTGTGCCTGTCCCAACACCTAGAGCTAGTCTCTCATTGGTTCCCCCTCTTCCCTTTCATCCTCAGGACAAATTGCAAGCTGTACGGAACAGGAGGTTAAAGGTGCTGAT
The DNA here is from genome assembly GCF_965194825.1 of Balaenoptera physalus. Classification (NCBI taxonomy): domain Eukaryota; kingdom Metazoa; phylum Chordata; class Mammalia; order Artiodactyla; family Balaenopteridae; genus Balaenoptera; species Balaenoptera physalus. The sequence continues at coordinate 480,809 of NW_028126358.1, read as the reverse complement.
TCTCCAAGGAGGGAGATTGCTAGTAAAGCGGCTGGAAAGGCGAACCCGAGCACAAGGAGATGAGAAATGAGGTGCGTTTTAGAAACCTTTCCCGATCACACGGTGTACCATCTTCTGGGTTTCTCATGCATGTTTTCGATGTAGGAAGATGCCCTTGAACCTGGAGATTTGGGACCCATGGGATGGGTACCACGCAGTATTACTTTAAAGGGTCTGCGTTTGCTCACCCAACCTCACCAAACCTCTCAGCCCCAAGAGTGTCCACCCTTATGTCTCAATCAGCTGTGGGTCTAGATATGGTCAATCCAGGTGGCATTACAGCCGCTGAACGAATTTTGTAAGAATTTCTCTCTCTTTCACTGTCTTTGTTTCACGGGTTTTTAAAAGTAATTGATTTTTATAATGGGGTTTACCTGCTTTTCACTGCTGTGATTTTGCCGCTTTACACCCACTTGACTCACTTACAGAGAGATATCAATGCATAGGTTTCAAGATTCTTACTAGTCAGATATATTCTTGGGCGGTGAATTGGGGGTGTTGAGTCCAATTCATTGAGGAAGGAGTAGGGCTTGTCTATTACATATTGGGTTTATGGAACGGTATCTGAGATAATTTGAAACCCTTGTTGTATGCATCACCCCACCTCACCTTTCCCGTTAAGCAGCCATAGTGTGTTTTCTAAACGTGTGACTCTATTCTGTTTTGTAATTCAGTTCAAGGGTAGCGGTTTTTACATTCCCTCTATAAGTCATATCTTATGGTAAGTGTCTTTTTCTGTGTGACTTATTTCACTTAGAATCGTCGTACCTAAATCCAATCATCATGCTGCTACTAGCCTTATGACGTTGATTTCATGGCTGAGTGATATTCCATTGTACATAAGGACCACAACTTCTTTATCCATTTTTCTCTTTCCTGGGATATATAAGGTGTAACGAAGTGGAGATTCTTGTCAACAGAGCAGCCCTAAACTTTGGGGTGCCTGTGTCTTGCTGATTTTTAGTTTTCCCAATTTATACGCCCATGAGTGGATGTGCCCTATGCTCCCTAAGCTCAGTTTTTTAGATGTTTCAGGACACACCGTGCACTTCTCCAGAGTGGCTGTTGGCAATTTACATCCCGCCCATCAGCGTAGCCAGGCTCCCGTTTCTCCATGGCCTGTCCTGCATTTCTGGTTTTGACACTTTATTCAGCATGGCCCTTTTGACCGATGGGAAGCGAGACTTCTTTGTAGCGCTGATTTGCCTTTCCAGGTTGCTTGGTTGGCCAAAAAGGGCGTATGCGTTTTTTCCTGAATATATTCAGGAAAAAACGCATACGCCCTTTTTGGCCAAGGGCATCATTGTCGAGGTTTTGCCGCTTTTCCTGTGCTTTAAAGGCGATTCGAATCTCCCTCCTGAAATCTGTTTCCTGCAATTCTGCCTTGCTTTCAAATCCTCTTCGTTGCCTTCCCTCAATATATTTGTGGACGAGAGTCATCATGTATAAGTCTGCAGGTTTGTGAATTGCAGTGTCCCTGAGCTCCATTTTTCAACTCGCTTTCTTGGGCGCTGGCCGCAAAAGCGCAGGATTGCTTCAGGCCCTATTCTGGTCCCAGGCGGCAGGCTGAGCCTGTGGTTAATTCTTCTTCTTGAGGGGAAAATAGAGTGACCTGTGCCTGTCCCAACACCTAGAGCTAGTCTCTCATTGGTTCCCCCTCTTCCCTTTCATCCTCAGGACAAATTGCAAGCTGTACGGAACAGGAGGTTAAAGGTGCTGATTCTCCAAGGAGGGAGATTGCTAGTAAAGCGGCTGGAAAGGCGAACCCGAGCACAAGGAGATGAGAAATGAGGTGCGTTTTAGAAACCTTTCCCGATCACACGGTGTACCATCTTCTGGGTTTCTCATGCATGTTTTCGATGTAGGAAGATGCCCTTGAACCTGGAGATTTGGGACCCATGGGATGGGTACCACGCAGTATTACTTTAAAGGGTCTGCGTTTGCTCACCCAACCTCACCAAACCTCTCAGCCCCAAGAGTGTCCACCCTTATGTCTCAATCAGCTGTGGGTCTAGATATGGTCAATCCAGGTGGCATTACAGCCGCTGAACGAATTTTGTAAGAATTTCTCTCTCTTTCACTGTCTTTGTTTCACGGGTTTTTAAAAGTAATTGATTTTTATAATGGGGTTTACCTGCTTTTCACTGCTGTGATTTTGCCGCTTTACACCCACTTGACTCACTTACAGAGAGATATCAATGCATAGGTTTCAAGATTCTTACCAGTCAGATATATTCTTGGGCGGTGAATTGGGGGTGTTGAGTCCAATTCATTGAGGAAGGAGTAGGGCTTGTCTATTACATATTGGGTTTATGGAACGGTATCTGAGATAATTTGAAACCCTTGTTGTATGCATCACCCCACCTCACCTTTCCCGTTAAGCAGCCATAGTGTGTTTTCTAAACGTGTGACTCTATTCTGTTTTGTAATTCAGTTCAAGGGTAGCGGTTTTTACATTCCCTCTATAAGTCATATCTTATGGTAAGTGTCTTTTTCTGTGTGACTTATTTCACTTAGAATCGTCGTACCTAAATCCAATCATCATGCTGCTACTAGCCTTATGACGTTGATTTCATGGCTGAGTGATATTCCATTGTACATAAGGACCACAACTTCTTTATCCATTTTTCTCTTTCCTGGGATATTTAAGGTGTAACGAAGTGGAGATTCTTGTCAACAGAGCAGCCCTAAACTTTGGGGTGCCTGTGTCTTGCTGATTTTTAGTTTTCCCAATTTATACGCCCATGAGTGGATGTGCCCTATGCTCCCTAAGCTCAGTTTTTTAGATGTTTCAGGACACACCGTGCACTTCTCCAGAGTGGCTGTTGGCAATTTACATCCCGCCCATCAGCGTAGCCAGGCTCCCGTTTCTCCATGGCCTGTCCTGCATTTCTGGTTTTGACACTTTATTCAGCATGGCCCTTTTGACCGATGGGAAGCGAGACTTCTTTGTAGCGCTGATTTGCCTTTCCAGGTTGCTTGGTTGGCCAAAAAGGGCGTATGCGTTTTTTCCTGAATATATTCAGGAAAAAACGCATACGCCCTTTTTGGCCAAGGGCATCATTGTCGAGGTTTTGCCGCTTTTCCTGTGCTTTAAAGGCGATTCGAATCTCCCTCCTGAAATCTGTTTCCTGCAATTCTGCCTTGCTTTCAAATCCTCTTCGTTGCCTTCCCTCAATATATTTGTGGACGAGAGTCATCATTTATAAGTCTGCAGGTTTGTGAATTGCAGTGTCCCTGAGCTCCATTTTTCAACTCGCTTTCTTGGGCGCTGGCCGCAAAAGCGCAGGATTGCTTCAGGCCCTATTCTGGTCCCAGGCGGCAGGCTGAGCCTGTGGTTAATTCTTCTTCTTGAGGGGAAAATAGAGTGACCTGTGCCTGTCCCAACACCTAGAGCTAGTCTCTCATTGGTTCCCCCTCTTCCCTTTCATCCTCAGGACAAATTGCAAGCTGTACGGAACAGGAGGTTAAAGGTGCTGATTCTCCAAGGAGGGAGATTCCTAGTAAAGCGGCTGGAATGGCGAACCCGAGCACAAGGAGATGAGAAATGAGGTGCGTTTTAGAAACCTTTCCCGATCACACGGTGTACCATCTTCTGGGTTTCTCATGCATGTTTTCGATGTAGGAAGATGCCCTTGAACCTGGAGATTTGGGACCCATGGGATGGGTACCACGCAGTATTACTTTAAAGGGTCTGCGTTTGCTCACCCAACCTCACCAAACCTCTCAACCCCAAGAGTGTCCACCCTTATGTCTCAATCAGCTGTGGGTCTAGATATGGTCAATCCAGGTGGCATTACAACCGCTGAACGAATTTTGTAAGAATTTCTCTCTCTTTCACTGTCTTTGTTTGACGGGTTTTTAAAAGTAATTGATTTTTATAATGGGGTTTACCTGCTTTTCACTGCTGTGATTTTGCCGCTTTACACCCACTTGACTCACTTACAGAGAGATATCAATGGATAGGTTTCAAGATTCTTACTAGTCAGATATATTCTTGGGTGGTGAATTGGGGGTGTTGAGTCCAATTCATTGAGGAAGGAGTAGGGATTGTCTATTACATATTGGGTTTATGGAACGGTATCTGAGATAATTTGAAACCCTTGTTGTATGCATCACCCCACCTCACCTTTCCCGTTAAGCAGCCATAGTTTGTTTTCTAAACGTGTGACTCTATTCTGTTTTGTAATTCATTTCAAGGGTAGCGGTTTTTACATTCCCTCTATAAGTCATATCTTATGATAAGTGTCTTTTTCTGTGTGACTTATTTCACTTAGAATCGTCGTACCTAAATCCAATCATCATGCTGCTACTAGCCTTATGACGTTGATTTCATGGCTGAGTGATATTCCATTGTACATAAGGTCCACAGCTTCTTTATCCATTTTTCTCTTTCCTGGGATATTTAAGGTGTAATGAAGTGGAGATTCTTGTCAACAGAGCAGCCCTAAACTTTGGGGTGCCTGTGTCTTGCTGATTTTTAGTTTTCCCGATTTATACGCCCATGAGTGGATGTGCCCTATGCTCCCTAAGCTCAGTTTTTTAGATGTTTCAGGACACACCGTTCACTTCTCCAGAGTGGCTGTTGGCAATTTACATCCCGCCCATCAGCGTAGCCAGGCTCCCGTTTCTCCATGGCCTGTCCTGCATTTCTGGTTTTGACACTTTATTCAGCATGGCCCTTTTGACCGATGGGAAGCGAGACTTCTTTGTAGCGCTGATTTGCCTTTCCAGGTTGCTTGGTTGGCCAAAAAGGGCGTATGCGTTTTTTCCTGAATATATTCAGGAAAAAACGCATACGCCCTTTTTGGCCAAGGGCATCATTGTCGAGGTTTTGCCGCTTTTCCTGTGCTTTAAAGGCGATTCGAATCTCCCTCCTGAAATCTGTTTCCTGCAATTCTGCCTTGCTTTCAAATCCTCTTCGTTGCCTTCCATCAATATATTTGTGGACGAGAGTCATCATTTATAAGTCTGCAGGTTTGTGAATTGCAGTGCCCCTGAGCTCCATTTTTCAACTCGCTTTCTTGGGAGCTGGCCGCAAGAGCGCAGGATTGCTTCAGGCCCTATTCTGGTCCCAGGCGGCAGGCTGAGCCTGTGGTTAATTCTTCTTCCTGAGGGGAAAATAGAGTGACCTGTGCCTGTCCCAACACCTAGAGCTAGTCTCTCATTGGTTCCCCCTCTTCCCGTTCATCCTCAGGACAAATTGCAACCTGTACGGAACAGGAGGTTAAAGGTGCTGATTCTCCAAGGAGGGAGATTGCTAGTAAAGCGGCTGGAATGGCGAACCCGAGCACAAGGAGATGAGAAATGAGGTGCGTTTTAGAAACCTTTCCCGATCACACGGTGTACCATCTTCTGGGTTTCTCATGCATGTTTTCGATGTAGGAAGATGCCCTTGAACCTGGAGATTTGGGACCCATGGGATTGGTACCACGCAGTATTACTTTATAGCGTCTGCGTTTGGTCACCCAACCTCACCAAACCTCTCAGCCCCAAGAGTGTCCACCCTTATGTCTCAATCAGCTGTGGGTCTAGATATGGTCAATCCAGGTGGCATCACAGCCCCTGAACGACTTTTTAAGAATTTCTCTCTCTTTCACTGTCTTTGTTTCACGGGTTTTTAAAAGTAATTGATATTTATTATGGGGTTTACCTGCTTTTCACTCCTGTGTTTTTGCCGCTTTACACCCACTTGACTCACTTACAGAGAGATATCAATGCATAGGTTTTAAGATTCTTACTAGTCAGATATATTCGTGGGCGGTGAATAGGGGGTGTTGAGTCCAATTCACTGAGGAAGGAGTAGGGCTTGTCTATTACATATTGGGTTTATGGAACGGTATCTGAGCTAATTTGAAACCCTTGTTGTATGCATCACCACACCTCACCTTTCCCGTTAAGCAGCCATAGTGTGTTTTCTAAACGTGTGACTATATTCTGTTTTGTAATTCAGTTCAAGGGTAGCGGTTTTTACATTCCCTCTATAAGTCATATCTTATGATAAGTGTCTTTTTCTGTGTGACTTATTTCACTTAGAATCGTCGTACCTAAATCCACTCATCATGCTGCTACTAGCCTTATGACGTTGATTTCATGGCTGAGTGATATTCCATTGTACATAAGGACCACAACTTCTTTATCCATTTTTCTCTTTCCTGGGATATTTAAGGTGTAACCAAGTGGAGGTTCTTGTCAACAGAGCAGCCCTAAATTTTGGGGTGCCTGTGTCTTGCTGATTTTTAGTTTTCCCAATTTATACGCCCATGAGTGGATGTGCCCTATGCTCCCTAAGCTGAGTTTTGTAGATGTTTCAGGACACACCGTGCACTTCTCCAGAGTGGCTGTTGGCAATTTACATCCCGCCCATCAGCGTAGCCAGGCTCCCGTTTCTCCATGGCCTGTCCTGCATTTCTGGTTTTGACACTTTATTCAGCATGGCCCTTTTGACCGATGGGAAGCGAGACTTCTTTGTAGCGATGATTTGCCTTTCCAGGTTGCTTGGTTGGCCAAAAAGGGCGTATGCGTTTTTTCCTGAATATATTCAGGAAAAAACGCATACGCCCTTTTTGGCCAAGGGCATCATTGTCGAGGTTTTGCCGCCTTTCCTGTGCTTTAAAGGCGATTCGAATCTCCCTCCTGAAATCTGTTTCCTGCAATTCTGCCTTGCTTTCAAATCCTCTTCGTTGCCTTCCATCAATATATTTGTGGACGAGAGTCATCATTTATAAGTCTGCAGGTCTGTGAATTGCAGTGCCCCTGAGCGCCATTTTTCAACTCGCTTTCTTGGGCGCTGGCCGCAAAAGCGCAGGATTGCTTCAGGCCCTATTCTGGTCCCAGGCGGCATGCTGAGCCTGTGGTTAATTCTTCTTCTTGAGGGGAAAATAGAGTGACCTGTGCCTGTCCCAACACCTAGAGCTAGTCTCTCATTGGTTCCCCCTCTTCCCGTTCATCCTCAGGACAAATTGCAACCTGTACGGAACAGGAGGTTAAAGGTGCTGATTCTCCAAGGACGGAGATTGCTAGTAAAGCGGCTGGAATGGCGAACCCAAGCACAAGGAGATGAGAAATGAGGTGCGTTTTAGAAACCTTTCCCGATCACACGGTGTACCATCTTCTGGGTTTCTCATGAATGTTTTCGATGTAGGAAGATGCCCTTGAACCTGGAGATTTGGGACCCATGGGATGGGTACCACGCAGTATTACTTTATAGGGTCTGCGTTTGCTCACCCAACCTCACCAAACCTCTCAGCCCCAAGAGTGTCCACCCTTATGTCTCAATCAGCTGTGGGTCTAGATATGGTCAATCCAGGTGGCATCACAGCCCCTGAACGACTATTTAAGAATTTCTCTCTCTTTCACTGTCTTTGTTTCACGGGTTTTTAAAAGTAATTGATATTTATTATGGGGTTTACCTGCTTTTCACTCCTGTGTTTTTGCCGCTTTACACCCACTTGACTCACTTACAGAGAGATATCAATGCATAGGTTTTAAGATTCTTACTAGTCGGATATATTCGTGGGCGGTGAATAGGGGGTGTTGAGTCCAATTCATTGAGCAAGGAGTAGGTCTTGTCTATTACATATTGGGTTTATGGAACGGTATCTCAGATAATTTGAAACCCTTGTTTTATGCATCACCCCACCTCACCTTTCCCGTTAAGCAGCCATAGTGTGTTTTCTAAACGTGTGACTCTATTCTGTTTTGTAATTCAGTTCAAGGGTAGCGGTTTTTACATTCCCTCTATAACTGATATCTTATGATAAATGTCTTTTTCTGTGTGACTTATTTCACTTAGAATCGTCGTACCTAAATCCACTCATCATGCTGCTACTAGCCTTATGACGTTGATTTCATGGCTGAGTGATATTCCATTGTACATAAGGACCACAACTTCTTTATCCATTTTTCTCTTTCCTGGGATATTTAAGGTGTAACCAAGTGGAGGTTCTTGTCAACAGAGCAGCCCTAAATTTTGGGGTGCCTGTGTCTTGCTGATTTTTAGTTTTCCCAATTTATACGCCCATGAGTGGATGTGCCCTATGCTCCCTAAGCTGAGTTTTGTAGATGTTTCAGGACACACCGTGCACTTCTCCAGAGTGGCTGTTGGCAATTTACATCCCGCCCATCAGCCTAGCCAGGCTCCCGTTTCTCCATGGCCTGTCCTGCATTTCTGCTTTTGACACTTTATTCAGCATGGCCCTTTTGACCGATGGGAAGCGAGACTTCTTTGTAGCGCTGATTTGCCTTTCCAGGTTGCTTGGTTGGCCAAAAAGGGCGTATGCGTTTTTTCCTGAATATATTCAGGAAAAAACGCATACGCCCTTTTTGGCCAAGGGCATCATTGTCGAGGTTTTGCCGCTTTTCCTGTGCTTTAAAGGCGATTCGAATCTCCCTCCTGAAATCTGTTTCCTGCAATTCTGCCTTGCTTTCAAATCCTCTTCGTTGCCTTCCCTCAATATATTTGTGGACGAGAGTCATCATTTATAAGTCTGCAGGTTCGTGAATTGCAGTGCCCCTGAGCTCCATTTTTCAACTCGCTTTCTTGGGCGCTGGCCGCAAAAGCGCAGGATTGCTTCAGGCCCTATTCTGGTCCCAGGCGGCATGCTGAGCCTGTGGTTTATTCTTCTTCTTGAGGGGAAAATAGAGTGACCTGTGCCTATCCCAACACCTAGAGCTAGTCTCTCATTGGTTCCCCCTCTTCCCGTTCATCCTCAGGACAAATTGCAAGCTGTACGGAACAGGAGGTTAAAGGTGCTGATTCTCCAAGGAGGGAGATTGCTAGTAAAGCGGCTGGAATGGCGAACCCAAGCACAAGGAGATGAGAAATGAGGTGCGTTTTAGAAACCTTTCCCGATCACACGGTGTACCATCTTCTGGGTTTCTCATGCATGTTTTCGATGTAGGAAGATGCCCTTGAACCTGGAGATTTGGGACCCATGGGATGGGTACCACGCAGCATTACTTTATAGGGTCTGCGTTTGCTCACCCAACCTCACCAAACCTCTCAGCCCCAAGAGTGTCCACCCTTATGTCTCAATCAGCTGTGGGTCTAGATATGGTCAATCCAGGTGGCATCACAGCCACTGAACGACTTTTTAAGAATTTCTCTCTCTTTCACTGTCTTTGTTTCACGGGTTTTTAAAAGTAATTGATATTTATAATGGGGTTTACCTGCTTTTCACTCCTGTGTTTTTGCCTCTTTACACCCACTTGACTCACTTACAGAGAGATATCAATGCATAGGTTTTAAGATTCTTACTAGTCAGATATATTCTTGGGCGGTGAATAGGGGGTGTTGAGTCCAATTCACTGAGGAAGGAGTAGGGCTTGTCTATTACATATTGGGTTTATGGAACGGTATCTGAGCTAATTTGAAACCTTTGTTGTATGCATCACCCCACCTCACCTTTCCCGTTAAGCAGCCATAGTGTGTTTTCTAAACGTGTGACTCTATTCTGTTTTGTAATTCAGTTCAAGGGTAGCGGTTTTTACATTCCCTCTATAAGTCATATCTTATGATAAGTGTCTTTTTCTGTGTGACTTATTTCACTTAGAATCGTCGTACCTAAATCCACTCATCATGCTGCTACTAGCCTTATGACGTTGATTTCATGGCTGAGTGATATTCCATTGTACATAAGGACCACAACTTCTTTATCCATTTTTCTCTTTCCTGGGATATTTAAGGTGTAATCAAGTGCAGGTTCTGGTCAACAGAGCAGCCCTAAATTTTGGGGTGCCTGTGTCTTGCTGATTTTTAGTTTTCCCAATTTATACGCCCATGAGTGGATGTGCCCTATGCTCCCTAAGCTGAGTTTTGTAGATGTTTCAGGACACACCGTGCACTTCTCCAGAGTGGCTGTTGGCAATTTACATCCCGCCCATCAGCGTAGCCAGGCTCCCGTTTCTCCATGGCCTGTCCTGCATTTCTGCTTTTGACACTTTATTCAGCATGGCCCTTTTGACCGATGGGAAGCGAGACTTCTTTGTAGCGCTGATTTGCCTTTCCAGGTTGCTTGGTTGGCCAAAAAGGGCGTATGCGTTTTTTCCTGAATATATTCAGGAAAAAACGCATACGCCCTTTTTGGCCAAGGGCATCATTGTCGAGGTTTTGCCGCCTTTCCTGTGCTTTAAAGGCGATTCGAATCTCCCTCCTGAAATCTGTTTCCTGCAATTCTGCCTTGCTTTCAAATCCTCTTCGTTGCCTTCCCTCAATATATTTGTGGACGAGAGTCATCATTTATAAGTCTGCAGGTTTGTGAATTGCAGTGCCCCTGAGCTCCATTTTTCAACTCGCTTTCTTGGGCGCTGGCCGCAAAAGCGCAGGTTTGCTTCAGGCCCTATTCTGGTCCCAGGCAGCATGCTGAGCCTGTGGTTAATTCTTCTTCTTGAGGGGAAAATAGAGTGACCTGTGCCTGTCCCAACACCTAGAGCTAGTCTCTCATTGGTTCCCCCTCTTCCCGTTCATCCTCAGGACAAATTGCAAGCTGTACGGAACAGGAGGTTAAAGGTGCTGATTCTCCAAGGAGGGAGATTGCTAGTAAAGCGGCTGGAATGGCGAACCCAAGCACAAGGAGATGAGAAATGAGGTGCGTTTTAGAAACCTTTCCCGATCACACGGTGTACCATCTTCTGGGTTTCTCATGCATGTTTTCGATGTAGGAAGATGCCCTTGAACCTGGAGATTTGGGACCCATGGGATGGGTACCACGCAGCATTACTTTATAGGGTCTGCGTTTGCTCACCCAACCTCACCAAACCTCTCAGCCCCAAGAGTGTCCACCCTTATGTCTCAATCAGCTGTGGGTCTAGATATGGTCAATCCAGGTGGCATCACAGCCCCTGAACGACTTTTTAAGAATTTCTCTCTCTTTCACTGTCTTTGTTTCACGGGTTTTTAAAAGTAATTGATATTTATTATGGGGTTTACCTGCTTTTCACTCCTGTGTTTTTGCCGCTTTACACCCACTTGACTCACTTACAGAGAGATATCAATGCATAGGTTTTAAGATTCTTACTAGTCGGATATATTCGTGGGCGGTGAATAGGGGGTGTTGAGTCCAATTCATTGAGCAAGGAGTAGGTCTTGTCTATTACATATTGGGTTTATGGAACGGTATCTCAGATAATTTGAAACCCTTGTTTTATGCATCACCCCACCTCACCTTTCCCGTTAAGCAGCCATAGTGTGTTTTCTAAACGTGTGACTCTATTCTGTTTTGTAATTCAGTTCAAGGGTAGCGGTTTTTACATTCCCTCTATAAGTCATATCTTATGATAAGTGTCTTTTTCTGTGTGACTTATTTCACTTAGAATCGTCGTACCTAAATCCACTCATCATGCTGTTACTAGCCTTATGACGTTGATTTCATGGCTGAGTGATATTCCATTGTACATAAGGACCACAACTTCTTTATCCATTTTTCTCTTTCCTGGGATATTTAAGGTGTAATCAAGTGCAGGTTCTGGTCAACAGAGCAGCCCTAAATTTTGGGGTGCCTGTGTCTTGCTGATTTTTAGTTTTCCCAATTTATACGCCCATGAGTGGATGTGCCCTATGCTCCCTAAGCTGAGTTTTGTAGATGTTTCAGGACACACCGTGCACTTCTCCAGAGTGGCTGTTGGCAATTTACATCCCGCCCATCAGCGTAGCCAGGCTCCCGTTTCTCCATGGCCTGTCCTGCATTTCTGCTTTTGACACTTTATTCAGCATGGCCCTTTTGACCGATGGGAAGCGAGACTTCTTTGTAGCGCTGATTTGCCTTTCCAGGTTGCTTGGTTGGCCAAAAAGGGCGTATGCGTTTTTTCCTGAATATATTCAGGAAAAAACGCATACGCCCTTTTTGGCCAAGGGCATCATTGTCGAGGTTTTGCCGCTTTTCCTGTGCTTTAAAGGCGATTCGAATCTCCCTCCTGAAATCTGTTTCCTGCAATTCTGCCTTGCTTTCAAATCCTCTTCGTTGCCTTCCCTCAATATATTTGTGGACGAGAGTCATCATTTATAAGTCTGCAGGTTCGTGAATTGCAGTGCCCCTGAGCTCCATTTTTCAACTCGCTTTCTTGGGCGCTGGCCGCAAAAGCGCAGGATTGCTTCAGGCCCTATTCTGGTCCCAGGCGGCATGCTGAGCCTGTGGTTTATTCTTCTTCTTGAGGGGAAAATAGAGTGACCTGTGCCTGTCCCAACACCTAGAGCTAGTCTCTCATTGGTTCCTCCTCTTCCCGTTCATCCTCAGGACAAATTGCAAGCTGTACGGAAAAGGAGGTTAAAGGTGCTGATTCTCCAAGGAGGGAGATTGCTAGTAAAGCGGCTGGAATGGCGAACCCAAGCACAAGGAGATGAGAAATGAGGTGCGTTTTAGAAACCTTTCCCGATCACACGGTGTACCATCTTCTGGGTTTCTCATGCATGTTTTCGATGTAGGAAGATGCCCTTGAACCTGGAGATTTGGGACCCATGGGATGGGTACCACGCAGCATTACTTTATAGGGTCTGCGTTTGCTCACCCAACCTCACCAAACCTCTCAGCCCCAAGAGTGTCCACCCTTATGTCTCAATCAGCTGTGGGTCTAGATATGGTCAATCCAGGTGGCATCACAGCCCCTGAACGACTTTTTAAGAATTTCTCTCTCTTTCACTGTCTTTGTTTCACGGGTTTTTAAAAGTAATTGATATTTATAATGGGGTTTACCTGCTTTTCACTCCTGTGTTTTTGCCGCTTTACACCCACTTGACTCACTTACAGAGAGATATCAATGCATAGGTTTTAAGATTCTTACTAGTCAGATATATTCTTGGGCGGTGAATAGGGGGTGTTGAGTCCAATTCACTGAGGAAGGAGTAGGGCTTGTCTATTACATATTGGGTTTATGGAACGGTATCTGAGCTAATTTGAAACCCTTGTTGTATGCATCACCCCACCTCACCTTTCCCGTTAAGCAGCCATAGTGTGTTTTCTAAACGTGTGACTCTATTCTGTTTTGTAATTCAGTTCAAGGGTAGCGGTTTTTACATTCCCTCTATAAGTCATATCTTATGATAAGTGTCTTTTTCTGTGTGACTTATTTCACTTAGAATCGTCGTACCTAAATCCACTCATCATGCTGCTACTAGCCTTATGACGTTGATTTCATGGCTGAGTGATATTCCATTGTACATAAGGACCACAACTTCTTTATCCATTTTTCTCTTTCCTGGGATATTTAAGGTGTAATCAAGTGCAGGTTCTGGTCAACAGAGCAGCCCTAAATTTTGGGGTGCCTGTGTCTTGCTGATTTTTAGTTTTCCCAATTTATACGCCCATGAGTGGATGTGCCCTATGCTCCCTAAGCTGAGTTTTGTAGATGTTTCAGGACACACCGTGCACTTCTCCAGAGTGGCTGTTGGCAATTTACATCCCGCCCATCAGCGTAGCCAGGCTCCCGTTTCTCCATGGCCTGTCCTGCATTTCTGCTTTTGACACTTTATTCAGCATGGCCCTTTTGACCGATGGGAAGCGAGACTTCTTTGTAGCGCTGATTTGCCTTTCCAGGTTGCTTGGTTGGCCAAAAAGGGCGTATGCGTTTTTTCCTGAATATATTCAGGAAAAAACGCATACGCCCTTTTTGGCCAAGGGCATCATTGTCGAGGTTTTGCCGCTTTTCCTGTGCTTTAAAGGCGATTCGAATCTCCCTCCTGAAATCTGTTTCCTGCAATTCTGCCTTGCTTTCAAATCCTCTTCGTTGCCTTCCCTCAATATATTTGTGGACGAGAGTCATCATTTATAAGTCTGCAGGTTCGTGAATTGCAGTGCCCCTGAGCTCCATTTTTCAACTCGCTTTCTTGGGCGCTGGCCGCAAAAGCGCAGGATTGCTTCAGGCCCTATTCTGGTCCCAGGCGGCATGCTGAGCCTGTGGTTTATTCTTCTTCTTGAGGGGAAACTAGAGTGACCTGTGCCTGTCCCAACACCTAGAGCTAGTCTCTCATTGGTTCCCCCTCTTCCCGTTCATCCTCAGGACAAATTGCAAGCTGTACGGAACAGGAGGTTAAAGGTGCTGATTCTCCAAGGAGGGAGATTGCTAGTAAAGCGGCTGGAATGGCGAACCCAAGCACAAGGAGATGAGAAATGAGGTGCGTTTTAGAAACCTTTCCCGATCACACGGTGTACCATCTTCTGGGTTTCTCATGCATGTTTTCGATGTAGGAAGATGCCCTTGAACCTGGAGATTTGGGACCCATGGGATGGGTGCCACGCAGCATTACTTTATAGGGTCTGCGTTTGCTCACCCAACCTCACCAAACCTCTCAGCCCCAAGAGTGTCCACCCTTATGTCTCAATCAGCTGTGGGTCTAGATATGGTCAATCCAGGTGGCATCACAGCCCCTGAACGCCTTTTTAAGAATTTCTCTCTCTTTCACTGTCTTTGTTTCACGGGTTTTTAAAAGTAATTGATATTTATAATGGGGTTTACCTGCTTTTCACTGCTGTGATTTTGCCGCTTTACACCCACTTGACTCACTTACAGAGAGATATCAATGCATAGGTTTTAAGATTCTTACTAGTCAGATATATTCTTGGGCGGTGAATAGGGGGTGTTGAGTCCAATTCACTGAGGAAGGAGTAGGGCTTGTCTATTACATATTGGGTTTATGGAACGGTATCTGAGCTAATTTGAAACCCTTGTTGTATGCATCACCCCACCTCACCTTTCCCGTTAAGCAGCCATAGTGTGTTTTCTAAACGTGTGACTCTATTCTGTTTTGTAATTCAGTTCAAGGGTAGCGGTTTTTACATTCCCTCTATAAGTCATATCTTATGATAAGTGTCTTTTTCTGTGTGACTTATTTCACTTAGAATCGTCGTACCTAAATCCACTCATCATGCTGCTACTAGCCTTATGACGTTGATTTCATGGCTGAGTGATATTCCATTGTACATAAGGACCACAACTTCTTTATCCATTTTTCTCTTTCCTGGGATATTTAAGGTGTAATCAAGTGCAGGTTCTGGTCAACAGAGCAGCCCTAAATTTTGGGGTGCCTGTGTCTTGCTGATTTTTAGTTTTCCCAATTTATACGCCCATGAGTGGATGTGCCCTATGCTCCCTAAGCTGAGTTTTGTAGATGTTTCAGGACACACCGTGCACTTCTCCAGAGTGGCTGTTGGCAATTTACATCCCGCCCATCAGCGTAGCCAGGCTCCCGTTTCTCCATGGCCTGTCCTGCATTTCTGCTTTTGACACTTTATTCAGCATGGCCCTTTTGACCGATGGGAAGCGAGACTTCTTTGTAGCGCTGATTTGCCTTTCCAGGTTGCTTGGTTGGCCAAAAAGGGCCTATGCGTTTTTTCCTGAATATATTCAGGAAAAAACGCATAGGCCCTTTTTGGCCAAGGGCATCATTGTCGAGGTTTTGCCGCCTTTCCTGTGCTTTAAAGGCGATTCGAATCTCCCTCCTGAAATCTGTTTCCTGCAATTCTGCCTTGCTTTCAAATCCTCTTCGTTTCCTTCCATCAATATATTTGTGGACGAGAGTCATCATTTATAAGTCTGCAGGTTTGTGAATTGCAGTGCCCCTGAGCGCCATTTTTCAACTCGCTTTCTTGGGCGCTGGCCGCAAAAGCGCAGGATTGCTTCAGGCCCTATTCTGGTCCCAGGCGGCATGCTGAGCCTGTGGTTAATTCTTCTTCTTGAGGGGAAAATAGAGTGACCTGTGCCTGTCCCAACACCTAGAGCTAGTCTCTCATTGGTTCCCCCTCTTCCCGTTCATCCTCAGGACAAATTGCAACCTGTACGGAACAGGAGGTTAAAGGTGCTGATTCTCCAAGGAGGGAGATTGCTAGTAAAGCGGCTGGAATGGCGAACCCAAGCACAAGGAGATGAGAAATGAGGTGCGTTTTAGAAACCTTTCCCGATCACACGGTGTACCATCTTCTGGGTTTCTCATGAATGTTTTCGATGTAGGAAGATGCCCTTGAACCTGGAGATTTGGGACCCATGGGTTGGGTACCACGCAGTATTACTTTATAGGGTCTGCGTTTGGTCACCCAACCTCACCAAACCTCTCAGCCCCAAGAGTGTCCACCCTTATGTCTCAATCAGCTGTGGGTCTAGATATGGTCAATCCAGGTGGCATCACAGCCCCTGAACGACTTTTTAAGAATTTCTCTCTCTTTCACTGTCTTTGTTTCACGGGTTTTTAAAAGTAATTGATATTTATTATGGGGTTTACCTGCTTTTCACTCCTGTGTTTTTGCCGCTTTACACCCACTTGACTCACTTACAGAGAGATATCAATGCATAGGTTTTAAGATTCTTACTAGTCAGATATATTCGTGGGCGGTGAATAGGCGGTGTTGAGTCCAATTCATTGAGCAAGGAGTAGGTCTTGTCTATTACATATTGGGTTTATGGAACGGTATCTGAGCTAATTTGAAACCCTTGTTGTATGCATCACCCCACCTCACCTTTCCCGTTAAGCAGCCATAGTGTGTTTTCTAAACGTGTGACTCTATTCTGTTTTGTAATTCAGTTCAAGGGTAGCGGTTTTTACATTCCCTCTATAAGTCATATCTTATGATAAGTGTCTTTTTCTGTGTGACTTATTTCACTTAGAATCGTCGTACCTAAATCCACTCATCATGCTGCTACTAGCCTTATGACGTTGATTTCATGGCTGAGTGATATTCCATTGTACATAAGGACCACAACTTCTTTATCCATTTTTCTCTTTCCTGGGATATTTAAGGTGTAACCAAGTGGAGGTTCTTGTCAACAGAGCAGCCCTAAATTTTGGGGTGCCTGTGTCTTGCTGATTTTTAGTTTTCCCAATTTATACGCCCATGAGTGGATGTGCCCTATGCTCCCTAAGCTGAGTTTTGTAGATGTTTCAGGACACACCGTGCACTTCTTCAGAGTGGCTGTTGGCAATTTACATCCCGCCCATCAGCGTAGCCAGGCTCCTGTTTCTCCATGGCCTGTCCTGCATTTCTGGTTTTGACACTTTATTCAGCATGGCCCTTTTGACCGATGGGAAGCGAGACTTCTTTGTAGCGCTGATTTGCCTTTCCAGGTTGCTTGGTTGGCCAAAAAGGGCGTATGCGTTTTTTCCTGAATATATTCAGGAAAAAACGCATACGCACTTTTTGGCCAAGGGCATCATTGTCGAGGTTTTGCCGCTTTTCCTGTGCTTTAAAGGCGATTCGAATCTCCCTCCTGAAATCTGTTTCCTGCAATTCTGCCTTGCTTTCAAATCCTCTTCGTAGCTTTCCCTCAATATATTTGTGGACGAGAGTCATCATTTATAAGTCTGCAGGTTTGTGAATTGCAGTGCCCCTGAGCGCCATTTTTCAACTCGCTTTCTTGGGCGCTGGCCGCAAAAGCGCAGGATTGCTTCAGGCCCTATTCTGGTCGCAGGCGGCATGCTGAGCCTGTGGTTAATTCTTCTTCTTGAGGGGAAAATAGAGTGACCTGTGCCTGTCCCAACACCTAGAGCTAGTCTCTCATTGGTTCCCCCTCTTCCCGTTCATCCTCAGGACAAATTGCAACCTGTACGGAACAGGAGGTTAAAGGTGCTGATTCTCCAAGGAGGGAGATTGCTAGTAAAGCGGCTGGAATGGCGAACCCGAGCACAAGGAGATGAGAAATGAGGTGCGTTTTAGAAACCTTTCCCGATCACACGGTGTACCATCATCTGGGTTTCTCATGAATGTTTTCGATGTAGGAAGATGCCCTTGAACCTGGAGATTTGGGACCCATGGGATGGGTACCACGCAGTATTACTTTATAGGGTCTGCGTTTGCTCACCCAACCTCACCAAACCTCTCAGCCCCAAGAGTGTCCACCCTTATGTCTCAATCAGCTGTGGGTCTAGATGTGCTCAATCCAGGTGGCATCACAGCCCCTGAACGACTTTTTAAGAATTTCTCTCTCTTTCACTGTCTTTGTTTCACGGGTTTTTAAAAGTAATTGATATTTATAATGGGGTTTACCTGCTTTTCACTCCTGTGTTTTTGACGCTTTACACCCACTTGACTCACTTACAGAGAGATATCAATGCATAGGTTTTAAGATTCTTACTATTCAGATATATTCGTGGGCGGTGAATAGGGGGTGTTGAGTCCAATTCATTGAGCAAGGAGTAGGTCTTGTCTATTACATATTGGGTTTATGGAACGGTATCTCAGATAATTTGAAACCCTTGTTTTATGCATCACCCCACCTCACCTTTCCCGTTAAGCCGCCATAGTGTGTTTTCTAAACGTGTGACTCTATTCTGTTTTGTAATTCAGTTCAAGGGTAGCGGTTTTTACATTCCCTCTATAAGTCATATCTTATGATAAGTGTCTTTTTCTGTGTGACTTATTTCACTTAGAATCGTCGTACCTAAATCCACTCATCATGCTGCTACTAGCCCTATGACGTTGATTTCATGGCTGAGTGATATTCCATTGAACATAAGGACCACAACTTCTTTATCCATTTTTCTCTTTCCTGGGATATTTAAGGTGTAGCCAAGTGGAGGTTCTTGTCAACAGAGCAGCCCTAAATTTTGGGGTGCCTGTGTCTTGCTGATTTTTAGTTTTCCCAATTTATACGCCCATGAGTGGATGTGCCCTATGCTCCCTAAGCTGAGTTTTGTAGATGTTTCAGGACACACCGTGCACTTCTCCAGAGTGGCTGTTGGCAATTTACATCCCGCCCATCAGCGTAGCCAGGCTCCCGTTTCTCCATGGCCTGTCCTGCATTTCTGGTTTTGACACTTTATTCAGCATGGCCCTTTTGACCGATGGGAAGCGAGACTTCTTTGTAGCGCTGATTTGCCTTTCCAGGTTGCTTGGTTGGCCAAAAAGGGCCTATGCGTTTTTTCCTG
The DNA here is from genome assembly GCF_965194825.1 of Balaenoptera physalus. NCBI lineage: Eukaryota > Metazoa > Chordata > Mammalia > Artiodactyla > Balaenopteridae > Balaenoptera > Balaenoptera physalus. The sequence goes on along the minus strand of NW_028126358.1, from coordinate 461,923 downwards.
AATATATTCAGGAAAAAACGCATAGGCCCTTTTTGGCCAAGGGCATCATTGTCGAGGTTTTGCCGCTTTTCCTGTGCTTTAAAGGCGATTCGAATCTCCCTCCTGAAATCTGTTTCCTGCAATTCTGCCTTGCTTTCAAATCCTCTTCGTTTCCTTCCATCAATATATTTGTGGACGAGAGTCATCATTTATAAGTCTGCAGGTTTGTGAATTGCAGTGCCCCTGAGCGCCATTTTTCAACTCGCTTTCTTGGGCGCTGGCCGCAAAAGCGCAGGATTGCTTCAGGCCCTATTCTGGTCCCAGGCGGCATGCTGAGCCTGTGGTTAATTCTTCTTCTTGAGGGGAAAATAGAGTGACCTGTGCCTGTCCCAACACCTAGAGCTAGTCTCTCATTGGTTCCCCCTCTTCCCGTTCATCCTCAGGACAAATTGCAACCTGTACGGAACAGGAGGTTAAAGGTGCTGATTCTCCAAGGAGGGAGATTGCTAGTAAAGCGGCTGGAATGGCGAACCCGAGCACAAGGAGATGAGAAATGAGGTGCGTTTTAGAAACCTTTCACGATCACACGGTGTACCATCTTCTGGGTTTCTCATGAATGTTTTCGATGTAGGAAGATGCCCTTGAACCTGGAGATTTGGGACCCATGGGATGGGTACCACGCAGTATTACTTTATAGCGTCTGCGTTTGGTCACCCAACCTCACCAAACCTCTCAGCCCCAAGAGTGTCCACCCTTATGTCTCAATGAGCTGTGGGTCTAGATATGGTCAATCCAGGTGGCATCACAGCCCCTGAACGACTTTTTAAGAATTTCTCTCTCTTTCACTGTCTTTGTTTCACGGGTTTTTAAAAGTAATTGATATTTATTATGGGGTTTACCTGCTTTTCACTCCTGTGTTTTTGCCGCTTTACACCCACTTGACTCACTTACAGAGAGATATCAATGCATAGGTTTTAAGATTCTTACTAGTCAGATATATTCGTGGGCGGTGAATAGGCGGTGTTGAGTCCAATTCATTGAGCAAGGAGTAGGTCTTGTCTATTACATATTGGGTTTATGGAACGGTATCTCAGATAATTTGAAACCCTTGTTTTATGCATCACCCCACCTCACCTTTCCCGTTAAGCAGCCATAGTGTGTTTTCTAAACGTGTGACTCTATTCTGTTTTGTAATTCAGTTCAAGGGTAGCGGTTTTTACATTCCCTCTATAAGTCATATCTTATGATAAGTGTCTTTTTCTGTGTGACTTATTTCACTTAGAATCGTCGTACCTAAATCCACTCATCATGCTGCTACTAGCCTTATGACGTTGATTTCATGGCTGAGTGATATTCCATTGTACATAAGGACCACAACTTCTTTATCCATTTTTCTCTTTCCTGGGATATTTAAGGTGTAACCAAGTGGAGGTTCTTGTCAACAGAGCAGCCCTAAATTTTGGGGTGCCTGTGTCTTGCTGATTTTTAGTTTTCCCAATTTATACGCCCATGAGTGGATGTGCCCTATGCTCCCTAAGCTGAGTTTTGTAGATGTTTCAGGACACACCGTGCACTTCTCCAGAGTGGCTGTTGGCAATTTACATCCCGCCCATCAGCGTAGCCAGGCTCCCGTTTCTCCATGGCCTGTCCTGCATTTCTGGTTTTGACACTTTATTCAGCATGGCCCTTTTGACCGATGGGAAGCGAGACTTCTTTGTAGCGCTGATTTGCCTTTCCAGGTTGCTTGGTTGGCAAAAAAGGGCGTATGCGTTTTTTCCTGAATATATTCAGGAAAAAACGCATACGCCCTTTTTGGCCAAGGGCATCATTGTCGAGGTTTTGCCGCCTTTCCTGTGCTTTAAAGGCGATTCGAATCTCCCTCCTGAAATCTGTTTCCTGCAATTCTGCCTTGCTTTCAAATCCTCTTCGTTTCCTTCCATCAATATATTTGTGGACGAGAGTCATCATTTATAAGTCTGCAGGTTTGTGAATTGCAGTGCCCCTGAGCGCCATTTTTCAACTCGCTTTCTTGGGCGCTGGCCGCAAAAGCGCAGGATTGCTTCAGGCCCTATTCTGGTCGCAGGCGGCATGCTGAGCCTGTGGTTAATTCTTCTTCTTGAGGGGAAAATAGAGTGACCTGTGCCTGTCCCAACACCTAGAGCTAGTCTCTCATTGGTTCCCCCTCTTCCCGTTCATCCTCAGGACAAATTGCAACCTGTACGGAACAGGAGGTTAAAGGTGCTGATTCTCCAAGGAGGGAGATTGCTAGTAAAGCGGCTGGAATGGCGAACCCGAGCACAAGGAGATGAGAAATGAGGTGCGTTTTAGAAACCTTTCCCGATCACACGGTGTACCATCATCTGGGTTTCTCATGAATGTTTTCGATGTAGGAAGATGCCCTTGAACCTGGAGATTTGGGACCCATGGGATGGGTACCACGCAGTATTACTTTATAGGGTCTGCGTTTGCTCACCCAACCTCACCAAACCTCTCACCCCCAAGAGTGTCCACCCTTATGTCTCAATCAGCTGTGGGTCTAGATGTGCTCAATCCAGGTGGCATCACAGCCCCTGAACGACTTTTTAAGAATTTCTCTCTCTTTCACTGTCTTTGTTTCACGGGTTTTTAAAAGTAATTGATATTTATAATGGGGTTTACCTGCTTTTCACTCCTGTGTTTTTGCCGCTTTACACCCACTTGACTCACTTACAGAAAGATATCAATGCATAGGTTTTAAGATTCTTACTATTCAGATATATTCGTGGGCGGTGAATAGGGGGTGTTGAGTCCAATTCATTGAGCAAGGAGTAGGTCTTGTCTATTACATATTGGGTTTATGGAACGGTATCTCAGATAATTTGAAACCCTTGTTTTATGCATCACCCCACCTCACCTTTCCCGTTAAGCCGCCATAGTGTGTTTTCTAAACGTGTGACTCTATTCTGTTTTGTAATTCAGTTCAAGGGTAGCGGTTTTTACATTCCCTCTATAAGTCATATCTTATGATAAGTGTCTTTTTCTGTGTGACTTATTTCACTTAGAATCGTCGTACCTAAATCCACTCATCATGCTGCTACTAGCCTTATGACGTTGATTTCATGGCTGAGTGATATTCCATTGTACATAAGGACCACAACTTCTTTATCCATTTTTCTCTTTCCTGGGATATTTAAGGTGTAACCAAGTGGAGGTTCTTGTCAACAGAGCAGCCCTAAATTTTGGGGTGCCTGTGTCTTGCTGATTTTTAGTTTTCCCAATTTATACGCCCATGAGTGGATGTGCCCTATGCTCCCTAAGCTGAGTTTTGTAGATGTTTCAGGACACACCGTGCACTTCTCCAGAGTGGCTGTTGGCAATTTACATCCTGCCCATCAGCGTAGCCAGGCTCCCGTTTCTCCATGGCCTGTCCTGCATTTCTGGTTTTGACACTTTATTCAGCATGGCCCTTTTGACCGATGGGAAGCGAGACTTCTTTGTAGCGCTGATTTGCCTTTCCAGGTTGCTTGGTTGGCCAAAAAGGGCCTATGCGTTTTTTCCTGAATATATTCAGGAAAAAACGCATAGGCCCTTTTTGGCCAAGGGCATCATTGTCGAGGTTTTGCCGCTTTTCCTGTGCTTTAAAGGCGATTCGAATCTCCCTCCTGAAATCTGTTTCCTGCAATTCTGCCTTGCTTTCAAATCCTCTTAGTTTCCTTCCATCAATATATTTGTGGACGAGAGTCATCATTTATAAGTCTGCACGTTTGTGAATTGCAGTGCCCCTGAGCGCCATTTTTCAACTCGCTTTCTTGGGCGCTGGCCGCAAAAGCGCAGGATTGCTTCAGGCCCTATTCTGGTCCCAGGCGGCATGCTGAGCCTGTGGTTAATTCTTCTTCTTGAGGGGAAAATAGAGTGACCTGTGCCTGTCCCAACACCTAGAGCTAGTCTCTCATTGGTTCCCCCTCTTCCCGTTCATCCTCAGGACAAATTGCAACCTGTACGGAACAGGAGGTTAAAGGTGCTGATTCTCCAAGGAGGGAGATTGCTAGTAAAGCGGCTGGAATGGCGAACCCGAGCACAAGGAGATGAGAAATGAGGTGCGTTTTAGAAACCTTTCACGATCACACGGTGTACCATCTTCTGGGTTTCTCATGAATGTTTTCGATGTAGGAAGATGCCCTTGAACCTGGAGATTTGGGACCCATGGGATGGGTACCACGCAGTATTACTTTATAGCCTCTGCGTTTGGTCACCCAACCTCACCAAACCTCTCAGCCCCAAGAGTGTCCACCCTTATGTCTCAATGAGCTGTGGGTCTAGATATGGTCAATCCAGGTGGCATCACAGCCCCTGAACGACTTTTTAAGAATTTCTCTCTCTTTCACTGTCTTTGTTTCACGGGTTTTTAAAAGTAATTGATATTTATTATGGGGTTTACCTGCTTTTCACTCCTGTGTTTTTGCCGCTTTACACCCACTTGACTCACTTACAGAGAGATATCAATGCATAGGTTTTAAGATTCTTACTAGTCAGATATATTCGTGGGCGGTGAATATGGGGTGTTGAGTCCAATTCATTGAGCAAGGAGTAGGTCTTGTCTATTACATATTGGGTTTATGGAACGGTATCTCAGATAATTTGAAACCCTTATTTTATGAATCACCCCACCTCACCTTTCCCGTTAAGCAGCCATAGTGTGTTTTCTAAACGTGTGACTCTATTCTGTTTTGTAATTCAGTTCAAGGGTAGCGGTTTTTACATTCCCTCTATAAGTCATATCTTATGATAAGTGTCTTTTCCTGTGTGACTTATTTCACTTAGAATCGTCGTACCTAAATCCACTCATCATGCTGCTACTAGCCTTATGACGTTGATTTCATGGCTGAGTGATATTCCATTGTACATAAGGACCACAACTTCTTTATCCATTTTTCTCTTTCCTGGGATATTTAAGGTGTAACCAAGTGGAGGTTCTTGTCAACAGAGCAGCCCTAAATTTTGGGGTTCCTGTGTCTTGCTGATTTTTAGTTTTCCCAATTTATACGCCCATGAGTGGATGTGCCCTATGCTCCATAAGCTGAGTTTTGTAGATGTTTCAGGACACACCGTGCACTTCTCCAGAGTGGCTGTTGGCAATTTACATCCCGCCCATCAGCGTAGCCAGGCTCCCGTTTCTCCATGGCCTGTCCTGCATTTCTGGTTTTGACACTTTATTCAGCATGGCCCTTTTGACCGATGGGAAGCGAGACTTCTTTGTAGCGCTGATTTGCCTTTCCAGGTTGCTTGGTTGGCCAAAAAGGGCCTATGCGTTTTTTCCTGAATATATTCAGGAAAAAACGCATAGGCCCTTTTTGGCCAAGGGCATCATTGTCGAGGTTTTGCCGCTTTTCCTGTGCTTTAAAGGCGATTCGAATCTCCCTCCTGAAATCTGTTTCCTGCAATTCTGCCTTGCTTTCAAATCCTCTTCGTTTCCTTCCATCAATATATTTGTGGACGAGAGTCATCATTTATAAGTCTGCAGGTTTGTGAATTGCAGTGCCCCTGAGCGCCAATTTTCAACTCGCTTTCTTGGGCGCTGGCCGCAAAAGCGCAGGATTGCTTCAGGCCCTATTCTGGTCCCAGGCGGCATGCTGAGCCTGTGGTTAATTCTTCTTCTTGAGGGGAAAATAGAGTGACCTGTGCCTGTCCCAACACCTAGAGCTAGTCTCTCATTGGTTCCCCCTCTTCCCGTTCATCCTCAGGACAAATTGCAACCTGTACGGAACAGGAGGTTAAAGGTGCTGATTCTCCAAGGAGGGAGATTGCTAGTAAAGCGGCTGGAATGGCGAACCCGAGCACAAGGAGATGAGAAATGAGGTGCGTTTTAGAAACCTTTCACGATCACACGGTGTACCATCTTCTGGGTTTCTCATGAATGTTTTCGATGTAGGAAGATGCCCTTGAACCTGGAGATTTGGGACCCATGGGATGGGTACCACGCAGTATTACTTTATAGCCTCTGCGTTTGGTCACCCAACCTCACCAAACCTCTCAGCCCCAAGAGTGTCCACCCTTATGTCTCAATGAGCTGTGGGTCTAGATATGGTCAATCCAGGAGGCATCACAGCCCCTGAACGACTTTTTAAGAATTTCTCTCTCTTTCACTGTCTTTGTTTCACGGGTTTTTAAAAGTAATTGATATTTATTATGGGGTTTACCTGCTTTTCACTCCTGTGTTTTTGCCGCTTTACACCCACTTGACTCACTTACAGAGAGATATCAATGCATAGGTTTTAAGATTCTTACTAGTCAGATATATTCGTGGGCGGTGAATATGGGGTGTTGAGTCCAATTCATTGAGCAAGGAGTAGGTCTTGTCTATTACATATTGGGTTTATGGAACGGTATCTCAGATAATTTGAAACCCTTATTTTATGAATCACCCCACCTCACCTTTCCCGTTAAGCAGCCATAGTGTGTTTTCTAAACGTGTGACTCTATTCTGTTTTGTAATTCAGTTCAAGGGTAGCGGTTTTTACATTCCCTCTATAAGTCATATCTTATGATAAGTGTCTTTTCCTGTGTGACTTATTTCACTTAGAATCGTCGTACCTAAATCCACTCATCATGCTGCTACTAGCCTTATGACGTTGATTTCATGGCTGAGTGATATTCCATTGTACATAAGGACCACAACTTCTTTATCCATTTTTCTCTTTCCTGGGATATTTAAGGTGTAACCAAGTGGAGGTTCTTGTCAACAGAGCAGCCCTAAATTTTGGGGTGCCTGTGTCTTGCTGATTTTTAGTTTTCCCAATTTATAAGCCCATGAGTGGATGTGCCCTATGCTCCCTAAGCTGAGTTTTGTAGATGTTTCAGGACACACCGTGCACTTCTCCAGAGTGGCTGTTGGCAATTTACATCCCGCCCATCAGCGTAGCCAGGCTCCCGTTTCTCCATGGCCTGTCCTGCATTTCTGCTTTTGACACTTTATTCAGCATGGCCCTTTTGACCGATGGGAAGCGAGACTTCTTTGTAGCGCTGATTTGCCTTTCCAGGTTGCTTGGTTGGCCAAAAAGGGCCTATGCGTTTTTTCCTGAATATATTCAGGAAAAAACGCATAGGCCCTTTTTGGCCAAGGGCATCATTGTCGAGGTTTTGCCGCCTTTCCTGTGCTTTAAAGGCGATTCGAATCTCCCTCCTGAAATCTGTTTCCTGCAATTCTGCCTTGCTTTCAAATCCTCTTCGTTGCCTTCCCTCAATATATTTGTGGACGAGAGTCATCATTTATAAGTCTGCAGGTTTGTGAATTGCAGTGCCCCTGAGCGCCATTTTTCAACTCGCTTTCTTGGGCGCTGGCCGCAAAAGCGCAGGATTGCTTCAGGCCCTATTCTGGTCCCAGGCGGCATGCTGAGCCTGTGGTTAATTCTTCTTCTTGAGGGGAAAATAGAGTGACCTGTGCCTGTCCCAACACCTAGAGCTAGTCTCTCATTGGTTCCCCCTCTTCCCGTTCATCCTCAGGACAAATTGCAACCTGTACGGAACAGGAGGTTAAAGGTGCTGATTCTCCAAGGAGGGAGATTGCTAGTAAAGCGGTTGGAATGGCGAACCCGAGCACAAGGAGATGAGAAATGAGGTGCGTTTTAGAAACCTTTCCCGATCACACGGTGTACCATCTTCTGGGTTTCTCATGAATGTTTTCGATGTAGGAAGATGCCCTTGAACCTGGAGATTTGGGACCCATGGGATGGGTACCACGCAGTATTACTTTATAGGGTCTGCGTTTGGTCACCCAACCTCACCAAACCTCTCAGCCCCAAGAGTGTCCACCCTTATGTCTCAATCAGCTGTGGGTCTAGATATGGTCAATCCAGGTGGCATCACAGCCCCTGAACGACTTTTTAAGAATTTCTCTCTCTTTCACTGTCTTTGTTTCACGGGTTTTTAAAAGTAATTGATATTTATTATGGGGTTTACCTGCTTTTCACTCCTGTGTTTTTGCCGCTTTACACCCACTTGACTCACTTACAGAGAGATATCAATGCATAGGTTTTAAGATTCTTACTAGTCAGATATATTCGTGGGCGGTGAATAGGCGGTGTTGAGTCCAATTCATTGAGCAAGGAGTAGGTCTTGTCTATTACATATTGGGTTTATGGAACGGTATCTCAGATAATTTGAAACCCTTGTTTTATGCATCACCCCACCTCACCTTTCCCGTTAAGCAGCCATAGTGTGTTTTCTAAACGTGTGACTCTATTCTGTTTTGTAATTCAGTTCAAGGGTAGCGGTTTTTACATTCCCTCTATAAGTCATATCTTATGATAAGTGTCTTTTTCTGTGTGACTTATTTCACTTAGAATCGTCGTACCTAAATCCACTCATCATGCTGCTACTAGCCTTATGACGTTGATTTCATGGCTGAGTGATATTCCATTGTACATAAGGACCACAACTTCTTTATCCATTTTTCTCTTTCCTGGGATATTTAAGGTGTAATCAAGTGCAGGTTCTGGTCAACAGAGCAGCCCTAAATTTTGGGGTTCCTGTGTCTTGCTGATTTTTAGTTTTCCCAATTTATACGCCCATGAGTGGATGTGCCCTATGCTCCCTAAGCTGAGTTTTGTAGATGTTTCAGGACACACCGTGCACTTCTCCAGAGTGGCTGTTGGCAATTTACATCCCGCCCATCAGCGTAGCCAGGCTCCCGTTTCTCCATGGCCTGTCCTGCATTTCTGCTTTTGACACTTTATTCAGCATGGCCCTTTTGACCGATGGGAAGCGAGACTTCTTTGTAGCGCTGATTTGCCTTTCCAGGTTGCTTGGTTGGCCAAAAAGGGCCTATGCGTTTTTTCCTGAATATATTCAGGAAAAAACGCATAGGCCCTTTTTGGCCAAGGGCATCATTGTCGAGGTTTTGCCGCCTTTCCTGTGCTTTAAAGGCGATTCGAATCTCCCTCCTGAAATCTGTTTCCTGCAATTCTGCCTTGCTTTCTAATCCTCTTCGTTTCCTTCCATCAATATATTTGTGGACGAGAGTCATCATTTATAAGTCTGCAGGTTTGTGAATTGCAGTGCCCCTGAGCGCCATTTTTCAACTCGCTTTCTTGGGCGCTGGCCGCAAAAGCGCAGGATTGCTTCAGGCCCTATTCTGGTCGCAGGCGGCATGCTGAGCCTGTGGTTAATTCTTCTTCTTGAGGGGAAAATAGAGTGACCTGTGCCTGTCCCAACACCTAGAGCTAGTCTCTCATTGGTTCCCCCTCTTCCCGTTCATACTCAGGACAAATTGCAACCTGTACGGAACAGGAGGTTAAAGGTGCTGATTCTCCAAGGAGGGAGATTGCTAGTAAAGCGGCTGGAATGGCGAACCCGAGCACAAGGAGATGAGAAATGAGGTGCGTTTTAGAAACCTTTCCCGATCACACGGTGTACCATCTTCTGGGTTTCTCATGAATGTTTTCGATGTAGGAAGATGCCCTTGAACCTGGAGATTTGGGACCCATGGGATGGGTACCACGCAGTATTACTTTATAGGGTCTGCGTTTGGTCACCCAACCTCACCAAACCTCTCAGCCCCAAGAGTGTCCACCCTTATGTCTCAATCAGCTGTGGGTCTAGATGTGGTCAATCCAGGTGGCATCACAGCCCCTGAACGACTTTTTAAGAATTTCTCTCTCTTTCACTGTCTTTGTTTCACGGGTTTTTAAAAGTAATTGATATTTATAATGGGGTTTACCTGCTTTTCACTCCTGTGTTTTTGCCGCTTTACACCCACTTGACTCACTTACAGAGAGATATCAATGCATAGGTTTTAAGATTCTTACTATTCAGATATATTCGTGGGCGGTGAATAGGGGGTGTTGAGTCCAATTCATTGAGCAAGGAGTAGGTCTTGTCTATTACATATTGGGTTTATGGAACGGTATCTCAGATAATTTGAAACCCTTGTTTTATGCATCACCCCACCTCACCTTTCCCGTTAAGCAGCCATAGTGTGTTTTCTAAACGTGTGACTCTATTCTGTTTTGTAATTCAGTTCAAGGGTAGCGGTTTTTACATTCCCTCTATAAGTCATATCTTATGATAAGTGTCTTTTTCTGTGTGACTTATTTCACTTAGAATCGTCGTACCTAAATCCACTCATCATGCTGCTACTAGCCTTATGACGTTGATTTCATAGCTGAGTGATATTCCATTGTACATAAGGACCACAACTTCTTTATCCATTTTTCTCTTTCCTGGGATATTTAAGGTGTAACCAAGTGGAGGTTCTTGTCAACAGAGCAGCCCTAAATTTTGGGGTGCCTGTGTCTTGCTGATTTTTAGTTTTCCCAATTTATACGCCCATGAGTGGATGTGCCCTATGCTCCCTAAGCTGAGTTTTGTAGATGTTTCAGGACACACCGTGCACTTCTCCAGAGTGGCTGTTGGCAATTTACATCCCGCCCATCAGCGTAGCCAGGCTCCCGTTTCTCCATGGCCTGTCCTGCATTTCTGGTTTTGACACTTTATTCAGCATGGCCCTTTTGACCGATGGGAAGCGAGACTTCTTTGTAGCGCTGATTTGCCTTTCCAGGTTGCTTGGTTGGCCAAAAAGGGCCTATGCGTTTTTTCCTGAATATATTCAGGAAAAAACGCATAGGCCCTTTTTGGCCAAGGGCATCATTGTCGAGGTTTTGCCGCTTTTCCTGTGCTTTAAAGGCGATTCGAATCTCCCTCCTGAAATCTGTTTCCTGCAATTCTGCCTTGCTTTCAAATCCTCTTCGTTTCCTTCCATCAATATATTTGTGGACGAGAGTCATCATTTATAAGTCTGCAGGTTTGTGAATTGCAGTGCCCCTGAGCGCCACTTTTCAACTCGCTTTCTTGGGCGCTGGCCGCAAAAGCGCAGGATTGCTTCAGGCCCTATTCTGGTCCCAGGCGGCAGGCTGAGCCTGTGGTTAATTCTTCTTCCTGATGGGAAAATAGAGTGACCTCTGCCTGTCCCAACACCTAGAGCTAGTCTCTCATTGGTTCCCCCTCTTCCCTTTCATCCTCAGGACAAATTGCAACCTGTACGGAACAGGAGGTTAAAGGTGCTGATTCTCCAAGGAGGGAGATTGCTAGTAAAGCGGCTGGAATGGCGAACCCAAGCACAAGGAGATGAGAAATGAGGTGCGTTTTAGAAACCTTTCCCGATCACACGGTGTACCATCTTCTGGGTTTCTCATGAATGTTTTCGATGTAGGAAGATGCCCTTGAACCTGGAGATTTGGGACCCATGGGATGGGTACCACGCAGTATTACTTTATAGGGTCTGCGTTTGGTCACCAAACCTCACCAAACCTCTCAGCCCCAAGAGTGTCCACCCTTATGTCTCAATCAGCTGTGGGTCTAGATATGGTCAATCCAGGTGGCATCACAGCCCCTGAACGACTTTTTAAGAATTTCTCTCTCTTTCACTGTCTTTGTTTCACGGGTTTTTAAAAGTAATTGATATTTATAATGGGGTTTACCTGCTTTTCACTCCTGTGTTTTTGCCGCTTTACACCCACTTGACTCACTTACAGAGAGATATCAATGCATAGGTTTTAAGATTCTTACTATTCAGATATATTCGTGGGCGGTGAATAGGGGGTGTTGAGTCCAATTCATTGAGCAAGGAGTAGGTCTTGTCTATTACATATTGGGTTTATGGAACGGTATCTCAGATAATTTGAAACCCTTGTTTTATGCATCACCCCACCTCACCTTTCCCGTTAAGCAGCCATAGTGTGTTTTCTAAACGTGTGACTCTATTCTGTTTTGTAATTCAGTTCAAGGGTAGCGGTTTTTACATTCCCTCTATAAGTCATATCTTATGATAAGTGTCTTTTTCTGTGTGACTTATTTCACTTAGAATCGTCGTACCTAAATCCACTCATCATGCTGCTACTAGCCTTATGACGTTCATTTCATGGCTGAGTGATATTCCATTGTACATAAGGACCACAACTTCTTTATCCATTTTTCTCTTTCCTGGGATATTTAAGGTGTAACCAAGTGGAGGTTCTTGTCAACAGAGCAGACCTAAATTTTGGGGTGCCTGTGTCTTGCTGATTTTTAGTTTTCCCAATTTATACGCCCATGAGTGGATGTGCCCTATGCTCCCTAAGCTGAGTTTTGTAGATGTTTCAGGACACACCGTGCACTTCTCCAGAGTGGCTGTTGGCAATTTACATCCCGCCCATCAGCGTAGCCAGGCTCCCGTTTCTCCATGGCCTGTCCTGCATTTCTGCTTTTGACACTTTATTCAGCATGGCCCTTTTGACCGATGGGAAGCGAGACTTCTTTGTAGCGCTGATTTGCCTTTCCAGGTTGCTTGGTTGGCCAAAAAGGGCGTATGCGTTTTTTCCTGAATATATTCAGGAAAAAACGCATACGCCCTTTTTGCCCAAGGGCATCATTGTCGAGGTTTTGCCGCCTTTCCTGTGCTTTAAAGGCGATTCGAATCTCCCTCCTGAAATCTGTTTCCTGCAATTCTGCCTTGCTTTCAAATCCTCTTCGTTTCCTTCCATCAATATATTTGTGGACGAGAGTCATCATTTATAAGTCTGCAGGTTTGTGAATTGCAGTGCCCCTGAGCGCCATTTTTCAACTCGCTTTCTTGGGCGCTGGCCGCAAAAGCGCAGGATTGCTTCAGGCCCTATTCTGGTCCCAGGCGGCAGGCTGAGCCTGTGGTTAATTCTTCTTCCTGATGGGAAAATAGAGTGACCTCTGCCTGTCCCAACACCTAGAGCTAGTCTCTCATTGGTTCCCCCTCTTCCCTTTCATCCTCAGGACAAATTGCAAGCTGTACGGAACAGGAGGTTAAAGGTGCTGATTCTCCAAGGAGGGAGATTGCTAGTAAAGCGGCTGGAATGGCGAACCCAAGCACAAGGAGATGAGAAATGAGCTGCGTTTTAGAAACCTTTCCCGATCACACGGTGTACCATCTTCTGGGTTTCTCATGAATGTTTTCGATGTAGAAAGATGCCCTTGAACCTGGAGATTTGGGACCCATGGGATGGGTACCACGCAGTATTACTTTATAGGGTCTGCGTTTGGTCACCCAACCTCACCAAACCTCTCAGCCCCAAGAGTGTCCACCCTTATGTCTCAATCAGCTGTGGGTCTAGATGTGCTCAATCCAGGTGGCATCACAGCCCCTGAACGACTTTTTAAGAATTTCTCTCTCTTTCACTGTCTTTGTTTCACGGGTTTTTAAAAGTAATTGATATTTATAATGGGGTTTACCTGCTTTTCACTCCTGTGTTTTTGCCGCTTTACACCCACTTGACTCACTTACAGAGAGATATCAATGCATAGGTTTTAAGATTCTTACTATTCAGATATATTCGTGGGCGGTGAATAGGGGGTGTTGAGTCCAATTCATTGAGCAAGGAGTAGGTCTTGTCTATTACATATTGGGTTTATGGAACGGTATCTCAGATAATTTGAAACCCTTGTTTTATGAATCACCCCACCTCACCTTTCCCGTTAAGCAGCCATAGTGTGTTTTCTAAACGTGTGACTCTATTCTGTTTTGTAATTCAGTTCAAGGGTAGCGGTTTTTACATTCCCTCTATAAGTCATATCTTATGATAAGTGTCTTTTTCTGTGTGACTTATTTCACTTAGAATCGTCGTACCTAAATCCACTCATCATGCTGCTACTAGCCTTATGACGTTGATTTCATGGCTGAGTGATATTCCATTGTACATAAGGACCACAACTTCTTTATCCATTTTTCTCTTTCGTGAGATATTTAAGGTGTAACCAAGTGGAGGTTCTTGTCAACAGAGCAGCCCTAAATTTTGGGGTGCCTGTGTCTTGCTGATTTTTAGTTTTCCCAATTTATACGCCCATGAGTGGATGTGCCCTATGCTCCCTAAGCTGAGTTTTGTAGATGTTTCAGGACACACCGTGCACTTCTCCAGAGTGGCTGTTGGCAATTTACATCCCGCCCATCAGCGTAGCCAGGCTCCCGTTTCTCCATGGCCTGTCCTGCATTTCTGGTTTTGACACTTTATTCAGCATGGCCCTTTTGACCGATGGGAAGCGAGACTTCTTTGTAGCGCTGATTTGCCTTTCCAGGTTGCTTGGTTGGCCAAAAAGGGCGTATGCGTTTTTTCCTGAATATATTCAGGAAACAACGCATAGGCCCTTTTTGGCCAAGGGCATCATTGTCGAGGTTTTGCCGCTTTTCCTGTGCTTTAAAGGCGATTCGAATCTCCCTCCTGAAATCTGTTTCCTGCAATTCTGCCTTGCTTTCAAATCCTCTTCGTTTCCTTCCATCAATATATTTGTGGACGAGAGTCATCATTTATAAGTCTGCAGGTTTGTGAATTGCAGTGCCCCTGAGCGCCATTTTTCAACTCGCTTTCTTGGGCGCTGGCCGCAAAAGCGCAGGATTGCTTCAGGCCCTATTCTGGTCCCAGGCGGCATGCTGAGCCTGTGGTTAATTCTTCTTCTTGAGGGGAAAATAGAGTGACCTGTGCCTGTCCCAACACCTAGAGCTAGTCTCTCATTGGTTCCCCCTCTTCCCGTTCATCCTCAGGACAAATTGCAAGCTGTACGGAACAGGAGGTTAAAGGTGCTGATTCTCCAAGGAGGGAGATTGCTAGTAAAGCGGCTGGAATGGCGAACCCAAGCACAAGGAGATGAGAAATGAGGTGCGTTTTAGAAACCTTTCCCGATCACACGGTGTACCATCTTCTGGGTTTCTCATGAATGTTTTCGATGTAGGAAGATGCCCTTGAACCTGGAGATTTGGGACCCATGGGATGGGTACCACGCAGTATTACTTTATAGGGTCTGCGTTTGGTCACCCAACCTCACCAAACCTCTCAGCCCCAAGAGTGTCCACCCTTATGTCTCAATCAGCTGTGGGTCTAGATATGGTCAATCCAGGTGGCATCACAGCCCCTGAACGACTTTTTAAGAATTTCTCTCTCTTTCACTGTCTTTGTTTCACGGGTTTTTAAAAGTAATTGATATTTATTATGGGGTTTACCTGCTTTTCACTCCTGTGTTTTTGCCGCTTTACACCCACTTGACTCACTTACAGAGAGATATCAATGCATAGGTTTTAAGATTCTTACTAGTCAGATATATTCGTGGGCGGTGAATAGGCGGTGTTGAGTCCAATTCATTGAGCAAGGAGTAGGTCTTGTCTATTACATATTGGGTTTATGGAACGGTATCTCAGATAATTTGAAACCCTTGTTTTATGCATCACCCCACCTCACCTTTCCCGTTAAGCAGCCATAGTGTGTTTTCTAAACGTGTGACTCTATTCTGTTTTGTAATTCAGTTCAAGGGTAGCGGTTTTTACATTCCCTCTATAAGTCATATCTTATGATAACTGTCTTTTTCTGTGTGACTTATTTCACTTAGAATCGTCGTACCTAAATCCACTCATCATGCTGCTACTAGCCTTATGACGTTGATTTCATGGCTGAGTGATATTCCATTGTACATAAGGACCACAACTTCTTTATCCATTTTTCTCTTTCCTGGGATATTTAAGGTGTAATCAAGTGCAGGTTCTGGTCAACAGAGCAGCCCTAAATTTTGGGGTTCCTGTGTCTTGCTGATTTTTAATTTTCCCAATTTATACGCCCATGAGTGGATGTGCCCTATGCTCCCTAAGCTGAGTTTTGTAGATGTTTCAGGACACACCGTGCACTTCTCCAGAGTGGCTGTTGGCAATTTACATCCCGCCCATCAGCGTAGCCAGGCTCCCGTTTCTCCATGGCCTGTCCTGCATTTCTGCTTTTGACACTTTATTCAGCATGGCCCTTTTGACCGATGGGAAGCGAGACTTCTTTGTAGCGCTGATTTGCCTTTCCAGGTTGCTTGGTTGGCCAAAAAGGGCCTATGCGTTTTTTCCTGAATATATTCAGGAAAAAACGCATAGGCCCTTTTTGGCCAAGGGCATCATTGTCGAGGTTTTGCCGCCTTTCCTGTGCTTTAAAGGCGATTCGAATCTCCCTCCTGAAATCTGTTTCCTGCAATTCTGCCTTGCTTTCAAATCCTCTTCGTTTCCTTCCATCAATATATTTGTGGACGAGAGTCATCATTTATAAGTCTGCAGGTTTGTGAATTGCAGTGCCCCTGAGCGCCATTTTTCAACTCGCTTTCTTGGGCGCTGGCCGCAAAAGCGCAGGATTGCTTCAGGCCTTATTCTGGTCACAGGCGGCATGCTGAGCCTGTGGTTAATTCTTCTTCTTGAGGGGAAAATAGAGTGACCTGTGCCTGTCCCAACACCTAGAGCTAGTCTCTCATTGGTTCCCCCTCTTCCCGTTCATCCTCAGGACAAATTGCAACCTGTACGGAACAGGAGGTTAAAGGTGCTGATTCTCCAAGGAGGGAGATTGCTAGTAAAGCGGCTGGAATGGCGAACCCAAGCACAAGGAGATGAGAAATGAGGTGCGTTTTAG
The DNA here is from genome assembly GCF_965194825.1 of Balaenoptera physalus. Taxonomy (NCBI): domain Eukaryota; kingdom Metazoa; phylum Chordata; class Mammalia; order Artiodactyla; family Balaenopteridae; genus Balaenoptera; species Balaenoptera physalus. The sequence continues at coordinate 445,544 of NW_028126358.1, read as the reverse complement.
AAACCTTTCCCGATCACACGGTGTACCATCTTCTGGGTTTCTCATGAATGTTTGCGATGTAGGAAGATGCCCTTGAACCTGGAGATTTGGGACCCATGGGATGGGTACCACGCAGTATTACTTTATAGGGTCTGCGTTTGGTCACCCAACCTCACCAAACCTCTCAGCCCCAAGAGTGTCCACCCTTATGTCTCAATCAGCTGTGGGTCTAGATATGGTCAATCCAGGTGGCATCACAGCCCCTGAACGACTTTTTAAGAATTTCTCTCTCTTTCACTGTCTTTGTTTCACGGGTTTTTAAAAGTAATTGATATTTATTATGGGGTTTACCTGCTTTTCACTCCTGTGTTTTTGCCGCTTTACACCCACTTGACTCACTTACAGAGAGATATCAATGCATAGGTTTTAAGATTCTTACTAGTCAGATATATTCGTGGGCGGTGAATAGGCGGTGTTGAGTCCAATTCATTGAGCAAGGAGTAGGTCTTGTCTATTACATATTGGGTTTATGGAACGGTATCTCAGATAATTTGAAACCCTTGTTTTATGCATCACCCCACCTCACCTTTCCCGTTAAGCAGCCATAGTGTGTTTTCTAAACGTGTGACTCTATTCTGTTTTGTAATTCAGTTCAAGGGTAGCGGTTTTTACATTCCCTCTATAAGTCATATCTTATGATAAGTGTCTTTTTCTGTGTGACTTATTTCACTTAGAATCGTCGTACCTAAATCCACTCATCATGCTGCTACTAGCCTTATGACGTTGATTTCATGGCTGAGTGATATTCCATTGTACATAAGGACCACAACTTCTTTATCCATTTTTCTCTTTCCTGGGATATTTAAGGTGTAATCAAGTGCAGGTTCTGGTCAACAGAGCAGCCCTAAATTTTGGGGTTCCTGTGTCTTGCTGATTTTTAATTTTCCCAATTTATACGCCCATGAGTGGATGTGCCCTATGCTCCCTAAGCTGAGTTTTGTAGATGTTTCAGGACACACCGTGCACTTCTCCAGAGTGGCTGTTGGCAATTTACATCCCGCCCATCAGCGTAGCCAGGCTCCCGTTTCTCCATGGCCTGTCCTGCATTTCTGCTTTTGACACTTTATTCAGCATGGCCCTTTTGACCGATGGGAAGCGAGACTTCTTTGTAGCGCTGATTTGCCTTTCCAGGTTGCTTGGTTGGCCAAAAAGGGCCTATGCGTTTTTTCCTGAATATATTCAGGAAAAAACGCATAGGCCCTTTTTGGCCAAGGGCATCATTGTCGAGGTTTTGCCGCTTTTCCTGTGCTTTAAAGGCGATTCGAATCTCCCTCCTGAAATCTGTTTCCTGCAATTCTGCCTTGCTTTCAAATCCTCTTCGTTTCCTTCCATCAATATATTTGTGGACGAGAGTCATCATTTATAAGTCTGCAGGTTTGTGAATTGCAGTGCCCCTGAGGGCCATTTTTCAACTCGCTTTCTTGGGCGCTGGCCGCAAAAGCGCAGGATTGCTTCAGGCCCTATTCTGGTCCCAGGCGGCATGCTGAGCCTGTGGTTAATTCTTCTTCTTTAGGGGAAAATAGAGTGACCTGTGCCTGTCCCAACACCTAGAGCTAGTCTCTCATTGGTTCCCCCTCTTCCCGTTCATCCTCAGGACAAATTGCAACCTGTACGGAACAGGAGGTTAAAGGTGCTGATTCTCCAAGGAGGGAGATTGCTAGTAAAGCGGCTGGAATGGCGAACCCGAGCACAAGGAGATGAGAAATGAGGTGCGTTTTAGAAACCTTTCACGATCACACGGTGTACCATCTTCTGGGTTTCTCATGAATGTTTTCGATGTAGGAAGATGCCCTTGAACCTGGAGATTTGGGACCCATGGGATGGGTACCACGCAGTATTACTTTATAGCGTCTGCGTTTGGTCACCCAACCTCACCAAACCTCTCAGCCCCAAGAGTGTCCACCCTTATGTCTCAATCAGCTGTGGGTCTAGATATGGTCAATCCAGGTGGCATCACAGCCCCTGAACGACTTTTTAAGAATTTCTCTCTCTTTCACTGTCTTTGTTTCACGGGTTTTTAAAAGTAATTGATATTTATTATGGGGTTTACCTGCTTTTCACTCCTGTGTTTTTGCCGCTTTACACCCACTTGACTCACTTACAGAGAGATATCAATGCATAGGTTTTAAGATTCTTACTAGTCAGATATATTCGTGGGCGGTGAATAGGGGGTGTTGAGTCCAATTCATTGAGCAAGGAGTAGGTCTTGTCTATTACATATTGGGTTTATGGAACGGTATCTCAGATAATTTGAAACCCTTGTTTTATGAATCACCCCACCTCACCTTTCCCGTTAAGCAGCCATAGTGTGTTTTCTAAACGTGTGACTCTATTCTGTTTTGTAATTCAGTTCAAGGGTAGCGGTTTTTACATTCCCTCTATAAGTCATATCTTATGATAAGTGTCTTTTTCTGTGTGACTTATTTCACTTAGAATCGTCGTACCTAAATCCACTCATCATGCTGCTACTAGCCTTATGACGTTGATTTCATGGCTGAGTGATATTCCATTGTACATAAGGACCACAACTTCTTTATCCATTTTTCTCTTTCCTGGGATATTTAAGGTGTAACCAAGTGGAGGTTCTTGTCAACAGAGCAGCCCTAAATTTTGGGGTGCCTGTGTCTTGCTGATTTTTAGTTTTCCCAATTTATACGCCCATGAGTGGATGTGCCCTATCCTCCCTAAGCTGAGTTTTGTAGATGTTTCAGGACACACCGTGCACTTCTCCAGAGTGGCTGTTGGCAATTTACATCCCGCCCATCAGCGTAGCCAGGCTCCCGTTTCTCCATGGCCTGTCCTGCATTTCTGCTTTTGACACTTTATTCAGCATTGCCCTTTTGACCGATGGGAAGCGAGACTTCTTTGTAGCGCTGATTTGCCTTTCCAGGTTGCTTGGTTGGCCAAAAAGGGCGTATGCGTTTTTTCCTGAATATATTCAGGAAAAAACGCATAGGCCCTTTTTGGCCAAGGGCATCATTGTCGAGGTTTTGCCGCCTTTCCTGTGCTTTAAAGGCGATTCGAATCTCCCTCCTGAAATCTGTTTCCTGCAATTCTGCCTTGCTTTCAAATCCTCTTCGTTTCCTTCCATCAATATATTTGTGGACGAGAGTCATCATTTATAAGTCTGCAGGTTTGTGAATTGCAGTGCCCCTGAGCGCCATTTTTCAACTCGCTTTCTTGGGCGCTGGCCGCAAAAGCGCAGGATTGCTTCAGGCCCTATTCTGGTCCCAGGCGGCAGGCTGAGCCTGTGGTTAATTCTTCTTCCTGATGGGAAAATAGAGTGACCTCTGCCTGTCCCAACACCTAGAGCTAGTCTCTCATTGGTTCCCCCTCTTCCCGTTCATCCTCAGGACAAATTGCAACCTGTACGGAACAGGAGGTTAAAGGTGCTGATTCTCCAAGGAGGGAGATTGCTAGTAAAGCGGCTGGAATGGCGAACCCGAGCACAAGGAGATGAGAAATGAGGTGCGTTTTAGAAACCTTTCACGATCACACGGTGTACCATCTTCTGGGTTTCTCATGAATGTTTTCGATGTAGGAAGATGCCCTTGAACCTGGAGATTTGGGACCCATGGGATGGGTACCACGCAGTATTACTTTATAGCGTCTGCGTTTGGTCACCCAACCTCACCAAACCTCTCAGCCCCAAGAGTGTCCACCCTTATGTCTCAATCAGCTGTGGGTCTAGATATGGTCAATCCAGGTGGCATCACAGCCCCTGAACGACTTTTTAAGAATTTCTCTCTCTTTCACTGTCTTTGTTTCACGGGTTTTTAAAAGTAATTGATATTTATTATGGGGTTTACCTGCTTTTCACTCCTGTGTTTTTGCCGCTTTACACCCACTTGACTCACTTACAGAGAGATATCAATGCATAGGTTTTAAGATTCTTACTAGTCAGATATATTCGTGGGCGGTGAATAGGGGGTGTTGAGTCCAATTCATTGAGCAAGGAGTAGGTCTTGTCTATTACATATTGGGTTTATGGAACGGTATCTCAGATAATTTGAAACCCTTGTTTTATGAATCACCCCACCTCACCTTTCCCGTTAAGCAGCCATAGTGTGTTTTTTAAACGTGTGACTCTATTCTGTTTTGTAATTCAGTTCAAGGGTAGCGGTTTTTACATTCCCTCTATAAGTCATATCTTATGATAAGTGTCTTTTTCTGTGTGACTTATTTCACTTAGAATCGTCGTACCTAAATCCACTCATCATGCTGCTACTAGCCTTATGACGTTGATTTCATGGCTGAGTGATATTCCATTGTACATAAGGACCACAACTTCTTTATCCATTTTTCTCTTTCCTGGGATATTTAAGGTGTAACCAAGTGGAGGTTCTTGTCAACAGAGCAGCCCTAAATTTTGGGGTGCCTGTGTCTTGCTGATTTTTAGTTTTCCCAATTTATACGCCCATGAGTGGATGTGCCCTATGCTCCCTAAGCTGAGTTTTGTAGATGTTTCAGGACACACCGTGCACTTCTCCAGAGTGGCTGTTGGCAATTTACATCCCGCCCATCAGCGTAGCCAGGCTCCCGTTTCTCCATGGCCTGTCCTGCATTTCTGCTTTTGACACTTTATTCAGCATTGCCCTTTTGACCGATGGGAAGCGAGACTTCTTTGTAGCGCTGATTTGCCTTTCCAGGTTGCTTGGTTGGCCAAAAAGGGCGTATGCGTTTTTTCCTGAATATATTCAGGAAAAAACGCATACGCCCTTTTTGGCCAAGGGCATCATTGTCGAGGTTTTGCCGCCTTTCCTGTGCTTTAAAGGCGATTCGAATCTCCCTCCTGAAATCTGTTTCCTGCAATTCTGCCTTGCTTTCAAATCCTCTTCGTTTCCTTCCATCAATATATTTGTGGACGAGAGTCATCATTTATAAGTCTGCAGGTTTGTGAATTGCAGTGCCCCTGAGCGCCATTTTTCAACTCGCTTTCTTGGGCGCTGGCCACAAAAGCGCAGGATTGCTTCAGGCCCTATTCTGGTCCCAGGCGGCAGGCTGAGCCTGTGGTTAATTCTTCTTCCTGATGGGAAAATAGAGTGACCTCTGCCTGTCCCAACACCTAGAGCTAGTCTCTCATTGGTTCCCCCTCTTCCCGTTCATCCTCAGGACAAACTGCCACCTGTACGGAACAGGAGGTTAAAGGTGCTGATTCTCCAAGGAGGGAGATTGCTAGTAAAGCGGCTGGAATGGCGAACCCAAGCACAAGGAGATGAGAAATGAGGTGCGTTTTAGAAACCTTTCCCGATCACACGGTGTACCATCTTCTGGGTTTCTCATGAATGTTTTCGATGTAGGAAGATGCCCTTGAACCTGGAGATTTGGGACCCATGGGATGGGTACCACGCAGTATTACTTTATAGGGTCTGCGTTTGGTCACCCAACCTCACCAAACCTCTCAGCCCCAAGAGTGTCCACCCTTATGTCTCAATCAGCTGTGGGTCTAGATATGGTCAATCCAGGTGGCATCACAGCCCCTGAACGACTTTTTAAGAATTTCTCTCTCTTTCACTGTCTTTGTTTCACGGGTTTTTAAAAGTAATTGATATTTATTATGGGGTTTACCTGCTTTTCACTCCTGTGTTTTTGCCGCTTTACACCCACTTGACTCACTTACAGAGAGATATCAATGCATAGGTTTTAAGATTCTTACTAGTCAGATATATTCGTGGGCGGTGAATAGGCGGTGTTGAGTCCAATTCATTGAGCAAGGAGTAGGTCTTGTCTATTACATATTGGGTTTATGGAACGGTATCTCAGATAATTTGAAACCCTTGTTTTATGCATCACCCCACCTCACCTTTCCCGTTAAGCAGCCATAGTGTGTTTTCTAAACGTGTGACTCTATTCTGTTTTGTAATTCAGTTCAAGGGTAGCGGTTTTTACATTCCCTCTATAAGTCATATCTTATGATAAGTGTCTTTTTCTGTGTGACTTATTTCACTTAGAATCGTCGTACCTAAATCCACTCATCATGCTGCTACTAGCCTTATGACGTTGATTTCATGGCTGAGTGATATTCCATTGTACATAAGGACCACAACTTCTTTATCCATTTTTCTCTTTCCTGGGATATTTAAGGTGTAATCAAGTGCAGGTTCTGGTCAACAGAGCAGCCCTAAATTTTGGGGTTCCTGTGTCTTGCTGATTTTTAATTTTCCCAATTTATACGCCCATGAGTGGATGTGCCCTATGCTCCCTAAGCTGAGTTTTGTAGATGTTTCAGGACACACCGTGCACTTCTCCAGAGTGGCTGTTGGCAATTTACATCCCGCCCATCAGCGTAGCCAGGCTCCCGTTTCTCCATGGCCTGTCCTGCATTTCTGCTTTTGACACTTTATTCAGCATGGCCCTTTTGACCGATGGGAAGCGAGACTTCTTTGTAGCGCTGATTTGCCTTTCCAGGTTGCTTGGTTGGCCAAAAAGGGCCTATGCGTTTTTTCCTGAATATATTCAGGAAAAAACGCATAGGCCCTTTTTGGCCAAGGGCATCATTGTCGAGGTTTTGCCGCCTTTCCTGTGCTTTAAAGGCGATTCGAATCTCCCTCCTGAAATCTGTTTCCTGCAATTCTGCCTTGCTTTCAAATCCTCTTCGTTTCCTTCCATCAATATATTTGTGGACGAGAGTCATCATTTATAAGTCTGCAGGTTTGTGAATTGCAGTGCCCCTGAGCGCCATTTTTCAACTCGCTTTCTTGGGCGCTGGCCGCAAAAGCGCAGGATTGCTTCAGGCCTTATTCTGGTCACAGGCGGCATGCTGAGCCTGTGGTTAATTCTTCTTCTTGAGGGGAAAATAGAGTGACCTGTGCCTGTCCCAACACCTAGAGCTAGTCTCTCATTGGTTCCCCCTCTTCCCGTTCATCCTCAGGACAAATTGCAACCTGTACGGAACAGGAGGTTAAAGGTGCTGATTCTCCAAGGAGGGAGATTGCTAGTAAAGCGGCTGGAATGGCGAACCCAAGCACAAGGAGATGAGAAATGAGGTGCGTTTTAGAAACCTTTCCCGATCACACGGTGTACCATCTTCTGGGTTTCTCATGAATGTTTTCGATGTAGGAAGATGCCCTTGAACCTGGAGATTTGGGACCCATGGGATGGGTACCACGCAGTATTACTTTATAGGGTCTGCGTTTGGTCACCCAACCTCACCAAACCTCTCAGCCCCAAGAGTGTCCACCCTTATGTCTCAATCAGCTGTGGGTCTAGATATGGTCAATCCAGGTGGCATCACAGCCCCTGAACGACTTTTTAAGAATTTCTCTCTCTTTCACTGTCTTTGTTTCACGGGTTTTTAAAAGTAATTGATATTTATTATGGGGTTTACCTGCTTTTCACTCCTGTGTTTTTGCCGCTTTACACCCACTTGACTCACTTACAGAGAGATATCAATGCATAGGTTTTAAGATTCTTACTAGTCAGATATATTCGTGGGCGGTGAATAGGCGGTGTTGAGTCCAATTCATTGAGCAAGGAGTAGGTCTTGTCTATTACATATTGGGTTTATGGAACGGTATCTCAGATAATTTGAAACCCTTGTTTTATGCATCACCCCACCTCACCTTTCCCGTTAAGCAGCCATAGTGTGTTTTCTAAACGTGTGACTCTATTCTGTTTTGTAATTCAGTTCAAGGGTAGCGGTTTTTACATTCCCTCTATAAGTCATATCTTATGATAAGTGTCTTTTTCTGTGTGACTTATTTCACTTAGAATCGTCGTACCTAAATCCACTCATCATGCTGCTACTAGCCTTATGACGTTGATTTCATGGCTGAGTGATATTCCATTGTACATAAGGACCACAACTTCTTTATCCATTTTTCTCTTTCCTGGGATATTTAAGGTGTAATCAAGTGCAGGTTCTGGTCAACAGAGCAGCCCTAAATTTTGGGGTTCCTGTGTCTTGCTGATTTTTAATTTTCCCAATTTATACGCCCATGAGTGGATGTGCCCTATGCTCCCTAAGCTGAGTTTTGTAGATGTTTCAGGACACACCGTGCACTTCTCCAGAGTGGCTGTTGGCAATTTACATCCCGCCCATCAGCGTAGCCAGGCTCCCGTTTCTCCATGGCCTGTCCTGCATTTCTGCTTTTGACACTTTATTCAGCATGGCCCTTTTGACCGATGGGAAGCGAGACTTCTTTGTAGCGCTGATTTGCCTTTCCAGGTTGCTTGGTTGGCCAAAAAGGGCCTATGCGTTTTTTCCTGAATATATTCAGGAAAAAACGCATAGGCCCTTTTTGGCCAAGGGCATCATTGTCGAGGTTTTGCCGCCTTTCCTGTGCTTTAAAGGCGATTCGAATCTCCCTCCTGAAATCTGTTTCCTGCAATTCTGCCTTGCTTTCAAATCCTCTTCGTTTCCTTCCATCAATATATTTGTGGACGAGAGTCATCATTTATAAGTCTGCAGGTTTGTGAATTGCAGTGCCCCTGAGCGCCATTTTTCAACTCGCTTTCTTGGGCGCTGGCCGCAAAAGCGCAGGATTGCTTCAGGCCTTATTCTGGTCACAGGCGGCATGCTGAGCCTGTGGTTAATTCTTCTTCTTGAGGGGAAAATAGAGTGACCTGTGCCTGTCCCAACACCTAGAGCTAGTCTCTCATTGGTTCCCCCTCTTCCCGTTCATCCTCAGGACAAATTGCAACCTGTACGGAACAGGAGGTTAAAGGTGCTGATTCTCCAAGGAGGGAGATTGCTAGTAAAGCGGCTGGAATGGCGAACCCAAGCACAAGGAGATGAGAAATGAGGTGCGTTTTAGAAACCTTTCCCGATCACACGGTGTACCATCTTCTGGGTTTCTCATGAATGTTTTCGATGTAGGAAGATGCCCTTGAACCTGGAGATTTGGGACCCATGGGATGGGTACCACGCAGTATTACTTTATTGCGTCTGCGTTTGGTCACCCAACCTCACCAAACCTCTCAGCCCCAAGAGTGTCCACCCTTATGTCTCAATCAGCTGTGGGTCTAGATATGGTCAATCCAGGTGGCATCACAGCCCCTGAACGACTTTTTAAGAATTTCTCTCTCTTTCACTGTCTTTGTTTCACGGGTTTTTAAAAGTAATTGATATTTATTATGGGGTTTACCTGCTTTTCACTCCTGTGTTTTTGCCGCTTTACACCCACTTGACTCACTTACAGAGAGATATCAATGCATAGGTTTTAAGATTCTTACTAGTCAGATATATTCGTGGGCGGTGAATAGGCGGTGTTGAGTCCAATTCATTGAGCAAGGAGTAGGTCTTGTCTATTACATATTGGGTTTATGGAACGGTATCTCAGATAATTTGAAACCCTTGTTTTATGCATCACCCCACCTCACCTTTCCCGTTAAGCAGCCATAGTGTGTTTTCTAAACGTGTGACTCTATTCTGTTTTGTAATTCAGTTCAAGGGTAGCGGTTTTTACATTCCCTCTATAAGTCATATCTTATGATAAGTGTCTTTTTCTGTGTGACTTATTTCACTTAGAATCGTCGTACCTAAATCCACTCATCATGCTGCTACTAGCCTTATGACGTTGATTTCATGGCTGAGTGATATTCCATTGTACATAAGGACCACAACTTCTTTATCCATTTTTCTCTTTCCTGGGATATTTAAGGTGTAATCAAGTGCAGGTTCTGGTCAACAGAGCAGCCCTAAATTTTGGGGTTCCTGTGTCTTGCTGATTTTTAATTTTCCCAATTTATACGCCCATGAGTGGATGTGCCCTATGCTCCCTAAGCTGAGTTTTGTAGATGTTTCAGGACACACCGTGCACTTCTCCAGAGTGGCTGTTGGCAATTTACATCCCGCCCATCAGCGTAGCCAGGCTCCCGTTTCTCCATGGCCTGTCCTGCATTTCTGCTTTTGACACTTTATTCAGCATGGCCCTTTTGACCGATGGGAAGCGAGACTTCTTTGTAGCGCTGATTTGCCTTTCCAGGTTGCTTGGTTGGCCAAAAAGGGCCTATGCGTTTTTTCCTGAATATATTCAGGAAAAAACGCATAGGCCCTTTTTGGCCAAGGGCATCATTGTCGAGGTTTTGCCGCCTTTCCTGTGCTTTAAAGGCGATTCGAATCTCCCTCCTGAAATCTGTTTCCTGCAATTCTGCCTTGCTTTCAAATCCTCTTCGTTTCCTTCCATCAATATATTTGTGGACGAGAGTCATCATTTATAAGTCTGCAGGTTTGTGAATTGCAGTGCCCCTGAGCGCCATTTTTCAACTCGCTTTCTTGGGCGCTGGCCGCAAAAGCGCAGGATTGCTTCAGGCCTTATTCTGGTCACAGGCGGCATGCTGAGCCTGTGGTTAATTCTTCTTCTTGAGGGGAAAATAGAGTGACCTGTGCCTGTCCCAACACCTAGAGCTAGTCTCTCATTGGTTCCCCCTCTTCCCGTTCATCCTCAGGACAAATTGCAACCTGTACGGAACAGGAGGTTAAAGGTGCTGATTCTCCAAGGAGGGAGATTGCTAGTAAAGCGGCTGGAATGGCGAACCCAAGCACAAGGAGATGAGAAATGAGGTGCGTTTTAGAAACCTTTCCCGATCACACGGTGTACCATCTTCTGGGTTTCTCATGAATGTTTTCGATGTAGGAAGATGCCCTTGAACCTGGAGATTTGGGACCCATGGGATGGGTACCACGCAGTATTACTTTATAGCGTCTGCGTTTGGTCACCCAACCTCACCAAACCTCTCAGCCCAAAGAGTGTCCACCCTTATGTCTCAATCAGCTGTGGGTCTAGATATGGTCAATCCAGGTGGCATCACAGCCCCTGAACGACTTTTTAAGAATTTCTCTCTCTTTCACTGTCTTTGTTTCACGGGTTTTTAAAAGTAATTGATATTTATTATGGGGTTTACCTGCTTTTCACTCCTGTGTTTTTGCCGCTTTACACCCACTTGACTCACTTACAGAGAGATATCAATGCATAGGTTTTAAGATTCTTACTAGTCAGATATATTCGTGGGCGGTGAATAGGCGGTGTTGAGTCCAATTCATTGAGCAAGGAGTAGGTCTTGTCTATTACATATTGGGTTTATGGAACGGTATCTCAGATAATTTGAAACCCTTGTTTTATGCATCACCCCACCTCACCTTTCCCGTTAAGCAGCCATAGTGTGTTTTCTAAACGTGTGACTCTATTCTGTTTTGTAATTCAGTTCAAGGGTAGCGGTTTTTACATTCCCTCTATAAGTCATATCTTATGATAAGTGTCTTTTTCTGTGTGACTTATTTCACTTAGAATCGTCGTACCTAAATCCACTCATCATGCTGCTACTAGCCTTATGACGTTGATTTCATGGCTGAGTGATATTCCATTGTACATAAGGACCACAACTTCTTTATCCATTTTTCTCTTTCCTGGGATATTTAAGGTGTAACCAAGTGGAGGTTCTTGTCAACAGAGCAGCCCTAAATTTTGGGGTGCCTGTGTCTTGCTGATTTTTAGTTTTCCCAATTTATACGCCCATGAGTGGATGTGCCCTATGCTCCCTAAGCTGAGTTTTGTAGATGTTTCAGGACACACCGTGCACTTCTCCAGAGTGGCTGTTGGCAATTTACATCCCGCCCATCAGCGTAGCCAGGCTCCCGTTTCTCCATGGCCTGTCCTGCATTTCTGGTTTTGACACTTTATTCAGCATGGCCCTTTTGACCGATGGGAAGCGAGACTTCTTTGTAGCGCTGATTTGCCTTTCCAGGTTGCTTGGTTGGCCAAAAAGGGCCTATGCGTTTTTTCCTGAATATATTCAGGAAAAAACGCATAGGCCCTTTTTGGCCAAGGGCATCATTGTCGAGGTTTTGCCGCTTTTCCTGTGCTTTAAAGGCGATTCGAATCTCCCTCCTGAAATCTGTTTCCTGCAATTCTGCCTTGCTTTCAAATCCTCTTCGTTTCCTTCCATCAATATATTTGTGGACGAGAGTCATCATTTATAAGTCTGCAGGTTTGTGAATTGCAGTGCCCCTGAGCGCCATTTTTCAACTCGCTTTCTTGGGCGCTGGCCGCAAAAGCGCAGGATTGCTTCAGGCCCTATTCTGGTCCCAGGCGGCATGCTGAGCCTGTGGTTAATTCTTCTTCTTAAGGGGAAAATAGAGTGACCTGTGCCTGTCCCAACACCTAGAGCTAGTCTCTCATTGGTTCCCCCTCTTCCCGTTCATCCTCAGGACAAATTGCAACCTGTACGGAACAGGAGGTTAAAGGTGCTGATTCTCCAAGGAGGGAGATTGCTAGTAAAGCGGCTGGAATGGCGAACCCGAGCACAAGGAGATGAGAAATGAGGTGCGTTTTAGAAACCTTTCACGATCACACGGTGTACCATCTTCTGGGTTTCTCATGAATGTTTTCGATGTAGGAAGATGCCCTTGAACCTGGAGATTTGGGACCCATGGGATGGGTACCACGCAGTATTACTTTATAGGGTCTGCGTTTGGTCACCCAACCTCACCAAACCTCTCAGCCCCAAGAGTGTCCACCCTTATGTCTCAATCAGCTGTGGGTCTAGATATGGTCAATCCAGGTGGCATCACAGCCCCTGAACGACTTTTTAAGAATTTCTCTCTCTTTCACTGTCTTTGTTTCACGGGTTTTTAAAAGTAATTGATATTTATTATGGGGTTTACCTGCTTTTCACTCCTGTGTTTTTGCCGCTTTACACCCACTTGACTCACTTACAGAGAGATATCAATGCATAGGTTTTAAGATTCTTACTAGTCAGATATATTCGTGGGCGGTGAATAGGCGGTGTTGAGTCCAATTCATTGAGCAAGGAGTAGGTCTTGTCTATTACATATTGGGTTTATGGAACGGTATCTCAGATAATTTGAAACCCTTGTTTTATGCATCACCCCACCTCACCTTTCCCGTTAAGCAGCCATAGTGTGTTTTCTAAACGTGTGACTCTATTCTGTTTTGTAATTCAGTTCAAGGGTAGCGGTTTTTACATTCCCTCTATAAGTCATATCTTATGATAAGTGTCTTTTTCTGTGTGACTTATTTCACTTAGAATCGTCGTACCTAAATCCACTCATCATGCTGCTACTAGCCTTATGACGTTGATTTCATGGCTGAGTGATATTCCATTGTACATAAGGACCACAACTTCTTTATCCATTTTTCTCTTTCCTGGGATATTTAAGGTGTAATCAAGTGCAGGTTCTGGTCAACAGAGCAGCCCTAAATTTTGGGGTTCCTGTGTCTTGCTGATTTTTAATTTTCCCAATTTATACGCCCATGAGTGGATGTGCCCTATGCTCCCTAAGCTGAGTTTTGTAGATGTTTCAGGACACACCGTGCACTTCTCCAGAGTGGCTGTTGGCAATTTACATCCCGCCCATCAGCGTAGCCAGGCTCCCGTTTCTCCATGGCCTGTCCTGCATTTCTGCTTTTGACACTTTATTCAGCATGGCCCTTTTGACCGATGGGAAGCGAGACTTCTTTGTAGCGCTGATTTGCCTTTCCAGGTTGCTTGGTTGGCCAAAAAGGGCCTATGCGTTTTTTCCTGAATATATTCAGGAAAAAACGCATAGGCCCTTTTTGGCCAAGGGCATCATTGTCGAGGTTTTGCCGCCTTTCCTGTGCTTTAAAGGCGATTCGAATCTCCCTCCTGAAATCTGTTTCCTGCAATTCTGCCTTGCTTTCAAATCCTCTTCGTTTCCTTCCATCAATATATTTGTGGACGAGAGTCATCATTTATAAGTCTGCAGGTTTGTGAATTGCAGTGCCCCTGAGCGCCATTTTTCAACTCGCTTTCTTGGGCGCTGGCCGCAAAAGCGCAAGATTGCTTCAGGCCCTATTCTGGTCCCAGGCGGCATGCTGAGCCTGTGGTTAATTCTTCTTCTTTAGGGGAAAATAGAGTGACCTGTGCCTGTCCCAACACCTAGAGCTAGTCTCTCATTGGTTCCCCCTCTTCCCGTTCATCCTCAGGACAAATTGCAACCTGTACGGAACAGGAGGTTAAAGGTGCTGATTCTCCAAGGAGGGAGATTGCTAGTAAAGCGGCTGGAATGGCGAACCCGAGCACAAGGAGATGAGAAATGAGGTGCGTTTTAGAAACCTTTCACGATCACACGGTGTACCATCTTCTGGGTTTCTCATGAATGTTTTCGATGTAGGAAGATGCCCTTGAACCTGGAGATTTGGGACCCATGGGATGGGTACCACGCAGTATTACTTTATAGCGTCTGCGTTTGGTCACCCAACCTCACCAAACCTCTCAGCCCCAAGAGTGTCCACCCTTATGTCTCAATCAGCTGTGGGTCTAGATATGGTCAATCCAGGTGGCATCACAGCCCCTGAACGACTTTTTAAGAATTTCTCTCTCTTTCACTGTCTTTGTTTCACGGGTTTTTAAAAGTAATTGATATTTATTATGGGGTTTACCTGCTTTTCACTCCTGTGTTTTTGCCGCTTTACACCCACTTGACTCACTTACAGAGAGATATCAATGCATAGGTTTTAAGATTCTTACTAGTCAGATATATTCGTGGGCGGTGAATAGGGGGTGTTGAGTCCAATTCATTGAGCAAGGAGTAGGTCTTGTCTATTACATATTGGGTTTATGGAACGGTATCTCAGATAATTTGAAACCCTTGTTTTATGAATCACCCCACCTCACCTTTCCCGTTAAGCAGCCATAGTGTGTTTTTTAAACGTGTGACTCTATTCTGTTTTGTAATTCAGTTCAAGGGTAGCGGTTTTTACATTCCCTCTATAAGTCATATCTTATGATAAGTGTCTTTTTCTGTGTGACTTATTTCACTTAGAATCGTCGTACCTAAATCCACTCATCATGCTGCTACTAGCCTTATGACGTTGATTTCATGGCTGAGTGATATTCCATTGTACATAAGGACCACAACTTCTTTATCCATTTTTCTCTTTCCTGGGATATTTAAGGTGTAACCAAGTGGAGGTTCTTGTCAACAGAGCAGCCCTAAATTTTGGGGTGCCTGTGTCTTGCTGATTTTTAGTTTTCCCAATTTATACGCCCATGAGTGGATGTGCCCTATGCTCCCTAAGCTGAGTTTTGTAGATGTTTCAGGACACACCGTGCACTTCTCCAGAGTGGCTGTTGGCAATTTACATCCCGCCCATCAGCGTAGCCAGGCTCCCGTTTCTCCATGGCCTGTCCTGCATTTCTGCTTTTGACACTTTATTCAGCATTGCCCTTTTGACCGATGGGAAGCGAGACTTCTTTGTAGCGCTGATTTGCCTTTCCAGGTTGCTTGGTTGGCCAAAAAGGGCGTATGCGTTTTTTCCTGAATATATTCAGGAAAAAACGCATAGGCCCTTTTTGGCCAAGGGCATCATTGTCGAGGTTTTGCCGCCTTTCCTGTGCTTTAAAGGCGATTCGAATCTCCCTCCTGAAATCTGTTTCCTGCAATTCTGCCTTGCTTTCAAATCCTCTTCGTTTCCTTCCATCAATATATTTGTGGACGAGAGTCATCATTTATAAGTCTGCAGGTTTGTGAATTGCAGTGCCCCTGAGCGCCATTTTTCAACTCGCTTTCTTGGGCGCTGGCCGCAAAAGCGCAGGATTGCTTCAGGCCCTATTCTGGTCCCAGGCGGCAGGCTGAGCCTGTGGTTAATTCTTCTTCCTGATGGGAAAATAGAGTGACCTCTGCCTGTCCCAACACCTAGAGCTAGTCTCTCATTGGTTCCCCCTCTTCCCGTTCATCCTCAGGACAAACTGCCACCTGTACGGAACAGGAGGTTAAAGGTGCTGATTCTCCAAGGAGGGAGATTGCTAGTAAAGCGGCTGGAATGGCGAACCCAAGCACAAGGAGATGAGAAATGAGGTGCGTTTTAGAAACCTTTCCCGATCACACGGTGTACCATCTTCTGGGTTTCTCATGAATGTTTTCGATGTAGGAAGATGCCCTTGAACCTGGAGATTTGGGACCCATGGGATGGGTACCACGCAGTATTACTTTATAGGGTCTGCGTTTGGTCACCCAACCTCACCAAACCTCTCAGCCCCAAGAGTGTCCACCCTTATGTCTCAATCAGCTGTGGGTCTAGATATGGTCAATCCAGGTGGCATCACAGCCCCTGAACGACTTTTTAAGAATTTCTCTCTCTTTCACTGTCTTTGTTTCACGGGTTTTTAAAAGTAATTGATATTTATTATGGGGTTTACCTGCTTTTCACTCCTGTGTTTTTGCCGCTTTACACCCACTTGACTCACTTACAGAGAGATATCAATGCATAGGTTTTAAGATTCTTACTAGTCAGATATATTCGTGGGCGGTGAATAGGCGGTGTTGAGTCCAATTCATTGAGCAAGGAGTAGGTCTTGTCTATTACATATTGGGTTTATGGAACGGTATCTCAGATAATTTGAAACCCTTGTTTTATGCATCACCCCACCTCACCTTTCCCGTTAAGCAGCCATAGTGTGTTTTCTAAACGTGTGACTCTATTCTGTTTTGTAATTCAGTTCAAGGGTAGCGGTTTTTACATTCCCTCTATAAGTCATATCTTATGATAAGTGTCTTTTTCTGTGTGACTTATTTCACTTAGAATCGTCGTACCTAAATCCACTCATCATGCTGCTACTAGCCTTATGACGTTGATTTCATGGCTGAGTGATATTCCATTGTACATAAGGACCACAACTTCTTTATCCATTTTTCTCTTTCCTGGGATATTTAAGGTGTAATCAAGTGCAGGTTCTGGTCAACAGAGCAGCCCTAAATTTTGGGGTTCCTGTGTCTTGCTGATTTTTAATTTTCCCAATTTATACGCCCATGAGTGGATGTGCCCTATGCTCCCTAAGCTGAGTTTTGTAGATGTTTCAGGACACACCGTGCACTTCTCCAGAGTGGCTGTTGGCAATTTACATCCCGCCCATCAGCGTAGCCAGGCTCCCGTTTCTCCATGGCCTGTCCTGCATTTCTGCTTTTGACACTTTATTCAGCATGGCCCTTTTGACCGATGGGAAGCGAGACTTCTTTGTAGCGCTGATTTGCCTTTCCAGGTTGCTTGGTTGGCCAAAAAGGGCCTATGCGTTTTTTCCTGAATATATTCAGGAAAAAACGCATAGGCCCTTTTTGGCCAAGGGCATCATTGTCGAGGTTTTGCCGCTTTTCCTGTGCTTTAAAGGCGATTCGAATCTCCCTCCTGAAATCTGTTTCCTGCAATTCTGCCTTGCTTTCAAATCCTCTTCGTTTCCTTCCATCAATATATTTGTGGACGAGAGTCATCATTTATAAGTCTGCAGGTTTGTGAATTGCAGTGCCCCTGAGCGCCATTTTTCAACTCGCTTTCTTGGGCGCTGGCCGCAAAAGCGCAGGATTGCTTCAGGCCCTATTCTGGTCCCAGGCGGCATGCTGAGCCTGTGGTTAATTCTTCTTCTTAAGGGGAAAATAGAGTGACCTGTGCCTGTCCCAACACCTAGAGCTAGTCTCTCATTGGTTCCCCCTCTTCCCGTTCATCCTCAGGACAAATTGCAACCTGTACGGAACAGGAGGTTAAAGGTGCTGATTCTCCAAGGAGGGAGATTGCTAGTAAAGCGGCTGGAATGGCGAACCCGAGCACAAGGAGATGAGAAATGAGGTGCGTTTTAGAAACCTTTCACGATCACACGGTGTACCATCTTCTGGGTTTCTCATGAATGTTTTCGATGTAGGAAGATGCCCTTGAACCTGGAGATTTGGGACCCATGGGATGGGTACCACGCAGTATTACTTTATAGGGTCTGCGTTTGGTCACCCAACCTCACCAAACCTCTCAGCCCCAAGAGTGTCCACCCTTATGTCTCAATCAGCTGTGGGTCTAGATATGGTCAATCCAGGTGGCATCACAGCCCCTGAACGACTTTTTAAGAATTTCTCTCTCTTTCACTGTCTTTGTTTCACGGGTTTTTAAAAGTAATTGATATTTATTATGGGGTTTACCTGCTTTTCACTCCTGTGTTTTTGCCGCTTTACACCCACTTGACTCACTTACAGAGAGATATCAATGCATAGGTTTTAAGATTCTTACTAGTCAGATATATTCGTGGGCGGTGAATAGGCGGTGTTGAGTCCAATTCATTGAGCAAGGAGTAGGTCTTGTCTATTACATATTGGGTTTATGGAACGGTATCTCAGATAATTTGAAACCCTTGTTTTATGCATCACCCCACCTCACCTTTCCCGTTAAGCAGCCATAGTGTGTTTTCTAAACGTGTGACTCTATTCTGTTTTGTAATTCAGTTCAAGGGTAGCGGTTTTTACATTCCCTCTATAAGTCATATCTTATGATAAGTGTCTTTTTCTGTGTGACTTATTTCACTTAGAATCGTCGTACCTAAATCCACTCATCATGCTGCTACTAGCCTTATGACGTTGATTTCATGGCTGAGTGATATTCCATTGTACATAAGGACCACAACTTCTTTATCCATTTTTCTCTTTCCTGGGATATTTAAGGTGTAATCAAGTGCAGGTTCTGGTCAACAGAGCAGCCCTAAATTTTGGGGTTCCTGTGTCTTGCTGATTTTTAATTTTCCCAATTTATACGCCCATGAGTGGATGTGCCCTATGCTCCCTAAGCTGAGTTTTTTAGATGTTTCAGGACACACCGTGCACTTCTCCAGAGTGGCTGTTGGCAATTTACATCCCGCCCATCAGCGTAGCCAGGCTCCCGTTTCTCCATGGCCTGTCCTGCATTTCTGCTTTTGACACTTTATTCAGCATGGCCCTTTTGACCGATGGGAAGCGAGACTTCTTTGTAGCGCTGATTTGCCTTTCCAGGTTGCTTGGTTGGCCAAAAAGGGCCTATGCGTTTTTTCCTGAATATATTCAGGAAAAAACGCATAGGCCCTTTTTGGCCAAGGGCATCATTGTCGAGGTTTTGCCGCCTTTCCTGTGCTTTAAAGGCGATTCGAATCTCCCTCCTGAAATCTGTTTCCTGCAATTCTGCCTTGCTTTCAAATCCTCTTCGTTTCCTTCCATCAATATATTTGTGGACGAGAGTCATCATTTATAAGTCTGCAGGTTTGTGAATTGCAGTGCCCCTGAGCGCCATTTTTCAACTCGCTTTCTTGGGCGCTGGCCGCAAAAGCGCAGGATTGCTTCAGGCCCTATTCTGGTCCCAGGCGGCATGCTGAGCCTGTGGTTAATTCTTCTTCTTTAGGGGAAAATAGAGTGACCTGTGCCTGTCCCAACACCTAGAGCTAGTCTCTCATTGGTTCCCCCTCTTCCCGTTCATCCTCAGGACAAATTGCAACCTGTACGGAACAGGAGGTTAAAGGTGCTGATTCTCCAAGGAGGGAGATTGCTAGTAAAGCGGCTGGAATGGCGAACCCGAGCACAAGGAGATGAGAAATGAGGTGCGTTTTAGAAACCTTTCACGATCACACGGTGTACCATCTTCTGGGTTTCTCATGAATGTTTTCGATGTAGGAAGATGCCCTTGAACCTGGAGATTTGGGACCCATGGGATGGGTACCACGCAGTATTACTTTATAGCGTCTGCGTTTGGTCACCCAACCTCACCAAACCTCTCAGCCCCAAGAGTGTCCACCCTTATGTCTCAATCAGCTGTGGGTCTAGATATGGTCAATCCAGGTGGCATCACAGCCCCTGAACGACTTTTTAAGAATTTCTCTCTCTTTCACTGTCTTTGTTTCACGGGTTTTTAAAAGTAATTGATATTTATTATGGGGTTTACCTGCTTTTCACTCCTGTGTTTTTGCCGCTTTACACCCACTTGACTCACTTACAGAGAGATATCAATGCATAGGTTTTAAGATTCTTACTAGTCAGATATATTCGTGGGCGGTGAATAGGGGGTGTTGAGTCCAATTCATTGAGCAAGGAGTAGGTCTTGTCTATTACATATTGGGTTTATGGAACGGTATCTCAGATAATTTGAAACCCTTGTTTTATGAATCACCCCACCTCACCTTTCCCGTTAAGCAGCCATAGTGTGTTTTTTAAACGTGTGACTCTATTCTGTTTTGTAATTCAGTTCAAGGGTAGCGGTTTTTACATTCCCTCTATAAGTCATATCTTATGATAAGTGTCTTTTTCTGTGTGACTTATTTCACTTAGAATCGTCGTACCTAAATCCACTCATCATGCTGCTACTAGCCTTATGACGTTGATTTCATGGCTGAGTGATATTCCATTGTACATAAGGACCACAACTTCTTTATCCATTTTTCTCTTTCCTGGGATATTTAAGGTGTAACCAAGTGGAGGTTCTTGTCAACAGAGCAGCCCTAAATTTTGGGGTGCCTGTGTCTTGCTGATTTTTAGTTTTCCCAATTTATACGCCCATGAGTGGATGTGCCCTATGCTCCCTAAGCTGAGTTTTGTAGATGTTTCAGGACACACCGTGCACTTCTCCAGAGTGGCTGTTGGCAATTTACATCCCGCCCATCAGCGTAGCCAGGCTCCCGTTTCTCCATGGCCTGTCCTGCATTTCTGCTTTTGACACTTTATTCAGCATTGCCCTTTTGACCGATGGGAAGCGAGACTTCTTTGTAGCGCTGATTTGCCTTTCCAGGTTGCTTGGTTGGCCAAAAAGGGCGTATGCGTTTTTTCCTGAATATATTCAGGAAAAAACGCATAGGCCCTTTTTGGCCAAGGGCATCATTGTCGAGGTTTTGCCGCCTTTCCTGTGCTTTAAAGGCGATTCGAATCTCCCTCCTGAAATCTGTTTCCTGCAATTCTGCCTTGCTTTCAAATCCTCTTCGTTTCCTTCCATCAATATATTTGTGGACGAGAGTCATCATTTATAAGTCTGCAGGTTTGTGAATTGCAGTGCCCCTGAGCGCCATTTTTCAACTCGCTTTCTTGGGCGCTGGCCGCAAAAGCGCAGGATTGCTTCAGGCCCTATTCTGGTCCCAGGCGGCAGGCTGAGCCTGTGGTTAATTCTTCTTCCTGATGGGAAAATAGAGTGACCTCTGCCTGTCCCAACACCTAGAGCTAGTCTCTCATTGGTTCCCCCTCTTCCCGTTCATCCTCAGGACAAACTGCCACCTGTACGGAACAGGAGGTTAAAGGTGCTGATTCTCCAAGGAGGGAGATTGCTAGTAAAGCGGCTGGAATGGCGAACCCAAGCACAAGGAGATGAGAAATGAGGTGCGTTTTAGAAACCTTTCCCGATCACACGGTGTACCATCTTCTGGGTTTCTCATGAATGTTTTCGATGTAGGAAGATGCCCTTGAACCTGGAGATTTGGGACCCATGGGATGGGTACCACGCAGTATTACTTTATAGGGTCTGCGTTTGGTCACCCAACCTCACCAAACCTCTCAGCCCCAAGAGTGTCCACCCTTATGTCTCAATCAGCTGTGGGTCTAGATATGGTCAATCCAGGTGGCATCACAGCCCCTGAACGACTTTTTAAGAATTTCTCTCTCTTTCACTGTCTTTGTTTCACGGGTTTTTAAAAGTAATTGATATTTATTATGGGGTTTACCTGCTTTTCACTCCTGTGTTTTTGCCGCTTTACACCCACTTGACTCACTTACAGAGAGATATCAATGCATAGGTTTTAAGATTCTTACTAGTCAGATATATTCGTGGGCGGTGAATAGGCGGTGTTGAGTCCAATTCATTGAGCAAGGAGTAGGTCTTGTCTATTACATATTGGGTTTATGGAACGGTATCTCAGATAATTTGAAACCCTTGTTTTATGCATCACCCCACCTCACCTTTCCCGTTAAGCAGCCATAGTGTGTTTTCTAAACGTGTGACTCTATTCTGTTTTGTAATTCAGTTCAAGGGTAGCGGTTTTTACATTCCCTCTATAAGTCATATCTTATGATAAGTGTCTTTTTCTGTGTGACTTATTTCACTTAGAATCGTCGTACCTAAATCCACTCATCATGCTGCTACTAGCCTTATGACGTTGATTTCATGGCTGAGTGATATTCCATTGTACATAAGGACCACAACTTCTTTATCCATTTTTCTCTTTCCTGGGATATTTAAGGTGTAACCAAGTGGAGGTTCTTGTCAACAGAGCAGCCCTAAATTTTGGGGTGCCTGTGTCTTGCTGATTTTTAGTTTTCCCAATTTATACGCCCATGAGTGGATGTGCCCTATGCTCCCT
The DNA here is from genome assembly GCF_965194825.1 of Balaenoptera physalus. Classification (NCBI taxonomy): domain Eukaryota; kingdom Metazoa; phylum Chordata; class Mammalia; order Artiodactyla; family Balaenopteridae; genus Balaenoptera; species Balaenoptera physalus. The sequence continues at coordinate 423,470 of NW_028126358.1, read as the reverse complement.
AAGCTGAGTTTTGTAGATGTTTCAGGACACACCGTGCACTTCTCCAGAGTGGCTGTTGGCAATTTACATCCCGCCCATCAGCGTAGCCAGGCTCCCGTTTCTCCATGGCCTGTCCTGCATTTCTGGTTTTGACACTTTATTCAGCATGGCCCTTTTGACCGATGGGAAGCGAGACTTCTTTGTAGCGCTGATTTGCCTTTCCAGGTTGCTTGGTTGGCCAAAAAGGGCCTATGCGTTTTTTCCTGAATATATTCAGGAAAAAAGGCATAGGCCCTTTTTGGCCAAGGGCATCATTGTCGAGGTTTTGCCGCTTTTCCTGTGCTTTAAAGGCGATTCGAATCTCCCTCCTGAAATCTGTTTCCTGCAATTCTGCCTTGCTTTCAAATCCTCTTCGTTTCCTTCCATCAATATATTTGTGGACGAGAGTCATCATTTATAAGTCTGCAGGTTTGTGAATTGCAGTGCCCCTGAGGGCCATTTTTCAACTCGCTTTCTTGGGCGCTGGCCGCAAAAGCGCAGGATTGCTTCAGGCCCTATTCTGGTCCCAGGCGGCATGCTGAGCCTGTGGTTAATTCTTCTTCTTTAGGGGAAAATAGAGTGACCTGTGCCTGTCCCAACACCTAGAGCTAGTCTCTCATTGGTTCCCCCTCTTCCCGTTCATCCTCAGGACAAATTGCAACCTGTACGGAACAGGAGGTTAAAGGTGCTGATTCTCCAAGGAGGGAGATTGCTAGTAAAGCGGCTGGAATGGCGAACCCGAGCACAAGGAGATGAGAAATGAGGTGCGTTTTAGAAACCTTTCACGATCACACGGTGTACCATCTTCTGGGTTTCTCATGAATGTTTTCGATGTAGGAAGATGCCCTTGAACCTGGAGATTTGGGACCCATGGGATGGGTACCACGCAGTATTACTTTATAGCGTCTGCGTTTGGTCACCCAACCTCACCAAACCTCTCAGCCCCAAGAGTGTCCACCCTTATGTCTCAATCAGCTGTGGGTCTAGATATGGTCAATCCAGGTGGCATCACAGCCCCTGAACGACTTTTTAAGAATTTCTCTCTCTTTCACTGTCTTTGTTTCACGGGTTTTTAAAAGTAATTGATATTTATTATGGGGTTTACCTGCTTTTCACTCCTGTGTTTTTGCCGCTTTACACCCACTTGACTCACTTACAGAGAGATATCAATGCATAGGTTTTAAGATTCTTACTAGTCAGATATATTCGTGGGCGGTGAATAGGGGGTGTTGAGTCCAATTCATTGAGCAAGGAGTAGGTCTTGTCTATTACATATTGGGTTTATGGAACGGTATCTCAGATAATTTGAAACCCTTGTTTTATGAATCACCCCACCTCACCTTTCCCGTTAAGCAGCCATAGTGTGTTTTTTAAACGTGTGACTCTATTCTGTTTTGTAATTCAGTTCAAGGGTAGCGGTTTTTACATTCCCTCTATAAGTCATATCTTATGATAAGTGTCTTTTTCTGTGTGACTTATTTCACTTAGAATCGTCGTACCTAAATCCACTCATCATGCTGCTACTAGCCTTATGACGTTGATTTCATGGCTGAGTGATATTCCATTGTACATAAGGACCACAACTTCTTTATCCATTTTTCTCTTTCCTGGGATATTTAAGGTGTAACCAAGTGGAGGTTCTTGTCAACAGAGCAGCCCTAAATTTTGGGGTGCCTGTGTCTTGCTGATTTTTAGTTTTCCCAATTTATACGCCCATGAGTGGATGTGCCCTATGCTCCCTAAGCTGAGTTTTGTAGATGTTTCAGGACACACCGTGCACTTCTCCAGAGTGGCTGTTGGCAATTTACATCCCGCCCATCAGCGTAGCCAGGCTCCCGTTTCTCCATGGCCTGTCCTGCATTTCTGCTTTTGACACTTTATTCAGCATTGCCCTTTTGACCGATGGGAAGCGAGACTTCTTTGTAGCGCTGATTTGCCTTTCCAGGTTGCTTGGTTGGCCAAAAAGGGCGTATGCGTTTTTTCCTGAATATATTCAGGAAAAAACGCATAGGCCCTTTTTGGCCAAGGGCATCATTGTCGAGGTTTTGCCGCCTTTCCTGTGCTTTAAAGGCGATTCGAATCTCCCTCCTGAAATCTGTTTCCTGCAATTCTGCCTTGCTTTCAAATCCTCTTCGTTTCCTTCCATCAATATATTTGTGGACGAGAGTCATCATTTATAAGTCTGCAGGTTTGTGAATTGCAGTGCCCCTGAGCGCCATTTTTCAACTCGCTTTCTTGGGCGCTGGCCGCAAAAGCGCAGGATTGCTTCAGGCCCTATTCTGGTCCCAGGCGGCAGGCTGAGCCTGTGGTTAATTCTTCTTCCTGATGGGAAAATAGAGTGACCTCTGCCTGTCCCAACACCTAGAGCTAGTCTCTCATTGGTTCCCCCTCTTCCCGTTCATCCTCAGGACAAATTGCCACCTGTACGGAACAGGAGGTTAAAGGTGCTGATTCTCCAAGGAGGGAGATTGCTAGTAAAGCGGCTGGAATGGCGAACCCAAGCACAAGGAGATGAGAAATGAGGTGCGTTTTAGAAACCTTTCCCGATCACACGGTGTACCATCTTCTGGGTTTCTCATGAATGTTTTCGATGTAGGAAGATGCCCTTGAACCTGGAGATTTGGGACCCATGGGATGGGTACCACGCAGTATTACTTTATAGGGTCTGCGTTTGGTCACCCAACCTCACCAAACCTCTCAGCCCCAAGAGTGTCCACCCTTATGTCTCAATCAGCTGTGGGTCTAGATATGGTCAATCCAGGTGGCATCACAGCCCCTGAACGACTTTTTAAGAATTTCTCTCTCTTTCACTGTCTTTGTTTCACGGGTTTTTAAAAGTAATTGATATTTATTATGGGGTTTACCTGCTTTTCACTCCTGTGTTTTTGCCGCTTTACACCCACTTGACTCACTTACAGAGAGATATCAATGCATAGGTTTTAAGATTCTTACTAGTCAGATATATTCGTGGGCGGTGAATAGGCGGTGTTGAGTCCAATTCATTGAGCAAGGAGTAGGTCTTGTCTATTACATATTGGGTTTATGGAACGGTATCTCAGATAATTTGAAACCCTTGTTTTATGCATCACCCCACCTCACCTTTCCCGTTAAGCAGCCATAGTGTGTTTTCTAAACGTGTGACTCTATTCTGTTTTGTAATTCAGTTCAAGGGTAGCGGTTTTTACATTCCCTCTATAAGTCATATCTTATGATAAGTGTCTTTTTCTGTGTGACTTATTTCACTTAGAATCGTCGTACCTAAATCCACTCATCATGCTGCTACTAGCCTTATGACGTTGATTTCATGGCTGAGTGATATTCCATTGTACATAAGGACCACAACTTCTTTATCCATTTTTCTCTTTCCTGGGATATTTAAGGTGTAACCAAGTGGAGGTTCTTGTCAACAGAGCAGCCCTAAATTTTGGGGTGCCTGTGTCTTGCTGATTTTTAGTTTTCCCAATTTATACGCCCATGAGTGGATGTGCCCTATGCTCCCTAAGCTGAGTTTTGTAGATGTTTCAGGACACACCGTGCACTTCTCCAGAGTGGCTGTTGGCAATTTACATCCCGCCCATCAGCGTAGCCAGGCTCCCGTTTCTCCATGGCCTGTCCTGCATTTCTGGTTTTGACACTTTATTCAGCATGGCCCTTTTGACCGATGGGAAGCGAGACTTCTTTGTAGCGCTGATTTGCCTTTCCAGGTTGCTTGGTTGGCCAAAAAGGGCCTATGCGTTTTTTCCTGAATATATTCAGGAAAAAACGCATAGGCCCTTTTTGGCCAAGGGCATCATTGTCGAGGTTTTGCCGCTTTTCCTGTGCTTTAAAGGCGATTCGAATCTCCCTCCTGAAATCTGTTTCCTGCAATTCTGCCTTGCTTTCAAATCCTCTTCGTTTCCTTCCATCAATATATTTGTGGACGAGAGTCATCATTTATAAGTCTGCAGGTTTGTGAATTGCAGTGCCCCTGAGGGCCATTTTTCAACTCGCTTTCTTGGGCGCTGGCCGCAAAAGCGCAGGATTGCTTCAGGCCCTATTCTGGTCCCAGGCGGCATGCTGAGCCTGTGGTTAATTCTTCTTCTTTAGGGGAAAATAGAGTGACCTGTGCCTGTCCCAACACCTAGAGCTAGTCTCTCATTGGTTCCCCCTCTTCCCGTTCATCCTCAGGACAAATTGCAACCTGTACGGAACAGGAGGTTAAAGGTGCTGATTCTCCAAGGAGGGAGATTGCTAGTAAAGCGGCTGGAATGGCGAACCCGAGCACAAGGAGATGAGAAATGAGGTGCGTTTTAGAAACCTTTCACGATCACACGGTGTACCATCTTCTGGGTTTCTCATGAATGTTTTCGATGTAGGAAGATGCCCTTGAACCTGGAGATTTGGGACCCATGGGATGGGTACCACGCAGTATTACTTTATAGCGTCTGCGTTTGGTCACCCAACCTCACCAAACCTCTCAGCCCCAAGAGTGTCCACCCTTATGTCTCAATCAGCTGTGGGTCTAGATATGGTCAATCCAGGTGGCATCACAGCCCCTGAACGACTTTTTAAGAATTTCTCTCTCTTTCACTGTCTTTGTTTCACGGGTTTTTAAAAGTAATTGATATTTATTATGGGGTTTACCTGCTTTTCACTCCTGTGTTTTTGCCGCTTTACACCCACTTGACTCACTTACAGAGAGATATCAATGCATAGGTTTTAAGATTCTTACTAGTCAGATATATTCGTGGGCGGTGAATAGGGGGTGTTGAGTCCAATTCATTGAGCAAGGAGTAGGTCTTGTCTATTACATATTGGGTTTATGGAACGGTATCTCAGATAATTTGAAACCCTTGTTTTATGAATCACCCCACCTCACCTTTCCCGTTAAGCAGCCATAGTGTGTTTTTTAAACGTGTGACTCTATTCTGTTTTGTAATTCAGTTCAAGGGTAGCGGTTTTTACATTCCCTCTATAAGTCATATCTTATGATAAGTGTCTTTTTCTGTGTGACTTATTTCACTTAGAATCGTCGTACCTAAATCCACTCATCATGCTGCTACTAGCCTTATGACGTTGATTTCATGGCTGAGTGATATTCCATTGTACATAAGGACCACAACTTCTTTATCCATTTTTCTCTTTCCTGGGATATTTAAGGTGTAACCAAGTGGAGGTTCTTGTCAACAGAGCAGCCCTAAATTTTGGGGTGCCTGTGTCTTGCTGATTTTTAGTTTTCCCAATTTATACGCCCATGAGTGGATGTGCCCTATGCTCCCTAAGCTGAGTTTTGTAGATGTTTCAGGACACACCGTGCACTTCTCCAGAGTGGCTGTTGGCAATTTACATCCCGCCCATCAGCGTAGCCAGGCTCCCGTTTCTCCATGGCCTGTCCTGCATTTCTGCTTTTGACACTTTATTCAGCATGGCCCTTTTGACCGATGGGAAGCGAGACTTCTTTGTAGCGCTGATTTGCCTTTCCAGGTTGCTTGGTTGGCCAAAAAGGGCGTATGCGTTTTTTCCTGAATATATTCAGGAAACAACGCATAGGCCCTTTTTGGCCAAGGGCATCATTGTCGAGGTTTTGCCGCTTTTCCTGTGCTTTAAAGGCGATTCGAATCTCCCTCCTGAAATCTGTTTCCTGCAATTCTGCCTTGCTTTCAAATCCTCTTCGTTTCCTTCCATCAATATATTTGTGGACGAGAGTCATCATTTATAAGTCTGCAGGTTTGTGAATTGCAGTGCCCCTGAGCGCCATTTTTCAACTCGCTTTCTTGGGCGCTGGCCGCAAAAGCGCAGGATTGCTTCAGGCCCTATTCTGGTCCCAGGCGGCATGCTGAGCCTGTGGTTAATTCTTCTTCTTGAGGGGAAAATAGAGTGACCTCTGCCTGTCCCAACACCTAGAGCTAGTCTCTCATTGGTTCCCCCTCTTCCCGTTCATCCTCAGGACAAATTGCCACCTGTACGGAACAGGAGGTTAAAGGTGCTGATTCTCCAAGGAGGGAGATTGCTAGTAAAGCGGCTGGAATGGCGAACCCAAGCACAAGGAGATGAGAAATGAGGTGCGTTTTAGAAACCTTTCCCGATCACACGGTGTACCATCTTCTGGGTTTCTCATGAATGTTTTCGATGTAGGAAGATGCCCTTGAACCTGGAGATTTGGGACCCATGGGATGGGTACCACGCAGTATTACTTTATAGGGTCTGCGTTTGGTCACCCAACCTCACCAAAACTCTCAGCCCCAAGAGTGTCCACCCTTATGTCTCAATCAGCTGTGGGTCTAGATATGGTCAATCCAGGTGGCATCACAGCCCCTGAACGACTTTTTAAGAATTTCTCTCTCTTTCACTGTCTTTGTTTCACGGGTTTTTAAAAGTAATTGATATTTATTATGGGGTTTACCTGCTTTTCACTCCTGTGTTTTTGCCGCTTTACACACACTTGACTCACTTACAGAGAGATATCAATGCATAGGTTTTAAGATTCTTACTAGTCAGATATATTCGTGGGCGGTGAATAGGCGGTGTTGAGTCCAATTCATTGAGCAAGGAGTAGGTCTTGTCTATTACATATTGGGTTTATGGAACGGTATCTCAGATAATTTGAAACCCTTGTTTTATGCATCACCCCACCTCACCTTTCCCGTTAAGCAGCCATAGTGTGTTTTCTAAACGTGTGACTCTATTCTGTTTTGTAATTCAGTTCAAGGGTAGCGGTTTTTACATTCCCTCTATAAGTCATATCTTATGATAAGTGTCTTTTTCTGTGTGACTTATTTCACTTAGAATCGTCGTACCTAAATCCACTCATCATGCTGCTACTAGCCTTATGACGTTGATTTCATGGCTGAGTGATATTCCATTGTACATAAGGACCACAACTTCTTTATCCATTTTTCTCTTTCCTGTGATATTTAAGGTGTAATCAAGTGCAGGTTCTGGTCAACAGAGCAGCCCTAAATTTTGGGGTTCCTGTGTCTTGCTGATTTTTAGTTTTCCCAATTTATACGCCCATGAGTGGATGTGCCCTATGCTCCCTAAGCTGAGTTTTGTAGATGTTTCAGGACACACCGTGCACTTCTCCAGAGTGGCTGTTGGCACTTTACATCCCGCCCATCAGCGTAGCCAGGCTCCCGTTTCTCCATGGCCTGTCCTGCATTTCTGCTTTTGACACTTTATTCAGCATGGCCCTTTTGACCGATGGGAAGCGAGACTTCTTTGTAGCGCTGATTTGCCTTTCCAGGTTGCTTGGTTGGCCAAAAAGGGCCTATGCGTTTTTTCCTGAATATATTCAGGAAAAAACGCATAGGCCCTTTTTGGCCAAGGGCATCATTGTCGAGGTTTTGCCGCCTTTCCTGTGCTTTAAAGGCGATTCGAATCTCCCTCCTGAAATCTGTTTCCTGCAATTCTGCCTTGCTTTCAAATCCTCTTCGTTTCCTTCCATCAATATATTTGTGGACGAGAGTCATCATTTATAAGTCTGCAGGTTTGTGAATTGCAGTGCCCCTGAGCGCCATTTTTCAACTCGCTTTCTTGGGCGCTGGCCGCAAAAGCGCAGGATTGCTTCAGGCCTTATTCTGGTCACAGGCGGCATGCTGAGCCTGTGGTTAATTCTTCTTCTTGAGGGGAAAATAGAGTGACCTGTGCCTGTCCCAACACCTAGAGCTAGTCTCTCATTGGTTCCCCCTCTTCCCGTTCATCCTCAGGACAAATTGCAACCTGTACGGAACAGGAGGTTAAAGGTGCTGATTCTCCAAGGAGGGAGATTGCTAGTAAAGCGGCTGGAATGGCGAACACAAGCACAAGGAGATGAGAAATGAGGTGCGTTTTAGAAACCTTTCCCGATCACACGGTGTACCATCTTCTGGGTTTCTCATGAATGTTTTCGATGTAGGAAGATGCCCTTGAACCTGGAGATTTGGGACCCATGGGATGGGTACCACGCAGTATTACTTTATAGGGTCTGCGTTTGGTCACCCAACCTCACCAAACCTCTCAGCCCCAAGAGTGTCCACCCTTATGTCTCAATCAGCTGTGGGTCTAGATATGGTCAATCCAGGTGGCATCACAGCCCCTGAACGACTTTTTAAGAATTTCTCTCTCTTTCACTGTCTTTGTTTCACGGGTTTTTAAAAGTAATTGATATTTATTATGGGGTTTACCTGCTTTTCACTCCTGTGTTTTTGCCGCTTTACACCCACTTGACTCACTTACAGAGAGATATCAATGCATAGGTTTTAAGATTCTTACTAGTCAGATATATTCGTGGGCGGTGAATAGGGGGTGTTGAGTCCAATTAATTGAGCAAGGAGTAGGTCTTGTCTATTACATATTGGGTTTATGGAACGGTATCTCAGATAATTTGAAACCCTTGTTTTATGCATCACCCCACCTCACCTTTCCCGTTAAGCAGCCATAGTGTGTTTTCTAAACGTGTGACTCTATTCTGTTTTGTAATTCAGTTCAAGGGTAGCGGTTTTTACATTCCCTCTATAAGTCATATCTTATGATAAGTGTCTTTTTCTGTGTGACTTATTTCACTTAGAATCGTCGTACCTAAATCCACTCATCATGCTGCTACTAGCCTTATGACGTTGATTTCATGGCTGAGTGATATTCCATTGTACATAAGGACCACAACTTCTTTATCCATTTTTCTCTTTCCTGGGATATTTAAGGTGTAACCAAGTGGAGGTTCTTGTCAACAGAGCAGCCCTAAATTTTGGGGTGCCTGTGTCTTGCTGATTTTTAGTTTTCCCAATTTATACGCCCATGAGTGGATGTGCCCTATGCTCCCTAAGCTGAGTTTTGTAGATGTTTCAGGACACACCGTGCACTTCTCCAGAGTGGCTGTTGGCAATTTACATCCCGCCCATCAGCGTAGCCAGGCTCCCGTTTCTCCATGGCCTGTCCTGCATTTCTGCTTTTGACACTTTATTCAGCATGGCCCTTTTGACCGATGGGAAGCGAGACTTCTTTGTAGCGCTGATTTGCCTTTCCAGGTTGCTTGGTTGGCCAAAAAGGGCGTATGCGTTTTTTCCTGAATATATTCAGGAAAAAACGCATACGCCCTTTTTGGCCAAGGGCATCATTGTCGAGGTTTTGCCGCCTTTCCTGTGCTTTAAAGGCGATTCGAATCTCCCTCCTGAAATCTGTTTCCTGCAATTCTGCCTTGCTTTCAAATCCTCTTCGTTTCCTTCCATCAATATATTTGTGGACGAGAGTCATCATTTATAAGTCTGCAGGTGTGTGAATTGCAGTGCCCCTGAGCGCCATTTTTCAACTCGCTTTCTTGGGCGCTGGCCGCAAAAGCGCAGGATTGCTTCAGGCCCTATTCTGGTCCCAGGCGGCAGGCTGAGCCTGTGGTTAATTCTTCTTCCTGATGGGAAAATAGAGTGACCTCTGCCTGTCCCAACACCTAGAGCTAGTCTCTCATTGGTTCCCCCTCTTCCCTTTCATCCTCAGGACAAATTGCAACCTGTACGGAACAGGAGGTTAAAGGTGCTGATTCTCCAAGGAGGGAGATTGCTAGTAAAGCGGCTGGAATGGCGAACCCAAGCACAAGGAGATGAGAAATGAGGTGCGTTTTAGAAACCTTTCCCGATCACACGGTGTACCATCTTCTGGGTTTCTCATGAATGTTTTCGATGTAGGAAGATGCCCTTGAACCTGGAGATTTGGGACCCATGGGATGGGTACCACGCAGTATTACTTTATAGGGTCTGCGTTTGGTCACCCAACCTCACCAAACCTCTCAGCCCCAAGAGTGTCCACCCTTATGTCTCAATCAGCTGTGGGTCTAGATGTGCTCAATCCAGGTGGCATCACAGCCCCTGAACGACTTTTTAAGAATTTCTCTCTCTTTCACTGTCTTTGTTTCACGGGTTTTTAAAAGTAATTGATATTTATAATGGGGTTTACCTGCTTTTCACTCCTGTGTTTTTGCCGCTTTACACCCACTTGACTCACTTACAGAGAGATATCAATGCATAGGTTTTAAGATTCTTACTATTCAGATATATTCGTGGGCGGTGAATAGGGGGTGTTGAGTCCAATTCATTGAGCAAGGAGTAGGTCTTGTCTATTACATATTGGGTTTATGGAACGGTATCTCAGATAATTTGAAACCCTTGTTTTATGAATCACCCCACCTCACCTTTCCCGTTAAGCAGCCATAGTGTGTTTTCTAAACGTGTGACTCTATTCTGTTTTGTAATTCAGTTCAAGGGTAGCGGTTTTTACATTCCCTCTATAAGTCATATCTTATGATAAGTGTCTTTTTCTGTGTGACTTATTTCACTTAGAATCGTCGTACCTAAATCCACTCATCATGCTGCTACTAGCCTTATGACGTTGATTTCATGGCTGAGTGATATTCCATTGTACATAAGGACCACAACTTCTTTATCCATTTTTCTCTTTCCTGGGATATTTAAGGTGTAACCAAGTGGAGGTTCTTGTCAACAGAGCAGCCCTAAATTTTGGGGTGCCTGTGTCTTGCTGATGTTTAGTTTTCCCAATTTATACGCCCATGAGTGGATGTGCCCTATGCTCCCTAAGCTGAGTTTTGTAGATGTTTCAGGACACACCGTGCACTTCTCCAGAGTGGCTGTTGGCAATTTACATCCCGCCCATCTGCGTAGCCAGGCTCCCGTTTCTCCATGGCCTGTCCTGCATTTCTGCTTTTGACACTTTATTCAGCATGGCCCTTTTGACCGATGGGAAGCGAGACTTCTTTGTAGCGCTGATTTGCCTTTCCAGGTTGCTTGGTTGGCCAAAAAGGGCCTATGCGTTTTTTCCTGAATATATTCAGGAAAAAACGCATACGCCCTTTTTGGCCAAGGGCATCATTGTCGAGGTTTTGCCGCCTTTCCTGTGCTTTAAAGGCGATTCGAATCTCCCTCCTGAAATCTGTTTCCTGCAATTCTGCCTTGCTTTCAAATCCTCTTCGTTTCCTTCCATCAATATATTTGTGGACGAGAGTCATCATTTATAAGTCTGCAGGTTTGTGAATTGCAGTGCCCCTGAGCGCCATTTTTCAACTCGCTTTCTTGGGCGCTGGCCGCAAAAGCGCAGGATTGCTTCAGGCCCTATTCTGGTCCCAGGCGGCATGCTGAGCCTGTGGTTAATTCTTCTTCTTGAGGGGAAAATAGAGTGACCTGTGCCTGTCCCAACACCTAGAGCTAGTCTCTCATTGGTTCCCCCTCTTCCCGTTCATCCTCAGGACAAATTGCAACCTGTACGGAACAGGAGGTTAAAGGTGCTGATTCTCCAAGGAGGGAGATTGCTAGTAAAGCGGCTGCAATGGCGAACCCAAGCACAAGGAGATGAGAAATGAGGTGCGTTTTAGAAACCTTTCCCGATCACACGGTGTACCATCTTCTGGGTTTCTCATGAATGTTTTCGATGGAGGAAGATGCCCTTGAACCTGGAGATTTGGGACCCATGGGATGGGTACCACGCAGTATTACTTTATAGGGTCTGCGTGTGGTCACCCAACCTCACCAAACCTCTCAGCCCCAAGAGTGTCCACCCTTATGTCTCAATCAGCTGTGGGTCTAGATATGGTCAATCCAGGTGGCATCACAGCCCCTGAACGACTTTTTAAGAATTTCTCTCTCTTTCACTGTCTTTGTTTCACGGGTTTTTAAAAGTAATTGATATTTATTATGGGGTTTACCTGCTTTTCACTCCTGTGTTTTTGCCGCTTTACACCCACTTGACTCACTTACAGAGAGATATCAATGCATAGGTTTTAAGATTCTTACTAGTCAGATATATTCGTGGGCGGTGAATAGGCGGTGTTGAGTCCAATTCATTGAGCAAGGAGTAGGTCTTGTCTATTACATATTGGGTTTATGGAACGGTATCTCAGATAATTTGAAACCCTTCTTTTATGCATCACCCCACCTCACCTTTCCCGTTAAGCAGCCATAGTGTGTTTTCTAAACGTGTGACTCTATTCTGTTTTGTAATTCAGTTCAAGGGTAGCGGTTTTTACATTCCCTCTATAAGTCATATCTTATGATAAGTGTCTTTTTCTGTGTGACTTATTTCACTTAGAATCGTCGTACCTAAATCCACTCATCATGCTGCTACTAGCCTTATGACGTTGATTTCATGGCTGAGTGATATTCCATTGTACATAAGGACCACAACTTCTTTATCCATTTTTCTCTTTCCTGGGATATTTAAGGTGTAACCAAGTGGAGGTTCTTGTCAACAGAGCAGCCCTAAATTTTGGGGTGCCTGTGTCTTGCTGATTTTTAGTTTTCCCAATTTATACGCCCATGAGTGGATGTGCCCTATGCTCCCTAAGCTGAGTTTTGTAGATGTTTAAGGACACACCGTGCACTTCTCCAGAGTGGCTGTTGGCAATTTACATCCCGCCCATCAGCGTAGCCAGGCTCCCGTTTCTCCATGGCCTGTCCTGCATTTCTGGTTTTGACACTTTATTCAGCATAGCCCTTTTGACCGATGGGAAGCGAGACTTCTTTGTAGCGCTGATTTGCCTTTCCAGGTTGCTTGGTTGGCCAAAAAGGGCGTATGCGTTTTTTCCTGAATATATTCAGGAAAAAACGCATACGCCCTTTTTGGCCAAGGGCATCATTGTCGAGGTTTTGCCGCCTTTCCTGTGCTTTAAAGGCGATTCGAATCTCCCTCCTGAAATCTGTTTCCTGCAATTCTGCCTTGCTTTCAAATCCTCTTCGTTTCCTTCCATCAATATATTTGTGGACGAGAGTCATCATTTATAAGTCTGCAGGTTTGTGAATTGCAGTGCCCCTGAGCGCCATTTTTCAACTCGCTTTCTTGGGCGCTGGCCGCAAAAGCGCAGGATTGCTTCAGGCACTATTCTGGTCCCAGGCGGCATGCTGAGCCTGTGGTTAATTCTTCTTCTTGAGGGGAAAATAGAGTGACCTGTGCCTGTCCCAACACCTAGAGCTAGTCTCTCATTGGTTCCCCCTCTTCCCGTTCATCCTCAGGACAAATTGCAACCTGTACGGAACAGGAGGTTAAAGGTGCTGATTCTCCAAGGAGGGAGATTGCTAGTAAAGAGGCTGGAATGGCGAACCCGAGCACAAGGAGATGAGAAATGAGGTGCGTTTTAGAAACCTTTCCCGATCACACGGTGTACCATCTTCTGGGTTTCTCATGAATGTTTTCGATGTAGGAAGATGCCCTTGAACCTGGAGATTTGGGACCCATGGGATGGGTACCACGCAGTATTACTTTATAGGGTCTGCGTTTGCTCACCCAACCTCACCAAACCTCTCAGCCCCAAGAGTGTCCACCCTTATGTCTCAATCAGCTGTGGGTCTAGATGTGGTCAATCCAGGTGGCATCACAGCCCCTGAACGACTTTTTAAGAATTTCTCTCAATTTCACTGTCTTTGTTTCACGGGTTTTTAAAAGTAATTGATATTTATAATGGGGTTTACCTGCTTTTCACTCCTGTGTTTTTGCCGCTTTACACCCACTTGACTCACTTACAGAGAGATATCAATGCATAGGTTTTAAGATTCTTACTATTCAGATATATTCGTGGGCGGTGAATAGGGGGTGTTGAGTCCAATTCATTGAGCAAGGAGTAGGTCTTGTCTATTACATATTGGGTTTATGGAACGGTATCTCAGATAATTTGAAACCCTTGTTTTATGAATCACCCCACCTCACCTTTCCCGTTAAGCAGCCATAGTGTGTTTTCTAAACGTGTGACTCTATTCTGTTTTGTAATTCAGTTCAAGGGTAGCGGTTTTTACATTCCCTCTATAAGTCATATCTTATGATAAGTGTCTTTTTCTGTGTGACTTATTTCACTTAGAATCGTCGTACCTAAATCCACTCATCATGCTGCTACTAGCCTTATGACGTTGATTTCATGGCTGAGTGATATTCCATTGTACATAAGGACCACAACTTCTTTATCCATTTTTCTCTTTCCTGGGATATTTAAGGTGTAACCAAGTGGAGGTTCTTGTCAACAGAGCAGCCCTAAATTTTGGGGTGCCTGTGTCTTGCTGATGTTTAGTTTTCCCAATTTATACGCCCATGAGTGGATGTGCCCTATGCTCCCTAAGCTGAGTTTTGTAGATGTTTCAGGACACACCGTGCACTTCTCCAGAGTGGCTGTTGGCAATTTACATCCCGCCCATCTGCGTAGCCAGGCTCCCGTTTCTCCATGGCCTGTCCTGCATTTCTGCTTTTGACACTTTATTCAGCATGGCCCTTTTGACCGATGGGAAGCGAGACTTCTTTGTAGCGCTGATTTGCCTTTCCAGGTTGCTTGGTTGGCCAAAAAGGGCCTATGCGTTTTTTCCTGAATATATTCAGGAAAAAACGCATACGCCCTTTTTGGCCAAGGGCATCATTGTCGAGGTTTTGCCGCCTTTCCTGTGCTTTAAAGGCGATTCGAATCTCCCTCCTGAAATCTGTTTCCTGCAATTCTGCCTTGCTTTCAAATCCTCTTCGTTTCCTTCCATCAATATATTTGTGGACGAGAGTCATCATTTATAAGTCTGCAGGTTTGTGAATTGCAGTGCCCCTGAGCGCCATTTTTCAACTCGCTTTCTTGGGCGCTGGCCGCAAAAGCGCAGGATTGCTTCAGGCCCTATTCTGGTCCCAGGCGGCATGCTGAGCCTGTGGTTAATTCTTCTTCTTGAGGGGAAAATAGAGTGACCTGTGCCTGTCCCAACACCTAGAGCTAGTCTCTCATTGGTTCCCCCTCTTCCCGTTCATCCTCAGGACAAATTGCAACCTGTACGGAACAGGAGGTTAAAGGTGCTGATTCTCCAAGGAGGGAGATTGCTAGTAAAGCGGCTGGAATGGCGAACCCAAGCACAAGGAGATGAGAAATGAGGTGCGTTTTAGAAACCTTTCCCGATCACACGGTGTACCATCTTCTGGGTTTCTCATGAATGTTTTCGATGGAGGAAGATGCCCTTGAACCTGGAGATTTGGGACCCATGGGATGGGTACCACGCAGTATTACTTTATAGGGTCTGCGTGTGGTCACCCAACCTCACCAAACCTCTCAGCCCCAAGAGTGTCCACCCTTATGTCTCAATCAGCTGTGGGTCTAGATATGGTCAATCCAGGTGGCATCACAGCCCCTGAACGACTTTTTAAGAATTTCTCTCTCTTTCACTGTCTTTGTTTCACGGGTTTTTAAAAGTAATTGATATTTATTATGGGGTTTACCTGCTTTTCACTCCTGTGTTTTTGCCGCTTTACACCCACTTGACTCACTTACAGAGAGATATCAATGCATAGGTTTTAAGATTCTTACTAGTCAGATATATTCGTGGGCGGTGAATAGGCGGTGTTGAGTCCAATTCATTGAGCAAGGAGTAGGTCTTGTCTATTACATATTGGGTTTATCGAACGGTATCTCAGATAATTTGAAACCCTTCTTTTATGCATCACCCCACCTCACCTTTCCCGTTAAGCAGCCATAGTGTGTTTTCTAAACGTGTGACTCTATTCTGTTTTGTAATTCAGTTCAAGGGTAGCGGTTTTTACATTCCCTCTATAAGTCATATCTTATGATAAGTGTCTTTTTCTGTGTGACTTATTTCACTTAGAATCGTCGTACCTAAATCCACTCATCATGCTGCTACTAGCCTTATGACGTTGATTTCATGGCTGAGTGATATTCCATTGTACATAAGGACCACAACTTCTTTATCCATTTTTCTCTTTCCTGGGATATTTAAGGTGTAACCAAGTGGAGGTTCTTGTCAACAGAGCAGCCCTAAATTTTGGGGTGCCTGTGTCTTGCTGATTTTTAGTTTTCCCAATTTATACGCCCATGAGTGGATGTGCCCTATGCTCCCTAAGCTGAGTTTTGTAGATGTTTCAGGACACACCGTGCACTTCTCCAGAGTGGCTGTTGGCAATTTACATCCCGCCCATCAGCGTAGCCAGGCTCCCGTTTCTCCATGGCCTGTCCTGCATTTCTGGTTTTGACACTTTATTCAGCATAGCCCTTTTGACCGATGGGAAGCGAGACTTCTTTGTAGCGCTGATTTGCCTTTCCAGGTTGCTTGGTTGGCCAAAAAGGGCGTATGCGTTTTTTCCTGAATATATTCAGGAAAAAACGCATACGCCCTTTTTGGCCAAGGGCATCATTGTCGAGGTTTTGCCGCCTTTCCTGTGCTTTAAAGGCGATTCGAATCTCCCTCCTGAAATCTGTTTCCTGCAATTCTGCCTTGCTTTCAAATCCTCTTCGTTTCCTTCCATCAATATATTTGTGGACGAGAGTCATCATTTATAAGTCTGCAGGTTTGTGAATTGCAGTGCCCCTGAGCGCCATTTTTCAACTCGCTTTCTTGGGCGCTGGCCGCAAAAGCGCAGGATTGCTTCAGGCACTATTCTGGTCCCAGGCGGCATGCTGAGCCTGTGGTTAATTCTTCTTCTTGAGGGGAAAATAGAGTGACCTGTGCCTGTCCCAACACCTAGAGCTAGTCTCTCATTGGTTCCCCCTCTTCCCGTTCATCCTCAGGACAAATTGCAACCTGTACGGAACAGGAGGTTAAAGGTGCTGATTCTCCAAGGAGGGAGATTGCTAGTAAAGAGGCTGGAATGGCGAACCCGAGCACAAGGAGATGAGAAATGAGGTGCGTTTTAGAAACCTTTCCCGATCACACGGTGTACCATCTTCTGGGTTTCTCATGAATGTTTTCGATGTAGGAAGATGCCCTTGAACCTGGAGATTTGGGACCCATGGGATGGGTACCACGCAGTATTACTTTATAGGGTCTGCGTTTGCTCACCCAACCTCACCAAACCTCTCAGCCCCAAGAGTGTCCACCCTTATGTCTCAATCAGCTGTGGGTCTAGATGTGGTCAATCCAGGTGGCATCACAGCCCCTGAACGACTTTTTAAGAATTTCTCTCTCTTTCACTGTCTTTGTTTCACGGGTTTTTAAAAGTAATTGATATTTATTATGGGGTTTACCTGCTTTTCACTCCTGTGTTTTTGCCGCTTTACACCCACTTGACTCACTTACAGAGAGATATCAATGCATAGGTTTTAAGATTCTTACTAGTCAGATATATTCGTGGGCGGTGAATAGGGGGTGTTGAGTCCAATTCATTGAGCAAGGAGTAGGTCTTGTCTATTACATATTGGGTTTATGGAACGGTATCTCAGATAATGTGAAACCCTTGTTGTATGCATCACCCCACCTCACCTTTCCCGTTAAGCAGCCATAGTGTGTTTTCTAAACGTGTGACTCTATTCTGTTTTGTAATTCAGTTCAAGGGTAGCGGTTTTTACATTCCCTCTATAAGTCATATCTTATGATAAGTGTCTTTTTCTGTGTGACTTATTTCACTTAGAATCGTCGTACCTAAATCCACTCATCATGCTGCTACTAGCCTTATGACGTTGATTTCATGGCTGAGTGATATTCCATTGTACATAAGGACCACAACTTCTTTATCCATTTTTCTCTTTCCTGGGATATTTAAGGTGTAACCAAGTGGAGGTTCTTGTCAACAGAGCAGCCCTAAATTTTGGGGTGCCTGTGTCTTGCTGATTTTTAGTTTTCCCAATTTATACGCCCATGAGTGGATGTGCCCTATGCTCCCTAAGCTGAGTTTTGTAGATGTTTCAGGACACACCGTGCACTTCTCCAGAGTGGCTGTTGGCAATTTACATCCCGCCCATCAGCGTAGCCAGGCTCCCGTTTCTCCATGGCCTGTCCTGCATTTCTGGTTTTGACACTTTATTCAGCATGGCCCTTTTGACCGATGGGAAGCGAGACTTCTTTGTAGCGCTGATTTGCCTTTCCAGGTTGCTTGGTTGGCCAAAAAGGGCGTATGCGTTTTTTCCTGAATATATTCAGGAAAAAACGCTTACGCCCTTTTTGGCCAAGGGCATCATTGTCGAGGTTTTGCCGCCTTTCCTGTGCTTTAAAGGCGATTCGAATCTCCCTCCTGAAATCTGTTTCCTGCAATTCTGCCTTGCTTTCAAATCCTCTTCGTTTCCTTCCATCAATATATTTGTGGACGAGAGTCATCATTTATAAGTCTGCAGGTTTGTGAATTGCAGTGCCCCTGAGCGCCATTTTTCAACTCGCTTTCTTGGGCGCTGGCCGCAAAAGCGCAGGATTGCTTCAGGCCCTATTCTGGTCCCAGGCGGCATGCTGAGCCTGTGGTTAATTCTTCTTCTTGAGGGGAAAATAGAGTGACCTGTGCCTGTCCCAACACCTAGAGCTAGTCTCTCATTGGTTCCCCCTCTTCCCGTTCATCCTCAGGACAAATTGCAACCTGTACGGAACAGGAGGTTAAAGGTGCTGATTCTCCAAGGAGGGAGATTGCTAGTAAAGCGGCTGGAATGGCGAACCCGAGCACAAGGAGATGAGAAATGAGGTGCGTTTTAGAAACCTTTCCCGATCACACGGTGTACCATCTTCTGGGTTTCTCATGAATGTTTTCGATGGAGGAAGATGCCCTTGAACCTGGAGATTTGGGACCCATGGGATGGGTACCACGCAGTATTACTTTATAGGGTCTGCGTGTGGTCACCCAACCTCACCAAACCTCTCAGCCCCAAGAGTGTCCACCCTTATGTCTCAATCAGCTGTGGGTCTAGATGTGGTCAATCCAGGTGGCATCACAGCCCCTGAACGACTTTTTAAGAATTTCTCTCTCTTTCACTGTCTTTGTTTCACGGGTTTTTAAAAGTAATTGATATTTATTATGGGGTTTACCTGCTTTTCACTCCTGTGTTTTTGCCGCTTTACACCCACTTGACTCACTTACAGAGAGATATCAATGCATAGGTTTTAAGATTCTTACTAGTCAGATATATTCGTGGGCGGTGAATAGGGGGTGTTGAGTCCAATTCATTGAGCAAGGAGTAGGTCTTGTCTATTACATATTGGGTTTATGGAACGGTATCTCAGATAATGTGAAACCCTTGTTGTATGCATCACCCCACCTCACCTTTCCCGTTAAGCAGCCATAGTGTGTTTTCTAAACGTGTGACTCTATTCTGTTTTGTAATTCAGTTCAAGGGTAGCGGTTTTTACATTCCCTCTATAAGTCATATCTTATGATAAGTGTCTTTTTCTGTGTGACTTATTTCACTTAGAATCGTCGTACCTAAATCCACTCATCATGCTGCTACTAGCCTTATGACGTTGATTTCATGGCTGAGTGATATTCCATTGTACATAAGGACCACAACTTCTTTATCCATTTTTCTCTTTCCTGGGATATTTAAGGTGTAACCAAGTGGAGGTTCTTGTCAACAGAGCAGCCCTAAATTTTGGGGTGCCTGTGTCTTGCTGATTTTTAGTTTTCCCAATTTATACGCCCATGAGTGGATGTGCCCTATGCTCCCTAAGCTGAGTTTTGTAGATGTTTCAGGACACACCGTGCACTTCTCCAGAGTGGCTGTTGGCAATTTACATCCCGCCCATCAGCGTAGCCAGGCTCCCGTTTCTCCATGGCCTGTCCTGCATTTCTGGTTTTGACACTTTATTCAGCATAGCCCTTTTGACCGATGGGAAGCGAGACTTCTTTGTAGCGCTGATTTGCCTTTCCAGGTTGCTTGGTTGGCCAAAAAGGGCGTATGCGTTTTTTCCTGAATATATTCAGGAAAAAACGCATACGCCCTTTTTGGCCAAGGGCATCATTGTCGAGGTTTTGCCGCCTTTCCTGTGCTTTAAAGGCGATTCGAATCTCCCTCCTGAAATCTGTTTCCTGCAATTCTGCCTTGCTTTCAAATCCTCTTCGTTTCCTTCCATCAATATATTTGTGGACGAGAGTCATCATTTATAAGTCTGCAGGTTTGTGAATTGCAGTGCCCCTGAGCGCCATTTTTCAACTCGCTTTCTTGGGCGCTGGCCGCAAAAGCGCAGGATTGCTTCAGGCCCTATTCTGGTCCCAGGCGGCATGCTGAGCCTGTGGTTAATTCTTCTTCTTGAGGGGAAAATAGAGTGACCTGTGCCTGTCCCAACACCTAGAGCTAGTCTCTCATTGGTTCCCCCTCTTCCCGTTCATCCTCAGGACAAATTGCAACCTGTACGGAACAGGAGGTTAAAGGTGCTGATTCTCCAAGGAGGGAGATTGCTAGTAAAGAGGCTGGAATGGCGAACCCGAGCACAAGGAGATGAGAAATGAGGTGCGTTTTAGAAACCTTTCCCGATCACACGGTGTACCATCTTCTGGGTTTCTCATGAATGTTTTCGATGTAGGAAGATGCCCTTGAACCTGGAGATTTGGGACCCATGGGATGGGTACCACGCAGTATTACTTTATAGGGTCTGCGTTTGCTCACCCAACCTCACCAAACCTCTCAGCCCCAAGAGTGTCCACCCTTATGTCTCAATCAGCTGTGGGTCTAGATGTGGTCAATCCAGGTGGCATCACAGCCCCTGAACGACTTTTTAAGAATTTCTCTCAATTTCACTGTCTTTGTTTCACGGGTTTTTAAAAGTAATTGATATTTATAATGGGGTTTACCTGCTTTTCACTCCTGTGTTTTTGCCGCTTTACACCCACTTGACTCACTTACAGAGAGATATCAATGCATAGGTTTTAAGATTCTTACTATTCAGATATATTCGTGGGCGGTGAATAGGGGGTGTTGAGTCCAATTCATTGAGCAAGGAGTAGGTCTTGTCTATTACATATTGGGTTTATGGAACGGTATCTCAGATAATTTGAAACCCTTGTTTTATGCATCACCCCACCTCACCTTTCCCGTTAAGCAGCCATAGTGTGTTTTCTAAACGTGTGACTCTATTCTGTTTTGTAATTCAGTTCAAGGGTAGCCGTTTTTACATTCCCTCTATAAGTCATATCTTATGATAAGTGTCTTTTTCTGTGTGACTTATTTCACTTAGAATCGTCGTACCTAAATCCACTCATCATGCTGCTACTAGCCTTATGACGTTGATTTCATGGCTGAGTGATATTCCATTGTACATAAGGACCACAACTTCTTTATCCATTTTTCTCTTTCCTGGGATATTTAAGGTGTAACCAAGTGGAGGTTCTTGTCAACAGAGCAGCCCTAAATTTTGGGGTGCCTGTGTCTTGCTGATTTTTAGTTTTCCCAATTTATACGCCCATGAGTGGATGTGCCCTATGCTCCCTAAGCTGAGTTTTGTAGATGTTTCAGGACACACCGTGCACTTCTCCAGAGTGGCTGTTGGCAATTTACATCCCGCCCATCAGCGTAGCCAGGCTCCCGTTTCTCCATGGCCTGTCCTGCATTTCTGGTTTTGACACTTTATTCAGCATGGCCCTTTTGACCGATGGGAAGCGAGACTTCTTTGTAGCGCTGATTTGCCTTTCCAGGTTGTTTGGTTGGCCAAAAAGGGCGTATGCGTTTTTTCCTGAATATATTCAGGAAAAAACGCATACGCCCTTTTTGGCCAAGGGCATCATTGTCGAGGTTTTGCCGCCTTTCCTGTGCTTTAAAGGCGATTCGAATCTCCCTCCTGAAATCTGTTTCCTGCAATTCTGCCTTGCTTTCAAATCCTCTTCGTTTCCTTCCATCAATATATTTGTGGACGAGAGTCATCATTTATAAGTCTGCAGGTTTGTGAATTGCAGTGCCCCTGAGCGCCATTTTTCAACTCGCTTTCTTGGACGCTGGCCGCAAAAGCGCAGGATTGCTTCAGGCCCTATTCTGGTCCCAGGCGGCATGCTGAGCCTGTGGTTAATTCTTCTTCTTGAGGGGAAAATAGAGTGACCTGTGCCTGTCCCAACACCTAGAGCTAGTCTCTCATTGGTTCCCCCTCTTCCCGTTCATCCTCAGGACAAATTGCAACCTGTACGGAACAGGAGGTTAAAGGTGCTGATTCTCCAAGGAGGGAGATTGCTAGTAAAGCGGCTGGAATGGCGAACCCGAGCACAAGGAGATGAGAAATGAGGTGCGTTTTAGAAACCTTTCCCGATCACAAGGTGTACCATCTTCTGGGTTTCTCATGAATGTTTTCGATGTAGGAAGATGCCCTTGAACCTGGAGATTTGGGACCCATGGGATGGGTACCACGCAGTATTACTTTATAGGGTCTGCGTTTGGTCACCCAACCTCACCAAACCTCTCAGCCCCAAGAGTGTCCACCCTTATGTCTCAATCAGCTGTGGGTCTAGATGTGGTCAATCCAGGTGGCATCACAGCCCCTGAACGACTTTTTAAGAATTTCTCTCTCTTTCACTGTCTTTGTTTCACGGGTTTTTAAAAGTAATTGATATTTATTATGGGGTTTACCTGCTTTTCACTCCTGTGTTTTTGCCGCTTTACACCCACTTGACTCACTTACAGAGAGATATCAATGCATAGGTTTTAAGATTCTTACTAGTCAGATATATTCGTGGGCGGTGAATAGGGGGTGTTGAGTCCAATTCATTGAGCAAGGAGTAGGTCTTGTCTATTACATATTGGGTTTATGGAACGGTATCTCAGATAATGTGAAACCCTTGTTGTATGCATCACCCCACCTCACCTTTCCCGTTAAGCAGCCATAGTGTGTTTTCTAAACGTGTGACTCTATTCTGTTTTGTAATTCAGTTCAAGGGTAGCGGTTTTTACATTCCCTCTATAAGTCATATCTTATGATAAGTGTCTTTTTCTGTGTGACTTATTTCACTTAGAATCGTCGTACCTAAATCCACTCATCATGCTGCTACTAGCCTTATGACGTTGATTTCATGGCTGAGTGATATTCCATTGTACATAAGGACCACAACTTCTTTATCCATTTTTCTCTTTCCTGGGATATTTAAGGTGTAACCAAGTGGAGGTTCTTGTCAACAGAGCAGCCCTAAATTTTGGGGTGCCTGTGTCTTGCTGATTTTTAGTTTTCCCAATTTATACGCCCATGAGTGGATGTGCCCTATGCTCCCTAAGCTGAGTTTTGTAGATGTTTCAGGACACACCGTGCACTTCTCCAGAGTGGCTGTTGGCAATTTACATCCCGCCCATCAGCGTAGCCAGGCTCCCGTTTCTCCATGGCCTGTCCTGCATTTCTGGTTTTGACACTTTATTCAGCATGGCCCTTTTGACCGATGGGAAGCGAGACTTCTTTGTAGCGCTGATTTGCCTTTCCAGGTTGCTTGGTTGGCCAAAAAGGGCGTATGCGTTTTTTCCTGAATATATTCAGGAAAAAACGCTTACGCCCTTTTTGGCCAAGGGCATCATTGTCGAGGTTTTGCCGCCTTTCCTGTGCTTTAAAGGCGATTCGAATCTCCCTCCTGAAATCTGTTTCCTGCAATTCTGCCTTGCTTTCAAATCCTCTTCGTTTCCTTCCATCAATATATTTTTGGACGAGAGTCATCATTTATAAGTCTGCAGGTTTGTGAATTGCAGTGCCCCTGAGCGCCATTTTTCAACTCGCTTTCTTGGGCGCTGGCCGCAAAAGCGCAGGATTGCTTCAGGCCCTATTCTGGTCCCAGGCGGCATGCTGAGCCTGTGGTTAATTCTTCTTCTTGAGGGGAAAATAGAGTGACCTGTGCCTGTCCCAACACCTAGAGCTAGTCTCTCATTGGTTCCCCCTCTTCCCGTTCATCCTCAGGACAAATTGCAACCTGTACGGAACAGGAGGTTAAAGGTGCTGATTCTCCAAGGAGGGAGATTGCTAGTAAAGCGGCTGGAATGGCGAACCCAAGCACAAGGAGATGAGAAATGAGGTGCGTTTTAGAAACCTTTCCCGATCACACGGTGTACCATCTTCTGGGTTTCTCATGAATGTTTTCGATGTAGGAAGATGCCCTTGAACCTGGAGATTTGGGACCCATGGGATGGGTACCACGCAGTATTACTTTATAGGGTCTGCGTGTGGTCACCCAACCTCACCAAACCTCTCAGCCCCAAGAGTGTCCACCCTTATGTCTCAATCAGCTGTGGGTCTAGATATGGTCAATCCAGGTGGCATCACAGCCCCTGAACGACTTTTTAAGAATTTCTCTCTCTTTCACTGTCTTTGTTTCACGGGTTTTTAAAAGTAATTGATATTTATTATGGGATTTACCTGCTTTTCACTCCTGTGTTTTTGCCGCTTTACACCCACTTGACTCACTTACAGAGAGATATCAATGCATAGGTTTTAAGATTCTTACTATTCAGATATATTCGTGGGCGGTGAATAGGGGGTGTTGAGTCCAATTCATTGAGCAAGGAGTAGGTCTTGTCTATTACATATTGGGTTTATGGAACGGTATCTCAGATAATTTGAAACCCTTGTTTTATGCATCACCCC
Source organism: Balaenoptera physalus (assembly GCF_965194825.1). NCBI lineage: Eukaryota > Metazoa > Chordata > Mammalia > Artiodactyla > Balaenopteridae > Balaenoptera > Balaenoptera physalus. Next base: position 399,252 of record NW_028126358.1, on the reverse strand, counting down.
ACCTCACCTTTCCCGTTAAGCAGCCATAGTGTGTTTTCTAAACGTGTGACTCTATTCTGTTTTGTAATTCAGTTCAAGGGTAGCGGTTTTTACATTCCCTCTATAAGTCATATCTTATGATAAGTGTCTTTTTCTGTGTGACTTATTTCACTTAGAATCGTCGTACCTAAATCCACTCATCATGCTGCTACTAGCCTTATGACGTTGATTTCATGGCTGAGTGATATTCCATTGTACATAAGGACCACAACTTCTTTATCCATTTTTCTCTTTCCTGGGATATTTAAGGTGTAACCAAGTGGAGGTTCTTGTCAACAGAGCAGCCCTAAATTTTGGGGTGCCTGTGTCTTGCTGATTTTTACTTTTCCCAATTTATACGCCCATGAGTGGATGTGCCCTATGCTCCCTAAGCTGAGTTTTGTAGATGTTTCAGGACACACCGTGCACTTCTCCAGAGTGGCTGTTGGCAATTTACATCCCGCCCATCAGCGTAGCCAGGCTCCCGTTTCTCCATGGCCTGTCCTGCATTTCTGGTTTTGACACTTTATTCAGCATGGCCCTTTTGACCGATGGGAAGCGAGACTTCTTTGTAGCGCTGATTTGCCTTTCCAGGTTGCTTGGTTGGCCAAAAAGGGCGTATGCGTTTTTTCCTGAATATATTCAGGAAAAAACGCATAGGCCCTTTTTGGCCAAGGGCATCATTGTCGAGGTTTTGCCGCCTTTCCTGTGCTTTAAAGGCGATTCGAATCTCCCTCCTGAAATCTGTTTCCTGCAATTCTGCCTTGCTTTCAAATCCTCTTCGTTTCCTTCCATCAATATATTTGTGGACGAGAGTCATCATTTATAAGTCTGCAGGTTTGTGAATTGCAGTGCCCCTGAGCGCCATTTTTCAACTCGCTTTCTTGGGCGCTGGCCGCAAAAGCGCAGGATTGCTTCAGGCCCTATTCTGGTCCCAGGCGGCAGGCTGAGCCTGTGGTTAATTCTTCTTCCTGTTGGGAAAATAGAGTGACCTCTGCCTATCCCAACACCTAGAGCTAGTCTCTCATTGGTTCCCCCTCTTCCCGTTCATCCTCAGGACAAATTGCAAGCTGTACGGCACAGGAGGTTAAAGGTGCTGATTCTCCAAGGAGGGAGATTGCTAGTAAAGCGGCTGGAATGGCGAACCCGAGCACAAGGAGATGAGAAATGAGGTGCGTTTTAGAAACCTTTCCCGATCACACGGTGTACCATCTTCTGGGTTTCTCATGCATGTTTTCGATGTAGGAAGATGCCCTTGAACCTGGAGATTTGGGACCCATGGGATGGGTACCTCGCAGTATTACTTTAAAGGGTCTGCGTTTGCTCACCCAACCTCACCAAACCTCTCAGCCCCAAGAGTGTCCACCCTTATGTCTCAATCAGCTGTGGGTCTAGATATGGTCAATCCAGGTGGCATTACAGCCGCTGAAAGAATTTTGTAAGAATTTCTCTCTCTTTCACTGTCTTTGTTTCACGGGTTTTTAAAAGTAATTGATTTTTATAATGGGGTTTACCTGCTTTTCACTGCTGTGATTTTGCCGCTTTACACCCACTTGACTCACTTTCAGAGAGATATCAATGCATAGGTTTCAAGATTCTTACTAGTCAGATATATTCTTGGGCGGTGAATAGGGGGTGCTGAGTCCAATTCCTTGAGCAAGGAGTAGGGCTTGTCTATTACATATTGGGTTTATGGAACGGTATCTGAGCTAATTTGAAACCCTTGTTGTATGCATCACCCCACCTCACCTTTCCCGTTAAGCAGCCATAGTGTGTTTTCTAAACGTGTGATTCTATTCTGTTTTGTAATTCAGTTCAAGGGTAGCGGTTTTTACATTCCCTCTATAAGTCATATCTTATGATAAGTGTCTTTTTCTGTGTGACTTATTTCACTTAGAATCGTCGTACCTAAATCCACTCATCATGCTGCTACTAGCCTTATGACGTTGATTTCATGGCTGAGTGATATTCCATTGTACATAAGGACCACAACTTCTTTATCCATTTTTCTCTTTCCTGGGATATTTAAGGTGTAACGAAGTGGAGATTCTTGTCAACAGAGCAGCCCTAAACTTTGGGGTGCCTGTGTCTTGCAGATTTTTACTTTTCCCAATTTATACGCCCATGAGTGGATGTGCCCTATGCTCCCTAAGCTGAGTTTTGTAGATGTTTCAGGACACACCGTGCACTTCTCCAGAGTGGCTGTTGGCAATTTACATCCCGCCCATCAGCGTAGCCAGGCTCCCGTTTCTCCATGGCCTGTCCTGCATTTCTGCTTTTGACACTTTATTCAGCATGGCCCTTTTGACCGATGGGAAGCGAGACTTCTTTGTAGCGCTGATTTGCCTTTCCAGGTTGCTTGGTTGGCCAAAAAGGGCGTATGCGTTTTTTCCTGAATATATTCAGGAAAAAACGCATACGCCCTTTTTGGCCAAGGGCATCATTGTCGAGGTTTTGCCGCCTTTCCTGTGCTTTAAAGGCGATTCGAATCTCCCTCCTGAAATCTGTTTCCTGCAATTCTGCCTTGCTTTCAAATCCTCTTCGTTTCCTTCCATCAATATATTTGTGGACGAGAGTCATCATTTATAAGTCTGCAGGTTTGTGAATTGCAGTGCCCCTGAGCGCCATTTTTCAACTCGCTTTCTTGGGCGCTGGCCGCAAAAGCGCAGGATTGCTTCAGGCCCTATTCTGGTCCCAGGCGGCAGGCTGAGCCTGTGGTTAATTCTTCTTCTTGAGGGGAAAATAGAGTGACCTGTGCCTGTCCCAACACCTAGAGCTAGTCTCTCATTGGTTCCCCCTCTTCCCGTTCATCCTCAGGACAAATTGCAACCTGTACGGAACAGGAGGTTAAAGGTGCTGATTCTCCAAGGAGGGAGATTGCTAGTAAAGCGGCTGGAATGGCGAACCCAAGCACAAGGAGATGAGAAATGAGGTGCGTTTTAGAAACCTTTCCCGATCACACGGTGTACCATCTTCTGGGTTTCTCATGAATGTTTTCGATGTAGGAAGATGCCCTTGAACCTGGAGATTTGGGACCCATGGGATGGGTACCACGCAGTATTACTTTATAGGGTCTGCGTTTGGTCACCCAACCTCACCAAACCTCTCAGCCCCAAGAGTGTCCACCCTTATGTCTCAATCAGCTGTGGGTCTAGATATGGTCAATCCAGGTGGCATCACAGCCCCTGAACGACTTTTTAAGAATTTCTCTCTCTTTCACTGTCTTTGTTTCACGGGTTTTTAAAAGTAATTGATATTTATAATGGGGTTTACCTGCTTTTCACTCCTGTGTTTTTGCCGCTTTACACCCACTTGACTCACTTACAGAGAGATATCAATGCATAGGTTTTAAGATTCTTACTAGTCAGATATATTCGTGGGCGGTGAATAGGGGGTGTTGAGTCCAATTCATTGAGCAAGGAGTAGGTCTTGTCTATTACATATTGGGTTTATGGAACGGTATCTCAGATAATGTGAAACCCTTGTTGTATGCATCACCCCACCTCACCTTTCCCGTTAAGCAGCCATAGTGTGTTTTCTAAACGTGTGACTCTATTCTGTTTTGTAATTCAGTTCAAGGGTAGCGGTTTTTACATTCCCTCTATAAGTCATATCTTATGATAAGTGTCTTTTTCTGTGTGACTTATTTCACTTAGAATCGTCGTACCTAAATCCACTCATCATGCTGCTACTAGCCTTATGACGTTGATTTCATGGCAGAGTGATATTCCATTGTACATAAGGACCACAACTTCTTTATCCATTTTTCTCTTTCCTGGGATATTTAAGGTGTAACCAAGTGGAGATTCTTGTCAACAGAGCAGCCCTAAATTTTGGGGTGCCTGTGTCTTGCTGATTTTTAGTTTTCCCAATTTATAAGCCCATGAGTGGATGTGCCCTATGCTCCCTAAGCTGAGTTTTGTAGATGTTTCAGGACACACCGTGCACTTCTCCAGAGTGGCTGTTGGCAATTTACATCCCGCCCATCAGCGTAGCCAGGCTCCCGTTTCTCCATGGCCTGTCCTGCATTTCTGGTTTTGACACTTTATTCAGCATGGCCCTTTTGACCGATGGGAAGCGAGACTTCTTTGTAGCGCTGATTTGCCTTTCCAGGTTGCTTGGTTGGCCAAAAAGGGCGTATGCGTTTTTTCCTGAATATATTCAGGAAAAAACGCATACGCCCTTTTTGGCCAAGGGCATCATTGTCGAGGTTTTGCCGCCTTTCCTGTGCTTTAAAGGCGATTCGAATCTCCCTCCTGAAATCTGTTTCCTGCAATTCTGCCTTGCTTTCAAATCCTCTTCGTTTCCTTCCATCAATATATTTGTGGACGAGAGTCATCATTTATAAGTCTGCAGGTTTGTGAATTGCAGTGCCCCTGAGCGCCATTTTTCAACTCGCTTTCTTGGGCGCTGGCCGCAAAAGCGCAGGATTGCTTCAGGCCCTATTCTGGTCCCAGGCGGCATGCTGAGCCTGTGGTTAATTCTTCTTCCTGATGGGAAAATAGAGTGACCTCTGCCTGTCCCAACACCTGGAGCTAGTCTCTCATTGGTTCCCCCTCTTCCCTTTCATCCTCAGGACAAATTGCAAGCTGTACGGAACAGGAGGTTAAAGGTGCTGATTCTCCAAGGAGGGAGATTGCTTGTAAAGCGGCTGGAATGGCGAACCCGAGCACAAGGAGATGAGAAATGAGGTGCGTTTTAGAAACCTTTCCCGATCACACGGTGTACCATCTTCAGGGTTTCTCATGAATGTTTTCGATGTAGGAAGATGCCCTTGAACCTGGAGATTTGGGACCCATGGGATGGGTACCACGCAGTATTACTTTATAGGGTCTGCGTTTGCTCACCCAACCTCACCAAACCTCTCAGCCCCAAGAGTGTCCACCCTTATGTCTCAATCAGCTGTGGGTCTAGATATGGTCAATCCAGGTGGCATTACAGCCGCTGAACGAATTTTGTAAGAATTTCTCTCTCTTTCACTGTCTTTGTTTCACGGGTTTTTAAAAGTAATTGATTTTTATAATGGGGTTTACCTGCTTTTCACTGCTGTGATTTTGCCGCTTTACACCCACTTGACTCACTTTCAGAGAGATATCAATGCATAGGTTTCAAGATTCTTACTAGTCAGATATATTCTTGGGCGGTGAATAGGGGGTGCTGAGTCCAATTCCTTGAGCAAGGAGTAGGGCTTGTCTATTACATATTGGGTTTATGGAACGGTATCTGAGCTAATTTGAAACCCTTGTTGTATGCATCACCCCACCTCACCTTTCCCGTTAAGCAGCCATAATGTGTTTTCTAAACGTGTGACTCTATTCTGTTTTGTAATTCAGTTCAAGGGTAGCGGTTTTTACATTCCCTCTATAAGTCATATCTTATGATAAGTGTCTTTTTCTGTGTGACTTATTTCACTTAGAATCGTCGTACCTAAATCCACTCATCATGCTGCTACTAGCCTTATGACGTTGATTTCATGGCTGAGTGATATTCCATTGTACATAAGGACCACCACTTCTTTATCCATTTTTCTCTTTCCTGGGATATTTAAGGGGTAACGAAGTGGAGATTCTTGTCAACAGAGCAGCCCTAAACTTTGGGGTGCCTGTGTCTTGCTGATTTTTAGTTTTCTCAATTTATACGCCCATGAGTGGATGTGCCCTATGCTCCCTAAGCTGAGTTTTTTAGATGTTTCAGGACACACCGTGCACTTCTCCAGAGTGGCTGTTGGCAATTTACATCCCGCCCATCAGCGTAGCCAGGCTCCCGTTTCTCCATGGCCTGTCCTGCATTTCTGCTTTTGACACTTTATTCAGCATGGCCCTTTTGACCGATGGGAAGCGAGACTTCTTTGTAGCGCTGATTTGCCTTTCCAGGTTGCTTGGTTGGCCAAAAAGGGCGTATGCGTTTTTTCCTGAATATATTCAGGAAAAAACGCATACGCCCTTTTTGGCCAAGGGCATCATTGTCGAGGTTTTGCCGCTTTTCCTGTGCTTTAAAGGCGATTCGAATCTCCCTCCTGAAATCTGTTTCCTGCAATTCTGCCTTGCTTTCAAATCCTCTTCGTTGCTTTCCCTCAATATATTTGTGGACGAGAGTCATCATTTATAAGTCTGCAGGTTTGTGAATTGCAGTGCCCCTGAGCGCCATTTTTCAACTCGCTTTCTTGGGCGCTGGCCGCAAAAGCGCAGGATTGCTTCAGGCCCTATTCTGGTCCCAGGCGGCAGGCTGAGCCTGTGGTTAATTCTTCTTCCTGTTGGGAAAATAGAGTGACCTCTGCCTATCCCAACACCTAGAGATAGTCTCTCATTGGTTCCCCCTCTTCCCTTTCATCCTCAGGACAAATTGCAAGCTGTACGGAACAGGAGGTTAAAGGTGCTGATTCTCCAAGGAGGGAGATTGCTAGTAAAGCGGCTGGAATGGCGAACCCAAGCACAAGGAGATGAGAAATGAGGTGCGTTTTAGAAACCTTTCCCGATCACACAGTGTACCATCTTCTGGGTTTCTCATGAATGTTTTCGATGTAGGAAGATGCCCTTGAACCTGGAGATTTGGGACCCATGGGATGGGTATCACGCAGTATTACTTTATAGGGTCTGCGTTTGCTCACCCAACCTCACCAAACCTCTCAGCCCCAAGAGTGTCCACCCTTATGTCTCAATCAGCTGTGGGTCTAGATGTGGTCAATCCAGGTGGCATCACAGCCCCTGAACGACTTTTTAAGAATTTCTCTCTCTTTCACTGTCTTTGTTTCACGGGTTTTTAAAAGTAATTGATATTTATAATGGGGTTTACCTGCTTTTCACTCCTGTGTTTTTGCCGCTTTACACCCACTTGACTCACTTACAGAGAGATATCAATGCATAGGTTTTAAGATTCTTACTATTCAGATATATTCGTGGGCGGTGAATAGGGGGTGTTGAGTCCAATTCATTGAGCAAGGAGTAGGTCTTGTCTATTACATATTGGGTTTATGGAACGGTATCTCAGATAATTTGAAACCCTTGTTTTATGCATCACCCCACCTCACCTTTCCCGTTAAGCAGCCATAGTGTGTTTTCTAAACGTGTGACTCTATTCTGTTTTGTAATTCAGTTCAAGGGTAGCGGTTTTTACATTCCCTCTATAAGTCATATCTTATGATAAGTGTCTTTTTCTGTGTGACTTATTTCACTTAGAATCGTCGTACCTAAATCCACTCATCATGCTGCTACTAGCCTCATGACGTTGATTTCATGGCTGAGTGATATTCCATTGTACATAAGGACCACAACTTCTTTATCCATTTTTCTCTTTCCTGGGATATTTAAGGTGTAACGAAGTGGAGATTCTTGTCAACAGAGCAGCCCTAAACTTTGGGGTGCCTGTGTCTTGCTGATTTTTACTTTTCCCAATTTATACGCCCATGAGTGGATGTGCCCTATGCTCCCTAAGCTGAGTTTTGTAGATGTTTCAGGACACACCGTGCACTTCTCCAGAGTGGCTGTTGGCAATTTACATCCCGCCCATCAGCGTAGCCAGGCTCCCGTTTCTCCATGGCCTGTCCTGCATTTCTGCTTTTGAAACTTTATTCAGCATGGCCCTTTTGACCGATGGGAAGCGAGACTTCTTTGTAGCGCTGATTTGCCTTTCCAGGTTGCTTGGTTGGCCAAAAAGGGCGTATGCGTTTTTTCCTGAATATATTCAGGAAAAAACGCATACGCCCTTTTTGGCCAAGGGCATCATTGTCGAGGTTTTGCCGCCTTTCCTGTGCTTTAAAGGCGATTCGAATCTCCCTCCTGAAATCTGTTTCCTGCAATTCTGCCTTGCTTTCAAATCCTCTTCGTTTCCTTCCATCAATATATTTGTGGAAGAGAGTCATCATTTATAAGTCTGCAGGTTTGTGAATTGCAGTGCCCCTGAGCTCCAGTTTTCAACTCGCTTTCTTGGGCGCTGGCCGCAAAAGCGCAGGATTGCTTCAGGCCCTATTCTGGTCCCAGGCGGCATGCTGAGCCTGTGGTTAATTCTTCTTCTTGAGGGGAAAATAGAGTGACCTGTGCCTGTCCCAACACCTAGAGCTAGTCTCTCATTGGTTCCCCCTCTTCCCGTTCATCCTCAGGACAAATTGCAACCTGTACGGAACAGGAGGTTAAAGGTGCTGATTCTCCAAGGAGGGAGATTGCTAGTAAAGCGGCTGGAATGGCGAACCCAAGCACAAGGAGATGAGAAATGAGGTGCGTTTTAGAAACCTTTCCCGATCACACGGTGTACCATCTTCTGGGTTTCTCATGAATGTTTTCGATGTAGGAAGATGCCCTTGAACCTGGAGATTTGGGACCCATGGGATGGGTACCACGCAGTATTACTTTATAGGGTCCGCGTTTGGTCACCCAACCTCACCAAACCCTCTCAGCCCCAAGAGTGTCCACCCTTATGTCTCAATCAGCTGTGGGTCTAGATGTGGTCAATCCAGGTGGCATGACAGCCCCTGAACGACTTTTTAAGAATTTCTCTCTCTTTCACTGTCTTTGTTTCACGGGTTTTTAAAAGTAATTGATATTTATTATGGGGTTTACCTGCTTTTCACTCCTGTGTTTTTGCCGCTTTACACCCACTTGACTCACTTACAGAGAGATATCAATGCATAGGTTTTAAGATTCTTACTAGTCAGATATATTCGTGGGCGGTGAATAGGGGGTGTTGAGTCCAATTCATTGAGCAAGGAGTAGGTCTTGTCTATTACATATTGGGTTTTTGGAACGGTATCTCAGATAATGTGAAACCCTTGTTGTATGCATCACCCCACCTCACCTTTCCCGTTAAGCAGCCATAGTGTGTTTTCTAAACGTGTGACTCTATTCTGTTTTGTAATTCAGTTCAAGGGTAGCGGTTTTTACATTCCCTCTATAAGTCATATCTTATGATAAGTGTCTTTTTCTGTGTGACTTATTTCACTTAGAATCGTCGTACCTAAATCCACTCATCATGCTGCTACTAGCCTTATGACGTTGATTTCATGGCTGAGTGATATTCCATTGTACATAAGGACCACAACTTCTTTATCCATTTTTCTCTTTCCTGGGATATTTAAGGTGTAACCAAGTGGAGGTTCTTGTCAACAGAGCAGCCCTAAACTTTGGGGTGCCTGTGTCTTGCTGATTTTTAGTTTTCCCAATTTATACGCCCATGAGTGGAAGTGCCCTATGCTCCCTAAGCTGAGTTTTTTAGATGTTTCAGGACACACCGTGCACTTCTCCAGAGTGGCTGTTGGCAATTTACATCCCGCCCATCAGCGTAGCCAGGCTCCCGTTTCTCCATGGCCTGTCCTGCATTTCTGGTTTTGACACTTTATTCAGCATGGCCCTTTTGACCGATGGGAAGCGAGACTTCTTTGTAGCGCTGATTTGCCTTTCCAGGTTGCTTGGTTGGCCAAAAAGGGCGTATGCGTTTTTTCCTGAATATATTCAGGAAAAAACGCATACGCCCTTTTTGGCCAAGGGCATCATTGTCGAGGTTTTGCCGCCTTTCCTGTGCTTTAAAGGCGATTCGAATCTCCCTCCTGAAATCTGTTTCCTGCAATTCTGCCTTGCTTTCAAATCCTCTTCGTTTCCTTCTATCAATATATTTGTGGACGAGAGTCATCATTTATAAGTCTGCAGGTTTGTGAATTGCAGTGCCCCTGAGCGCCATTTTTCAACTCGCTTTCTTGGGCGCTGGCCGCAAAAGCGCAGGATTGCTTCAGGCCCTATTCAGGTCCCAGGCGGCATGCTGAGCCTGTGGTTAATTCTTCTTCTTGAGGGGAAAATAGAGTGACCTGTGCCTGTCCCAACACCTAGAGCTAGTCTCTCATTGGTTCCCCCTCTTCCCGTTCATCCTCAGGACAAATTGCAACCTGTACGGAACAGGAGGTTAAAGGTGCTGATTCTCCAAGGAGGGAGATTGCTAGTAAAGCGGCTGGAATGGCGAACCCAAGCACAAGGAGATGAGAAATGAGGTGCGTTTTAGAAACCTTTCCCGATCACACGGTGTACCATCTTCTGGGTTTCTCATGAATGTTTTCGATGTAGGAAGATGCCCTTGAACCTGGAGATTTGGGACCCATGGGATGGGTACCACGCAGTATTACTTTATAGGGTCTGCGTTTGGTCACCCAACCTCACCAAACCTCTCAGCCCCAAGAGTGTCCACCCTTATGTCTCAATCAGCTGTGGGTCTAGATATGGTCAATCCAGGTGGCATCACACCCCCTGAACGACTTTTTAAGAATTTCTCTCTCTTTCACTGTCTTTGTTTCACGGGTTTTTAAAAGTAATTGATATTTATAATGGGGTTTACCTGCTTTTCACTCCTGTGTTTTTGCCGCTTTACACCCACTTGACTCACTTACAGAGAGATATCAATGCATAGGTTTTAAGATTCTTACTAGTCAGATATATTCGTGGGCGGTGAATAGGCGGTGTTGAGTCCAATTCATTGAGCAAGGAGTAGGTCTTGTCTATTACATATTGGGTTTATGGAACGGTATCTCAGATAATTTGAAACTCTTGTTTTATGCATCACCCCACCTCACCTTTCCCGTTAAGCAGCCATAGTGTGTTTTCTAAACGTGTGACTCTATTCTGTTTTGTAATTCAGTTCAAGGGTAGCGGTTTTTACATTCCCTCTATAAGTCATATCTTATGATAAGTGTCTTTTTCTGTGTGACTTATTTCACTTAGAATCGTCGTACCTAAATCCACTCCTCATGCTGCTACTAGCCTTATGACGTTGATTTCATGGCTGAGTGATATTCCATTGTACATAAGGACCACAACTTCTTTATCCATTTTTCTCTTTCCTGGGATATTTAAGGTGTAACCAAGTGGAGGTTCTTGTCAACAGAGCAGCCCTAAATTTTGGGGTGCCTGTGTCTTGCTGATTTTTAGTTTTCCCAATTTATACGCCCATGAGTGGATGTGCCCTATGCTCCCTAAGCTGAGTTTTGTAGATGTTTCAGGACACACCGTGCACTTCTCCAGAGTGGCTGTTGGCAATTTACATCCCGCCCATCAGCGTAGCCAGGCTCCCGTTTCTCCATGGCCTGTCCTGCATTTCTGCTTTTGACACTTTATTCAGCATGGCCCTTTTGACCGATGGGAAGCGAGACTTCTTTGTAGCGCTGATTTGCCTTTCCAGGTTGCTTGGTTGGCCAAAAAGGGCGTATGCGTTTTTTCCTGAATATATTCAGGAAAAAACGCATACGCCCTTTTTGGCCAAGGGCATCATTGTCGAGGTTTTGCCGCTTTTCCTGTGCTTTAAAGGCGATTCGAATCTCCCTCCTGAAATCTGTTTCCTGCAATTCTGCCTTGCTTTCAAATCCTCTTCGTTTCCTTCCATCAATATATTTGTGGACGAGAGTCATCATTTATAAGTCTGCAGGTTTGTGAATTGCAGTGCCCCTGAGCGCCATTTTTCAACTCGCTTTCTTGGGCGCTGGCCGCAAAAGCGCAGGATTGCTTCAGGCCCTATTCTGGTCCCAGGCGGCATGCTGAGCCTGTGGTTAATTCTTCTTCTTGAGGGGAAAATAGAGTGACCTGTGCCTGTCCCAACACCTAGAGCTAGTCTCTCATTGGTTCCCCCTCTTCCCGTTCATCCTCAGGACAAATTGCAACCTGTACGGAACAGGAGGTTAAAGGTGCTGATTCTCCAAGGAGGGAGATTGCTAGTAAAGCGGCTGGAATGGCGAACCCGAGCACAAGGAGATGAGAAATGAGGTGCGTTTTAGAAACCTTTCCCGATCACACGGTGTACCATCTTCTGGGTTTCTCATGAATGTTTTCGATGTAGGAAGATGCCCTTGAACATGGAGATTTGGGACCCATGGGATGGGTACCACGCAGTATTACTTTATAGGGTCTGCGTTTGCTCACCCAACCTCACCAAACCTCTCAGCCCCAAGAGTGTCCACCCTTATGTCTCAATCAGCTGTGGGTCTAGATGTGGTCAATCCAGGTGGCATCACAGCCCCTGAACGACTTTTTAAGAATTTCTCTCTCTTTCACTGTCTTTGTTTCACGGGTTTTTAAAAGTAATTGATATTTATTATGGGGTTTACCTGCTTTTCACTCCTGTGTTTTTGCCGCTTTACACCCACTTGACTCACTTACAGAGAGATATCAATGCATAGGTTTTAAGATTCTTACTAGTCAGATATATTCGTGGGCGGTGAATAGGGGGTGTTGAGTCCAATTCATTGAGCAAGGAGTAGGTCTTGTCTATTACATATTGGGTTTATGGAACGGTATCTGAGCTAATGTGAAACCCTTGTTGTATGCATCACCCCACCTCACCTTTCCCGTTAAGCAGCCATAGTGTGTTTTCTAAACGTGTGACTCTATTCTGTTTTGTAATTCAGTTCAAGGGTAGCAGTTTTTACATTCCCTCTATAAGTCATATCTTATGATAAGTGTCTTTTTCTGTGTGACTTATTTCACTTAGAATCGTCGTACCTAAATCCACTCATCATGCTGCTACTAGCCTTATGACGTTGATTTCATGGCTGAGTGATATTCCATTGTACATAAGGACCACAACTTCTTTATCCATTTTTCTCTTTCCTGGGATATTTAAGGTGTAACCAAGTGGAGGTTCTTGTCAACAGAGCAGCCCTAAACTTTGGGGTGCCTGTGTCTTGCTGATTTTTAGTTTTCCCAATTTATACGCCCATGAGTGGATGTGCCCTATGCTCCCTAAGCTGAGTTTTGTAGATGTTTCAGGACACACCGTGCACTTCTCCAGAGTGGCTGTTGGCAATTTACATCCCGCCCATCAGCGTAGCCAGGCTCCCGTTTCTCCATGGCCTGTCCTGCATTTCTGGTTTTGACACTTTATTCAGCATGGCCCTTTTGACCGATGGGAAGCGAGACTTCTTTGTAGCGCTGATTTGCCTTTCCAGGTTGCTTGGTTGGCCAAAAAGGGCGTATGCGTTTTTTCCTGAATATATTCAGGAAAAAACGCATACGCCCTTTTTGGCCAAGGGCATCATTGTCGAGGTTTTGCCGCCTTTCCTGTGCTTTAAAGGCGATTCGAATCTCCCTCCTGAAATCTGTTTCCTGCAATTCTGCCTTGCTTTCAAATCCTCTTCGTTTCCTTCCATCAATATATTTGTGGACGAGAGTCATCATTTATAAGTCTGCAGGTTTGTGAATTGCAGTGCCCCTGAGCGCCATTTTTCAACTCGCTTTCTTGGGCGCTGGCCGCAAAAGCGCAGGATTGTTTCAGGCCCTATTCTGGTCCCAGGCGGCATGCTGAGCCTGTGGTTAATTCTTCTTCTTGAGGGGAAAATAGAGTGACCTGTGCCTGTCCCAACACCTAGAGCTAGTCTCTCATTGGTTCCCCCTCTTCCCGTTCATCCTCAGGACAAATTGCAACCTGTACGGAACAGGAGGTTAAAGGTGCTGATTCTCCAAGGAGGGAGATTGCTAGTAAAGCGGCTGGAATGGCGAACCCGAGCACAAGGAGATGAGAAATGAGGTGCGTTTTAGAAACCTATCCCGATCACACGGTGTACCATCTTCTGGGTTTCTCATGAATGTTTTCGATGTAGGAAGATGCCCTTGAACCTGGAGATTTGGGACCCATGGGATGGGTACCACGCAGTATTACTTTATAGGATCTGCGTTTGGTCACCCAACCTCACCAAACCTCTCAGCCCCAAGAGTGTCCACCCTTATGTCTCAATCAGCTGTGGGTCTAGATGTGGTCAATCCAGGTGGCATCACAGCCCCTGAACGACTTTTTAAGAATTTCTCTCTCTTTCACTGTCTTTGTTTCACGGGTTTTTAAAAGTAATTGATATTTATTATGGGGTTTACCTGCTTTTCACTCCTGTGTTTTTGCCGCTTTACACCCACTTGACTCACTTACAGAGAGATATCAATGCATAGGTTTTAAGATTCTTACTAGTCAGATATATTCGTGGGCGGTGAATAGGGGGTGTTGTGTCCAATTCATTGAGCAAGGAGTAGGTCTTGTCTATTACATATTGGGTTTATGGAACGGTATCTCAGATAATGTGAAACCCTTGTTGTATGCATCACCCCACCTCACCTTTCCCGTTAAGCAGCCATAGTGTGTTTTCTAAACGTGTGACTCTATTCTGTTTTGTAATTCAGTTCAAGGGTAGCGGTTTTTACATTCCCTCTATAAGTCATATCTTATGATAAGTGTCTTTTTCTGTGTGACTTATTTCACTTAGAATCGTCGTACCTAAATCCACTCATCATGCTGCTACTAGCCTTATGACGTTGATTTCATGGCTGAGTGATATTCCATTGTACATAAGGACCACAACTTCTTTATCCATTTTTCTCTTTCCTGGGATATTTAAGGTGTAACCAAGTGGAGGTTCTTGTCAACAGAGCAGACCTAAATTTTGGGGTGCCTGTGTCTTGCTGATTTTTAGTTTTCCCAATTTATACGCCCATGAGTGGATGTGCCCTATGCTCCCTAAGCTGAGTTTTGTAGATGTTTCAGGACACACCGTGCACTTCTCCAGAGTGGCTGTTGGCAATTTACATCCCGCCCATCAGCGTAGCCAGGCTCCCGTTTCTCCATGGCCTGTCCTGCATTTCTGCTTTTGACACTTTATTCAGCATGGCCCTTTTGACCGATGGGAAGCGAGACTTCTTTGTAGCGCTGATTTGCCTTTCCAGGTTGCTTGGTTGGCCAAAAAGGGCGTATGCGTTTTTTCCTGAATATATTCAGGAAAAAACGCATACGCCCTTTTTGGCCAAGGGCATCATTGTCGAGGTTTTGCCGCCTTTCCTGTGCTTTAAAGGCGATTCGAATCTCCCTCCTGAAATCTGTTTCCTGCAATTCTGCCTTGCTTTCAAATCCTCTTCGTTTCCTTCCATCAATATATTTGTGGACGAGAGTCATCATTTATAAGTCTGCAGGTTTGTGAATTGCAGTGCCCCTGAGCGCCATTTTTCAACTCGCTTTCTTGGGCGCTGGCCGCAAAAGCGCAGGATTGCTTCAGGCCCTATTCTGGTCCCAGGCGGCATGCTGAGCCTGTGGTTAATTCTTCTTCTTGAGGGGAAAATAGAGTGACCTGTGCCTGTCCCAACACCTAGAGCTAGTCTCTCATTGGTTCCCCCTCTTCCCGTTCATCCTCAGGACAAATTGCAACCTGTACGGAACAGGAGGTTAAAGGTGCTGATTCTCCAAGGAGGGAGATTGCTAGTAAAGCGGCTGGAATGGCGAACCCAAGCACAAGGAGATGAGAAATGAGGTGCGTTTTAGAAACCTTTCCCGATCACACGGTGTACCATCTTCTGGGTTTCTCATGAATGTTTTCGATGTAGGAAGATGCCCTTGAACCTGGAGATTTGGGACCCATGGGATGGGTACCACGCAGTATTACTTTATAGGGTCTGCGTGTGGTCACCCAACCTCACCAAACCTCTCAGCCCCAAGAGTGTCCACCCTTATGTCTCAATCAGCTGTGGGTCTAGATATGGTCAATCCAGGTGGCATCACAGCCCCTGAACGACTTTTTAAGAATTTCTCTCTCTTTCACTGTCTTTGTTTCACGGGTTTTTAAAAGTAATTGATATTTATAATGGGGTTTACCTGCTTTTCACTCCTGTGTTTTTGCCGCTTTACACCCACTTGACTCACTTACAGAGAGATATCAATGCATAGGTTTTAAGATTCTTACTAGTCAGATATATTCGTGGGCGGTGAATAGGGGGTGTTGAGTCCAATTCATTGAGCAAGGAGTAGGTCTTGTCTATTACATATTGGGTTTATGGAACGGTATCTCAGATAATGTGAAACCCTTGTTGTATGCATCACCCCACCTCACCTTTCCCGTTAAGCAGCCATAGTGTGTTTTCTAAACGTGTGACTCTATTCTGTTTTGTAATTCAGTTCAAGGGTAGCAGTTTTTACATTCCCTCTATAAGTCATATCTTATGATAAGTGTCTTTTTCTGTGTGACTTATTTCACTTAGAATCGTCGTACCTAAATCCACTCATCATGCTGCTACTAGCCTTATGACGTTGATTTCATGGCTGAGTGATATTCCATTGTACATAAGGACCACAACTTCTTTATCCATTTTTCTCTTTCCTGGGATATTTAAGGTGTAACCAAGTGGAGGTTCTTGTCAACAGAGCAGCCCTAAATTTTGGGGTGCCTGTGTCTTGCTGATTTTTAGTTTTCCCAATTTATACGCCCATGAGTGGATGTGCCCTATGCTCCCTAAGCTGAGTTTTGTAGATGTTTCAGGACACACCGTGCACTTCTCCAGAGTGGCTGTTGGCAATTTACATCCCGCCCATCAGCGTAGCCAGGCTCCCGTTTCTCCATGGCCTGTCCTGCATTTCTGGTTTTGACACTTTATTCAGCATGGCCCTTTTGACCGATGGGAAGCGAGACTTCTTTGTAGCGCTGATTTGCCTTTCCAGGTTGCTTGGTTGGCCAAAAAGGGCGTATGCGTTTTTTCCTGAATATATTCAGGAAAAAACGCATACGCCCTTTTCGGCCAAGGGCATCATTGTCGAGGTTTTGCCGCCTTTCCTGTGCTTTAAAGGCGATTCGAATCTCCCTCCTGAAATCTGTTTCCTGCAATTCTGCCTTGCTTTCAAATCCTCTTCGTTTCCTTCCATCAATATATTTGTGGACGAGAGTCATCATTTATAAGTCTGCAGGTTTGTGAATTGCAGTGCCCCTGAGCGCCATTTTTCAACTCGCTTTCTTGGGCGCTGGCCGCAAAAGCGCAGGATTGCTTCAGGCCCTATTCTGGTCCCAGGCGGCATGCTGAGCCTGTGGTTAATTCTTCTTCTTGAGGGGAAAATAGAGTGACCTGTGCCTGTCCCAACACCTAGAGCTAGTCTCTCATTGGTTCCCCCTCTTCCCGTTCATCCTCAGGACAAATTGCAACCTGTACGGAACAGGAGGTTAAAGGTGCTGATTCTCCAAGGAGGGAGATTGCTAGTAAAGCGGCTGGAATGGCGAACCCGAGCACAAGGAGATGAGAAATGAGGTGCGTTTTAGAAACCTTTCCCGATCACACGGTGTACCATCTTCTGGGTTTCTCATGAATGTTTTCGATGTAGGAAGATGCCCTTGAACCTGGAGATTTGGGACCCATGGGATGGGTACCACGCAGTATTACTTTATAGGGTCTGCGTTTGCTCACCCAACCTCACCAAACCTCTCAGCCCCAAGAGTGTCCACCCTTATGTCTCAATCAGCTGTGGGTCTAGATGTGGTCAATCCAGGTGGCATCACAGCCCCTGAACGACTTTTTAAGAATTTCTCTCAATTTCACTGTCTTTGTTTCACGGGTTTTTAAAAGTAATTGATATTTATAATGGGGTTTACCTGCTTTTCACTCCTGTGTTTTTGCCGCTTTACACCCACTTGACTCACTTACAGAGAGATATCAATGCATAGGTTTCAAGATTCTTACTATTCAGATATATTCGTGGGCGGTGAATAGGGGGTGTTGAGTCCAATTCATTGAGCAAGGAGTAGGTCTTGTCTATTACATATTGGGTTTATGGAACGGTATCTCAGATAATTTGAAACCCTTGTTTTATGCATCACCCCACCTCACCTTTACCGTTAAGCAGCCATAGTGTGTTTTCTAAACGTGTGACTCTATTCTGTTTTGTAATTCAGTTCAAGGGTAGCGGTTTTTACATTCCCTCTATAAGTCATATCTTATGATAAGTGTCTTTTTCTGTGTGACTTATTTCACTTAGAATCGTCGTACCTAAATCCACTCATCATGCTGCTACTAGCCTTATGACGTTGATTTCATGGCTGAGTGATATTCCATTGTACATAAGGACCACAACTTCTTTATCCATTTTTCTCTTTCCTGGGATATTTAAGGTGTAACCAAGTGGAGGTTCTTGTCAACAGAGCAGCCCTAAATTTTGGGGTGCCTGTGTCTTGCTGATTTTTAGTTTTCCCAATTTATACGCCCATGAGTGGATGTGCCCTATGCTCCCTAAGCTGAGTTTTGTAGATGTTTCAGGACACACCGTGCACTTCTCCAGAGTGGCTGTTGGCAATTTACATCCCGCCCATCAGCGTAGCCAGGCTCCCGTTTCTCCATGGCCTGTCCTGCATTTCTGGTTTTGACACTTTATTCAGCATGGCCCTTTTGACCGATGGGAAGCGAGACTTCTTTGTAGCGCTGATTTGCCTTTCCAGGTTGTTTGGTTGGCCAAAAAGGGCGTATGCGTTTTTTCCTGAATATATTCAGGAAAAAACGCATACGCCCTTTTTGGCCAAGGGCATCATTGTCGAGGTTTTGCCGCCTTTCCTGTGCTTTAAAGGCGATTCGAATCTCCCTCCTGAAATCTGTTTCCTGCAATTCTGCCTTGCTTTCAAATCCTCTTCGTTTCCTTCCATCAATATATTTGTGGACGAGAGTCATCATTTATAAGTCTGCAGGTTTGTGAATTGCAGTGCCCCTGAGCGCCATTTTTCAACTCGCTTTCTTGGACGCTGGCCGCAAAAGCGCAGGATTGCTTCAGGCCCTATTCTGGTCCCAGGCGGCATGCTGAGCCTGTGGTTAATTCTTCTTCTTGAGGGGAAAATAGAGTGACCTGTGCCTGTCCCAACACCTAGAGCTAGTCTCTCATTGGTTCCCCCTCTTCCCGTTCATCCTCAGGACAAATTGCAACCTGTACGGAACAGGAGGTTAAAGGTGCTGATTCTCCAAGGAGGGAGATTGCTAGTAAAGCGGCTGGAATGGCGAACCCGAGCACAAGGAGATGAGAAATGAGGTGCGTTTTAGAAACCTTTCCCGATCACACGGTGTACCATCTTCTGGGTTTCTCATGAATGTTTTCGATGTAGGAAGATGCCCTTGAACCTGGAGATTTGGGACCCATGGGATGGGTACCACGCAGTATTACTTTATAGGATCTGCGTTTGGTCACCCAACCTCACCAAACCTCTCAGCCCCAAGAGTGTCCACCCTTATGTCTCAATCAGCTGTGGGTCTAGATGTGGTCAATCCAGGTGGCATCACAGCCCCTGAACGACTTTTTAAGAATTTCTCTCTCTTTCACTGTCTTTGTTTCACGGGTTTTTAAAAGTAATTGATATTTATTATGGGGTTTACCTGCTTTTCACTCCTGTGTTTTTGCCGCTTTACACCCACTTGACTCACTTACAGAGAGATATCAATGCATAGGTTTTAAGATTCTTACTAGTCAGATATATTCGTGGGCGGTGAATAGGGGGTGTTGTGTCCAATTCATTGAGCAAGGAGTAGGTCTTGTCTATTACATATTGGGTTTATGGAACGGTATCTCAGATAATGTGAAACCCTTGTTGTATGCATCACCCCACCTCACCTTTCCCGTTAAGCAGCCATAGTGTGTTTTCTAAACGTGTGACTCTATTCTGTTTTGTAATTCAGTTCAAGGGTAGCGGTTTTTACATTCCCTCTATAAGTCATATCTTATGATAAGTGTCTTTTTCTGTGTGACTTATTTCACTTAGAATCGTCGTACCTAAATCCACTCATCATGCTGCTACTAGCCTTATGACGTTGATTTCATGGCTGAGTGATATTCCATTGTACATAAGGACCACAACTTCTTTATCCATTTTTCTCTTTCCTGGGATATTTAAGGTGTAACCAAGTGGAGGTTCTTGTCAACAGAGCAGACCTAAATTTTGGGGTGCCTGTGTCTTGCTGATTTTTAGTTTTCCCAATTTATACGCCCATGAGTGGATGTGCCCTATGCTCCCTAAGCTGAGTTTTGTAGATGTTTCAGGACACACCGTGCACTTCTCCAGAGTGGCTGTTGGCAATTTACATCCCGCCCATCAGCGTAGCCAGGCTCCCGTTTCTCCATGGCCTGTCCTGCATTTCTGCTTTTGACACTTTATTCAGCATGGCCCTTTTGACCGATGGGAAGCGAGACTTCTTTGTAGCGCTGATTTGCCTTTCCAGGTTGCTTGGTTGGCCAAAAAGGGCGTATGCGTTTTTTCCTGAATATATTCAGGAAAAAACGCATACGCCCTTTTTGGCCAAGGGCATCATTGTCGAGGTTTTGCCGCCTTTCCTGTGCTTTAAAGGCGATTCGAATCTCCCTCCTGAAATCTGTTTCCTGCAATTCTGCCTTGCTTTCAAATCCTCTTCGTTTCCTTCCATCAATATATTTGTGGACGAGAGTCATCATTTATAAGTCTGCAGGTTTGTGAATTGCAGTGCCCCTGAGCGCCATTTTTCAACTCGCTTTCTTGGGCGCTGGCCGCAAAAGCGCAGGATTGCTTCAGGCCCTATTCTGGTCCCAGGCGGCATGCTGAGCCTGTGGTTAATTCTTCTTCTTGAGGGGAAAATAGAGTGACCTGTGCCTGTCCCAACACCTAGAGCTAGTCTCTCATTGGTTCCCCCTCTTCCCGTTCATCCTCAGGACAAATTGCAACCTGTACGGAACAGGAGGTTAAAGGTGCTGATTCTCCAAGGAGGGAGATTGCTAGTAAAGCGGCTGGAATGGCGAACCCAAGCACAAGGAGATGAGAAATGAGGTGCGTTTTAGAAACCTTTCCCGATCACACGGTGTACCATCTTCTGGGTTTCTCATGAATGTTTTCGATGTAGGAAGATGCCCTTGAACCTGGAGATTTGGGACCCATGGGATGGGTACCACGCAGTATTACTTTATAGGGTCTGCGTGTGGTCACCCAACCTCACCAAACCTCTCAGCCCCAAGAGTGTCCACCCTTATGTCTCAATCAGCTGTGGGTCTAGATATGGTCAATCCAGGTGGCATCACAGCCCCTGAACGACTTTTTAAGAATTTCTCTCTCTTTCACTGTCTTTGTTTCACGGGTTTTTAAAAGTAATTGATATTTATAATGGGGTTTACCTGCTTTTCACTCCTGTGTTTTTGCCGCTTTACACCCACTTGACTCACTTACAGAGAGATATCAATGCATAGGTTTTAAGATTCTTACTAGTCAGATATATTCGTGGGCGGTGAATAGGCGGTGTTGAGTCCAATTCATTGAGCAAGGAGTAGGTCTTGTCTATTACATATTGGGTTTATGGAACGGTATCTCAGATAATTTGAAACCCTTGTTTTATGCATCACCCCACCTCACCTTTCCCGTTAAGCAGCCATAGTGTGTTTTCTAAACGTGTGACTCTATTCTGTTTTGTAATTCAGTTCAAGGGTAGCGGTTTTTACATTCCCTCTATAAGTCATATCTTATGATAAGTGTCTTTTTCTGTGTGACTTATTTCACTTAGAATCGTCGTACCTAAATCCACTCCTCATGCTGCTACTAGCCTTATGACGTTGATTTCATGGCTGAGTGATATTCCATTGTACATAAGGACCACAACTTCTTTATCCATTTTTCTCTTTCCTGGGATATTTAAGGTGTAACCAAGTGGAGGTTCTTGTCAACAGAGCAGCCCTAAATTTTGGGGTGCCTGTGTCTTGCTGATTTTTAGTTTTCCCAATTTATACGCCCATGAGTGGATGTGCCCTATGCTCCCTAAGCTGAGTTTTGTAGATGTTTCAGGACACACCGTGCACTTCTCCAGAGTGGCTGTTGGCAATTTACATCCCGCCCATCAGCGTAGCCAGGCTCCCGTTTCTCCATGGCCT
This sequence comes from Balaenoptera physalus, assembly GCF_965194825.1. Taxonomy (NCBI): domain Eukaryota; kingdom Metazoa; phylum Chordata; class Mammalia; order Artiodactyla; family Balaenopteridae; genus Balaenoptera; species Balaenoptera physalus. Next base: position 377,622 of record NW_028126358.1, on the reverse strand, counting down.
GTCCTGCATTTCTGCTTTTGACACTTTATTCAGCATGGCCCTTTTGACCGATGGGAAGCGAGACTTCTTTGTAGCGCTGATTTGCCTTTCCAGGTTGCTTGGTTGGCCAAAAAGGGCGTATGCGTTTTTTCCTGAATATATTCAGGAAAAAACGCATACGCCCTTTTTGGCCAAGGGCATCATTGTCGAGGTTTTGCCGCTTTTCCTGTGCTTTAAAGGCGATTCGAATCTCCCTCCTGAAATCTGTTTCCTGCAATTCTGCCTTGCTTTCAAATCCTCTTCGTTTCCTTCCATCAATATATTTGTGGACGAGAGTCATCATTTATAAGTCTGCAGGTTTGTGAATTGCAGTGCCCCTGAGCGCCATTTTTCAACTCGCTTTCTTGGGCGCTGGCCGCAAAAGCGCAGGATTGCTTCAGGCCCTATTCTGGTCCCAGGCGGCATGCTGAGCCTGTGGTTAATTCTTCTTCTTGAGGGGAAAATAGAGTGACCTGTGCCTGTCCCAACACCTAGAGCTAGTCTCTCATTGGTTCCCCCTCTTCCCGTTCATCCTCAGGACAAATTGCAACCTGTACGGAACAGGAGGTTAAAGGTGCTGATTCTCCAAGGAGGGAGATTGCTAGTAAAGCGGCTGGAATGGCGAACCCGAGCACAAGGAGATGAGAAATGAGGTGCGTTTTAGAAACCTTTCCCGATCACACGGTGTACCATCTTCTGGGTTTCTCATGAATGTTTTCGATGTAGGAAGATGCCCTTGAACATGGAGATTTGGGACCCATGGGATGGGTACCACGCAGTATTACTTTATAGGGTCTGCGTTTGCTCACCCAACCTCACCAAACCTCTCAGCCCCAAGAGTGTCCACCCTTATGTCTCAATCAGCTGTGGGTCTAGATGTGGTCAATCCAGGTGGCATCACAGCCCCTGAACGACTTTTTAAGAATTTCTCTCTCTTTCACTGTCTTTGTTTCACGGGTTTTTAAAAGTAATTGATATTTATTATGGGGTTTACCTGCTTTTCACTCCTGTGTTTTTGCCGCTTTACACCCACTTGACTCACTTACAGAGAGATATCAATGCATAGGTTTTAAGATTCTTACTAGTCAGATATATTCGTGGGCGGTGAATAGGGGGTGTTGAGTCCAATTCATTGAGCAAGGAGTAGGTCTTGTCTATTACATATTGGGTTTATGGAACGGTATCTCAGATAATGTGAAACCCTTGTTTTATGCATCACCCCACCTCACCTTTCCCGTTAAGCAGCCATAGTGTGTTTTCTAAACGTGTGACTCTATTCTGTTTTGTAATTCAGTTCAAGGGTAGCGGTTTTTACATTCCCTCTATAAGTCATATCTTATGATAAGTGTCTTTTTCTGTGTGACTTATTTCACTTAGAATCGTCGTACCTAAATCCACTCATCATGCTGCTACTAGCCTTATGACGTTGATTTCATGGCTGAGTGATATTCCATTGTACATAAGGACCACAACTTCTTTATCCATTTTTCTCTTTCCTGGGATATTTAAGGTGTAACCAAGTGGAGGTTCTTGTCAACAGAGCAGACCTAAATTTTGGGGTGCCTGTGTCTTGCTGATTTTTAGTTTTCCCAATTTATACGCCCATGAGTGGATGTGCCCTATGCTCCCTAAGCTGAGTTTTGTAGATGTTTCAGGACACACCGTGCACTTCTCCAGAGTGGCTGTTGGCAATTTACATCCCGCCCATCAGCGTAGCCAGGCTCCCGTTTCTCCATGGCCTGTCCTGCATTTCTGGTTTTGACACTTTATTCAGCATGGCCCTTTTGACCGATGGGAAGCGAGACTTCTTTGTAGCGCTGATTTGCCTTTCCAGGTTGCTTGGTTGGCCAAAAAGGGCGTATGCGTTTTTTCCTGAATATATTCAGGAAAAAACGCATACGCCCTTTTTGGCCAAGGGCATCATTGTCGAGGTTTTGCCGCCTTTCCTGTGCTTTAAAGGCGATTCGAATCTCCCTCCTGAAATCTGTTTCCTGCAATTCTGCCTTGCTTTCAAATCCTCTTCGTTTCCTTCCATCAATATATTTGTGGACGAGAGTCATCATTTATAAGTCTGCAGGTTTGTGAATTGCAGTGCCCCTGAGCGCCATTTTTCAACTCGCTTTCTTGGGCGCTGGCCGCAAAAGCGCAGGATTGCTTCAGGCCCTATTCTGGTCCCAGGCGGCAGGCTGAGCCTGTGGTTAATTCTTCTTCCTGTTGGGAAAATAGAGTGACCTCTGCCTATCCCAACACCTAGAGCTAGTCTCTCATTGGTTCCCCCTCTTCCCGTTCATCCTCAGGACAAATTGCAAGCTGTACGGCACAGGAGGTTAAAGGTGCTGATTCTCCAAGGAGGGAGATTGCTAGTAAAGCGGCTGGAATGGCGAACCCGAGCACAAGGAGATGAGAAATGAGGTGCGTTTTAGAAACCTTTCCCGATCACACGGTGTACCATCTTCTGGGTTTCTCATGCATGTTTTCGATGTAGGAAGATGCCCTTGAACCTGGAGATTTGGGACCCATGGGATGGGTACCTCGCAGTATTACTTTAAAGGGTCTGCGTTTGCTCACCCAACCTCACCAAACCTCTCAGCCCCAAGAGTGTCCACCCTTATGTCTCAATCAGCTGTGGGTCTAGATATGGTCAATCCAGGTGGCATTACAGCCGCTGAAAGAATTTTGTAAGAATTTCTCTCTCTTTCACTGTCTTTGTTTCACGGGTTTTTAAAAGTAATTGATTTTTATAATGGGGTTTACCTGCTTTTCACTGCTGTGATTTTGCCGCTTTACACCCACTTGACTCACTTTCAGAGAGATATCAATGCATAGGTTTCAAGATTCTTACTAGTCAGATATATTCTTGGGCGGTGAATAGGGGGTGCTGAGTCCAATTCCTTGAGCAAGGAGTAGGGCTTGTCTATTACATATTGGGTTTATGGAACGGTATCTGAGCTAATTTGAAACCCTTGTTGTATGCATCACCCCACCTCACCTTTCCCGTTAAGCAGCCATAGTGTGTTTTCTAAACGTGTGATTCTATTCTGTTTTGTAATTCAGTTCAAGGGTAGCGGTTTTTACATTCCCTCTATAAGTCATATCTTATGATAAGTGTCTTTTTCTGTGTGACTTATTTCACTTAGAATCGTCGTACCTAAATCCACTCATCATGCTGCTACTAGCCTTATGACGTTGATTTCATGGCTGAGTGATATTCCATTGTACATAAGGACCACAACTTCTTTATCCATTTTTCTCTTTCCTGGGATATTTAAGGTGTAACGAAGTGGAGATTCTTGTCAACAGAGCAGCCCTAAACTTTGGGGTGCCTGTGTCTTGCAGATTTTTACTTTTCCCAATTTATACGCCCATGAGTGGATGTGCCCTATGCTCCCTAAGCTGAGTTTTGTAGATGTTTCAGGACACACCGTGCACTTCTCCAGAGTGGCTGTTGGCAATTTACATCCCGCCCATCAGCGTAGCCAGGCTCCCGTTTCTCCATGGCCTGTCCTGCATTTCTGGTTTTGACACTTTATTCAGCATGGCCCTTTTGACCGATGGGAAGCGAGACTTCTTTGTAGCGCTGATTTGCCTTTCCAGGTTGCTTGGTTGGCCAAAAAGGGCGTATGCGTTTTTTCCTGAATATATTCAGGAAAAAACGCATACGCCCTTTTTGGCCAAGGGCATCATTGTCGAGGTTTTGCCGCCTTTCCTGTGCTTTAAAGGCGATTCGAATCTCCCTCCTGAAATCTGTTTCCTGCAATTCTGCCTTGCTTTCAAATCCTCTTCGTTTCCTTCCATCAATATATTTGTGGACGAGAGTCATCATTTATAAGTCTGCAGGTTTGTGAATTGCAGTGCCCCTGAGCGCCATTTTTCAACTCGCTTTCTTGGGCGCTGGCCGCAAAAGCGCAGGATTGCTTCAGGCCCTATTCTGGTCCCAGGCGGCAGGCTGAGCCTGTGGTTAATTCTTCTTCTTGAGGGGAAAATAGAGTGACCTGTGCCTGTCCCAACACCTAGAGCTAGTCTCTCATTGGTTCCCCCTCTTCCCGTTCATCCTCAGGACAAATTGCAACCTGTACGGAACAGGAGGTTAAAGGTGCTGATTCTCCAAGGAGGGAGATTGCTAGTAAAGCGGCTGGAATGGCGAACCCAAGCACAAGGAGATGAGAAATGAGGTGCGTTTTAGAAACCTTTCCCGATCACACGGTGTACCATCTTCTGGGTTTCTCATGAATGTTTTCGATGTAGGAAGATGCCCTTGAACCTGGAGATTTGGGACCCATGGGATGGGTACCACGCAGTATTACTTTATAGGGTCTGCGTTTGGTCACCCAACCTCACCAAACCTCTCAGCCCCAAGAGTGTCCACCCTTATGTCTCAATCAGCTGTGGGTCTAGATATGGTCAATCCAGGTGGCATCACAGCCCCTGAACGACTTTTTAAGAATTTCTCTCTCTTTCACTGTCTTTGTTTCACGGGTTTTTAAAAGTAATTGATATTTATAATGGGGTTTACCTGCTTTTCACTCCTGTGTTTTTGCCGCTTTACACCCACTTGACTCACTTACAGAGAGATATCAATGCATAGGTTTTAAGATTCTTACTAGTCAGATATATTCGTGGGCGGTGAATAGGGGGTGTTGAGTCCAATTCATTGAGCAAGGAGTAGGTCTTGTCTATTACATATTGGGTTTATGGAACGGTATCTCAGATAATGTGAAACCCTTGTTGTATGCATCACCCCACCTCACCTTTCCCGTTAAGCAGCCATAGTGTGTTTTCTAAACGTGTGACTCTATTCTGTTTTGTAATTCAGTTCAAGGGTAGCGGTTTTTACATTCCCTCTATAAGTCATATCTTATGATAAGTGTCTTTTTCTGTGTGACTTATTTCACTTAGAATCGTCGTACCTAAATCCACTCATCATGCTGCTACTAGCCTTATGACGTTGATTTCATGGCTGAGTGATATTCCATTGTACATAAGGACCACCACTTCTTTATCCATTTTTCTCTTTCCTGGGATATTTAAGGGGTAACGAAGTGGAGATTCTTGTCAACAGAGCAGCCCTAAACTTTGGGGTGCCTGTGTCTTGCTGATTTTTAGTTTTCTCAATTTATACGCCCATGAGTGGATGTGCCCTATGCTCCCTAAGCTGAGTTTTTTAGATGTTTCAGGACACACCGTGCACTTCTCCAGAGTGGCTGTTGGCAATTTACATCCCGCCCATCAGCGTAGCCAGGCTCCCGTTTCTCCATGGCCTGTCCTGCATTTCTGGTTTTGACACTTTATTCAGCATGGCCCTTTTGACCGATGGGAAGCGAGACTTCTTTGTAGCGCTGATTTGCCTTTCCAGGTTGCTTGGTTGGCCAAAAAGGGCGTATGGGTTTTTTCCTGAATATATTCAGGAAAAAACGCATACGCCCTTTTTGGCCAAGGGCATCATTGTCGAGGTTTTGCCGCCTTTCCTGTGCTTTAAAGGCGATTCGAATCTCCCTCCTGAAATCTGTTTCCTGCAATTCTGCCTTGCTTTCAAATCCTCTTCGTTTCCTTCCATCAATATATTTGTGGACGAGAGTCATCATTTATAAGTCTGCAGGTTTGTGAATTGCAGTGCCCCTGAGCGCCATTTTTCAACTCGCTTTCTTGGGCGCTGGCCGCAAAAGCGCAGGATTGCTTCAGGCCCTATTCTGGTCCCAGGCGGCAGGCTGAGCCTGTGGTTAATTCTTCTTCCTGTTGGGAAAATAGAGTGACCTCTGCCTATCCCAACACCTAGAGATAGTCTCTCATTGGTTCCCCCTCTTCCCTTTCATCCTCAGGACAAATTGCAAGCTGTACGGAACAGGAGGTTAAAGGTGCTGATTCTCCAAGGAGGGAGATTGCTAGTAAAGCGGCTGGAATGGCGAACCCAAGCACAAGGAGATGAGAAATGAGGTGCGTTTTAGAAACCTTTCCCGATCACACGGTGTATCATCTTCTGGGTTTCTCATGAATGTTTTCGATGTAGGAAGATGCCCTTGAACCTGGAGATTTGGGACCCATGGGATGGGTACCACGCAGTATTACTTTATAGGGTCTGCGTTTGCTCACCCAACCTCACCAAACCTCTCAGCCCCAAGAGTGTCCACCCTTATGTCTCAATCAGCTGTGGGTCTAGATGTGGTCAATCCAGGTGGCATCACAGCCCCTGAACGACTTTTTAAGAATTTCTCTCTCTTTCACTGTCTTTGTTTCACGGGTTTTTAAAAGTAATTGATATTTATTATGGGGTTTACCTGCTTTTCACTCCTGTGTTTTTGCCGCTTTACACCCACTTGACTCACTTACAGAGAGATATCAATGCATAGGTTTTAAGATTCTTACTAGTCAGATATATTCGTGGGCGGTGAATAGGGGGTGTTGAGTCCAATTCATTGAGCAAGGAGTAGGTCTTGTCTATTACATATTGGGTTTATGGAACGGTATCTCAGATAATTTGAAACCCTTGTTTTATGCATCACCCCACCTCACCTTTCCCGTTAAGCAGCCATAGTGTGTTTTCTAAACGTGTGACTCTATTCTGTTTTGTAATTCAGTTCAAGGGTAGCGGTTTTTACATTCCCTCTATAAGTCATATCTTATGATAAGTGTCTTTTTCTGTGTGACTTATTTCACTTAGAATCGTCGTACCTAAATCCACTCATCATGCTGCTACTAGCCTTATGACGTTGATTTCATGGCTGAGTGATATTCCATTGTACATAAGGACCACAACTTCTTTATCCATTTTTCTCTTTCCTGGGATATTTAAGGTGTAACGAAGTGGAGATTCTTGTCAACAGAGCAGCCCTAAACTTTGGGGTGCCTGTGTCTTGCTGATTTTTACTTTTCCCAATTTATACGCCCATGAGTGGATGTGCCCTATGCTCCCTAAGCTGAGTTTTGTAGATGTTTCAGGACACACCGTGCACTTCTCCAGAGTGGCTGTTGGCAATTTACATCCCGCCCATCAGCGTAGCCAGGCTCCCGTTTCTCCATGGCCTGTCCTGCATTTCTGCTTTTGACACTTTATTCAGCATGGCCCTTTTTACCGATGGGAAGCGAGACTTCTTTGTAGCGCTGATTTGCCTTTCCAGGTTGCTTGGTTGGCCAAAAAGGGCGTATGCGTTTTTTCCTGAATATATTCAGGAAAAAACGCATACGCCCTTTTTGGCCAAGGGCATCATTGTCGAGGTTTTGCCGCCTTTCCTGTGCTTTAAAGGCGATTCGAATCTCCCTCCTGAAATCTGTTTCCTGCAATTCTGCCTTGCTTTCAAATCCTCTTCGTTTCCTTCCATCAATATATTTGTGGACGAGAGTCATCATTTATAAGTCTGCAGGTTTGTGAATTGCAGTGCCCCTGAGCTCCAGTTTTCAACTCGCTTTCTTGGGCGCTGGCCGCAAAAGCGCAGGATTGCTTCAGGCCCTATTCTGGTCCCAGGCGGCATGCTGAGCCTGTGGTTAATTCTTCTTCTTGAGGGGAAAATAGAGTGACCTGTGCCTGTCCCAACACCTAGAGCTAGTCTCTCATTGGTTCCCCCTCTTCCCGTTCATCCTCAGGACAAATTGCAACCTGTACGGAACAGGAGGTTAAAGGTGCTGATTCTCCAAGGAGGGAGATTGCTAGTAAAGCGGCTGGAATGGCGAACCCAAGCACAAGGAGATGAGAAATGAGGTGCGTTTTAGAAACCTTTCCCGATCACACGGTGTACCATCTTCTGGGTTTCTCAAGAATGTTTTCGATGTAGGAAGATGCCCTTGAACCTGGAGATTTGGGACCCATGGGATGGGTACCACGCAGTATTACTTTATAGGGTCTGCGTTTGGTCACCCAACCTCACCAAACCCTCTCAGCCCCAAGAGTGTCCACCCTTATGTCTCAATCAGCTGTGGGTCTAGATGTGGTCAATCCAGGTGGCATCACAGCCCCTGAACGACTTTTTAAGAATTTCTCTCTCTTTCACTGTCTTTGTTTCACGGGTTTTTAAAAGTAATTGATATTTATTATGGGGTTTACCTGCTTTTCACTCCTGTGTTTTTGCCGCTTTACACCCACTTGACTCACTTACAGAGAGATATCAATGCATAGGTTTTAAGATTCTTACTAGTCAGATATATTCGTGGGCGGTGAATAGGGGGTGTTGAGTCCAATTCATTGAGCAAGGAGTAGGTCTTGTCTATTACATATTGGGTTTTTGGAACGGTATCTCAGATAATGTGAAACCCTTGTTGTATGCATCACCCCACCTCACCTTTCCCGTTAAGCAGCCATAGTGTGTTTTCTAAACGTGTGACTCTATTCTGTTTTGTAATTCAGTTCAAGGGTAGCGGTTTTTACATTCCCTCTATAAGTCATATCTTATGATAAGTGTCTTTTTCTGTGTGACTTATTTCACTTAGAATCGTCGTACCTAAATCCACTCATCATGCTGCTACTAGCCTTATGACGTTGATTTCATGGCTGAGTGATATTCCATTGTACATAAGGACCACAACTTCTTTATCCATTTTTCTCTTTCCTGGGATATTTAAGGTGTAACCAAGTGGAGGTTCTTGTCAACAGAGCAGCCCTAAACTTTGGGGTGCCTGTGTCTTGCTGATTTTTAGTTTTCCCAATTTATACGCCCATGAGTGGAAGTGCCCTATGCTCCCTAAGCTGAGTTTTTTAGATGTTTCAGGACACACCGTGCACTTCTCCAGAGTGGCTGTTGGCAATTTACATCCCGCCCATCAGCGTAGCCAGGCTCCCGTTTCTCCATGGCCTGTCCTGCATTTCTGGTTTTGACACTTTATTCAGCATGGCCCTTTTGACCGATGGGAAGCGAGACTTCTTTGTAGCGCTGATTTGCCTTTCCAGGTTGCTTGGTTGGCCAAAAAGGGCGTATGCGTTTTTTCCTGAATATATTCAGGAAAAAACGCATACGCCCTTTTTGGCCAAGGGCATCATTGTCGAGGTTTTGCCGCCTTTCCTGTGCTTTAAAGGCGATTCGAATCTCCCTCCTGAAATCTGTTTCCTGCAATTCTGCCTTGCTTTCAAATCCTCTTCGTTTCCTTCTATCAATATATTTGTGGACGAGAGTCATCATTTATAAGTCTGCAGGTTTGTGAATTGCAGTGCCCCTGAGCGCCATTTTTCAACTCGCTTTCTTGGGCGCTGGCCGCAAAAGCGCAGGATTGCTTCAGGCCCTATTCAGGTCCCAGGCGGCATGCTGAGCCTGTGGTTAATTCTTCTTCTTGAGGGGAAAATAGAGTGACCTGTGCCTGTCCCAACACCTAGAGCTAGTCTCTCATTGGTTCCCCCTCTTCCCGTTCATCCTCAGGACAAATTGCAACCTGTACGGAACAGGAGGTTAAAGGTGCTGATTCTCCAAGGAGGGAGATTGCTAGTAAAGCGGCTGGAATGGCGAACCCAAGCACAAGGAGATGAGAAATGAGGTGCGTTTTAGAAACCTTTCCCGATCACACGGTGTACCATCTTCTGGGTTTCTCATGAATGTTTTCGATGTAGGAAGATGCCCTTGAACCTGGAGATTTGGGACCCATGGGATGGGTACCACGCAGTATTACTTTATAGGGTCTGCGTTTGCTCACCCAACCTCACCAAACCTCTCAGCCCCAAGAGTGTCCACCCTTATGTCTCAATCAGCTGTGGGTCTAGATGTGGTCAATCCAGGTGGCATCACAGCCCCTGAACGACTTTTTAAGAATTTCTCTCTCTTTCACTGTCTTTGTTTCACGGGTTTTTAAAAGTAATTGATATTTATAATGGGGTTTACCTGCTTTTCACTCCTGTGTTTTTGCGCTTTACACCCACTTGACTCACTTACAGAGAGATATCAATGCATAGGTTTTAAGATTCTTACTATTCAGATATATTCGTGGGCGGTGAATAGGGGGTGTTGAGTCCAATTCATTGAGCAAGGAGTAGGTCTTGTCTATTACATATTGGGTTTATGGAACGGTATCTCAGATAATTTGAAACCCTTGTTTTATGAATCACCCCACCTCACCTTTCCCGTTAAGCAGCCATAGTGTGTTTTCTAAACGTGTGACTCTATTCTGTTTTGTAATTCAGTTCAAGGGTAGCGGTTTTTACATTCCTTCTATAAGTCATATCTTATGATAAGTGTCTTTTTCTGTGTGACTTATTTCACTTAGAATCGTCGTACCTAAATCCACTCATCATGCTGCTACTAACCTTATGACGTTGATTTCATGGCTGAGTGATATTCCATTGTACATAAGGACCACAACTTCTTTATCCATTTTTCTCTTTCCTGGGATATTTAAGGTGTAACCAAGTGGAGATTCTTGTCAACAGAGCAGACCTAAATTTTGGGGTGCCTGTGTCTTGCTGATTTTTAGTTTTCCCAATTTATACGCCCATGAGTGGATGTGCCCTATGCTCCCTAAACTCAGTTTTGTAGATGTTTCAGGACACACCGTGCACTTCTCCAGAGTGGCTGTTGGCAATTTACATCCCGCCCATCAGCGTAGCCAGGCTCCCGTTTCTCCATGGCCTGTCCTGCATTTCTGGTTTTGACACTTTATTCAGCATGGCCCTTTTGACCGATGGGAAGCGAGACTTCTTTGTAGCGCTGATTTGCCTTTCCAGGTTGCTTGGTTGGCCAAAAAGGGCGTATGCGTTTTTTCCTGAATATATTCAGGAAAAAACGCATACGCCCTTTTTGGCCAAGGGCATCATTGTCGAGGTTTTGCCGCCTTTCCTGTGCTTTAAAGGCGATTCGAATCTCCCTCCTGAAATCTGTTTCCTGCAATTCTGCCTTGCTTTCAAATCCTCTTCGTTTCCTTCCATCAATATATTTGTGGACGAGAGTCATCATTTATAAGTCTGCAGGTTTGTGAATTGCAGTGCCCCTGAGCGCCATTTTTCAACTCGCTTTCTTGGGCGCTGGCCGCAAAAGCACAGGATTGCTTCAGGCCCTATTCAGGTCCCAGGCGGCATGCTGAGCCTGTGGTTAATTCTTCTTCTTGAGGGGAAAATAGAGTGACCTGTGCCTGTCCCAACACCTAGAGCTAGTCTCTCATTGGTTCCCCCTCTTCCCGTTCATCCTCAGGACAAATTGCAACCTGTACGGAACAGGAGGTTAAAGGTGCTGATTCTCCAAGGAGGGAGATTGCTAGTAAAGCGGCTGGAATGGCGAACCCAAGCACAAGGAGATGAGAAATGAGGTGCGTTTTAGAAACCTTTCCCGATCACACGGTGTACCATCTTCTGGGTTTCTCATGCATGTTTTCGATGTAGGAAGATGCCCTTGAACCTGGAGATTTGGGACCCATGGGATGGGTACCACGCAGTATTACTTTATAGGGTCTGCGTTTGGTCACCCAACCACACCAAACCTCTCAGCCCCAAGAGTGTCCACCCTTATGTCTCAATCAGCTGTGGGTCTAGATGTGGTCAATCCAGGTGGCATCACAGCCCCTGAACGACTTTTTAAGAATTTCTCTCTCTTTCACTGTCTTTGTTTCACGGGTTTTTAAAAGTAATTGATATTTATAATGGGGTTTACCTGCTTTTCCCTCCTGTGTTTTTGCCGCTTTACACCCACTTGACTCACTTACAGAGAGATATCAATGCATAGGTTTTAAGATTCTTACTATTCAGATATATTCGTGGGCGGTGAATAGGGGGTGTTGAGTCCAATTCATTGAGCAAGGAGTAGGTCTTGTCTATTACATATTGGGTTTATGGAACGGTATCTCAGATAATTTGAAACCCTTGTTTTATGAATCACCCCACCTCACCTTTCCCGTTAAGCAGCCATAGTGTGTTTTCTAAACGTGTGACTCTATTCTGTTTTGTAATTCAGTTCAAGGGTAGCGGTTTTTACATTCCCTCTATAAGTCATATCTTATGATAAGTGTCTTTTTCTGTGTGACTTATTTCACTTAGAATCGTCGTACCTAAATCCACTCATCATGCTGCTACTAACCTTATGACGTTGATTTCATGGCTGAGTGATATTCCATTGTACATAAGGACCACAACTTCTTTATCCATTTTTCTCTTTCCTGGGATATTTAAGGTGTAACCAAGTGGAGGTTCTTGTCAACAGAGCAGACCTAAATTTTGGGGTGCCTGTGTCTTGCTGATTTTTAGTTTTCCCAATTTATACGCCCATGAGTGGATGTGCCCTATGCTTCCTAAGCTCAGTTTTGTAGATGTTTCAGGACACACCGTGCACTTCTCCAGAGTGGCTGTTGGCAATTTACATCCCGCCCATCAGCGTAGCCAGGCTCCCGTTTCTCCATGGCCTGTCCTGCATTTCTGGTTTTGACACTTTATTCAGCATGGCCCTTTTGACCGATGGGAAGCGAGACTTCTTTGTAGCGCTGATTTGCCTTTCCAGGTTGCTTGGTTGGCCAAAAAGGGCGTATGCGTTTTTTCCTGAATATATTCAGGAAAAAACGCATACGCCCTTTTTGGCCAAGGGCATCATTGTCGAGGTTTTGCCGCCTTTCCTGTGCTTTAAAGGCGATTCGAATCTCCCTCCTGAAATCTGTTTCCTGCAATTCTGCCTTGCTTTCAAATCCTCTTCGTTTCCTTCCATCAATATATTTGTGGACGAGAGTCATCATTTATAAGTCTGCAGGTTTGTGAATTGCAGTGCCCCTGAGCGCCATTTTTCAACTCGCTTTCTTGGGCGCTGGCCGCAAAAGCGCAGGATTGCTTCAGGCCCTATTCTGGTCCCAGGCGGCATGCTGAGCCTGTGGTTAATTCTTCTTCTTGAGGGGAAAATAGAGTGACCTGTGCCTGTCCCAACACCTAGAGCTAGTCTCTCATTGGTTCCCCCTCTTCCCGTTCATCCTCAGGACAAATTGCAACCTGTACGGAACAGGAGGTTAAAGGTGCTGATTCTCCAAGGAGGGAGATTGCTAGTAAAGCGGCTGGAATGGCGAACCCAAGCACAAGGAGATGAGAAATGAGGTGCGTTTTAGAAACCTTTCCCGATCACACGGTGTACCATCTTCTGGGTTTCTCATGAATGTTTTCGATGTAGGAAGATGCCCTTGAACCTGGAGATTTGGGACCCATGGGATGGGTACCACGCAGTATTACTTTAAAGGGTCTGCGTTTGCTCACCCAACCTCACCAAACCTCTCAGCCCCAAGAGTGTCCACCCTTATGTCTCAATCAGCTGTGGGTCTAGATATGGTCAATCCAGGTGGCATCACAGCCCCTGAACGACTTTTTAAGAATTTCTCTCTCTTTCACTGTCTTTGTTTCACGGGTTTTTAAAAGTAATTGATTTTTATAATGGGGTTTACCTGCTTTTCACTGCTGTGATTTTGCCGCTTTACACCCACTTGACTCACTTTCAGAGAGATATCAATGCATAGGTTTCAAGATTCTTACTAGTCAGATATATTCTTGGGCGTTGAATAGGGGGTGCTGAGTCCAATTCCTTGAGCAAGGAGTAGGGCTTGTCTATTACATATTGGGTTTATGGAACGGTATCTGAGCTAATTTGAAACCCTTGTTGTATGCATCACCCCACCTCACCTTTCCCGTTAAGCAGCCATAGTGTGTTTTCTAAACGTGTGACTCTATTCTGTTTTGTAATTCAGTTCAAGGGTAGCGGTTTTTACATTCCCTCTATAAGTCATATCTTATGATAAGTGTCTTTTTCTGTGTGACTTATTTCACTTAGAATCGTCGTACCTAAATCCACTCATCATGCTGCTACTAGCCTTATGACATTGATTTCATGGCTGAGTGATATTCCATTGTACATAAGGACCACAACTTCTTTATCCATTTTTCTCTTTCCTGGGATATTTAAGGTGTAACCAAGTGGAGGTTCTTGTCAACAGAGCAGACCTAAATTTTGGGGTGCCTGTGTCTTGCTGATTTTTAGTTTTCCCAATTTATACGCCCATGAGTGGATGTGCCCTATGCTCCCTAAGCTGAGTTTTGTAGATGTTTCAGGACACACCGTGCACTTCTCCAGAGTGGCTGTTGGCAATTTACATCCCGCCCATCAGCGTAGCCAGGCTCCCGTTTCTCCATGGCCTGTCCTGCATTTCTGCTTTTGACACTTTATTCAGCATGGCCCTTTTGACCGATGGGAAGCGAGACTTCTTTGTAGCGCTGATTTGCCTTTCCAGGTTGCTTGGTTGGCCAAAAAGGGCGTATGCGTTTTTTCCTGAATATATTCAGGAAAAAACGCATACGCCCTTTTTGGCCAAGGGCATCATTGTCGAGGTTTTGCCGCCTTTCCTGTGCTTTAAAGGCGATTCGAATCTCCCTCCTGAAATCTGTTTCCTGCAATTCTGCCTTGCTTTCAAATCCTCTTCGTTTCCTTCCATCAATATATTTGTGGACGAGAGTCATCATTTATAAGTCTGCAGGTTTGTGAATTGCAGTGCCCCTGAGCGCCATTTTTCAACTCGCTTTCTTGGGCGCTGGCCGCAAAAGCGCAGGATTGCTTCAGGCCCTATTCTGGTCCCAGGCGGCATGCTGAGCCTGTGGTTAATTCTTCTTCTTGAGGGGAAAATAGAGTGACCTGTGCCTGTCCCAACACCTAGAGCTAGTCTCTCATTGGTTCCCCCTCTTCCCGTTCATCCTCAGGACAAATTGCAACCTGTACGGAACAGGAGGTTAAAGGTGCTGATTCTCCAAGGAGGGAGATTGCTAGTAAAGCGGCTGGAATGGCGAACCCAAGCACAAGGAGATGAGAAATGAGGTGCGTTTTAGAAACCTTTCCCGATCACACGGTGTACCATCTTCTGGGTTTCTCATGAATGTTTTCGATGTAGGAAGATGCCCTTGAACCTGGAGATTTGGGACCCATGGGATGGGTACCACGCAGTATTACTTTATAGGGTCTGCGTTTGCTCACCCAACCTCACCAAACCTCTCAGCCCCAAGAGGGTCCACCCTTATGTCTCAATCAGCTGTGGGTCTAGATATGGTCAATCCAGGTGGCATCACAGCCCCTGAACGACTTTTTAAGAATTTCTCTCTCTTTCACTGTCTTTGTTTCACGGGTTTTTAAAAGTAATTGATATTTATAATGAGGTTTACCTGCTTTTCACTCCTGTGTTTTTGCCGCTTTACACCCACTTGACTCATTTACAGAGAGATATCAATGCATAGGTTTTAAGATTCTTACTAGTCAGATATATTCGTGGGCGGTGAATAGGCGGTGTTGAGTCCAATTCATTGAGCAAGGAGTAGGTCTTGTCTATTACATATTGGGTTTATGGAACGGTATCTCAGATAATTTGAAACCCTTGTTTTATGCATCACCCCACCTCACCTTTCCCGTTAAGCAGCCATAGTGTGTTTTCTAAACGTGTGACTCTATTCTGTTTTGTAATTCAGTTCAAGGGTAGCGGTTTTTACATTCCCTCTATAAGTCATATCTTATGATAAGTGTCTTTTTCTGTGTGACTTATTTCACTTAGAATCGTCGTACCTAAATCCACTCATCATGCTGCTACTAGCCTTATGACGTTGATTTCATGGCTGAGTGATATTCCATTGTACATAAGGACCACAACTTCTTTATCCATTTTTCTCTTTCCTGGGATATTTAAGGTGTAACCAAGTGGAGGTTCTTGTCAACAGAGCAGCCCTAAATTTTGGGGTGCCTGTGTCTTGCTGATTTTTAGTTTTCCCAATTTATACGCCCATGAGTGGATGTGCCCTATGCTCCCTAAGCTGAGTTTTTTAGATGTTTCAGGACACACCGTGCACTTCTCCAGAGTGGCTGTTGGCAATTTACATCCCGCCCATCAGCATAGCCAGGCTCCCGTTTCTCCATGGCCTGTCCTGCATTTCTGGTTTTGACACTTTATTCAGCATGGCCCTTTTGACCGATGGGAAGCGAGACTTCTTTGTAGCGCTGATTTGCCTTTCCAGGTTGCTTGGTTGGCCAAAAAGGGCGTATGGGTTTTTTCCTGAATATATTCAGGAAAAAACGCATACGCCCTTTTTGGCCAAGGGCATCATTGTCGAGGTTTTGCCGCCTTTCCTGTGCTTTAAAGGCGATTCGAATCTCCCTCCTGAAATCTGTTTCCTGCAATTCTGCCTTGCTTTCAAATCCTCTTCGTTTCCTTCCATCAATATATTTGTGGACGAGAGTCATCATTTATAAGTCTGCAGGTTTGTGAATTGCAGTGCCCCTGAGCGCCATTTTTCAACTCGCTTTCTTGGGCGCTGGCCGCAAAAGCGCAGGATTGCTTCAGGCCCTATTCTGGTCCCCGGCGGCATGCTGAGCCTGTGGTTAATTCTTCTTCTTGAGGGGAAAATAGAGTGACCTGTGCCTGTCCCAACACCTAGAGCTAGTCTCTCATTGGTTCCCCCTCTTCCCGTTCATCCTCAGGACAAATTGCAACCTGTACGGAACAGGAGGTTAAAGGTGCTGATTCTCCAAGGAGGGAGATTGCTAGTAAAGCGGAAGAATGGCGAACCCAAGCACAAGGAGATGAGAAATGAGGTGCGTTTTAGAAACCTTTCCCGATCACACGGTGTACCATCTTCTGGGTTTCTCATGAATGTTTTCGATGTAGGAAGATGCCCTTGAACCTGGAGATTTGGGACCCATGGGATGGGTACCACGCAGTATTACTTTACAGGGTCTGCGTTTGGTCACCCAACCTCACCAAACCTCTCAGCCCCAAGAGTGTCCACCCTTATGTCTCAATCAGCTGTGGGTCTAGATATGGTCAATCCAGGTGGCATCACAGCCCCTGAACGACTTTTTAAGAATTTCTCTCTCTTTCACTGTCTTTGTTTCACGGGTTTTTAAAAGTAATTGATATTTATAATGGGGTTTACCTGCTTTTCACTCCTGTGTTTTTGCCGCTTTACACCCACTTGACTCACTTACAGAGAGATATCAATGCATAGGTTTTAAGATTCTTACTAGTCAGATATATTCGTGGGCGGTGAATAGGCGGTGTTGAGTCCAATTCATTGAGCAAGGAGTAGGTCTTGTCTATTACATATTGGGTTTATGGAACGGTATCTCAGATAATTTGAAACCCTTGTTTTATGCATCACCCCACCTCACCTTTCCCGTTAAGCAGCCATAGTGTGTTTTCTAAACGTGTGACTCTATTCTGTTTTGTAATTCAGTTCAAGGGTAGCGGTTTTTACATTCCCTCTATAAGTCATATCTTATGATAAGTGTCTTTTTCTGTGTGACTTATTTCACTTAGAATCGTCGTACCTAAATCCACTCATCATGCTGCTACTAGCCTTATGACGTTGATTTCATGGCTGAGTGATATTCCATTGTACATAAGGACCACAACTTCTTTATCCATTTTTCTCTTTCCTGGGATATTTAAGGTGTAACCAAGTGGAGGTTCTTGTCAACAGAGCAGCCCTAAACTTTGGGGTGCCTGTGTCTTGCTGATTTTTAGTTTTCCCAATTTATACGCCCATGAGTGGAAGTGCCCTATGCTCCCTAAGCTGAGTTTTTTAGATGTTTCAGGACACACCGTGCACTTCTCCAGAGTGGCTGTTGGCAATTTACATCCCGCCCATCAGCGTAGCCAGGCTCCCGTTTCTCCATGGCCTGTCCTGCATTTCTGGTTTTGACACTTTATTCAGCATGGCCCTTTTGACCGATGGGAAGCGAGACTTCTTTGTAGCGCTGATTTGCCTTTCCAGGTTGCTTGGTTGGCCAAAAAGGGCGTATGCGTTTTTTCCTGAATATATTCAGGAAAAAACGCATACGCCCTTTTTGGCCAAGGGCATCATTGTCGAGGTTTTGCCGCCTTTCCTGTGCTTTAAAGGCGATTCGAATCTCCCTCCTGAAATCTGTTTCCTGCAATTCTGCCTTGCTTTCAAATCCTCTTCGTTTCCTTCCATCAATATATTTGTGGACGAGAGTCATCATTTATAAGTCTGCAGGTTTGTGAATTGCAGTGCCCCTGAGCGCCATTTTTCAACTCGCTTTCTTGGGCGCTGGCCGCAAAAGCGCAGGATTGCTTCAGGCCCTATTCTGGTCCCAGGCGGCATGCTGAGCCTGTGGTTAATTCTTCTTCTTGAGGGGAAAATAGAGTGACCTGTGCCTGTCCCAACACCTAGAGCTAGTCTCTCATTGGTTCCCCCTCTTCCCGTTCATCCTCAGGACAAATTGCAACCTGTACGGAACAGGAGGTTAAAGGTGCTGATTCTCCAAGGAGGGAGATTGCTAGTAAAGCGGCTGGAATGGCGAACCCAAGCACAAGGAGATGAGAAATGAGGTGCGTTTTAGAAACCTTTTCCGATCACACGGTGTACCATCTTCTGGGTTTCTCATGCATGTTTTCGATGTAGGAAGATGCCCTTGAACCTGGAGATTTGGGACCCATGGGATGGGTACCACGCAGTATTACTTTAAAGGGTCTGCGTTTGCTCACCCAACCTCACCAAACCTCTCAGCCCCAAGAGTGTCCACCCTTATGTCTCAATCAGCTGTGGGTCTAGATATGGTCAATCCAGGTGGCATCACAGCCCCTGAACGACTTTTTAAGAATTTCTCTCTCTTTCACTGTCTTTGTTTCACGGGTTTTTAAAAGTAATTGATTTTTATAATGGGGTTTACCTGCTTTTCACTGCTGTGATTTTGCCGCTTTACACCCACTTGACTCACTTTCAGAGAGATATCAATGCATAGGTTTCAAGATTCTTACTAGTCAGATATATTCTTGGGCGTTGAATAGGGGGTGCTGAGTCCAATTCCTTGAGCAAGGAGTAGGGCTTGTCTATTACATATTGGGTTTATGGAACGGTATCTGAGCTAATTTGAAACCCTTGTTGTATGCATCACCCCACCTCACCTTTCCCGTTAAGCAGCCATAGTGTGTTTTCTAAACGTGTGACTCTATTCTGTTTTGTAATTCAGTTCAAGGGTAGCGGTTTTTACATTCCCTCTATAAGTCATATCTTATGATAAGTGTCTTTTTCTGTGTGACTTATTTCACTTAGAATCGTCGTACCTAAATCCACTCATCATGCTGCTACTAGCCTTATGACATTGATTTCATGGCTGAGTGATATTCCATTGTACATAAGGACCACAACTTCTTTATCCATTTTTCTCTTTCCTGGGATATTTAAGGTGTAACCAAGTGGAGGTTCTTGTCAACAGAGCAGACCTAAATTTTGGGGTGCCTGTGTCTTGCTGATTTTTAGTTTTCCCAATTTATACGCCCATGAGTGGATGTGCCCTATGCTCCCTAAGCTGAGTTTTGTAGATGTTTCAGGACACACCGTGCACTTCTCCAGAGTGGCTGTTGGCAATTTACATCCCGCCCATCAGCGTAGCCAGGCTCCCGTTTCTCCATGGCCTGTCCTGCATTTCTGCTTTTGACACTTTATTCAGCATGGCCCTTTTGACCGATGGGAAGCGAGACTTCTTTGTAGCGCTGATTTGCCTTTCCAGGTTGCTTGGTTGGCCAAAAAGGGCGTATGCGTTTTTTCCTGAATATATTCAGGAAAAAACGCATACGCCCTTTTTGGCCAAGGGCATCATTGTCGAGGTTTTGCCGCCTTTCCTGTGCTTTAAAGGCGATTCGAATCTCCCTCCTGAAATCTGTTTCCTGCAATTCTGCCTTGCTTTCAAATCCTCTTCGTTTCCTTCCATCAATATATTTGTGGACGAGAGTCATCATTTATAAGTCTGCAGGTTTGTGAATTGCAGTGCCCCTGAGCGCCATTTTTCAACTCGCTTTCTTGGGCGCTGGCCGCAAAAGCGCAGGATTGCTTCAGGCCCTATTCTGGTCCCAGGCGGCATGCTGAGCCTGTGGTTAATTCTTCTTCTTGAGGGGAAAATAGAGTGACCTGTGCCTGTCCCAACACCTAGAGCTAGTCTCTCATTGGTTCCCCCTCTTCCCGTTCATCCTCAGGACAAATTGCAACCTGTACGGAACAGGAGGTTAAAGGTGCTGATTCTCCAAGGAGGGAGATTGCTAGTAAAGCGGCTGGAATGGCGAACCCAAGCACAAGGAGATGAGAAATGAGGTGCGTTTTAGAAACCTTTCCCGATCACACGGTGTACCATCTTCTGGGTTTCTCATGAATGTTTTCGATGTAGGAAGATGCCCTTGAACCTGGAGATTTGGGACCCATGGGATGGGTACCACGCAGTATTACTTTATAGGGTCTGCGTTTGCTCACCCAACCTCACCAAACCTCTCAGCCCCAAGAGGGTCCACCCTTATGTCTCAATCAGCTGTGGGTCTAGATATGGTCAATCCAGGTGGCATCACAGCCCCTGAACGACTTTTTAAGAATTTCTCTCTCTTTCACTGTCTTTGTTTCACGGGTTTTTAAAAGTAATTGATATTTATAATGAGGTTTACCTGCTTTTCACTCCTGTGTTTTTGCCGCTTTACACCCACTTGACTCACTTACAGAGAGATATCAATGCATAGGTTTTAAGATTCTTACTAGTCAGATATATTCGTGGGCGGTGAATAGGCGGTGTTGAGTCCAATTCATTGAGCAAGGAGTAGGTCTTGTCTATTACATATTGGGTTTATGGAACGGTATCTCAGATAATTTGAAACCCTTGTTTTATGCATCACCCCACCTCACCTTTCCCGTTAAGCAGCCATAGTGTGTTTTCTAAACGTGTGACTCTATTCTGTTTTGTAATTCAGTTCAAGGGTAGCGGTTTTTACATTCCCTCTATAAGTCATATCTTATGATAAGTGTCTTTTTCTGTGTGACTTATTTCACTTAGAATCGTCGTACCTAAATCCACTCATCATGCTGCTACTAGCCTTATGACGTTGATTTCATGGCTGAGTGATATTCCATTGTACATAAGGACCACAACTTCTTTATCCATTTTTCTCTTTCCTGGGATATTTAAGGTGTAACCAAGTGGAGGTTCTTGTCAACAGAGCAGCCCTAAATTTTGGGGTGCCTGTGTCTTGCTGATTTTTAGTTTTCCCAATTTATACGCCCATGAGTGGATGTGCCCTATGCTCCCTAAGCTGAGTTTTGTAGATGTTTCAGGACACACCGTGCACTTCTCCAGAGTGGCTGTTGGCAATTTACATCCCGCCCATCAGCGTAGCCAGGCTCCCGTTTCTCCATGGCCTGTCCTGCATTTCTGGTTTTGACACTTTATTCAGCATGGCCCTTTTGACCGATGGGAAGCGAGACTTCTTTGTAGCGCTGATTTGCCTTTCCAGGTTGCTTGGTTGGCCAAAAAGGGCGTATGCGTTTTTTCCTGAATATATTCAGGAAAAAACGCATACGCCCTTTTTGGCCAAGGGCATCATTGTCGAGGTTTTGCCGCCTTTCCTGTGCTTTAAAGGCGATTCGAATCTCCCTCCTGAAATCTGTTTCCTGCAATTCTGCCTTGCTTTCAAATCCTCTTCGTTTCCTTCCATCAATATATTTGTGGACGAGAGTCATCATTTATAAGTCTGCAGGTTTGTGAATTGCAGTGCCCCTGAGCGCCATTTTTCAACTCGCTTTCTTGGGCGCTGGCCGCAAAAGTGCAGGATTGCTTCAGGCCCTATTCTGGTCCCCGGCGGCATGCTGAGCCTGTGGTTAATTCTTCTTCTTGAGGGGAAAATAGAGTGACCTGTGCCTGTCCCAACACCTATAGCTAGTCTCTCATTGGTTCCCCCTCTTCCCGTTCATCCTCAGGACAAATTGCAACCTGTACGGAACAGGAGGTTAAAGGTGCTGATTCTCCAAGGAGGGAGATTGCTAGTAAAGCGGCTTGAATGGCGAACCCAAGCACAAGGAGTTGAGAAATGAGGTGCGTTTTAGAAACCTTTCCCGATCACACGGTGTACCATCTTCTGGGTTTCTCATGAATGTTTTTGATGTAGGAAGATGCCCTTGAAACTGGAGATTTGGGACCCATGGGATGGGTACCACGCAGTATTACTTTATAGGGTCTGCGTTTGGTCACCCAACCACACCAAACCTCTCAGCCCCAAGAGTGTCCACCCTTATGTCTCAATCAGCTGTGGGTCTAGATGTGGTCAATCCAGGTGGCATCACAGCCCCTGAACGACTTTTTAAGAATTTCTCTCTCTTTCACTGTCTTTGTTTCACGGGTTTTTAAAAGTAATTGATATTTATAATGGGGTTTACCTGCTTTTCCCTCCTGTGTTTTTGCCGCTTTACACCCACTTGACTCACTTACAGAGAGATATCAATGCATAGGTTTTAAGATTCTTACTATTCAGATATATTCGTGGGCGGTGAATAGGGGGTGTTGAGTCCAATTCATTGAGCAAGGAGTAGGTCTTGTCTATTACATATTGGGTTTATGGAACGGTATCTCAGATAATTTGAAACCCTTGTTTTATGAATCACCCCACCTCACCTTTCCCGTTAAGCAGCCATAGTGTGTTTTCTAAACGTGTGACTCTATTCTGTTTTGTAATTCAGTTCAAGGGTAGCGGTTTTTACATTCCCTCTATAAGTCATATCTTATGATAAGTGTCTTTTTCTGTGTGACTTATTTCACTTAGAATCGTCGTACCTAAATCCACTCATCATGCTGCTACTAACCTTATGACGTTGATTTCATGGCTGAGTGATATTCCATTGTACATAAGGACCACAACTTCTTTATCCATTTTTCTCTTTCCTGGGATATTTAAGGTGTAACCAAGTGGAGGTTCTTGTCAACAGAGCAGACCTAAATTTTGGGGTGCCTGTGTCTTGCTGATTTTTAGTTTTCCCAATTTATACGCCCATGAGTGGATGTGCCCTATGCTTCCTAAGCTCAGTTTTGTAGATGTTTCAGGACACACCGTGCACTTCTCCAGAGTGGCTGTTGGCAATTTACATCCCGCCCATCAGCGTAGCCAGGCTCCCGTTTCTCCATGGCCTGTCCTGCATTTCTGGTTTTGACACTTTATTCAGCATGGCCCTTTTGACCGATGGGAAGCGAGACTTCTTTGTAGCGCTGATTTGCCTTTCCAGGTTGCTTGGTTGGCCAAAAAGGGCGTATGCGTTTTTTCCTGAATATATTCAGGAAAAAACGCATACGCCCTTTTTGGCCAAGGGCATCATTGTCGAGGTTTTGCCGCCTTTCCTGTGCTTTAAAGGCGATTCGAATCTCCCTCCTGAAATCTGTTTCCTGAAATTCTGCCTTGCTTTCAAATCCTCTTCGTTTCCTTCCATCAATATATTTGTGGACGAGAGTCATCATTTATAAGTCTGCAGGTTTGTGAATTGCAGTGCCCCTGAGCGCCATTTTTCAACTCGCTTTCTTGGGCGCTGGCCGCAAAAGCGCAGGATTGCTTCAGGCCCTATTCTGGTCCCAGGCGGCATGCTGAGCCTGTGGTTAATTCTTCTTCTTGAGGGGAAAATAGAGTGACCTGTGCCTGTCCCAACACCTAGAGCTAGTCTCTCATTGGTTCCCCCTCTTCCCGTTCATCCTCAGGACAAATTGCAACCTGTACGGAACAGGAGGTTAAAGGTGCTGATTCTCCAAGGAGGGAGATTGCTAGTAAAGCGGCTGGAATGGCGAACCCAAGCACAAGGAGATGAGAAATGAGGTGCGTTTTAGAAACCTTTCCCGATCACACGGTGTACCATCTTCTGGGTTTCTCATGAATGTTTTCGATGTAGGAAGATGCCCTTGAACCTGGAGATTTGGGACCCATGGGATGGGTACCACGCAGTATTACTTTAAAGGGTCTGCGTTTGCTCACCCAACCTCACCAAACCTCTCAGCCCCAAGAGTGTCCACCCTTATGTCTCAATCAGCTGTGGGTCTAGATATGGTCAATCCAGGTGGCATCACAGCCCCTGAACGACTTTTTAAGAATTTCTCTCTCTTTCACTGTCTTTGTTTCACGGGTTTTTAAAAGTAATTGATTTTTATAATGGGGTTTACCTGCTTTTCACTGCTGTGATTTTGCCGCTTTACACCCACTTGACTCACTTTCAGAGAGATATCAATGCATAGGTTTCAAGATTCTTACTAGTCAGATATATTCTTGGGCGTTGAATAGGGGGTGCTGAGTCCAATTCCTTGAGCAAGGAGTAGGGCTTGTCTATTACATATTGGGTTTATGGAACGGTATCTGAGCTAATTTGAAACCCTTGTTGTATGCATCACCCCACCTCACCTTTCCCGTTAAGCAGCCATAGTGTGTTTTCTAAACGTGTGACTCTATTCTGTTTTGTAATTCAGTTCAAGGGTAGCGGTTTTTACATTCCCTCTATAAGTCATATCTTATGATAAGTGTCTTTTTCTGTGTGACTTATTTCACTTAGAATCGTCGTACCTAAATCCACTCATCATGCTGCTACTAGCCTTATGACATTGATTTCATGGCTGAGTGATATTCCATTGTACATAAGGACCACAACTTCTTTATCCATTTTTCTCTTTCCTGGGATATTTAAGGTGTAACCAAGTGGAGGTTCTTGTCAACAGAGCAGACCTAAATTTTGGGGTGCCTGTGTCTTGCTGATTTTTAGTTTTCCCAATTTATACGCCCATGAGTGGATGTGCCCTATGCTCCCTAAGCTGAGTTTTGTAGATGTTTCAGGACACACCGTGCACTTCTCCAGAGTGGCTGTTGGCAATTTACATCCCGCCCATCAGCGTAGCCAGGCTCCCGTTTCTCCATGGCCTGTCCTGCATTTCTGCTTTTGACACTTTATTCAGCATGGCCCTTTTGACCGATGGGAAGCGAGACTTCTTTGTAGCGCTGATTTGCCTTTCCAGGTTGCTTGGTTGGCCAAAAAGGGCGTATGCGTTTTTTCCTGAATATATTCAGGAAAAAACGCATACGCCCTTTTTGGCCAAGGGCATCATTGTCGAGGTTTTGCCGCCTTTCCTGTGCTTTAAAGGCGATTCGAATCTCCCTCCTGAAATCTGTTTCCTGCAATTCTGCCTTGCTTTCAAATCCTCTTCGTTTCCTTCCATCAATATATTTGTGGACGAGAGTCATCATTTATAAGTCTGCAGGTTTGTGAATTGCAGTGCCCCTGAGCGCCATTTTTCAACTCGCTTTCTTGGGCGCTGGCCGCAAAAGCGCAGGATTGCTTCAGGCCCTATTCTGGTCCCAGGCGGCATGCTGAGCCTGTGGTTAATTCTTCTTCTTGAGGGGAAAATAGAGTGACCTGTGCCTGTCCCAACACCTAGAGCTAGTCTCTCATTGGTTCCCCCTCTTCCCGTTCATCCTCAGGACAAATTGCAACCTGTACGGAACAGGAGGTTAAAGGTGCTGATTCTCCAAGGAGGGAGATTGCTAGTAAAGCGGCTGGAATGGCGAACCCAAGCACAAGGAGATGAGAAATGAGGTGCGTTTTAGAAACCTTTCCCGATCACACGGTGTACCATCTTCTGGGTTTCTCATGAATGTTTTCGATGTAGGAAGATGCCCTTGAACCTGGAGATTTGGGACCCATGGGATGGGTACCACGCAGTATTACTTTATAGGGTCTGCGTTTGCTCACCCAACCTCACCAAACCTCTCAGCCCCAAGAGGGTCCACCCTTATGTCTCAATCAGCTGTGGGTCTAGATATGGTCAATCCAGGTGGCATCACAGCCCCTGAACGACTTTTTAAGAATTTCTCTCTCTTTCACTGTCTTTGTTTCACGGGTTTTTAAAAGTAATTGATATTT
This sequence comes from Balaenoptera physalus, assembly GCF_965194825.1. NCBI lineage: Eukaryota > Metazoa > Chordata > Mammalia > Artiodactyla > Balaenopteridae > Balaenoptera > Balaenoptera physalus. The sequence goes on along the minus strand of NW_028126358.1, from coordinate 351,998 downwards.
ATAATGAGGTTTACCTGCTTTTCACTCCTGTGTTTTTGCCGCTTTACACCCACTTGACTCACTTACAGAGAGATATCAATGCATAGGTTTTAAGATTCTTACTAGTCAGATATATTCGTGGGCGGTGAATAGGCGGTGTTGAGTCCAATTCATTGAGCAAGGAGTAGGTCTTGTCTATTACATATTGGGTTTATGGAACGGTATCTCAGATAATTTGAAACCCTTGTTTTATGCATCACCCCACCTCACCTTTCCCGTTAAGCAGCCATAGTGTGTTTTCTAAACGTGTGACTCTATTCTGTTTTGTAATTCAGTTCAAGGGTAGCGGTTTTTACATTCCCTCTATAAGTCATATCTTATGATAAGTGTCTTTTTCTGTGTGACTTATTTCACTTAGAATCGTCGTACCTAAATCCACTCATCATGCTGCTACTAGCCTTATGACGTTGATTTCATGGCTGAGTGATATTCCATTGTACATAAGGACCACAACTTCTTTATCCATTTTTCTCTTTCCTGGGATATTTAAGGTGTAACCAAGTGGAGGTTCTTGTCAACAGAGCAGCCCTAAATTTTGGGGTGCCTGTGTCTTGCTGATTTTTAGTTTTCCCAATTTATACGCCCATGAGTGGATGTGCCCTATGCTCCCTAAGCTGAGTTTTTTAGATGTTTCAGGACACACCGTGCACTTCTCCAGAGTGGCTGTTGGCAATTTACATCCCGCCCATCAGCATAGCCAGGCTCCCGTTTCTCCATGGCCTGTCCTGCATTTCTGGTTTTGACACTTTATTCAGCATGGCCCTTTTGACCGATGGGAAGCGAGACTTCTTTGTAGCGCTGATTTGCCTTTCCAGGTTGCTTGGTTGGCCAAAAAGGGCGTATGGGTTTTTTCCTGAATATATTCAGGAAAAAACGCATACGCCCTTTTTGGCCAAGGGCATCATTGTCGAGGTTTTGCCTCCTTTCCTGTGCTTTAAAGGCGATTCGAATCTCCCTCCTGAAATCTGTTTCCTGCAATTCTGCCTTGCTTTCAAATCCTCTTCGTTTCCTTCCATCAATATATTTGTGGACGAGAGTCATCATTTATAAGTCTGCAGGTTTGTGAATTGCAGTGCCCCTGAGCGCCATTTTTCAACTCGCTTTCTTGGGCGCTGGCCGCAAAAGCGCAGGATTGCTTCAGGCCCTATTCTGGTCCCCGGCGGCATGCTGAGCCTGTGGTTAATTCTTCTTCTTGAGGGGAAAATAGAGTGACCTGTGCCTGTCCCAACACCTAGAGCTAGTCTCTCATTGGTTCCCCCTCTTCCCGTTCATCCTCAGGACAAATTGCAACCTGTACGGAACAGGAGGTTAAAGGTGCTGATTCTCCAAGGAGGGAGATTGCTAGTAAAGCGGAAGAATGGCGAACCCAAGCACAAGGAGATGAGAAATGAGGTGCGTTTTAGAAACCTTTCCCGATCACACGGTGTACCATCTTCTGGGTTTCTCATGAATGTTTTCGATGTAGGAAGATGCCCTTGAACCTGGAGATTTGGGACCCATGGGATGGGTACCACGCAGTATTACTTTATAGGGTCTGCGTTTGGTCACCCAACCTCACCAAACCTCTCAGCCCCAAGAGTGTCCACCCTTATGTCTCAATCAGCTGTGGGTCTAGATATGGTCAATCCAGGTGGCATCACAGCCCCTGAACGACTTTTTAAGAATTTCTCTCTCTTTCACTGTCTTTGTTTCACGGGTTTTTAAAAGTAATTGATATTTATTATGGGGTTTACCTGCTTTTCACTCCTGTGTTTTTGCCGCTTTACACCCACTTGACTCACTTACAGAGAGATATCAATGCATAGGTTTTAAGATTCTTACTAGTCAGATATATTCGTGGGCGGTGAATAGGCGGTGTTGAGTCCAATTCATTGAGCAAGGAGTAGGTCTTGTCTATTACATATTGGGTTTATGGAACGGTATCTCAGATAATTTGAAACCCTTGTTTTATGCATCACCCCACCTCACCTTTCCCGTTAAGCAGCCATAGTGTGTTTTCTAAACGTGTGACTCTATTCTGTTTTGTAATTCAGTTCAAGGGTAGCGGTTTTTACATTCCCTCTATAAGTCATATCTTATGATAAGTGTCTTTTTCTGTGTGACTTATTTCACTTAGAATCGTCGTACCTAAATCCACTCATCATGCTGCTACTAGCCTTATGACATTGATTTCATGGCTGAGTGATATTCCATTGTACATAAGGACCACAACTTCTTTATCCATTTTTCTCTTTCCTGGGATATTTAAGGTGTAACCAAGTGGAGGTTCTTGTCAACAGAGCAGACCTAAATTTTGGGGTGCCTGTGTCTTGCTGATTTTTAGTTTTCCCAATTTATACGCCCATGAGTGGATGTGCCCTATGCTCCCTAAGCTGAGTTTTGTAGATGTTTCAGGACACACCGTGCACTTCTCCAGAGTGGCTGTTGGCAATTTACATCCCGCCCATCAGCGTAGCCAGGCTCCCGTTTCTCCATGGCCTGTCCTGCATTTCTGCTTTTGACACTTTATTCAGCATGGCCCTTTTGACCGATGGGAAGCGAGACTTCTTTGTAGCGCTGATTTGCCTTTCCAGGTTGCTTGGTTGGCCAAAAAGGGCGTATGCGTTTTTTCCTGAATATATTCAGGAAAAAACGCATACGCCCTTTTTGGCCAAGGGCATCATTGTCGAGGTTTTGCCGCCTTTCCTGTGCTTTAAAGGCGATTCGAATCTCCCTCCTGAAATCTGTTTCCTGCAATTCTGCCTTGCTTTCAAATCCTCTTCGTTTCCTTCCATCAATATATTTGTGGACGAGAGTCATCATTTATAAGTCTGCAGGTTTGTGAATTGCAGTGCCCCTGAGCGCCATTTTTCAACTCGCTTTCTTGGGCGCTGGCCGCAAAAGCGCAGGATTGCTTCAGGCCCTATTCTGGTCCCAGGCGGCATGCTGAGCCTGTGGTTAATTCTTCTTCTTGAGGGGAAAATAGAGTGACCTGTGCCTGTCCCAACACCTAGAGCTAGTCTCTCATTGGTTCCCCCTCTTCCCGTTCATCCTCAGGACAAATTGCAACCTGTACGGAACAGGAGGTTAAAGGTGCTGATTCTCCAAGGAGGGAGATTGCTAGTAAAGCGGCTGGAATGGCGAACCCAAGCACAAGGAGATGAGAAATGAGGTGCGTTTTAGAAACCTTTCCCGATCACACGGTGTACCATCTTCTGGGTTTCTCATGAATGTTTTCGATGTAGGAAGATGCCCTTGAACCTGGAGATTTGGGACCCATGGGATGGGTACCACGCAGTATTACTTTATAGGGTCTGCGTTTGCTCACCCAACCTCACCAAACCTCTCAGCCCCAAGAGGGTCCACCCTTATGTCTCAATCAGCTGTGGGTCTAGATATGGTCAATCCAGGTGGCATCACAGCCCCTGAACGACTTTTTAAGAATTTCTCTCTCTTTCACTGTCTTTGTTTCACGGGTTTTTAAAAGTAATTGATATTTATAATGAGGTTTACCTGCTTTTCACTCCTGTGTTTTTGCCGCTTTACACCCACTTGACTCACTTACAGAGAGATATCAATGCATAGGTTTTAAGATTCTTACTAGTCAGATATATTCGTGGGCGGTGAATAGGCGGTGTTGAGTCCAATTCATTGAGCAAGGAGTAGGTCTTGTCTATTACATATTGGGTTTATGGAACGGTATCTCAGATAATTTGAAACCCTTGTTTTATGCATCACCCCACCTCACCTTTCCCGTTAAGCAGCCATAGTGTGTTTTCTAAACGTGTGACTCTATTCTGTTTTGTAATTCAGTTCAAGGGTAGCGGTTTTTACATTCCCTCTATAAGTCATATCTTATGATAAGTGTCTTTTTCTGTGTGACTTATTTCACTTAGAATCGTCGTACCTAAATCCACTCATCATGCTGCTACTAGCCTTATGACGTTGATTTCATGGCTGAGTGATATTCCATTGTACATAAGGACCACAACTTCTTTATCCATTTTTCTCTTTCCTGGGATATTTAAGGTGTAACCAAGTGGAGGTTCTTGTCAACAGAGCAGCCCTAAATTTTGGGGTGCCTGTGTCTTGCTGATTTTTAGTTTTCCCAATTTATACGCCCATGAGTGGATGTGCCCTATGCTCCCTAAGCTGAGTTTTTTAGATGTTTCAGGACACACCGTGCACTTCTCCAGAGTGGCTGTTGGCAATTTACATCCCGCCCATCAGCATAGCCAGGCTCCCGTTTCTCCATGGCCTGTCCTGCATTTCTGGTTTTGACACTTTATTCAGCATGGCCCTTTTGACCGATGGGAAGCGAGACTTCTTTGTAGCGCTGATTTGCCTTTCCAGGTTGCTTGGTTGGCCAAAAAGGGCGTATGGGTTTTTTCCTGAATATATTCAGGAAAAAACGCATACGCCCTTTTTGGCCAAGGGCATCATTGTCGAGGTTTTGCCTCCTTTCCTGTGCTTTAAAGGCGATTCGAATCTCCCTCCTGAAATCTGTTTCCTGCAATTCTGCCTTGCTTTCAAATCCTCTTCGTTTCCTTCCATCAATATATTTGTGGACGAGAGTCATCATTTATAAGTCTGCAGGTTTGTGAATTGCAGTGCCCCTGAGCGCCATTTTTCAACTCGCTTTCTTGGGCGCTGGCCGCAAAAGCGCAGGATTGCTTCAGGCCCTATTCTGGTCCCCGGCGGCATGCTGAGCCTGTGGTTAATTCTTCTTCTTGAGGGGAAAATAGAGTGACCTGTGCCTGTCCCAACACCTAGAGCTAGTCTCTCATTGGTTCCCCCTCTTCCCGTTCATCCTCAGGACAAATTGCAACCTGTACGGAACAGGAGGTTAAAGGTGCTGATTCTCCAAGGAGGGAGATTGCTAGTAAAGCGGAAGAATGGCGAACCCAAGCACAAGGAGATGAGAAATGAGGTGCGTTTTAGAAACCTTTCCCGATCACACGGTGTACCATCTTCTGGGTTTCTCATGAATGTTTTCGATGTAGGAAGATGCCCTTGAACCTGGAGATTTGGGACCCATGGGATGGGTACCACGCAGTATTACTTTATAGGGTCTGCGTTTGGTCACCCAACCTCACCAAACCTCTCAGCCCCAAGAGTGTCCACCCTTATGTCTCAATCAGCTGTGGGTCTAGATATGGTCAATCCAGGTGGCATCACAGCCCCTGAACGACTTTTTAAGAATTTCTCTCTCTTTCACTGTCTTTGTTTCACGGGTTTTTAAAAGTAATTGATATTTATAATGGGGTTTACCTGCTTTTCACTCCTGTGTTTTTGCCGCTTTACACCCACTTGACTCACTTACAGAGAGATATCAATGCATAGGTTTTAAGATTCTTACTAGTCAGATATATTCGTGGGCGGTGAATAGGCGGTGTTGAGTCCAATTCATTGAGCAAGGAGTAGGTCTTGTCTATTACATATTGGGTTTATGGAACGGTATCTCAGATAATTTGAAACCCTTGTTTTATGCATCACCCCACCTCACCTTTCCCGTTAAGCAGCCATAGTGTGTTTTCTAAACGTGTGACTCTATTCTGTTTTGTAATTCAGTTCAAGGGTAGCGGTTTTTACATTCCCTCTATAAGTCATATCTTATGATAAGTGTCTTTTTCTGTGTGACTTATTTCACTTAGAATCGTCGTACCTAAATCCACTCATCATGCTGCTACTAGCCTTATGACGTTGATTTCATGGCTGAGTGATATTCCATTGTACATAAGGACCACAACTTCTTTATCCATTTTTCTCTTTCCTGGGATATTTAAGGTGTAACCAAGTGGAGGTTCTTGTCAACAGAGCAGCCCTAAATTTTGGGGTGCCTGTGTCTTGCTGATTTTTAGTTTTCCCAATTTATACGCCCATGAGTGGATGTGCCCTATGCTCCCTAAGCTGAGTTTTGTAGATGTTTCAGGACACACCGTGCACTTCTCCAGAGTGGCTGTTGGCAATTTACATCCCGCCCATCAGCGTAGCCAGGCTCCCGTTTCTCCATGGCCTGTCCTGCATTTCTGGTTTTGACACTTTATTCAGCATGGCCCTTTTGACCGATGGGAAGCGAGACTTCTTTGTAGCGCTGATTTGCCTTTCCAGGTTGCTTGGTTGGCCAAAAAGGGCGTATGCGTTTTTTCCTGAATATATTCAGGAAAAAACGCATACGCCCTTTTTGGCCAAGGGCATCATTGTCGAGGTTTTGCCGCCTTTCCTGTGCTTTAAAGGCGATTCGAATCTCCCTCCTGAAATCTGTTTCCTGCAATTCTGCCTTGCTTTCAAATCCTCTTCGTTTCCTTCCATCAATATATTTGTGGACGAGAGTCATCATTTATAAGTCTGCAGGTTTGTGAATTGCAGTGCCCCTGAGCGCCATTTTTCAACTCGCTTTCTTGGGCGCTGGCCGCAAAAGCGCAGGATTGCTTCAGGCCCTATTCTGGTCCCAGGCGGCATGCTGAGCCTGTGGTTAATTCTTCTTCTTGAGGGGAAAATAGAGTGACCTGTGCCTGTCCCAACACCTAGAGCTAGTCTCTCATTGGTTCCCCCTCTTCCCGTTCATCCTCAGGACAAATTGCAACCTGTACGGAACAGGAGGTTAAAGGTGCTGATTCTCCAAGGAGGGAGATTGCTAGTAAAGCGGCTGGAATGGCGAACCCAAGCACAAGGAGATGAGAAATGAGGTGCGTTTTAGAAACCTTTCCCGATCACACGGTGTACCATCTTCTGGGTTTCTCATGAATGTTTTCGATGTAGGAAGATGCCCTTGAACCTGGAGATTTGGGACCCATGGGATGGGTACCACGCAGTATTACTTTAAAGGGTCTGCGTTTGCTCACCCAACCTCACCAAACCTCTCAGCCCCAAGAGTGTCCACCCTTATGTCTCAATCAGCTGTGGGTCTAGATATGGTCAATCCAGGTGGCATCACAGCCCCTGAACGACTTTTTAAGAATTTCTCTCTCTTTCACTGTCTTTGTTTCACGGGTTTTTAAAAGTAATTGATTTTTATAATGGGGTTTACCTGCTTTTCACTGCTGTGATTTTGCCGCTTTACACCCACTTGACTCACTTTCAGAGAGATATCAATGCATAGGTTTCAAGATTCTTACTAGTCAGATATATTCTTGGGCGGTGAATAGGGGGTGCTGAGTCCAATTCCTTGAGCAAGGAGTAGGGCTTGTCTATTACATATTGGGTTTATGGAACGGTATCTGAGCTAATTTGAAACCCTTGTTGTATGCATCACCTCACCTCACCTTTCCCGTTAAGCAGCCATAGTGTGTTTTCTAAACGTGTGACTCTATTCTGTTTTGTAATTCAGTTCAAGGGTAGCGGTTTTTACATTCCCTCTATAAGTCATATCTTATGATAAGTGTCTTTTTCTGTGTGACTTATTTCACTTAGAATCGTCGTACCTAAATCCACTCATCATGCTGCTACTAGCCTTATGACGTTGATTTCATGGCTGAGTGATATTCCATTGTACATAAGGACCACAACTTCTTTATCCATTTTTCTCTTTCCTGGGATATTTAAGGTGTAACCAAGTGGAGGTTCTTGTCAACAGAGCAGACCTAAATTTTGGGGTGCCTGTGTCTTGCTGATTTTTAGTTTTCCCAATTTATACGCCCATGAGTGGATGTGCCCTATGCTCCCTAAGCTGAGTTTTGTAGATGTTTCAGGACACACCGTGCACTTCTCCAGAGTGGCTGTTGGCAATTTACATCCCGCCCATCAGCGTAGCCAGGCTCCCGTTTCTCCATGGCCTGTCCTGCATTTCTGCTTTTGACACTTTATTCAGCATGGCCCTTTTGACCGATGGGAAGCGAGACTTCTTTGTAGCGCTGATTTGCCTTTCCAGGTTGCTTGGTTGGCCAAAAAGGGCGTATGCGTTTTTTCCTGAATATATTCAGGAAAAAACGCATACGCCCTTTTTGGCCAAGGGCATCATTGTCGAGGTTTTGCCGCCTTTCCTGTGCTTTAAAGGCGATTCGAATCTCCCTCCTGAAATCTGTTTCCTGCAATTCTGCCTTGCTTTCAAATCCTCTTCGTTTCCTTCCATCAATATATTTGTGGACGAGAGTCATCATTTATAAGTCTGCAGGTTTGTGAATTGCAGTGCCCCTGAGCGCCATTTTTCAACTCGCTTTCTTGGGCGCTGGCCGCAAAAGCGCAGGATTGCTTCAGGCCCTATTCTGGTCCCAGGCGGCATGCTGAGCCTGTGGTTAATTCTTCTTCTTGAGGGGAAAATAGAGTGACCTGTGCCTGTCCCAACACCTAGAGCTAGTCTCTCATTGGTTCCCCCTCTTCCCGTTCATCCTCAGGACAAATTGCAACCTGTACGGAACAGGAGGTTAAAGGTGCTGATTCTCCAAGGAGGGAGATTGCTAGTAAAGCGGCTGGAATGGCGAACCCAAGCACAAGGAGATGAGAAATGAGGTGCGTTTTAGAAACCTTTCCCGATCACACGGTGTACCATCTTCTGGGTTTCTCATGCATGTTTTCGATGTAGGAAGATGCCCTTGAACCTGGAGATTTGGGACCCATGGGATGGGTACCACGCAGTATTACTTTAAAGGGTCTGCGTTTGCTCACCCAACCTCACCAAACCTCTCAGCCCCAAGAGTGTCCACCCTTATGTCTCAATCAGCTGTGGGTCTAGATATGGTCAATCCAGGTGGCATCACAGCCCCTGAACGACTTTTTAAGAATTTCTCTCTCTTTCACTGTCTTTGTTTCACGGGTTTTTAAAAGTAATTGATTTTTATAATGGGGTTTACCTGCTTTTCACTGCTGTGATTTTGCCGCTTTACACCCACTTGACTCACTTTCAGAGAGATATCAATGCATAGGTTTCAAGATTCTTACTAGTCAGATATATTCTTGGGCGGTGAATAGGGGGTGCTGAGTCCAATTCCTTGAGCAAGGAGTAGGGCTTGTCTATTACATATTGGGTTTATGGAACGGTATCTGAGCTAATTTGAAACCCTTGTTGTATGCATCACCCCACCTCACCTTTCCCGTTAAGCAGCCATAGTGTGTTTTCTAAACGTGTGACTCTATTCTGTTTTGTAATTCAGTTCAAGGGTAGCGGTTTTTACATTCCCTCTATAAGTCATATCTTATGATAAGTGTCTTTTTCTGTGTGACTTATTTCACTTAGAATCGTCGTACCTAAATCCACTCATCATGCTGCTACTAGCCTTATGACGTTGATTTCATGGCTGAGTGATATTCCATTGTACATAAGGACCACAACTTCTTTATCCATTTTTCTCTTTCCTGGGATATTTAAGGTGTAACCAAGTGGAGGTTCTTGTCAACAGAGCAGCCCTAAATTTTGGGGTGCCTGTGTCTTGCTGATTTTTAGTTTTCCCAATTTATACGCCCATGAGTGGATGTGCCCTATGCTCCCTAAGCTGAGTTTTGTAGATGTTTCAGGACACACCGTGCACTTCTCCAGAGTGGCTGTTGGCAATTTACATCCCGCCCATCAGCGTAGCCAGGCTCCCGTTTCTCCATGGCCTGTCCTGCATTTCTGGTTTTGACACTTTATTCAGCATGGCCCTTTTGACCGATGGGAAGCGAGACTTCTTTGTAGCGCTGATTTGCCTTTCCAGGTTGCTTGGTTGGCCAAAAAGGGCGTATGCGTTTTTTCCTGAATATATTCAGGAAAAAACGCATACGCCCTTTTTGGCCAAGGGCATCATTGTCGAGGTTTTGCCGCCTTTCCTGTGCTTTAAAGGCGATTCGAATCTCCCTCCTGAAATCTGTTTCCTGCAATTCTGCCTTGCTTTCAAATCCTCTTCGTTTCCTTCCATCAATATATTTGTGGACGAGAGTCATCATTTATAAGTCTGCAGGTTTGTGAATTGCAGTGCCCCTGAGCGCCATTTTTCAACTCGCTTTCTTGGGCGCTGGCCGCAAAAGCGCAGGATTGCTTCAGGCCCTATTCTGGTCCCAGGCGGCATGCTGAGCCTGTGGTTAATTCTTCTTCTTGAGGGGAAAATAGAGTGACCTGTGCCTGTCCCAACACCTAGAGCTAGTCTCTCATTGGTTCCCCCTCTTCCCGTTCATCCTCAGGACAAATTGCAACCTGTACGGAACAGGAGGTTAAAGGTGCTGATTCTCCAAGGAGGGAGATTGCTAGTAAAGCGGCTGGAATGGCGAACCCAAGCACAAGGAGATGAGAAATGAGGTGCGTTTTAGAAACCTTTCCCGATCACACGGTGTACCATCTTCTGGGTTTCTCATGAATGTTTTCGATGTAGGAAGATGCCCTTGAACCTGGAGATTTGGGACCCATGGGATGGGTACCACGCAGTATTACTTTAAAGGGTCTGCGTTTGCTCACCCAACCTCACCAAACCTCTCAGCCCCAAGAGTGTCCACCCTTATGTCTCAATCAGCTGTGGGTCTAGATATGGTCAATCCAGGTGGCATCACAGCCCCTGAACGACTTTTTAAGAATTTCTCTCTCTTTCACTGTCTTTGTTTCACGGGTTTTTAAAAGTAATTGATTTTTATAATGGGGTTTACCTGCTTTTCACTGCTGTGATTTTGCCGCTTTACACCCACTTGACTCACTTTCAGAGAGATATCAATGCATAGGTTTCAAGATTCTTACTAGTCAGATATATTCTTGGGCGGTGAATAGGGGGTGCTGAGTCCAATTCCTTGAGCAAGGAGTAGGGCTTGTCTATTACATATTGGGTTTATGGAACGGTATCTGAGCTAATTTGAAACCCTTGTTGTATGCATCACCTCACCTCACCTTTCCCGTTAAGCAGCCATAGTGTGTTTTCTAAACGTGTGACTCTATTCTGTTTTGTAATTCAGTTCAAGGGTAGCGGTTTTTACATTCCCTCTATAAGTCATATCTTATGATAAGTGTCTTTTTCTGTGTGACTTATTTCACTTAGAATCGTCGTACCTAAATCCACTCATCATGCTGCTACTAGCCTTATGACGTTGATTTCATGGCTGAGTGATATTCCATTGTACATAAGGACCACAACTTCTTTATCCATTTTTCTCTTTCCTGGGATATTTAAGGTGTAACCAAGTGGAGGTTCTTGTCAACAGAGCAGACCTAAATTTTGGGGTGCCTGTGTCTTGCTGATTTTTAGTTTTCCCAATTTATACGCCCATGAGTGGATGTGCCCTATGCTCCCTAAGCTGAGTTTTGTAGATGTTTCAGGACACACCGTGCACTTCTCCAGAGTGGCTGTTGGCAATTTACATCCCGCCCATCAGCGTAGCCAGGCTCCCGTTTCTCCATGGCCTGTCCTGCATTTCTGCTTTTGACACTTTATTCAGCATGGCCCTTTTGACCGATGGGAAGCGAGACTTCTTTGTAGCGCTGATTTGCCTTTCCAGGTTGCTTGGTTGGCCAAAAAGGGCGTATGCGTTTTTTCCTGAATATATTCAGGAAAAAACGCATACGCCCTTTTTGGCCAAGGGCATCATTGTCGAGGTTTTGCCGCCTTTCCTGTGCTTTAAAGGCGATTCGAATCTCCCTCCTGAAATCTGTTTCCTGCAATTCTGCCTTGCTTTCAAATCCTCTTCGTTTCCTTCCATCAATATATTTGTGGACGAGAGTCATCATTTATAAGTCTGCAGGTTTGTGAATTGCAGTGCCCCTGAGCGCCATTTTTCAACTCGCTTTCTTGGGCGCTGGCCGCAAAAGCGCAGGATTGCTTCAGGCCCTATTCTGGTCCCAGGCGGCATGCTGAGCCTGTGGTTAATTCTTCTTCTTGAGGGGAAAATAGAGTGACCTGTGCCTGTCCCAACACCTAGAGCTAGTCTCTCATTGGTTCCCCCTCTTCCCGTTCATCCTCAGGACAAATTGCAACCTGTACGGAACAGGAGGTTAAAGGTGCTGATTCTCCAAGGAGGGAGATTGCTAGTAAAGCGGCTGGAATGGCGAACCCAAGCACAAGGAGATGAGAAATGAGGTGCGTTTTAGAAACCTTTCCCGATCACACGGTGTACCATCTTCTGGGTTTCTCATGCATGTTTTCGATGTAGGAAGATGCCCTTGAACCTGGAGATTTGGGACCCATGGGATGGGTACCACGCAGTATTACTTTAAAGGGTCTGCGTTTGCTCACCCAACCTCACCAAACCTCTCAGCCCCAAGAGTGTCCACCCTTATGTCTCAATCAGCTGTGGGTCTAGATGTGGTCAATCCAGGTGGCATCACAGCCCCTGAACGACTTTTTAAGAATTTCTCTCTCTTTCACTGTCTTTGTTTCACGGGTTTTTAAAAGTAATTGATTTTTATAATGGGGTTTACCTGCTTTTCACTGCTGTGATTTTGCCGCTTTACACCCACTTGACTCACTTTCAGAGAGATATCAATGCATAGGTTTCAAGATTCTTACTAGTCAGATATATTCTTGGGCGGTGAATAGGGGGTGCTGAGTCCAATTCCTTGAGCAAGGAGTAGGGCTTGTCTATTACATATTGGGTTTATGGAACGGTATCTGAGCTAATTTGAAACCCTTGTTGTATGCATCACCCCACCTCACCTTTCCCGTTAAGCAGCCATAGTGTGTTTTCTAAACGTGTGACTCTATTCTGTTTTGTAATTCAGTTCAAGGGTAGCGGTTTTTACATTCCCTCTATAAGTCATATCTTATGATAAGTGTCTTTTTCTGTGTGACTTATTTCACTTAGAATCGTCGTACCTAAATCCACTCATCATGCTGCTACTAGCCTTATGACGTTGATTTCATGGCTGAGTGATATTCCATTGTACATAAGGACCACAACTTCTTTATCCATTTTTCTCTTTCCTGGGATATTTAAGGTGTAACCAAGTGGAGGTTCTTGTCAACAGAGCAGCCCTAAATTTTGGGGTGCCTGTGTCTTGCTGATTTTTAGTTTTCCCAATTTATACGCCCATGAGTGGATGTGCCCTATGCTCCCTAAGCTGAGTTTTGTAGATGTTTCAGGACACACCGTGCACTTCTCCAGAGTGGCTGTTGGCAATTTACATCCCGCCCATCAGCGTAGCCAGGCTCCCGTTTCTCCATGGCCTGTCCTGCATTTCTGCTTTTGACACTTTATTCAGCATGGCCCTTTTGACCGATGGGAAGCGAGACTTCTTTGTAGCGCTGATTTGCCTTTCCAGGTTGCTTGGTTGGCCAAAAAGGGCGTATGCGTTTTTTCCTGAATATATTCAGGAAAAAACGCATACGCCCTTTTTGGCCAAGGGCATCATTGTCGAGGTTTTGCCGCCTTTCCTGTGCTTTAAAGGCGATTCGAATCTCCCTCCTGAAATCTGTTTCCTGCAATTCTGCCTTGCTTTCAAATCCTCTTCGTTTCCTTCCATCAATATATTTGTGGACGAGAGTCATCATTTATAAGTCTGCAGGTTTGTGAATTGCAGTGCCCCTGAGCGCCATTTTTCAACTCGCTTTCTTGGGCGCTGGCCGCAAAAGCGCAGGATTGCTTCAGGCCCTATTCTGGTCCCAGGCGGCATGCTGAGCCTGTGGTTAATTCTTCTTCTTGAGGGGAAAATAGAGTGACCTGTGCCTGTCCCAACACCTAGAGCTAGTCTCTCATTGGTTCCCCCTCTTCCCGTTCATCCTCAGGACAAATTGCAACCTGTACGGAACAGGAGGTTAAAGGTGCTGATTCTCCAAGGAGGGAGATTGCTAGTAAAGCGGCTGGAATGGCGAACCCAAGCACAAGGAGATGAGAAATGAGGTGCGTTTTAGAAACCTTTCCCGATCACACGGTGTACCATCTTCTGGGTTTCTCATGAATGTTTTCGATGTAGGAAGATGCCCTTGAACCTGGAGATTTGGGACCCATGGGATGGGTACCACGCAGTATTACTTTATAGGGTCTGCGTTTGGTCACCCAACCTCACCAAACCTCTCAGCCCCAAGAGTGTCCACCCTTATGTCTCAATCAGCTGTGGGTCTAGATATGGTCAATCCAGGTGGCATCACAGCCCCTGAACGACTTTTTAAGAATTTCTCTCTCTTTCACTGTCTTTGTTTCACGGGTTTTTAAAAGTAATTGATATTTATAATGGGGTTTACCTGCTTTTCACTCCTGTGTTTTTGCCGCTTTACACCCACTTGACTCACTTACAGAGAGATATCAATGCATAGGTTTCAAGATTCTTACTAGTCAGATATATTCGTGGGCGGTGAATAGGCGGTGTTGAGTCCAATTCATTGAGCAAGGAGTAGGGCTTGTCTATTACATATTGGGTTTATGGAACGGTATCTCAGATAATTTGAAACCCTTGTTTTATGCATCACCCCACCTCACCTTTCCCGTTAAGCAGCCATAGTGTGTTTTCTAAACGTGTGACTCTATTCTGTTTTGTAATTCAGTTCAAGGGTAGCGGTTTTTACATTCCCTCTATAAGTCATATCTTATGATAAGTGTCTTTTTCTGTGTGACTTATTTCACTTAGAATCGTCGTACCTAAATCCACTCATCATGCTGCTACTAGCCTTATGACGTTGATTTCATGGCTGAGTGATATTCCATTGTACATAAGGACCACAACTTCTTTATCCATTTTTCTCTTTCCTGGGATATTTAAGGTGTAACCAAGTGGAGGTTCTTGTCAACAGAGCAGCCCTAAATTTTGGGGTGCCTGTGTCTTGCTGATTTTTAGTTTTCCCAATTTATACGCCCATGAGTGGATGTGCCCTATGCTCCCTAAGCTGAGTTTTGTAGATGTTTCAGGACACACCGTGCACTTCTCCAGAGTGGCTGTTGGCAATTTACATCCCGCCCATCAGCGTAGCCAGGCTCCCGTTTCTCCATGGCCTGTCCTGCATTTCTGCTTTTGACACTTTATTCAGCATGGCCCTTTTGACCGATGGGAAGCGAGACTTCTTTGTAGCGCTGATTTGCCTTTCCAGGTTGCTTGGTTGGCCAAAAAGGGCGTATGCGTTTTTTCCTGAATATATTCAGGAAAAAACGCATACGCCCTTTTTGGCCAAGGGCATCATTGTCGAGGTTTTGCCGCCTTTCCTGTGCTTTAAAGGCGATTCGAATCTCCCTCCTGAAATCTGTTTCCTGCAATTCTGCCTTGCTTTCAAATCCTCTTCGTTTCCTTCCATCAATATATTTGTGGACGAGAGTCATCATTTATAAGTCTGCAGGTTTGTGAATTGCAGTGCCCCTGAGCGCCATTTTTCAACTCGCTTTCTTGGGCGCTGGCCGCAAAAGCGCAGGATTGCTTCAGGCCCTATTCTGGTCCCAGGCGGCATGCTGAGCCTGTGGTTAATTCTTCTTCTTGAGGGGAAAATAGAGTGACCTGTGCCTGTCCCAACACCTAGAGCTAGTCTCTCATTGGTTCCCCCTCTTCCCGTTCATCCTCAGGACAAATTGCAACCTGTACGGAACAGGAGGTTAAAGGTGCTGATTCTCCAAGGAGGGAGATTGCTAGTAAAGCGGCTGGAATGGCGAACCCAAGCACAAGGAGATGAGAAATGAGGTGCGTTTTAGAAACCTTTCCCGATCACACGGTGTACCATCTTCTGGGTTTCTCATGAATGTTTTCGATGTAGGAAGATGCCCTTGAACCTGGAGATTTGGGACCCATGGGATGGGTACCACGCAGTATTACTTCAAAGGGTCTGCGTTTGCTCACCCAACCTCACCAAACCTCTCAGCCCCAAGAGTGTCCACCCTTATGTCTCAATCAGCTGTGGGTCTAGATATGGTCAATCCAGGTGGCATCACAGCCCCTGAACGACTTTTTAAGAATTTCTCTCTCTTTCACTGTCTTTGTTTCACGGGTTTTTAAAAGTAATTGATTTTTATAATGGGGTTTACCTGCTTTTCACTGCTGTGATTTTGCCGCTTTACACCCACTTGACTCACTTTCAGAGAGATATCAATGCATAGGTTTCAAGATTCTTACTAGTCAGATATATTCTTGGGCGGTGAATAGGGGGTGCTGAGTCCAATTCCTTGAGCAAGGAGTAGGGCTTGTCTATTACATATTGGGTTTATGGAACGGTATCTGAGCTAATTTGAAACCCTTGTTGTATGCATCACCCCACCTCACCTTTCCCGTTAAGCAGCCATAGTGTGTTTTCTAAACGTGTGACTCTATTCTGTTTTGTAATTCAGTTCAAGGGTAGCGGTTTTTACATTCCCTCTATAAGTCATATCTTATGATAAGTGTCTTTTTCTGTGTGACTTATTTCACTTAGAATCGTCGTACCTAAATCCACTCATCATGCTGCTACTAGCCTTATGACGTTGATTTCATGGCTGAGTGATATTCCATTGTACATAAGGACCACAACTTCTTTATCCATTTTTCTCTTTCCTGGGATATTTAAGGTGTAACCAAGTGGAGGTTCTTGTCAACAGAGCAGCCCTAAATTTTGGGGTGCCTGTGTCTTGCTGATTTTTAGTTTTCCCAATTTATACGCCCATGAGTGGATGTGCCCTATGCTCCCTAAGCTGAGTTTTGTAGATGTTTCAGGACACACCGTGCACTTCTCCAGAGTGGCTGTTGGCAATTTACATCCCGCCCATCAGCGTAGCCAGGCTCCCGTTTCTCCATGGCCTGTCCTGCATTTCTGCTTTTGACACTTTATTCAGCATGGCCCTTTTGACCGATGGGAAGCGAGACTTCTTTGTAGCGCTGATTTGCCTTTCCAGGTTGCTTGGTTGGCCAAAAAGGGCGTATGCGTTTTTTCCTGAATATATTCAGGAAAAAACGCATACGCCCTTTTTGGCCAAGGGCATCATTGTCGAGGTTTTGCCGCCTTTCCTGTGCTTTAAAGGCGATTCGAATCTCCCTCCTGAAATCTGTTTCCTGCAATTCTGCCTTGCTTTCAAATCCTCTTCGTTTCCTTCCATCAATATATTTGTGGACGAGAGTCATCATTTATAAGTCTGCAGGTTTGTGAATTGCAGTGCCCCTGAGCGCCATTTTTCAACTCGCTTTCTTGGGCGCTGGCCGCAAAAGCGCAGGATTGCTTCAGGCCCTATTCTGGTCCCAGGCGGCAGGCTGAGCCTGTGGTTAATTCTTCTTCCTGTTGGGAAAATAGAGTGACCTGTGCCTGTCCCAACACCTAGAGCTAGTCTCTCATTGGTTCCCCCTCTTCCCGTTCATCCTCAGGACAAATTGCAACCTGTACGGAACAGGAGGTTAAAGGTGCTGATTCTCCAAGGAGGGAGATTGCTAGTAAAGCGGCTGGAATGGCGAACCCAAGCACAAGGAGATGAGAAATGAGGTGCGTTTTAGAAACCTTTCCCGATCACACGGTGTACCATCTTCTGGGTTTCTCATGAATGTTTTCGATGTAGGAAGATGCCCTTGAACCTGGAGATTTGGGACCCATGGGATGGGTACCACGCAGTATTACTTTATAGGGTCTGCGTTTGGTCACCCAACCTCACCAAACCTCTCAGCCCCAAGAGTGTCCACCCTTATGTCTCAATCAGCTGTGGGTCTAGATGTGGTCAATCCAGGTGGCATCACAGCCCCTGAACGACTTTTTAAGAATTTCTCTCTCTTTCACTGTCTTTGTTTCACGGGTTTTTAAAAGTAATTGATATTTATAATGGGGTTTACCTGCTTTTCACTCCTGTGTTTTTGCCGCTTTACACCCACTTGACTCACTTACAGAGAGATATCAATGCATAGGTTTTAAGATTCTTACTATTCAGATATATTCGTGGGCGGTGAATAGGGGGTGTTGAGTCCAATTCATTGAGCAAGGAGTAGGTCTTGTCTATTACATATTGGGTTTATGGAACGGTATCTCAGGTAATTTGAAACCCTTGTTGTATGAATCACCCCACCTCACCTTTCCCGTTAAGCAGCCATAGTGTGTTTTCTAAACGTGTGACTCTATTCTGTTTTGTAATTCAGTTCAAGGGTAGCGGTTTTTACATTCCCTCTATAAGTCATATCTTATGATAAGTGTCTTTTTCTGTGTGACTTATTTCACTTAGAATCGTCGTACCTAAATCCACTCATCATGCTGCTACTAGCCTTATGACGTTGATTTCATGGCTGAGTGATATTCCATTGTACATAAGGACCACAACTTCTTTATCCATTTTTCTCTTTCCTGGGATATTTAAGGTGTAACCAAGTGGAGGTTCTTGTCAACAGAGCAGCCCTAAATTTTGGGGTGCCTGTGTCTTGCTGATTTTTAGTTTTCCCAATTTATACGCCCATGAGTGGATGTGCCCTATGCTCCCTAAGCTGAGTTTTGTAGATGTTTCAGGACACACCGTGCACTTCTCCAGAGTGGCTGTTGGCAATTTACATCCCGCCCATCAGCGTAGCCAGGCTCCCGTTTCTCCATGGCCTGTCCTGCATTTCTGCTTTTGACACTTTATTCAGCATGGCCCTTTTGACCGATGGGAAGCGAGACTTCTTTGTAGCGCTGATTTGCCTTTCCAGGTTGCTTGGTTGGCCAAAAAGGGCGTATGCGTTTTTTCCTGAATATATTCAGGAAAAAACGCATACGCCCTTTTTGGCCAAGGGCATCATTGTCGAGGTTTTGCCGCCTTTCCTGTGCTTTAAAGGCGATTCGAATCTCCCTCCTGAAATCTGTTTCCTGCAATTCTGCCTTGCTTTCAAATCCTCTTCGTTTCCTTCCATCAATATATTTGTGGACGAGAGTCATCATTTATAAGTCTGCAGGTTTGTGAATTGCAGTGCCCCTGAGCGCCATTTTTCAACTCGCTTTCTTGGGCGCTGGCCGCAAAAGCGCAGGATTGCTTCAGGCCCTATTCTGGTCCCAGGCGGCATGCTGAGCCTGTGGTTAATTCTTCTTCTTGAGGGGAAAATAGAGTGACCTGTGCCTGTCCCAACACCTAGAGCTAGTCTCTCATTGGTTCCCCCTCTTCCCGTTCATCCTCAGGACAAATTGCAACCTGTACGGAACAGGAGGTTAAAGGTGCTGATTCTCCAAGGAGGGAGATTGCTAGTAAAGCGGCTGGAATGGCGAACCCAAGCACAAGGAGATGAGAAATGAGGTGCGTTTTAGAAACCTTTCCCGATCACACGGTGTACCATCTTCTGGGTTTCTCATGAATGTTTTCGATGTAGGAAGATGCCCTTGAACCTGGAGATTTGGGACCCATGGGATGGGTACCACGCAGTATTACTTTAAAGGGTCTGCGTTTGCTCACCCTACCTCACCAAACCTCTCAGCCCCAAGAGTGTCCACCCTTATGTCTCAATCAGCTGTGGGTCTAGATATGGTCAATCCAGGTGGCATCACAGCCCCTGAACGACTTTTTAAGAATTTCTCTCTCTTTCACTGTCTTTGTTTCACGGGTTTTTAAAAGTAATTGATTTTTATAATGGGGTTTACCTGCTTTTCACTGCTGTGATTTTGCCGCTTTACACCCACTTGACTCACTTTCAGAGAGATATCAATGCATAGGTTTCAAGATTCTTACTAGTCAGATATATTCTTGGGCGGTGAATAGGGGGTGCTGAGTCCAATTCCTTGAGCAAGGAGTAGGGCTTGTCTATTACATATTGGGTTTATGGAACGGTATCTGAGCTAATTTGAAACCCTTGTTGTATGCATCACCCCACCTCACCTTTCCCGTTAAGCAGCCATAGTGTGTTTTCTAAACGTGTGACTCTATTCTGTTTTGTAATTCAGTTCAAGGGTAGCGGTTTTTACATTCCCTCTATAAGTCATATCTTATGATAAGTGTCTTTTTCTGTGTGACTTATTTCACTTAGAATCGTCGTACCTAAATCCACTCATCATGCTGCTACTAGCCTTATGACGTTGATTTCATGGCTGAGTGATATTCCATTGTACATAAGGACCACAACTTCTTTATCCATTTTTCTCTTTCCTGGGATATTTAAGGTGTAACCAAGTGGAGGTTCTTGTCAACAGAGCAGCCCTAAATTTTGGGGTGCCTGTGTCTTGCTGATTTTTAGTTTTCCCAATTTATACGCCCATGAGTGGATGTGCCCTATGCTCCCTAAGCTGAGTTTTGTAGATGTTTCAGGACACACCGTGCACTTCTCCAGAGTGGCTGTTGGCAATTTACATCCCGCCCATCAGCGTAGCCAGGCTCCCGTTTCTCCATGGCCTGTCCTGCATTTCTGCTTTTGACACTTTATTCAGCATGGCCCTTTTGACCGATGGGAAGCGAGACTTCTTTGTAGCGCTGATTTGCCTTTCCAGGTTGCTTGGTTGGCCAAAAAGGGCGTATGCGTTTTTTCCTGAATATATTCAGGAAAAAACGCATACGCCCTTTTTGGCCAAGGGCATCATTGTCGAGGTTTTGCCGCCTTTCCTGTGCTTTAAAGGCGATTCGAATCTCCCTCCTGAAATCTGTTTCCTGCAATTCTGCCTTGCTTTCAAATCCTCTTCGTTTCCTTCCATCAATATATTTGTGGACGAGAGTCATCATTTATAAGTCTGCAGGTTTGTGAATTGCAGTGCCCCTGAGGGCCATTTTTCAACTCGCTTTCTTGGGCGCTGGCCGCAAAAGCGCAGGATTGCTTCAGGCCCTATTCTGGTCCCAGGCGGCAGGCTGAGCCTGTGGTTAATTCTTCTTCCTGTTGGGAAAATAGAGTGACCTGTGCCTGTCCCAACACCTAGAGCTAGTCTCTCATTGGTTCCCCCTCTTCCCGTTCATCCTCAGGACAAATTGCAACCTGTACGGAACAGGAGGTTAAAGGTGCTGATTCTCCAAGGAGGGAGATTGCTAGTAAAGCGGCTGGAATGGCGAACCCAAGCACAAGGAGATGAGAAATGAGGTGCGTTTTAGAAACCTTTCCCGATCACACGGTGTACCATCTTCTGGGTTTCTCATGAATGTTTTCGATGTAGGAAGATGCCCTTGAACCTGGAGATTTGGGACCCATGGGATGGGTACCACGCAGTATTACTTTATAGGGTCTGCGTTTGCTCACCCAACCTCACCAAACCTCTCAGCCCCAAGAGTGTCCACCCTTATGTCTCAATCAGCTGTGGGTCTAGATGTGGTCAATCCAGGTGGCATCACAGCCCCTGAACGACTTTTTAAGAATTTCTCTCTCTTTCACTGTCTTTGTTTCACGGGTTTTTAAAAGTAATTGATATTTATAATGGGGTTTACCTGCTTTTCACTCCTGTGTTTTTGCCGCTTTACACCCACTTGACTCACTTACAGAGAGATATCAATGCATAGGTTTTAAGATTCTTACTATTCAGATATATTCGTGGGCGGTGAATAGGGGGTGTTGAGTCCAATTCATTGAGCAAGGAGTAGGTCTTGTCTATTACATATTGGGTTTATGGAACGGTATCTCAGGTAATTTGAAACCCTTGTTTTATGAATCACCCCACCTCACCTTTCCCGTTAAGCAGCCATAGTGTGTTTTCTAAACGTGTGACTCTATTCTGTTTTGTAATTCAGTTCAAGGGTAGCGGTTTTTACATTCCCTCTATAAGTCATATCTTATGATAAGTGTCTTTTTCTGTGTGACTTATTTCACTTAGAATCGTCGTACCTAAATCCACTCATCATGCTGCTACTAGCCTTATGACGTTGATTTCATGGCTGAGTGATATTCCATTGTACATAAGGACCACAACTTCTTTATCCATTTTTCTCTTTCCTGGGATATTTAAGGTGTAACCAAGTGGAGGTTCTTGTCAACAGAGCAGCCCTAAATTTTGGGGTGCCTGTGTCTTGCTGATTTTTAGTTTTCCCAATTTATACGCCCATGAGTGGATGTGCCCTATGCTCCCTAAGCTGAGTTTTGTAGATGTTTCAGGACACACCGTGCACTTCTCCAGAGTGGCTGTTGGCAATTTACATCCCGCCCATCAGCGTAGCCAGGCTCCCGTTTCTCCATGGCCTGTCCTGCATTTCTGCTTTTGACACTTTATTCAGCATGGTCCTTTTGACCGATGGGAAGCGAGACTTCTTTGTAGCGCTGATTTGCCTTTCCAGGTTGCTTGGTTGGCCAAAAAGGGCGTATGCGTTTTTTCCTGAATATATTCAGGAAAAAACGCATACGCCCTTTTTGGCCAAGGGCATCATTGTCGAGGTTTTGCCGCCTTTCCTGTGCTTTAAAGGCGATTCGAATCTCCCTCCTGAAATCTGTTTCCTGCAATTCTGCCTTGCTTTCAAATCCTCTTCGTTTCCTTCCATCAATATATTTGTGGACGAGAGTCATCATTTATAAGTCTGCAGGTTTGTGAATTGCAGTGCCCCTGAGCGCCATTTTTCAACTCGCTTTCTTGGGCGCTGGCCGCAAAAGCGCAGGATTGCTTCAGGCCCTATTCTGGTCCCAGGCGGCATGCTGAGCCTGTGGTTAATTCTTCTTCTTGAGGGGAAAATAGAGTGACCTGTGCCTGTCCCAACACCTAGAGCTAGTCTCTCATTGGTTCCCCCTCTTCCCGTTCACCCTCAGGACAAATTGCAACCTGTACGGAACAGGAGGTTAAAGGTGCTGATTCTCCAAGGAGGGAGATTGCTAGTAAAGCGGCTGGAATGGCGAACCCAAGCACAAGGAGATGAGAAATGAGGTGCGTTTTAGAAACCTTTCCCGATCACACGGTGTACCATCTTCTGGGTTTCTCATGAATGTTTTCGATGTAGGAAGATGCCCTTGAACCTGGAGATTTGGGACCCATGGGATGGGTACCACGCAGTATTACTTTAAAGGGTCTGCGTTTGCTCACCCAACCTCACCAAACCTCTCAGCCCCAAGAGTGTCCACCCTTATGTCTCAATCAGCTGTGGGTCTAGATATGGTCAATCCAGGTGGCATCACAGCCCCTGAACGACTTTTTAAGAATTTCTCTCTCTTTCACTGTCTTTGTTTCACGGGTTTTTAAAAGTAATTGATTTTTATAATGGGGTTTACCTGCTTTTCACTGCTGTGATTTTGCCGCTTTACACCCACTTGACTCACTTTCAGAGAGATATCAATTCATAGGTTTCAAGATTCTTACTAGTCACATATATTCTTGGGCGGTGAATAGGGGGTGCTGAGTCCAATTCCTTGAGCAAGGAGTAGGGCTTGTCTATTACATATTGGGTTTATGGAACGGTATCTGAGCTAATTTGAAACCCTTGTTGTATGCATCACCCCACCTCACCTTTCCCGTTAAGCAGCCATAGTGTGTTTTCTAAACGTGTGACTCTATTCTGTTTTGTAATTCAGTTCAAGGGTAGCGGTTTTTACATTCCCTCTATAAGTCATATCTTATGATAAGTGTCTTTTTCTGTGTGACTTATTTCACTTAGAATCGTCGTACCTAAATCCACTCATCATGCTGCTACTAGCCTTATGACGTTGATTTCATGGCTGAGTGATATTCCATTGTACATAAGGACCACAACTTCTTTATCCATTTTTCTCTTTCCTGGGATATTTAAGGTGTAACCAAGTGGAGGTTCTTGTCAACAGAGCAGACCTAAATTTTGGGGTGCCTGTGTCTTGCTGATTTTTAGTTTTCCCAATTTATACGCCCATGAGTGGATGTGCCCTATGCTCCCTAAGCTGAGTTTTGTAGATGTTTCAGGACACACCGTGCACTTCTCCAGAGTGGCTGTTGGCAATTTACATCCCGCCCATCAGCGTAGCCAGGCTCCCGTTTCTCCATGGCCTGTCCTGCATTTCTGCTTTTGACACTTTATTCAGCATGGCCCTTTTGACCGATGGGAAGCGAGACTTCTTTGTAGCGCTGATTTGCCTTTCCAGGTTGCTTGGTTGGCCAAAAAGGGCGTATGCGTTTTTTCCTGAATATATTCAGGAAAAAACGCATACGCCCTTTTTGGCCAAGGGCATCATTGTCGAGGTTTTGCCGCCTTTCCTGTGCTTTAAAGGCGATTCGAATCTCCCTCCTGAAATCTGTTTCCTGCAATTCTGCCTTGCTTTCAAATCCTCTTCGTTTCCTTCCATCAATATATTTGTGGACGAGAGTCATCATTTATAAGTCTGCAGGTTTGTGAATTGCAGTGCCCCTGAGCGCCATTTTTCAACTCGCTTTCTTGGGCGCTGGCCGCAAAAGCGCAGGATTGCTTCAGGCCCTATTCTGGTCCCAGGCGGCAGGCTGAGCCTGTGGTTAATTCTTCTTCCTGTTGGGAAAATAGAGTGACCTGTGCCTGTCCCAACACCTAGAGCTAGTCTCTCATTGGTTCCCCCTCTTCCCGTTCATCCTCAGGACAAATTGCAACCTGTACGGAACAGGAGGTTAAAGGTGCTGATTCTCCAAGGAGGGAGATTGCTAGTAAAGCGGCTGGAATGGCGAACCCAAGCACAAGGAGATGAGAAATGAGGTGCGTTTTAGAAACCTTTCCCGATCACACGGTGTACCATCTTCTGGGTTTCTCATGAATGTTTTCGATGTAGGAAGATGCCCTTGAACCTGGAGATTTGGGACCCATGGGATGGGTACCACGCAGTATTACTTTATAGGGTCTGCGTTTGCTCACCCAACCTCACCAAACCTCTCAGCCCCAAGAGTGTCCACCCTTATGTCTCAATCAGCTGTGGGTCTAGATGTGGTCAATCCAGGTGGCATCACAGCCCCTGAACGACTTTTTAAGAATTTCTCTCTCTTTCACTGTCTTTGTTTCACGGGTTTTTAAAAGTAATTGATATTTATAATGGGGTTTACCTGCTTTTCACTCCTGTGTTTTTGCCGCTTTACACCCACTTGACTCACTTACAGAGAGATATCAATGCATAGGTTTTAAGATTCTTACTATTCAGATATATTCGTGGGCGGTGAATAGGGGGTGTTGAGTCCAATTCATTGAGCAAGGAGTAGGTCTTGTCTATTACATATTGGGTTTATGGAACGGTATCTCAGGTAATTTGAAACCCTTGTTTTATGAATCACCCCACCTCACCTTTCCCGTTAAGCAGCCATAGTGTGTTTTCTAAACGTGTGACTCTATTCTGTTTTGTAATTCAGTTCAAGGGTAGCGGTTTTTACATTCCCTCTATAAGTCATATCTTATGATAAGTGTCTTTTTCTGTGTGACTTATTTCACTTAGAATCGTCGTACCTAAATCCACTCCTCATGCTGCTACTAGCCTTATGACGTTGATTTCATGGCTGAGTGATATTCCATTGTACATAAGGACCACAACTTCTTTATCCATTTTTCTCTTTCCTGGGATATTTAAGGTGTAACCAAGTGGAGGTTCTTGTCAACAGAGCAGCCCTAAATTTTGGGGTGCCTGTGTCTTGCTGATTTTTAGTTTTCCCAATTTATACGCCCATGAGTGGATGTGCCCTATGCTCCCTAAGCTGAGTTTTGTAGATGTTTCAGGACACACCGTGCACTTCTCCAGAGTGGCTGTTGGCAATTTACATCCCGCCCATCAGCGTAGCCAGGCTCCCGTTTCTCCATGGCCTGTCCTGCATTTCTGCTTTTGACACTTTATTCAGCATGGCCCTTTTGACCGATGGGAAGCGAGACTTCTTTGTAGCGCTGATTTGCCTTTCCAGGTTGCTTGGTTGGCCAAAAAGGGCGTATGCGTTTTTTCCTGAATATATTCAGGAAAAAACGCATACGCCCTTTTTGGCCAAGGGCATCATTGTCGAGGTTTTGCCGCCTTTCCTGTGCTTTAAAGGCGATTCGAATCTCCCTCCTGAAATCTGTTTCCTGCAATTCTGCCTTGCTTTCAAATCCTCTTCGTTTCCTTCCATCAATATATTTGTGGACGAGAGTCATCATTTATAAGTCTGCAGGTTTGTGAATTGCAGTGCCCCTGAGCGCCATTTTTCAACTCGCTTTCTTGGGCGCTGGCCGCAAAAGCGCAGGATTGCTTCAGGCCCTATTCTGGTCCCAGGCGGCATGCTGAGCCTGTGGTTAATTCTTCTTCTTGAGGGGAAAATAGAGTGACCTGTGCCTGTCCCAACACCTAGAGCTAGTCTCTCATTGGTTCCCCCTCTTCCCGTTCATCCTCAGGACAAATTGCAACCTGTACGGAACAGGAGGTTAAAGGTGCTTATTCTCCAAGGAGGGAGATTGCTAGTAAAGCGGCTGGAATGGCGAACCCAAGCACAAGGAGATGAGAAATGAGGTGCGTTTTAGAAACCTTTCCCGATCACACGGTGTACCATCTTCTGGGTTTCTCATGAATGTTTTCGATGTAGGAAGATGCCCTTGAACCTGGAGATTTGGGACCCATGGGATGGGTACCACGCAGTATTACTTTAAAGGGTCTGCGTTTGCTCACCCAACCTCACCAAACCTCTCAGCCCCAAGAGTGTCCACCCTTATGTCTCAATCAGCTGTGGGTCTAGATATGGTCAATCCAGGTGGCATCACAGCCCCTGAACGACTTTTTAAGAATTTCTCTCTCTTTCACTGTCTTTGTTTCACGGGTTTTTAAAAGTAATTGATTTTTTTAATGGGGTTTACCTGCTTTTCACTGCTGTGATTTTGCCGCTTTACACCCACTTGACTCACTTTCAGAGAGATATCAATGCATAGGTTTCAAGATTCTTACTAGTCAGATATATTCTTGGGCGGTGAATAGGGGGTGCTGAGTCCAATTCCTTGAGCAAGGAGTAGGGCTTGTCTATTACATATTGGGTTTATGGAACGGTATCTGAGCTAATTTGAAACCCTTGTTGTATGCATCACCCCACCTCACCTTTCCCGTTAAGCAGCCATAGTGTGTTTTCTAAACGTGTGACTCTATTCTGTTTTGTAATTCAGTTCAAGGGTAGCGGTTTTTACATTCCCTCTATAAGTCATATCTTATGATAAGTGTCTTTTTCTGTGTGACTTATTTCACTTAGAATCGTCGTACCTAAATCCACTCATCATGCTGCTACTAGCCTTATGACGTTGATTTCATGGCTGAGTGATATTCCATTGTACATAAGGACCACAACTTCTTTATCCATTTTTCTCTTTCCTGGGATATTTAAGGTGTAACCAAGTGGAGGTTCTTGTCAACAGAGCAGACCTAAATTTTGGGGTGCCTGTGTCTTGCTGATTTTTAGTTTTCCCAATTTATACGCCCATGAGTGGATGTGCCCTATGCTCCCTAAGCTGAGTTTTGTAGATGTTTCAGGACACACCGTGCACTTCTCCAGAGTGGCTGTTGGCAATTTACATCCCGCCCATCAGCGTAGCCAGGCTCCCGTTTCTCCATGGCCTGTCCTGCATTTCTGCTTTTGACACTTTATTCAGCATGGCCCTTTTGACCGATGGGAAGCGAGACTTCTTTGTAGCGCTGATTTGCCTTTCCAGGTTGCTTGGTTGGCCAAAAAGGGCGTATGCGTTTTTTCCTGAATATATTCAGGAAAAAACGCATACGCCCTTTTTGGCCAAGGGCATCATTGTCGAGGTTTTGCCGCCTTTCCTGTGCTTTAAAGGCGATTCGAATCTCCCTCCTGAAATCTGTTTCCTGCAATTCTGCCTTGCTTTCAAATCCTCTTCGTTTCCTTCCATCAATATATTTGTGGACGAGAGTCATCATTTATAAGTCTGCAGGTTTGTGAATTGCAGTGCCCCTGAGCGCCATTTTTCAACTCGCTTTCTTGGGCGCTGGCCGCAAAAGCGCAGGATTGCTTCAGGCCCTATTCTGGTCCCAGGCGGCAGGCTGAGCCTGTGGTTAATTCTTCTTCCTGTTGGGAAAATAGAGTGACCTGTGCCTGTCCCAACACCTAGAGCTAGTCTCTCATTGGTTCCCCCTCTTCCCGTTCATCCTCAGGACAAATTGCAACCTGTACGGAACAGGAGGTTAAAGGTGCTGATTCTCCAAGGAGGGAGATTGCTAGTAAAGCGGCTGGAATGGCGAACCCAAGCACAAGGAGATGAGAAATGAGGTGCGTTTTAGAAACCTTTCCCGATCACACGGTGTACCATCTTCTGGGTTTCTCATGAATGTTTTCGATGTAGGAAGATGCCCTTGAACCTGGAGATTTGGGACCCATGGGATGGGTACCACGCAGTATTACTTTATAGGGTCTGCGTTTGCTCACCCAACCTCACCAAACCTCTCAGCCCCAAGAGTGTCCACCCTTATGTCTCAATCAGCTGTGGGTCTAGATGTGGTCAATCCAGGTGGCATCACAGCCCCTGAACGACTTTTTAAGAATTTCTCTCTCTTTCACTGTCTTTGTTTCACGGGTTTTTAAAAGTAATTGATATTTATAATGGGGTTTACCTGCTTTTCACTCCTGTGTTTTTGCCGCTTTACACCCACTTGACTCACTTACAGAGAGATATCAATGCATAGGTTTTAAGATTCTTACTATTCAGATATATTCGTGGGCGGTGAATAGGGGGTGTTGAGTCCAATTCATTGAGCAAGGAGTAGGTCTTGTCTATTACATATTGGGTTTATGGAACGGTATCTCAGGTAATTTGAAACCCTTGTTTTATGAATCACCCCACCTCACCTTTCCCGTTAAGCAGCCATAGTGTGTTTTCTAAACGTGTGACTCTATTCTGTTTTGTAATTCAGTTCAAGGGTAGCGGTTTTTACATTCCCTCTATAAGTCATATCTTATGATAAGTGTCTTTTTCTGTGTGACTTATTTCACTTAGAATCGTCGTACCTAAATCCACTCATCATGCTGCTACTAGCCTTATGACGTTGATTTCATGGCTGAGTGATATTCCATTGTACATAAGGACCACAACTTCTTTATCCATTTTTCTCTTTCCTGGGATATTTAAGGTGTAACCAAGTGGAGGTTCTTGTCAACAGAGCAGCCCTAAATTTTGGGGTGCCTGTGTCTTGCTGATTTTTAGTTTTCCCAATTTATACGCCCATGAGTGGATGTGCCCTATGCTCCCTAAGCTGAGTTTTGTAGATGTTTCAGGACACACCGTGCACTTCTCCAGAGTGGCTGTTGGGAATTTACATCCCGCCCATCAGCGTAGCCAGGCTCCCGTTTCTCCATGGCCTGTCCTGCATTTCTGCTTTTGACACTTTATTCAGCATGGTCCTTTTGACCGATGGGAAGCGAGACTTCTTTGTAGCGCTGATTTGCCTTTCCAGGTTGCTTGGTTGGCCAAAAAGGGCGTATGCGTTTTTTCCTGAATATATTCAGGAAAAAACGCATACGCCCTTTTTGGCCAAGGGCATCATTGTCGAGGTTTTGCCGCCTTTCCTGTGCTTTAAAGGCGATTCGAATCTCCCTCCTGAAATCTGTTTCCTGCAATTCTGCCTTGCTTTCAAATCCTCTTCGTTTCCTTCCATCAATATATTTGTGGACGAGAGTCATCATTTATAAGTCTGCAGGTTTGTGAATTGCAGTGCCCCTGAGCGCCATTTTTCAACTCGCTTTCTTGGGCGCTGGCCGCAAAAGCGCAGGATTGCTTCAGGCCCTATTCTGGTCCCAGGCGGCATGCTGAGCCTGTGGTTAATTCTTCTTCTTGAGGGGAAAATAGAGTGACCTGTGCCTGTCCCAACACCTAGAGCTAGTCTCTCATTGGTTCCCCCTCTTCCCGTTCACCCTCAGGACAAATTGCAACCTGTACGGAACAGGAGGTTAAAGGTGCTGATTCTCCAAGGAGGGAGATTGCTAGTAAAGCGGCTGGAATGGCGAACCCAAGCACAAGGAGATGAGAAATGAGGTGCGTTTTAGAAACCTTTCCCGATCACACGGTGTACCATCTTCTGGGTTTCTCATGAATGTTTTCGATGTAGGAAGATGCCCTTGAACCTGGAGATTTGGGACCCATGGGATGGGTACCACGCAGTATTACTTTAAAGGGTCTGCGTTTGCTCACCCAACCTCACCAAACCTCTCAGCCCCAAGAGTGTCCACCCTTATGTCTCAATCAGCTGTGGGTCTAGATATGGTCAATCCAGGTGGCATCACAGCCCCTGAACGACTTTTTAAGAATTTCTCTCTCTTTCACTGTCTTTGTTTCACGGGTTTTTAAAAGTAATTGATTTTTATAATGGGGTTTACCTGCTTTTCACTGCTGTGATTTTGCCGCTTTACACCCACTTGACTCACTTTCAGAGAGATATCAATGCATAGGTTTCAAGATTCTTACTAGTCACATATATTCTTGGGCGGTGAATAGGGGGTGCTGAGTCCAATTCCTTGAGCAAGGAGTAGGGCTTGTCTATTACATATTGGGTTTATGGAACGGTATCTGAGCTAATTTGAAACCCATGTTGTATGCATCACCCCACCTCACCTTTCCCGTTAAGCAGCCATAGTGTGTTTTCTAAACGTGTGACTCTATTCTGTTTTGTAATTCAGTTCAAGGGTAGCGGTTTTTACATTCCCTCTATAAGTCATATCTTATGATAAGTGTCTTTTTCTGTGTGACTTATTTCACTTAGAATCGTCGTACCTAAATCCACTCATCATGCTGCTACTAGCCTTATGACGTTGATTTCATGGCTGAGTGATATTCCATTGTACATAAGGACCACAACTTCTTTATCCATTTTTCTCTTTCCTGGGATATTTAAGGTGTAACCAAGTGGAGGTTCTTGTCAACAGAGCAGACCTAAATTTTGGGGTGCCTGTGTCTTGCTGATTTTTAGTTTTCCCAATTTATACGCCCATGAGTGGATGTGCCCTATGCTCCCTAAGCTGAGTTTTGTAGATGTTTCAGGACACACCGTGCACTTCTCCAGAGTGGCTGTTGGCAATTTACATCCCGCCCATCAGCGTAGCCAGGCTCCCGTTTCTCCATGGCCTGTCCTGCATTTCTGCTTTTGACACTTTATTCAGCATGGCCCTTTTGACCGATGGGAAGCGAGACTTCTTTGTAGCGCTGATTTGCCTTTCCAGGTTGCTTGGTTGGCCAAAAAGGGCGTATGCGTTTTTTCCTGAATATATTCAGGAAAAAACGCATACGCCCTTTTTGGCCAAGGGCATCATTGTCGAGGTTTTGCCGCCTTTCCTGTGCTTTAAAGGCGATTCGAATCTCCCTCCTGAAATCTGTTTCCTGCAATTCTGCCTTGCTTTCAAATCCTCTTCGTTTCCTTCCATCAATATATTTGTGGACGAGAGTCATCATTTATAAGTCTGCAGGTTTGTGAATTGCAGTGCCCCTGAGCGCCATTTTTCAACTCGCTTTCTTGGGCGCTGGCCGCAAAAGCGCAGGATTGCTTCAGGCCCTATTCTGGTCCCAGGCGGCAGGCTGAGCCTGTGGTTAATTCTTCTTCCTGTTGGGAAAATAGAGTGACCTGTGCCTGTCCCAACACCTAGAGCTAGTCTCTCATTGGTTCCCCCTCTTCCCGTTCATCCTCAGGACAAATTGCAACCTGTACGGAACAGGAGGTTAAAGGTGCTGATTCTCCAAGGAGGGAGATTGCTAGTAAAGCGGCTGGAATGGCGAACCCAAGCACAAGGAGATGAGAAATGAGGTGCGTTTTAGAAACCTTTCCCGATCACACGGTGTACCATCTTCTGGGTTTCTCATGAATGTTTTCGATGTAGGAAGATGCCCTTGAACCTGGAGATTTGGGACCCATGGGATGGGTACCACGCAGTATTACTTTATAGGGTCTGCGTTTGCTCACCCAACCTCACCAAACCTCTCAGCCCCAAGAGTGTCCACCCTTATGTCTCAATCAGCTGTGGGTCTAGATGTGGTCAATCCAGGTGGCATCACAGCCCCTGAACGACTTTTTAAGAATTTCTCTCTCTTTCACTGTCTTTGTTTCACGGGTTTTTAAAAGTAATTGATATTTATAATGGGGTTTACCTGCTTTTCACTCCTGTGTTTTTGCCGCTTTACACCCACTTGACTCACTTACAGAGAGATATCAATGCATAGGTTTTAAGATTCTTACTATTCAGATATATTCGTGGGCGGTGAATAGGGGGTGTTGAGTCCAATTCATTGAGCAAGGAGTAGGTCTTGTCTATTACATATTGGGTTTATGGAACGGTATCTCAGGTAATTTGAAACCCTTGTTTTATGAATCACCCCACCTCACCTTTCCCGTTAAGCAGCCATAGTGTGTTTTCTAAACGTGTGACTCTATTCTGTTTTGTAATTCAGTTCAAGGGTAGCGGTTTTTACATTCCCTCTATAAGTCATATCTTATGATAAGTGTCTTTTTCTGTGTGACTTATTTCACTTAGAATCGTCGTACCTAAATCCACTCCTCATGCTGCTACTAGCCTTATGACGTTGATTTCATGGCTGAGTGATATTCCATTGTACATAAGGACCACAACTTCTTTATCCATTTTTCTCTTTCCTGGGATATTTAAGGTGTAACCAAGTGGAGGTTCTTGTCAACAGAGCAGCCCTAAATTTTGGGGTGCCTGTGTCTTGCTGATTTTTAGTTTTCCCAATTTATACGCCCATGAGTGGATGTGCCCTATGCTCCCTAAGCTGAGTTTTGTAGATGTTTCAGGACACACCGTGCACTTCTCCAGAGTGGCTGTTGGCAATTTACATCCCGCCCATCAGCGTAGCCAGGCTCCCGTTTCTCCATGGCCTGTCCTGCATTTCTGCTTTTGACACTTTATTCAGCATGGCCCTTTTGACCGATGGGAAGCGAGACTTCTTTGTAGCGCTGATTTGCCTTTCCAGGTTGCTTGGTTGGCCAAAAAGGGCCTATGCGTTTTTTCCTGAATATATTCAGGAAAAAACGCATACGCCCTTTTTGGCCAAGGGCATCATTGTCGAGGTTTTGCCGCCTTTCCTGTGCTTTAAAGGCGATTCGAATCTCCCTCCTGAAATCTGTTTCCTGCAATTCTGCCTTGCTTTCAAATCCTCTTCGTTTCCTTCCATCAATATATTTGTGGACGAGAGTCATCATTTATAAGTCTGCAGGTTTGTGAATTGCAGTGCCCCTGAGCGCCATTTTTCAACTCGCTTTCTTGGGCGCTGGCCGCAAAAGCGCAGGATTGCTTCAGGCCCTATTCTGGTCCCAGGCGGCATGCTGAGCCTGTGGTTAATTCTTCTTCTTGAGGGGAAAATAGAGTGACCTGTGCCTGTCCCAACACCTAGAGCTAGTCTCTCATTGGTTCCCCCTCTTCCCGTTCATCCTCAGGACAAATTGCAACCTGTACGGAACAGGAGGTTAAAGGTGCTTATTCTCCAAGGAGGGAGATTGCTAGTAAAGCGGCTGGAATGGCGAACCCAAGCACAAGGAGATGAGAAATGAGGTGCGTTTTAGAAACCTTTCCCGATCACACGGTGTACCATCTTCTGGGTTTCTCATGAATGTTTTCGATGTAGGAAGATGCCCTTGAACCTGGAGATTTGGGACCCATGGGATGGGTACCACGCAGTATTACTTTAAAGGGTCTGCGTTTGCTCACCCAACCTCACCAAACCTCTCAGCCCCAAGAGTGTCCACCCTTATGTCTCAATCAGCTGTGGGTCTAGATATGGTCAATCCAGGTGGCATCACAGCCCCTGAACGACTTTTTAAGAATTTCTCTCTCTTTCACTGTCTTTGTTTCACGGGTTTTTAAAAGTAATTGATTTTTATAATGGGGTTTACCTGCTTTTCACTGCTGTGATTTTGCCGCTTTACACCCACTTGACTCACTTTCAGAGAGATATCAATGCATAGGTTTCAAGATTCTTACTAGTCAGATATATTCTTGGGCGGTGAATAGGGGGTGCTGAGTCCAATTCCTTGAGCAAGGAGTAGGGCTTGTCTATTACATATTGGGTTTATGGAACGGTATCTGAGCTAATTTGAAACCCTTGTTGTATGCATCACCCCACCTCACCTTTCCCGTTAAGCAGCCATAGTGTGTTTTCTAAACGTGTGACTCTATTCTGTTTTGTAATTCAGTTCAAGGGTAGCGGTTTTTACATTCCCTCTATAAGTCATATCTTATGATAAGTGTCTTTTTCTGTGTGACTTATTTCACTTAGAATCGTCGTACCTAAATCCACTCATCATGCTGCTACTAGCCTTATGACGTTGATTTCATGGCTGAGTGATATTCCATTGTACATAAGGACCACAACTTCTTTATCCATTTTTCTCTTTCCTGGGATATTTAAGGTGTAACCAAGTGGAGGTTCTTGTCAACAGAGCAGACCTAAATTTTGGGGTGCCTGTGTCTTGCTGATTTTTAGTTTTCCCAATTTATACGCCCATGAGTGGATGTGCCCTATGCTCCCTAAGCTGAGTTTTGTAGATGTTTCAGGACACACCGTGCACTTCTCCAGAGTGGCTGTTGGCAATTTACATCCCGCCCATCAGCGTAGCCAGGCTCCCGTTTCTCCATGG
The DNA here is from genome assembly GCF_965194825.1 of Balaenoptera physalus. Lineage (NCBI taxonomy): Eukaryota > Metazoa > Chordata > Mammalia > Artiodactyla > Balaenopteridae > Balaenoptera > Balaenoptera physalus. The sequence goes on along the minus strand of NW_028126358.1, from coordinate 317,821 downwards.
CCTGTCCTGCATTTCTGCTTTTGACACTTTATTCAGCATGGCCCTTTTGACCGATGGGAAGCGAGACTTCTTTGTAGCGCTGATTTGCCTTTCCAGGTTGCTTGGTTGGCCAAAAAGGGCGTATGCGTTTTTTCCTGAATATATTCAGGAAAAAACGCATACGCCCTTTTTGGCCAAGGGCATCATTGTCGAGGTTTTGCCGCCTTTCCTGTGCTTTAAAGGCGATTCGAATCTCCCTCCTGAAATCTGTTTCCTGCAATTCTGCCTTGCTTTCAAATCCTCTTCGTTGCCTTCCCTCAATATATTTGTGGACGAGAGTCATCATTTATAAGTCTGCAGGTTTGTGAATTGCAGTGCCCCTGAGCGCCATTTTTCAACTCGCTTTCTTGGGCGCTGGCCGCAAAAGCGCAGGATTGCTTCAGGCCCTATTCTGGTCCCAGGCGGCAGGCTGAGCCTGTGGTTAATTCTTCTTCCTGTTGGGAAAATAGAGTGACCTCTGCCTATCCCAACACCTAGGGATAGCCTCTCATTGGTTCCCCCTCTTCCCTTTCATCCTCAGGACAAATTGCAAGCTGTACGGAACAGGAGGTTAAAGGTGCTGATTCTCCAAGGAGGGAGATTGCTAGTAAAGCGGCTGGAATGGCGAACCCGAGCACAAGGAGCTGAGAAATGAGGTGCGTTTTAGAAACCTTTCCCGATCACACGGTGTACCATCTTCTGGGTTTCTCATGCATGTTTTCGATGTAGGAAGATGCCCTTGAACCTGGAGATGTGGGACCCATGGGATGGGTACCACGCAGTATTACTTTAAAGGGTCTGCGTTTGCTCACCCAACCTCACCAAACCTCTCAGCCCCAAGAGTGTCCACCCTTATGTCTCAATCAGCTGTGGGTCTAGATATGGTCAATCCAGGTGGCATTACAGCCGCTGAAAGAATTTTGTAAGAATTTTTCTCTCTTTCACTGTCTTTGTTTCACGGGTTTTTAAAAGTAATTGATTTTTATAATGGGGTTTACCTGCTTTTCACTGCTGTGATTTTGCCGCTTTACACCCACTTGACTCACTTTCAGAGAGATATCAATGCATAGGTTTCAAGATTCTTACTAGTCAGATATCTTCTTGGGCGGTGAATAGGGGGTGCTGAGTCCAATTCCTTGAGCAAGGAGTAGGGATTGTCTATTACATATTGGTTTTATGGAACGGTATCTCAGCTAATTTGAAACCCTTGTTGTATGCATCACCCCACCTCACCTTTCCCGTTAAGCAGCCATAGTGTGTTTTCTAAACGTGTGATTCTATTCTGTTTTGTAATTCAGTTCAAGGGTAGCGGTTTTTACATTCCCTCTATAAGTCATATCTTATGATAAGTGTCTTTTTCTGTGTGACTTATTTCACTTAGAATCGTCGTACCTAAATCCACTCATCATGCTGCTACTAGCCTTATGACGTTGATTTCATGGCTGAGTGATATTCCATTGTACATAAGGACCACCACTTCTTTATCCATTTTTCTCTTTCCTGGGATATTTAAGGTGTAACGAAGTGGAGATTCTTGTTAACAGAGCAGCCCTAAACTTTGGGGTGCCTGTGTCTTGCTGATTTTTAGTTTTCTCAATTTATACGCCCATGAGTGGATGTGCCCTATGCTCCCTAAGCTGAGTTTTTTAGATGTTTCAGGACACACCGTGCACTTCTCCAGAGTGGCTGTTGGCAATTTACATCCCGCCCATCAGCGTAGCCAGGCTCCCGTTTCTCCATGGCCTGTCCTGCATTTCTGGTTTTGACACTTTATTCAGCATGGCCCTTTTGACCGATGGGAAGCGAGACTTCTTTGTAGCGCTGATTTGCCTTTCCAGGTTGCTTGGTTGGCCAAAAAGGGCGTATGCGTTTTTTCCTGAATATATTCAGGAAAAAACGCATACGCCCTTTTTGGCCAAGGGCATCATTGTCGAGGTTTTGCCGCTTTTCCTGTGCTTTAAAGGCGATTCGAATCTCCCTCCTGAAATCTGTTTCCTGCAATTCTGCCTTGCTTTCAAATCCTCTTCGTTGCCTTCCCTCAATATATTTGTGGACGAGAGTCATCATTTATAAGTCTGAAGGTTTGTGAATTGCAGTGCCCCTGAGCGCCATTTTTCAACTCGCTTTCTTGGGCGCTGGCCGCAAAAGCGCAGGATTGCTTCAGGCCCTATTCTGGTCCCAGGCGGCAGGCTGAGCCTGTGGTTAATTCTTCTTCCTGATGGGAAAATAGAGTGACCTCTGCCTCTCCCAACACCTAGAGCTAGTCTCTCATTGGTTCCCCCTCTTCCCTTTCATCCTCAGGACAAATTGCAAGCTGTACGGAACAGGAGGTTAAAGGTGCTGATTCTCCAAGGAGGGAGATTGCTAGTAAAGCGGCTGGAATGGCGAACCCGAGCACAAGGAGATGAGAAATGAGGTGCGTTTTAGAAACCTTTCCCGATCACACGGTGTACCATCTTCTGGGTTTCTCATGCATGTTTTCGATGTAGGAAGATGCCCTTGAACCTGGAGATTTGGGACCCATGGGATGGGTACCACGCAGTATTACTTTAAAGGGTCTGCGTTTGCTCACCCAACCTCACCAAACCTCTCAGCCCCAAGAGTGTCCACCCTTATGTCTCAATTAGCTGTGGGTCTAGATATGGTCAATCCAGGTGGCATTACAGCCGCTGAAAGAATTTTGTAAGAATTTCTCTCTCTTTCACTGTCTTTGTTTCACGGGTTTTTAAAAGTAATTGATTTTTATAATGGGGTTTACCTGCTTTTCACTGCTGTGATTTTGCCGCTTTACACCCACTTGACTCACTTTCAGAGAGATATCAATGCATAGGTTTCAAGATTCTTACTAGTCAGATATATTCTTGGGCGGTGAATAGGGGGTGCTGAGTCCAATTCCTTGAGCAAGGAGTAGGGCTTGTCTATTACATATTGGGTTTATGGAACGGTATCTGAGCTAATTTGAAACCCTTGTTGTATGCATCACCCCACCTCACCTTTCCCGTTAAGCAGCCATAGTGTGTTTTCTAAACGTGTGACTCTATTCTGTTTTGTAATTCAGTTCAAGGGTAGCGGTTTTTACATTCCCTCTATAAGTCGTATCTTATGATAAGTGCATTTTTCTGTGTGACTTATTTCACTTAGAATCATCGTACCTAAATCCAATCATCATGCTGCTACTAGCCTTATGACGTTGATTTCATGGCTGAGTGATATTCCATTGTACATAAGGACCACAACTTCTTTATCCATTTTTCTCTTTCCTGGGATATTTAAGGTGCAACGAAGTGGAGATTCTTGTCAACAGAGCAGCCCTAAACTTTGGGGTGCCTGTGTCTTGCTGATTTTTAGTTTTCCCAATTTATACGCCCATGAGTGGATGTGCCCTATGCTCCCTAAGCTCAGTTTTTTAGATGTTTCAGGACACACCGTGCACTTCTCCAGAGTGGCTGTTGGCAATTTACATCCCGCCCATCAGCGTAGCCAGGCTCCCGTTTCTCCATGGCCTGTCCTTTATTTCTGGTTTTGACACTTTATTCAGCATGGCCCTTTTGACCGATGGGAAGCGAGACTTCTTTGTAGCGCTGATTTGCCTTTCCAGGTTGCTTGGTTGGACAAAAAGGGCGTATGCGTTTTTTCCTGAATATATTCAGGAAAAAACGCATACGCCCTTTTTGGCCAAGGGCATCATTGTCGAGGTTTGCCGCTTTTCCTGTGCTTTAAAGGCGATTCGAATCTCCCTCCTGAAATCTGTTTCCTGCAATTCTGCCTTGCTTTCAAATCCTCTTCGTTGTCTTCCCTCAATATATTTGTGGACGAGAGTCATCATTTATAAGTCTGCAGGTTTGTGAATTGCAGTGTCCCTGAGCTCCATTTTTCAACTCGCTTTCTTGGGCGCTGGCCGCAAAAGCGCAGGATTGCTTCAGGCCCTATTCTGGTCCCAGGCGGCAGGCTGAGCCTGTGGTTAATTCTTCTTCTTGAGGGGAAAATAGAGTGACCTGTGCCTGTCCCAACACCTAGAGCTAGTCTCTCGTTGGTTCCCCCTCTTCCCGTTCATCCTCAGGACAAATTGCAACCTGTACGGAACAGGAGGTTAAAGGTGCTGATTCTCCAAGGAGGGAGATTGCTAGTAAAGCGGCTGGAATGGCGAACCCAAGCACAAGGAGATGAGAAATGAGGTGCGTTTTAGAAACCTTTCCCGATCACACGGTGTACCATCTTCTGGGTTTCTCATGAATGTTTTTGATGTAGGAAGATGCCCTTGAAACTGGAGATTTGGGACCCATGGGATGGGTACCACGCAGTATTACTTTATAGGGTCTGCGTTTGCTCACCCAACCTCACCAAACCTCTCAGCCCCAAGAGTGTCCACCCTTATGTCTCAATCAGCTGTGGGTCTAGATATGGTCAATCCAGGTGGCATCACAGCCCCTGAACGAATTTTGTAAGAATTTCTCTCTTTCACTGTCTTTGTTTCACGGGTATTTAAAAGTAATTGATTTTTATAATGGGGTTTACCTGCTTTTCACTGCTGTGATTTTGCCGCTTTACACCCACTTGACTCACTTACAGAGAGATATCAATGCATAGGTTTCAAGATTCTTACTAGTCAGATATATTCTTGGGCGGTGAATTGGGGGTGTTGAGTCCAATTCATTGAGGAAGGAGTAGGGCTTGTCTATTACATATTGGGTTTATGGAACGGTATCTGAGATAATTTGAAACCCTTGTTGTATGCATCACCCCACCTCACCTTTCCCGTTAAGCAGCCATAGTGTGTTTTCTAAACGTGTGATTCTCTTCTGTTTTGTAATTCAGTTCAAGGGTAGCGGTTTTTACATTCCCTCTATAAGTCATATCTTATGATAAGTGTCTTTTTCTGTGTGACTTATTTCACTTAGTATCGTCGTACCTAAATCCACTCATCATGCTGCTACTAGCCTTATGACGTTGATTTCATGGCTGAGTGATATTCCATTGTACATAAGGACCACAACTTCTTTATCCATTTTTCTCTTTCCTGGGATATTTAAGGTGTAACGAAGTGGAGATTCTTGTCAACAGAGCAGCCCTAAACTTTGGGGTGCCTGTGTCTTGCTGATTTTTAGTTTTCCCAATTTATACGCCCATGAGTGGATGTGCCCTATGCTCCCTAAGCTCAGTTTTTTAGATGTTTCAGGAAACACCGTGCACTTCTCCAGAGTGGCTGTTGGCAATTTACATCCCGCCCATCAGCGTAGCCAGGCTCCCGTTTCTCCATGGCCTGTCCTGCATTTCTGGTTTTGACACTTTATTCAGCATGGCCCTTTTGACCGATGGGAAGCGAGACTTCTTTGTAGCGCTGATTTGCCTTTCCAGGTTGCTTGGTTGGCCAAAAAGGGCGTATGCGTTTTTTCCTGAATATATTCAGGAAAAAACGCATACGCCCTTTTTGGCCAAGGGCATCATTGTCGAGGTTTTGCCGCTTTTCCTGTGCTTTAAAGGCGATTCGAATCTCCCTCCTGAAATCTGTTTCCTGCAATTCTGCCTTGCTTTCAAATCCTCTTCGTTGCCTTCCCTCAATATATTTGTGGACGAGAGTCATCATTTATAAGTCTGCAGGTTTGTGAATTGCAGTGTCCCTGAGCTCCATTTTTCAACTCGCTTTCTTGGGAGCTGGCCGCAAAAGCGCAGGATTGCTTCAGGCCCTATTCTGGTCCCAGGCGGCAGGCTGAGCCTGTGGTTAATTCTTCTTCTTGAGGGGAAAATAGAGTGACCTGTGCCTGTCCCAACACCTAGAGCTAGTCTCTCATTGGTTCCCCCTCTTCCCGTTCATCCTCAGGACAAATTGCAACCTGTACGGAACAGGAGGTTAAAGGTGCTGATTCTCCAAGGAGGGAGATTGCTAGTAAAGCGGCTGGAATGGCGAACCCAAGCACAAGGAGATGAGAAATGAGGTGCGTTTTAGAAACCTTTCCCGATCACACGGTGTACCATCTTCTGGGTTTCTCATGAATGTTTTCGATGTAGGAAGATGCCCTTGAACCTGGAGATTTGGGACCCATGGGATGGGTACCACGCAGTATTACTTTATAGGGTCTGCGTTTGCTCACCCAACCTCACCAAACCTCTCAGCCCCAAGAGTGTCCACCCTTATGTCTCAATCAGCTGTGGGTCTAGATATGGTCAATCCAGGTGGCATCACAGCCCCTGAACGAATTTTGTAAGAATTTCTCTCTCTTTCACTGTCTTTGTTTCACGGGTTTTTAAAAGTAATTGATTTTTATAATGGGGTTTACCTGCTTTTCACTGCTGTGATTTTGCCGCTTTACACCCACTTGACTCACTTACAGAGAGATATCAATGCATAGGTTTCAAGATTCTTACTAGTCAGATATATTCTTGGGCGCTGAATAGGGGGTGTTGAGTCCAATTCTTTGAGGAAGGAGTAGGGCTTGTCTATTACATATTGGGTTTATGGAACGGTATCTGAGATAATTTGAAACCCTTGTTGTATGCATCACCCCACCTCACCTTTCCCGTTAAGCAGCCATAGTGTGTTTTCTAAACTTGTGACTCTATTCTGTTTTGTAATTCAGTTCAAGGGTAGCGGTTTTTACATTCCCTCTATAAGTCATATCTTATGATAAGTGTCTTTTTCTGTGTGACTTATTTCACTTAGAATCTTCGTACCTAAATCCACTCATCATGCTGCTACTAGCCTTATGACGTCGATTTCATGGCTGAGTGATATTCCATTGTACATAAGGACCACAACTTCTTTATCCATTTTTCTCTTTCCTGGGATATTTTAGGTGTAACGAAGTGGAGATTCTTGTCAACAGAGCAGCCCTAAACTTTGGGGTGCCTGTGTCTTGCTGATTTTTACTTTTCCCAGTTTATACGCCCATGAGTGGATGTGCCCTATGCTCCCTAAGCTCAGTTTTTTAGATGTTTCAGGACACACCGTGCACTTCTCCAGAGTGGCTGTTGGCAATTTACATCCCGCCCATCAGCGTAGCCAGGCTCCCGTTTCTCCATGGCCTGTCCTTTATTTCTGGTTTTGACACTTTATTCAGCATGGCCCTTTTGACCGATGGGAAGCGAGACTTCTTTGTAGCGCTGATTTGCCTTTCCAGGTTGCTTGGTTGGCCAAAAAGGGCGTATGCGTTTTTTCCTGAATATATTCAGGAAAAAACGCATACGCCCTTTTTGGCCAAGGGCATCATTGTCGAGGTTTTGCCGCTTTTCCTGTGCTTTAAAGGCGATTCGAATCTCCCTCCTGAAATCTGTTTCCTGCAATTCTGCCTTGCTTTCAAATCCTCTTCGTTGCCTTCCCTCAATATATTTGTGGACGAGAGTCATCATTTATAAGTCTGCAGGTTTGTGAATTGCAGTGTCCCTGAGCTCCATTTTTCCACTCGCTTTCTTGGGAGCTGGCTGCAAAAGCGCAGGATTGCTTCAGGCCCTATTCTGGTCCCAGGCGGCAGGCTGAGCCTGTGGTTAATTCTTCTTCTTGAGGGGAAAATAGAGTGACCTGTGCCTGTCCCAACACCTAGAGCTAGTCTCTCGTTGGTTGCCCCTCTTCCCGTTCATCCTCAGGACAAATTGCAACCTGTACGGAACAGGAGGTTAAAGGTGCTGATTCTCCAAGGAGGGAGATTGCTAGTAAAGCAGCTGGAATGGCGAACCCAAGCACAAGGAGATGAGAAATGAGGTGCGTTTTAGAAACCTTTCCCGATCACACGGTGTACCATCTTCTGGGTTTCTCATGAATGTTTTCGATGTAGGAAGATGCCCTTGAACCTGGAGATTTGGGACCCATGGGATGGGTACCACGCAGTATTACTTTATAGGGTCTGCGTTTGCTCACCCAACCTCACCAAACCTCTCAGCCCCAAGAGTGTCCACCCTTATGTCTCAATCAGCTGTGGGTCTAGATATGGTCAATCCAGGTGGCATCACAGCCCCTGAACGAATTTTGTAAGAATTTCTCTCTCTTTCACTGTCTTTGTTTCACGGGTTTTTAAAAGTAATTGATTTTTATAATGGGGTTTACCTGCTTTTCACTGCTGTGATTTTGCCGCTTTACACCCACTTGACTCACTTACAGAGAGATATCAATGCATAGGTTTCAAGATTCTTACTAGTCAGATATATTCTTGGGCGCTGAATAGGGGGTGTTGAGTCCAATTCTTTGAGGAAGGAGTAGGGCTTGTCTATTACATATTGGGTTTATGGAACGGTATCTGAGATAATTTGAAACCCTTGTTGTATGCATCACCCCACCTCACCTTTCCCGTTAAGCAGCCATAGTGTGTTTTCTAAACTTGTGACTCTATTCTGTTTTGTAATTCAGTTCAAGGGTAGCGGTTTTTACATTCCCTCTATAAGTCATATCTTATGATAAGTGTCTTTTTCTGTGTGACTTATTTCACTTAGAATCTTCGTACCTAAATCCACTCATCATGCTGCTACTAGCCTTATGACGTCGATTTCATGGCTGAGTGATATTCCATTGTACATAAGGACCACAACTTCTTTATCCATTTTTCTCTTTCCTGGGATATTTTAGGTGTAACGAAGTGGAGATTCTTGTCAACAGAGCAGCCCTAAACTTTGGGGTGCCTGTGTCTTGCTGATTTTTACTTTTCCCAGTTTATACGCCCATGAGTGGATGTGCCCTATGCTCCCTAAGCTCAGTTTTTTAGATGTTTCAGGACACACCGTGCACTTCTCCAGAGTGGCTGTTGGCAATTTACATCCCGCCCATCAGCGTAGCCAGGCTCCCGTTTCTCCATGGCCTGTCCTTTATTTCTGGTTTTGACACTTTATTCAGCATGGCCCTTTTGACCGATGGGAAGCGAGACTTCTTTGTAGCGCTGATTTGCCTTTCCAGGTTGCTTGGTTGGCCAAAAAGGGCGTATGCGTTTTTTCCTGAATATATTCAGGAAAAAACGCATACGCCCTTTTTGGCCAAGGGCATCATTGTCGAGGTTTTGCCGCTTTTCCTGTGCTTTAAAGGCGATTCGAATCTCCCTCCTGAAATCTGTTTCCTGCAATTCTGCCTTGCTTTCAAATCCTCTTCGTTGCCTTCCCTCAATATATTTGTGGACGAGAGTCATCATTTATAAGTCTGCAGGTTTGTGAATTGCAGTGTCCCTGAGCTCCATTTTTCCACTCGCTTTCTTGGGAGCTGGCTGCAAAAGCGCAGGATTGCTTCAGGCCCTATTCTGGTCCCAGGCGGCAGGCTGAGCCTGTGGTTAATTCTTCTTCTTGAGGGGAAAATAGAGTGACCTGTGCCTGTCCCAACACCTAGAGCTAGTCTCTCGTTGGTTGCCCCTCTTCCCGTTCATCCTCAGGACAAATTGCAACCTGTACGGAACAGGAGGTTAAAGGTGCTGATTCTCCAAGGAGGGAGATTGCTAGTAAAGCGGCTGGAATGGCGAACCCAAGCACAAGGAGATGAGAAATGAGGTGCGTTTTAGAAACCTTTCCCGATCACACGGTGTACCATCTTCTGGGTTTCTCATGAATGTTTTCGATGTAGGAAGATGCCCTTGAACCTGGAGATTTGGGACCCATGGGATGGGTACCACGCAGTATTACTTTATAGGGTCTGCGTTTGCTCACCCAACCTCACCAAACCTCTCAGCCCCAAGAGTGTCCACCCTTATGTCTCAATCAGCTGTGGGTCTAGATATGGTCAATCCAGGTGGCATCACAGCCCCTGAACGAATTTTGTAAGAATTTCTCTCTCTTTCACTGTCTTTGTTTCACGGGTTTTTAAAAGTAATTGATTTTTATAATGGGGTTTACCTGCTTTTCACTGCTGTGATTTTGCCGCTTTACACCCACTTGACTCACTTACAGAGAGATATCAATGCATAGGTTTCAAGATTCTTACTAGTCAGATATATTCTTGGGCGGTGAATTGGGGGTGTTGAGTCCAATTCATTGAGGAAGGAGTAGGGCTTGTCTATTACATATTGGGTTTATGGAACGGTATCTGAGATAATTTGAAACCCTTGTTGTATGCATCACCCAACCTCACCTTTCCCGTTAAGCAGCCATAGTGTGTTTTCTAAACGTGTGACTCTATTCTGTTTTGTAATTCAGTTCAAGGGTAGCGGTTTTTAAATTCCCTCTATAAGTCATATCTTATGATAAGTGTCTTTTTCTGTGTGACTTATTTCACTTAGAATCTTCGTGCCTAAATCCACTCATCATGCTGCTACTAGCCTTATGACGTCGATTTCATGGCTGAGTGATATTCCATTGTACATAAGGACCACAACTTCTTTATCCATTTTTCTCTTTCCTGGGATATTTAAGGTGTAACGAAGTGGAGATTCTTGTCAACAGAGCAGCCCTAAACTTTGGGGTGCCTGTGTCTTGCTGATTTTTAGTTTTCCCAGTTTATACGCCCATGAGTGGATGTGCCCTATGCTCCCTAAGCTCAGTTTTTTAGATGTTTCAGGACACACCGTGCACTTCTCCAGAGTGGCTGTTGGCAATTTACATCCCGCCCATCAGCGTAGCCAGGCTCCCTTTTCTCCATGGCCTGCCCTGCATTTCTGGTTTTGACACTTTATTCAGCATGGCCCTTTTGACCGATGGGAAGCGAGACTTCTTTGTAGCGCTGATTTGCCTTTCCAGGTTGCTTGGTTGGCCAAAAAGGGCGTATGCGTTTTTTCCTGAATATATTCAGGAAAAAACGCATACGCCCTTTTTGGCCAAGGGCATCATTGCCGAGGTTTTGCCGCTTTTCCTGTGCTTTAAAGGCGATTCGAATCTCCCTCCTGAAATCTGTTTCCTGCAATTCTGCCTTGCTTTCAAATCCTCTTCGTTGCCTTCCCTCAATATATTTGTGGACGAGAGTCATCATTTATAAGTCTAAAGGTTTGTGAATTGCAGTGTCCCTGAGCTCCATTTTTCCACTCGCTTTCTTGGGAGCTGGCTGCAAAAGCGCAGGATTGCTTCAGGCCCTATTCTGGTCCCAGGCGGCAGGCTGAGCCTGTGGTTAATTCTTCTTCTTGAGGGGAAAATAGAGTGACCTGTGCCTGTCCCAACACCTAGAGCTAGTCTCTCGTTGGTTCCCCCTCTTCCCGTTCATCCTCAGGACAAATTGCAACCTGTACGGAACAGGAGGTTAAAGGTGCTGATTCTCCAAGGAGGGAGATTGCTAGTAAAGCGGCTGGAATGGCGAACCCAAGCACAAGGAGATGAGAAATGAGGTGCGTTTTAGAAACCTTTCCCGATCACATGGTGTACCATCTTCTGGGTTTCTCATGAATGTTTTCGATGTAGGAAGATGCCCTTGAACCTGGAGATTTGGGACCCATGGGATGGGTACCACGCAGTATTACTTTATAGGGTCTGCGTTTGCTCACCCAACCTCACCAAACCTCTCAGCCCCAAGAGTGTCCACCCTTATGTCTCAATCAGCTGTGGGTCTAGATATGGTCAATCCAGGTGGCATCACAGCCCCTGAACGAATTTTGTAAGAATTTCTCTCTCTTTCACTGTCTTTGTTTCACGGGTTTTTAAAAGTAATTGATTTTTATAATGGGGTTTACCTGCTTTTCACTGCTGTGATTTTGCCGCTTTACACCCACTTGACTCACTTACAGAGAGATATCAATGCATAGGTTTCAAGATTCTTACTAGTCAGATATATTCTTGGGCGCTGAATAGGGGGTGTTGAGTCCAATTCTTTGAGGAAGGAGTAGGGCTTGTCTATTACATATTGGGTTTATGGAACGGTATCTGAGATAATTTGAAACCCTTGTTGTATGCATCACCCCACCTCACCTTTCCCGTTAAGCAGCCATAGTGTGTTTTCTAAACGTGTGACTCTATTCTGTTTTGTAATTCAGTTCAAGGGTAGCGGTTTTTACATTCCCTCTATAAGTCGTATCTTATGATAAGTGCATTTTTCTGTGTGACTTATTTCACTTAGAATCATCGTACCTAAATCCAATCATCATGCTGCTACTAGCCTTATGACGTTGATTTCATGGCTGAGTGATATTCCATTGTACATAAGGACCACAACTTCTTTATCCATTTTTCTCTTTCCTGGGATATTTAAGGTGCAACGAAGTGGAGATTCTTGTCAACAGAGCAGCCCTAAACTTTGGGGTGCCTGTGTCTTGCTGATTTTTAGTTTTCCCAATTTATACGCCCATGAGTGGATGTGCCCTATGCTCCCTAAGCTCAGTTTTTTAGATGTTTCAGGACACACCGTGCACTTCTCCAGAGTGGCTGTTGGCAATTTACATCCCGCCCATCAGCGTAGCCAGGCTCCCGTTTCTCCATGTTCTGTCCTTTATTTCTGGTTTTGACACTTTATTCAGCATGGCCCTTTTGACCGATGGGAAGCGAGACTTCTTTGTAGCGCTGATTTGCCTTTCCAGGTTGCTTGGTTGGACAAAAAGGGCGTATGCGTTTTTTCCTGAATATATTCAGGAAAAAACGCATACGCCCTTTTTGGCCAAGGGCATCATTGTCGAGGTTTGCCGCTTTTCCTGTGCTTTAAAGGCGATTCGAATCTCCCTCCTGAAATCTGTTTCCTGCAATTCTGCCTTGCTTTCAAATCCTCTTCGTTGCCTTCCCTCAATATATTTGTGGACGAGAGTCATCATTTATAAGTCTGCAGGTTTGTGAATTGCAGTGTCCCTGAGCTCCATTTTTCAACTCGCTTTCTTGGGCGCTGGCCGCAAAAGCGCAGGATTGCTTCAGGCCCTATTCTGGTCCCAGGCGGCAGGCTGAGCCTGTGGTTAATTCTTCTTCTTGAGGGGAAAATAGAGTGACCTGTGCCTGTCCCAACACCTAGAGCTAGTCTCTCGTTGGTTCCCCCTCTTCCCGTTCATCCTCAGGACAAATTGCAACCTGTACGGAACAGGAGGTTAAAGGTGCTGATTCTCCAAGGAGGGAGATTGCTAGTAAAGCGGCTGGAATGGCGAACCCAAGCACAAGGAGATGAGAAATGAGGTGCGTTTTAGAAACCTTTCCCGATCACACGGTGTACCATCTTCTGGGTTTCTCATGAATGTTTTTGATGTAGGAAGATGCCCTTGAACCTGGAGATTTGGGACCCATGGGATGGGTACCACGCAGTATTACTTTATAGGGTCTGCGTTTGCTCACCCAACCTCACCAAACCTCTCAGCCCCAAGAGTGTCCACCCTTATGTCTCAATCAGCTGTGGGTCTAGATATGGTCAATCCAGGTGGCATCACAGCCCCTGAACGAATTTTGTAAGAATTTCTCTCTTTCACTGTCTTTGTTTCACGGGTTTTTAAAAGTAATTGATTTTTATAATGGGGTTTACCTGCTTTTCACTGCTGTGATTTTGCCGCTTTACACCCACTTGACTCACTTACAGAGAGATATCAATGCATAGGTTTCAAGATTCTTACTCGTCAGATATATTCTTGGGCGGTGAATTGGGGGTGTTGAGTCCAATTCATTGAGGAAGGAGTAGGGCTTGTCTATTACATATTGGGTTTATGGAACGGTATCTGAGATAATTTGAAACCCTTGTTGTATGCATCACCCCACCTCACCTTTCCCGTTAAGCAGCCATAGTGTGTTTTCTAAACTTGTGACTCTATTCTGTTTTGTAATTCAGTTCAAGGGTAGCGGTTTTTACATTCCCTCTATAAGTCATATCTTATGATAAGTGTCTTTTCCTGTGTGACTTATTTCACTTAGTATCGTCGTACCTAAATCCACTCATCATGCTGCTACTAGCCTTATGACGTTGATTTCATGGCTGAGTGATATTCCATTGTACATAAGGACCACAACTTCTTTATCCATTTTTCTCTTTCCTGGGATATTTTAGGTGTAACGAAGTGGAGATTCTTGTCAACAGAGCAGCCCTAAACTTTGGGGTGCCTGTGTCTTGCTGATTTTTACTTTTCCCAGTTTATACGCCCATGAGTGGATGTGCCCTATGCTCCCTAAGCTCAGTTTTTTAGATGTTTCAGGACACACCGTGCACTTCTCCAGAGTGGCTGTTGGCAATTTACATCCCGCCCATCAGCGTAGCCAGGCTCCCGTTTCTCCATGGCCTGTCCTTTATTTCTGGTTTTGACACTTTATTCAGCATGGCCCTTTTGACCGATGGGAAGCGAGACTTCTTTGTAGCGCTGATTTGCCTTTCCAGGTTGCTTGGTTGGCCAAAAAGGGCGTATGCGTTTTTTCCTGAATATATTCAGGAAAAAACGCATACGCCCTTTTTGGCCAAGGGCATCATTGTCGAGGTTTTGCCGCTTTTCCTGTGCTTTAAAGGCGATTCGAATCTCCCTCCTGAAATCTGTTTCCTGCAATTCTGCCTTGCTTTCAAATCCTCTTCGTTGCCTTCCCTCAATATATTTGTGGACGAGAGTCATCATTTATAAGTCTGCAGGTTTGTGAATTGCAGTGTCCCTGAGCTCCATTTTTCCACTCGCTTTCTTGGGAGCTGGCTGCAAAAGCGCAGGATTGCTTCAGGCCCTATTCTGGTCCCAGGCGGCAGGCTGAGCCTGTGGTTAATTCTTCTTCTTGAGGGGAAAATAGAGTGACCTGTGCCTGTCCCAACACCTAGAGCTAGTCTCTCGTTGGTTGCCCCTCTTCCCGTTCATCCTCAGGACAAATTGCAACCTGTACGGAACAGGAGGTTAAAGGTGCTGATTCTCCAAGGAGGGAGATTGCTAGTAAAGCGGCTGGAATGGCGAACCCAAGCACAAGGAGATGAGAAATGAGGTGCGTTTTAGAAACCTTTCCCGATCACACGGTGTACCATCTTCTGGGTTTCTCATGAATGTTTTCGATGTAGGAAGATGCCCTTGAACCTGGAGATTTGGGACCCATGGGATGGGTACCACGCAGTATTACTTTATAGGGTCTGCGTTTGCTCACCCAACCTCACCAAACCTCTCAGCCCCAAGAGTGTCCACCCTTATGTCTCAATCAGCTGTGGGTCTAGATATGGTCAATCCAGGTGGCATCACAGCCCCTGAACGAATTTTGTAAGAATTTCTCTCTCTTTCACTGTCTTTGTTTCACGGGTTTTTAAAAGTAATTGATTTTTATAATGGGGTTTACCTGCTTTTCACTGCTGTGATTTTGCCGCTTTACACCCACTTGACTCACTTACAGAGAGATATCAATGCATAGGTTTCAAGATTCTTACTAGTCAGATATATTCTTGGGCGGTGAATTGGGGGTGTTGAGTCCAATTCATTGAGGAAGGAGTAGGGCTTGTCTATTACATATTGGGTTTATGGAACGGTATCTGAGATAATTTGAAACCCTTGTTGTATGCATCACCCAACCTCACCTTTCCCGTTAAGCAGCCATAGTGTGTTTTCTAAACGTGTGACTCTATTCTGTTTTGTAATTCAGTTCAAGGGTAGCGGTTTTTAAATTCCCTCTATAAGTCATATCTTATGATAAGTGTCTTTTTCTGTGTGACTTATTTCACTTAGAATCGTCGTACCTAAATCCAATCATCATGCTGCTACTAGCCTTATGACGTTGATTTCATGGCTGAGTGATATTCCATTGTACATAAGGACCACAACTTCTTTATCCATTTTTGTCTTTCCTGGGATATTTAAGGTGTAACCAAGTGGAGGTTCTTGTCAACAGAGCAGCCCTAAACTTTGGGGTGCCTGTGTCTTGCAGATTTTTAGTTTTCCCAATTTATACGCCCATGAGTGGAAGTGCCCTATGCTCCCTAAGCTGAGTTTTTTAGATGTTTCAGAACACACCGTGCACTTCTCCATAGTGGCTGTTGGCAATTTACATCCTGCCCATCAGCGTAGCCAGGCTCCCGTTTCTTCATGGCCTATCCTGCATTTCTGGTTTTGAAACTTTATTCAGCATGGCCCTTTTGACCGATGGGAAGCGAGACTTCTTTGTAGCGCTGATTTGCCTTTCCAGGTTGCTTGGTTGGCCAAAAAGGGCGTATGCGTTTTTTCCTGAATATATTCAGGAAAAAACGCATACGCCCTTTTTGGCCAAGGGCATCATTGTCGAGGTTTTGCCGCTTTTCCTGTGCTTTAAAGGCGATTCGAATCTCCCTCCTGAAATCTGTTTCCTGCAATTCTGCCTTGCTTTCAAATCCTCTTCGTTGCCTTCCCTCAATATATTTGTGGACGAGAGTCATCATTTATAAGTCTGCAGGTTTGTGAATTGCAGTGTCCCTGAGCTCCATTTTTCCACTCGCTTTCTTGGGAGCTGGCTGCAAAAGCGCAGGATTGCTTCAGGCCCTATTCTGGTCCCAGGCGGCAGGCTGAGCCTGTGGTTAATTCTTCTTCTTGAGGGGAAAATAGAGTGACCTGTGCCTGTCCCAACACCTAGAGCTAGTCTCTCGTTGGTTCCCCCTCTTCCCGTTCATCCTCAGGACAAATTGCAACCTGTACGGAACAGGAGGTTAAAGGTGCTGATTCTCCAAGGAGGGAGATTGCTAGTAAAGCGGCTGGAATGGCGAACCCAAGCACAAGGAGATGAGAAATGAGGTGCGTTTTAGAAACCTTTCCCGATCACACGGTGTACCATCTTCTGGGTTTCTCATGAATGTTTTCGATGTAGGAAGATGCCCTTGAACCTGGAGATTTGGGACCCATGGGATGGGTACCACGCAGTATTACTTTATAGGGTCTGCGTTTGCTCACCCAACCTCACCAAACCTCTCAGCCCCAAGAGTGTCCACCCTTATGTCTCAATCAGCTGTGGGTCTAGATATGGTCAATTCAGGTGGCATCACAGCCCCTGAACGAATTTTGTAAGAATTTCTCTCTCTTTCACTGTCTTTGTTTCACGGGTTTTTAAAAGTAATTGATTTTTATAATGGGGTTTACCTGCTTTTCACTGCTGTGATTTTGCCGCTTTACACCCACTTGACTCACTTACAGAGAGATATCAATGCATAGGTTTCAAGATTCTTACTAGTCAGATATATTCTTGGGCGGTGAATTGGGGGTGTTGAGTCCAATTCATTGAGGAAGGAGTAGGGCTTGTCTATTACATATTGGGTTTATGGAACGGTATCTGAGATAATTTGAAACCCTTGTTGTATGCATCACCCAACCTCACCTTTCCCGTTAAGCAGCCATAGTGTGTTTTCTAAACGTGTGACTCTATTCTGTTTTGTAATTCAGTTCAAGGGTAGCGGTTTTTAAATTCCCTCTATAAGTCATATCTTATGATAAGTGTCTTTTTCTGTGTGACTTATTTCACTTAGAATCTTCGTGCCTAAATCCACTCATCATGCTGCTACTAGCCTTATGACGTCGATTTCATGGCTGAGTGATATTCCATTGTACATAAGGACCACAACTTCTTTATCCATTTTTCTCTTTCCTGGGATATTTAAGGTGTAACGAAGTGGAGATTCTTGTCAACAGAGCAGCCCTAAACTTTGGGGTGCCTGTGTCTTGCTGATTTTTAGTTTTCCCAGTTTATACGCCCATGAGTGGATGTGCCCTATGCTCTCTAAGCTCAGTTTTTTAGATGTTTCAGGACACACCGTGCACTTCTCCAGAGTGGCTGTTGGCAATTTACATCCCGCCCATCAGCGTAGCCAGGCTCCCGTTTCTCCATGGCCTGCCCTGCATTTCTGGTTTTGACACTTTATTCAGCATGGCCCTTTTGACCGATGGGAAGCGAGACTTCTTTGTAGCGCTGATTTGCCTTTCCAGGTTGCTTGGTTGGCCAAAAAGGGCGTATGCGTTTTTTCCTGAATATATTCAGGAAAAAACGCATACGCCCTTTTTGGCCAAGGGCATCATTGTCGAGGTTTTGCCGCTTTTCCTGTGCTTTAAAGGCGATTCGAATCTCCCTCCTGAAATCTGTTTCCTGCAATTCTGCCTTGCTTTCAAATCCTCTTCGTTGCCTTCCCTCAATATATTTGTGGACGAGAGTCATCATTTATAAGTCTGCAGGTTTGTGAATTGCAGTGTCCCTGAGCTCCATTTTTCCACTCGCTTTCTTGGGAGCTGGCTGCAAAAGCGCAGGATTGCTTCAGGCCCTATTCTGGTCCCAGGCGGCAGGCTGAGCCTGTGGTTAATTCTTCTTCTTGAGGGGAAAATAGAGTGACCTGTGCCTGTCCCAACACCTAGAGCTAGTCTCTCGTTGGTTCCCCCTCTTCCCGTTCATCCTCAGGACAAATTGCAACCTGTACGGAACAGGAGGTTAAAGGTGCTGATTCTCCAAGGAGGGAGATTGCTAGTAAAGCGGCTGGAATGGCGAACCCAAGCACAAGGAGATGAGAAATGAGGTGCGTTTTAGAAACCTTTCCCGATCACACGGTGTACCATCTTCTGGGTTTCTCATGAATGTTTTCGATGTAGGAAGATGCCCTTGAACCTGGAGATTTGGGACCCATGGGATGGGTACCACGCAGTATTACTTTAAAGGGTCTGCGTTTGCTCACCCAACCTCACCAAACCTCTCAGCCCCAAGAGTGTCCACCCTTATGTCTCAATCAGCTGTGGGTCTAGATATGGTCAATCCAGGTGGCATCACAGCCCCTGAACGAATTTTGTAAGAATTTCTCTCTCTTTCACTGTCTTTGTTTCACGGGTTTTTAAAAGTAATTGATTTTTATAATGGGGTTTACCTGCTTTTCACTGCTGTGATTTTGCCGCTTTACACCCACTTGACTCACTTACAGAGAGATATCAATGCATAGGTTTCAAGATTCTTACTAGTCAGATATATTCTTGGGCGGTGAATTGGGGGTGTTGAGTCCAATTCATTGAGGAAGGAGTAGGGCTTGTCTATTACATATTGGGTTTATGGAACGGTATCTGAGATAATTTGAAACCCTTGTTGTATGCATCACCCCACCTCACCTTTCCCGTTAAGCAGCCATAGTGTGTTTTCTAAACGTGTGACTCTATTCTGTTTTGTAATTCAGTTCAAGGGTAGCGGTTTTTACATTCCCTCTATAAGTCATATCTTATGATAAGTGTCTTTTTCTGTGTGACTTATTTCACTTAGAATCTTCGTACCTAAATCCACTCATCATGCTGCTACTAGCCTTATGACGTCGATTTCATGGCTGAGTGATATTCCATTGTACATAAGGACCACAACTTCTTTATCCATTTTTCTCTTTCCTGGGATATTTAAGGTGTAACGAAGTGGAGATTCTTGTCAACAGAGCAGCCCTAAACTTTGGGGTGCCTGTGTCTTGCTGATTTTTAGTTTTCCCAGTTTATACGCCCATGAGTGGATGTGCCCTATGCTCCCTAAGCTCAGTTTTTTAGATGTTTCAGGACACACCGTGCACTTCTCCAGAGTGGCTGTTGGCAATTTACATCCCGCCCATCAGCGTAGCCAGGCTCCCGTTTCTCCATGGCCTGCCCTGCATTTCTGGTTTTGACACTTTATTCAGCATGGCCCTTTTGACCGATGGGAAGCGAGACTTCTTTGTAGCGCTGATTTGCCTTTCCAGGTTGCTTGGTTGGCCAAAAAGGGCGTATGCGTTTTTTCCTGAATATATTCAGGAAAAAACGCATACGCCCTTTTTGGCCAAGGGCATCATTGTCGAGGTTTTGCCGCTTTTCCTGTGCTTTAAAGGCGATTCGAATCTCCCTCCTGAAATCTGTTTCCTGCAATTCTGCCTTGCTTTCAAATCCTCTTCGTTGCCTTCCCTCAATATATTTGTGGACGAGAGTCATCATTTATAAGTCTGCAGGTTTGTGAATTGCAGTGTCCCTGAGCTCCATTTTTCCACTCCCTTTCTTGGGAGCTGGCTGCAAAAGCGCAGGATTGCTTCAGGCCCTATTCTGGTCCCAGGCGGCAGGCTGAGCCTGTGGTTAATTCTTCTTCTTGAGGGGAAAATAGAGTGACCTGTGCCTGTCCCAACACCTAGAGCTAGTCTCTCGTTGGTTCCCCCTCTTCCCGTTCATCCTCAGGACAAATTGCAACCTGTACGGAACAGGAGGTTAAAGGTGCTGATTCTCCAAGGAGGGAGATTGCTAGTAAAGCGGCTGGAATGGCGAACCCAAGCACAAGGAGATGAGAAATGAGGTGCGTTTTAGAAACCTTTCCCGATCACACGGTGTACCATCTTCTGGGTTTCTCATGAATGTTTTCGATGTAGGAAGATGCCCTTGAACCTGGAGATTTGGGACCCATGGGATGGGTACCACGCAGTATTACTTTATAGGGTCTGCGTTTGCTCACCCAACCTCACCAAACCTCTCAGCCCCAAGAGTGTCCACCCTTATGTCTCAATCAGCTGTGGGTCTAGATATGGTCAATCCAGGTGGCATCACAGCCCCTGAACGAATTTTGTAAGAATTTCTCTCTCTTTCACTGTCTTTGTTTCACGGGTTTTTAAAAGTAATTGATTTTTATAATGGGGTTTACCTGCTTTTCACTGCTGTGATTTTGCCGCTTTACACCCACTTGACTCACTTACAGAGAGATATCAATGCATAGGTTTCAAGATTCTTACTAGTCAGATATATTCTTGGGCGGTGAATTGGGGGTGTTGAGTCCAATTCATTGAGGAAGGAGTAGGGCTTGTCTATTACATATTGGGTTTATGGAACGGTATCTGAGATAATTTGAAACCCTTGTTGTATGCATCACCCCACCTCACCTTTCCCGTTAAGCAGCCATAGTGTGTTTTCTAAACGTGTGACTCTATTCTGTTTTGTAATTCAGTTCAAGGGTAGCGGTTTTTAAATTCCCTCTATAAGTCATATCTTATGATAAGTGTCTTTTTCTGTGTGACTTATTTCACTTAGAATCTTCGTGCCTAAATCCACTCATCATGCTGCTACTAGCCTTATGACGTCGATTTCATGGCTGAGTGATATTCCATTGTACATAAGGACCACAACTTCTTTATCCATTTTTCTCTTTCCTGGGATATTTAAGGTGTAACGAAGTGGAGATTCTTGTCAACAGAGCAGCCCTAAACTTTGGGGTGCCTGTGTCTTGCTGATTTTTAGTTTTCCCAGTTTATACGCCCATGAGTGGATGTGCCCTATGCTCCCTAAGCTCAGTTTTTTAGATGTTTCAGGACACACCGTGCACTTCTCCAGAGTGGCTGTTGGCAATTTACATCCCGCCCATCAGCGTAGCCAGGCTCCCGTTTCTCCATGGCCTGCCCTGCATTTCTGGTTTTGACACTTTATTCAGCATGGCCCTTTTGACCGATGGGAAGCGAGACTTCTTTGTAGCGCTGATTTGCCTTTCCAGGTTGCTTGGTTGGCCAAAAAGGGCGTATGCGTTTTTTCCTGAATATATTCAGGAAAAAACGCATACGCCCTTTTTGGCCAAGGGCATCATTGTCGAGGTTTTGCCGCTTTTCCTGTGCTTTAAAGGCGATTCGAATCTCCCTCCTGAAATCTGTTTCCTGCAATTCTGCCTTGCTTTCAAATCCTCTTCGTTGCCTTCCCTCAATATATTTGTGGACGAGAGTCATCATTTATAAGTCTGCAGGTTTGTGAATTGCAGTGTCCCTGAGCTCCATTTTTCAACTCGCTTTCTTGGGAGCTGGCCGCAAAAGCGCAGGATTGCTTCAGGCCCTATTCTGGTCCCAGGCGGCAGGCTGAGCCTGTGGTTAATTCTTCTTCTTGAGGGGAAAATAGAGTGACCTGTGCCTGTCCCAACACCTAGAGCTAGTCTCTCATTGGTTCCCCCTCTTCCCGTTCATCCTCAGGACAAATTGCAACCTGTACGGAACAGGAGGTTAAAGGTGCTGATTCTCCAAGGAGGGAGATTGCTAGTAAAGCGGCTGGAATGGCGAACCCAAGCACAAGGAGATGAGAAATGAGGTGCGTTTTAGAAACCTTTCCCGATCACACGGTGTACCATCTTCTGGGTTTCTCATGAATGTTTTCGATGTAGGAAGATGCCCTTGAACCTGGAGATTTGGGACCCATGGGATGGGTACCACGCAGTATTACTTTATAGGGTCTGCGTTTGCTCACCCAACCTCACCAAACCTCTCAGCCCCAAGAGTGTCCACCCTTATGTCTCAATCAGCTGTGGGTCTAGATATGGTCAATCCAGGTGGCATCACAGCCCCTGAACGAATTTTGTAAGAATTTCTCTCTCTTTCACTG
This sequence comes from Balaenoptera physalus, assembly GCF_965194825.1. Taxonomy (NCBI): domain Eukaryota; kingdom Metazoa; phylum Chordata; class Mammalia; order Artiodactyla; family Balaenopteridae; genus Balaenoptera; species Balaenoptera physalus. Next base: position 295,742 of record NW_028126358.1, on the reverse strand, counting down.
TCTTTGTTTCACGGGTTTTTAAAAGTAATTGATTTTTATAATGGGGTTTACCTGCTTTTCACTGCTGTGATTTTGCCGCTTTACAGCCACTTGACTCACTTACAGAGAGATATCAATGCATAGGTTTCAAGATTCTTACTAGTCAGATATATTCTTGGGCGCTGAATAGGGGGTGTTGAGTCCAATTCTTTGAGGAAGGAGTAGGGCTTGTCTATTACATATTGGGTTTATGGAACGGTATCTGAGATAATTTGAAACCCTTGTTGTATGCATCACCCCACCTCACCTTTCCCGTTAAGCAGCCATAGTGTGTTTTCTAAACTTGTGACTCTATTCTGTTTTGTAATTCAGTTCAAGGGTAGCGGTTTTTACATTCCCTCTATAAGTCATATCTTATGATAAGTGTCTTTTTCTGTGTGACTTATTTCACTTAGAATCTTCGTACCTAAATCCACTCATCATGCTGCTACTAGCCTTATGACGTCGATTTCATGGCTGAGTGATATTCCATTGTACATAAGGACCACAACTTCTTTATCCATTTTTCTCTTTCCTGGGATATTTAAGGTGTAACGAAGTGGAGATTCTTGTCAACAGAGCAGCCCTAAACTTTGGGGTGCCTGTGTCTTGCTGATTTTTAGTTTTCCCAATTTATACGCCCATGAGTGGATGTGCCCTATGCTCCCTAAGCTGAGTTTTTTAGATGTTTCAGGACACACCGTGCACTTCTCCAGAGTGGCTGTTGGCAATTTACATCCCGCCCATCAGCGTAGCCAGGCTCCCGTTTCTCCATGGCCTGTCCTGCATTTCTGGTTTTGACACTTTATTCAGCATGGCCCTTTTGACCGATGGGAAGCGAGACTTCTTTGTAGCGCTGATTTGCCTTTCCAGATTGCTTTGTTGGCCAAAAAGGGCGTATGCATTTTTTCCTGAATATATTCAGGAAAAAACGCATACGCCCTTTTTGGCCAAGGGCATCATTGTCGAGGTTTTGCCGCTTTTCCTGTGCTTTAAAGGCGATTCGAATCTCCCTCCTGAAATCTGTTTCCTGCAATTCTGCCTTGCTTTCAAATCCTCTTCGTTGCCTTCCCTCAATATATTTGTGGACGAGAGTCATCATTTATAAGTCTGCAGGTTTGTGAATTGCAGTGTCCCTGAGCTCCATTTTTCAACTCGCTTTCTTGGGAGCTGGCCGCAAAAGCGCAGGATTGCTTCAGGCCCTATTCTGGTCTCAGGCGGCAGGCTGAGCCTGTGGTTAATTCTTCTTCTTGAGGAGAAAATAGAGTGACCTGTGCCTGTCCCAACACCTAGAGCTAGTCTCTCATTGGTTCCCCCTCTTCCCGTTCATCCTCAGGACAAATTGCAACCTGTACGGAACAGGAGGTTAAAGGTGCTGATTCTCCAAGGAGGGAGATTGCTAGTAAAGCGGCTGGAATGGCGAACCCAAGCACAAGGAGATGAGAAATGAGGTGCGTTTTAGAAACCTTTCCCGATCACACGGTGTACCATCTTCTGGGTTTCTCATGAATGTTTTCGATGTAGGAAGATGCCCTTGAACCTGGAGATTTGGGACCCATGGGATGGGTACCACGCAGTATTACTTTATAGGGTCTGCGTTTGCTCACCCAACCTCACCAAACCTCTCAGCCCCAAGAGTGTCCACCCTTATGTCTCAATCAGCTGTGGGTCTAGATATGGTCAATCCAGGTGGCATCACAGCCCCTGAACGAATTTTGTAAGAATTTCTCTCTCTTTCACTGTCTTTGTTTCACGGGTTTTTAAAAGTAATTGATTTTTATAATGGGGTTTACCTGCTTTTCACTGCTGTGATTTTGCCGCTTTACACCCACTTGACTCACTTACAGAGAGATATCAATGCATAGGTTTCAAGATTCTTACTAGTCAGATATATTCTTGGGCGCTGAATAGGGGGTGTTGAGTCCAATTCATTGAGGAAGGAGTAGGGCTTGTCTATTACATATTGGGTTTATGGAACGGTATCTGAGATAATTTGAAACCCTTGTTGTATGCATCACCCCACCTCACCTTTCCCGTTAAGCAGCCATAGTGTGTTTTCTAAACGTGTGACTCTATTCTGTTTTGTAATTCAGTTCAAGGGTAGCGGTTTTTACATTCCCTCTATAAGTCATATCTTATGATAAGTGTCTTTTTCTGTGTGACTTATTTCACTTAGTATCGTCGTACCTAAATCCAATCATCATGCTGCTACTAGCCTTATGACGTTGATTTCATGGCTGAGTGATATTCCATTGTACATAAGGACCACAACTTCTTTATCCATTTTTCTCTTTCCTGGGATATTTAAGGTGTAACGAAGTGGAGATTCTTGTCAACAGAGCAGCCCTAAACTTTGGGGTGCCTGTGTCTTGCTGATTTTTAGTTTTCCCAGTTTATAAGCCCATGAGTGGAGGTGCCCTATGCTCCCTAAGCTCAGTTTTTTAGATGTTTCAGGACACACCGTGCACTTCTCCAGAGTGGCTGTTGGCAATTTACATCCCGCCCATCAGCGTAGCCAGGCTCCCGTTTCTCCATGGCCTGCCCTGCATTTCTGGTTTTGACACTTTATTCAGCATGGACCTTTTGACCGATGGGAAGCGAGACTTCTTTGTAGCGCTGATTTGCCTTTCCAGATTGCTTTGTTGGCCAAAAAGGGCGTATGCATTTTTTCCTGAATATATTCAGGAAAAAACGCATACGCCCTTTTTGGCCAAGGGCATCATTGTCGAGGTTTTGCCGCTTTTCCTGTGCTTTAAAGGCGATTCGAATCTCCCTCCTGAAATCTGTTTCCTGCAATTCTGCCTTGCTTTCAAATCCTCTTCGTTGCCTTCCCTCAATATATTTGTGGACGAGAGTCATCATTTATAAGTCTGCAGGTTTGTGAATTGCAGTGTCCCTGAGCTCCATTTTTCAACTCGCTTTCTTGGGAGCTGGCCGCAAAAGCGCAGGATTGCTTCAGGCCCTATTCTGGTCTCAGGCGGCAGGCTGAGCCTGTGGTTAATTCTTCTTCTTGAGGAGAAAATAGAGTGACCTGTGCCTGTCCCAACACCTAGAGCTAGTCTCTCATTGGTTCCCCCTCTTCCCGTTCATCCTCAGGACAAATTGCAACCTGTACGGAACAGGAGGTTAAAGGTGCTGATTCTCCAAGGAGGGAGATTGCTAGTAAAGCGGCTGGAATGGCGAACCCAAGCACAAGGAGATGAGAAATGAGGTGCGTTTTAGAAACCTTTCCCGATCACACGGTGTACCATCTTCTGGGTTTCTCATGAATGTTTTCGATGTAGGAAGATGCCCTTGAACCTGGAGATTTGGGACCCATGGGATGGGTACCACGCAGTATTACTTTATAGGGTCTGCGTTTGCTCACCCAACCTCACCAAACCTCTCAGCCCCAAGAGTGTCCACCCTTATGTCTCAATCAGCTGTGGGTCTAGATATGGTCAATCCAGGTGGCATCACAGCCCCTGAACGAATTTTGTAAGAATTTCTCTCTCTTTCACTGTCTTTGTTTCACGGGTTTTTAAAAGTAATTGATTTTTATAATGGGGTTTACCTGCTTTTCACTGCTGTGATTTTGCCGCTTTACACCCACTTGACTCACTTACAGAGAGATATCAATGCATAGGTTTCAAGATTCTTACTAGTCAGATATATTCTTGGGCGCTGAATAGGGGGTGTTGAGTCCAATTCATTGAGGAAGGAGTAGGGCTTGTCTATTACATATTGGGTTTATGGAACGGTATCTGAGATAATTTGAAACCCTTGTTGTATGCATCACCCCACCTCACCTTTCCCGTTAAGCAGCCATAGTGTGTTTTCTAAACGTGTGACTCTATTCTGTTTTGTAATTCAGTTCAAGGGTAGCGGTTTTTACATTCCCTCTATAAGTCATATCTTATGATAAGTGTCTTTTTCTGTGTGACTTATTTCACTTAGTATCGTCGTACCTAAATCCAATCATCATGCTGCTACTAGCCTTATGACGTTGATTTCATGGCTGAGTGATATTCCATTGTACATAAGGACCACAACTTCTTTATCCATTTTTCTCTTTCCTGGGATATTTAAGGTGTAACGAAGTGGAGATTCTTGTCAACAGAGCAGCCCTAAACTTTGGGGTGCCTGTGTCTTGCTGATTTTTAGTTTTCCCAGTTTATACGCCCATGAGTGGAGGTGCCCTATGCTCCCTAAGCTCAGTTTTTTAGATGTTTCAGGACACACCGTGCACTTCTCCAGAGTGGCTGTTGGCAATTTACATCCCGCCCATCAGCGTAGCCAGGCTCCCGTTTCTCCATGGCCTGCCCTGCATTTCTGGTTTTGACACTTTATTCAGCATGGCCCTTTTGACCGATGGGAAGCGAGACTTCTTTGTAGCGCTGATTTGCCTTTCCAGGTTGCTTGGTTGGCCAAAAAGGGCGTATGCGTTTTTTCCTGAATATATTCAGGAAAAAACGCATACGCCCTTTTTGGCCAAGGGCATCATTGTCGAGGTTTTGCCGCTTTTCCTGTGCTTTAAAGGCGATTCGAATCTCCCTCCTGAAATCTGTTTCCTGCAATTCTGCCTTGCTTTCAAATCCTCTTCGTTGCCTTCCCTCAATATATTTGTGGACGAGAGTCATCATTTATAAGTCTGCAGGTTTGTGAATTGCAGTGTCCCTGAGCTCCATTTTTCCACTCGCTTTCTTGGGAGCTGGCTGCAAAAGCGCAGGATTGCTTCAGGCCCTATTCTGGTCCCAGGCGGCAGGCTGAGCCTGTGGTTAATTCTTCTTCTTGAGGGGAAAATAGAGTGACCTGTGCCTGTCCCAACACCTAGAGCTAGTCTCTCGTTGGTTCCCCCTCTTCCCGTTCATCCTCAGGACAAATTGCAACCTGTACGGAACAGGAGGTTAAAGGTGCTGATTCTCCAAGGAGGGAGATTGCTAGTAAAGCGGCTGGAATGGCGAACCCAAGCACAAGGAGATGAGAAATGAGGTGCGTTTTAGAAACCTTTCCCGATCACACGGTGTACCATCTTCTGGGTTTCTCATGAATGTTTTCGATGTAGGAAGATGCCCTTGAACCTGGAGATTTGGGACCCATGGGATGGGTACCACGCAGTATTACTTTATAGGGTCTGCGTTTGCTCACCCAACCTCACCAAACCTCTCAGCCCCAAGAGTGTCCACCCTTATGTCTCAATCAGCTGTGGGTCTAGATATGGTCAATCCAGGTGGCATCACAGCCCCTGAACGAATTTTGTAAGAATTTCTCTCTCTTTCACTGTCTTTGTTTCACGGGTTTTTAAAAGTAATTGATTTTTATAATGGGGTTTACCTGCTTTTCACTGCTGTGATTTTGCCGCTTTACAGCCACTTGACTCACTTACAGAGAGATATCAATGCATAGGTTTCAAGATTCTTACTAGTCAGATATATTCTTGGGCGCTGAATAGGGGGTGTTGAGTCCAATTCTTTGAGGAAGGAGTAGGGCTTGTCTATTACATATTGGGTTTATGGAACGGTATCTGAGATAATTTGAAACCCTTGTTGTATGCATCACCCCACCTCACATTTCCCGTTAAGCAGCCATAGTGTGTTTTCTAAACGTGTGACTCTATTCTGTTTTGTAATTCAGTTCAAGGGTAGCGGTTTTTAAATTCCCTCTATAAGTCATATCTTATGATAAGTGTCTTTTTCTGTGTGACTTATTTCACTTAGAATCGTCGTACCTAAATCCACTCATCATGCTGCTACTAGCCTTATGACGTCGATTTCATGGCTGAGTGATATTCCATTGTACATAAGGTCCACAACTTCTTTATCCATTTTTCTCTTTCCTGGGATATTTAAGGTGTAACGAAGTGGAGATTCTTGTCAACAGAGCAGCCCTAAACTTTGGGGTGCCTGTGTCTTGCTGATTTTTAGTTTTCCCAATTTATACGCCCATGAGTGGATGTGCCCTATGCTCCCTAAGCTGAGTTTTTTAGATGTTTCAGGACACACCGTGCACTTCTCCAGAGTGGCTGTTGGCAATTTACATCCCGCCCATCAGCGTAGCCAGGCTCCCGTTTCTCCATGGCCTGTCCTGCATTTCTGGTTTTGACACTTTATTCAGCATGGCCCTTTTGACCGATGGGAAGCGAGACTTCTTTGTAGCGCTGATTTGCCTTTCCAGATTGCTTGGTTGGCCAAAAAGGGCGTATGCATTTTTTCCTGAATATATTCAGGAAAAAACGCATACGCCCTTTTTGGCCAAGGGCATCATTGTCGAGGTTTTGCCGCTTTTCCTGTGCTTTAAAGGCGATTCGAATCTCCCTCCTGAAATCTGTTTCCTGCAATTCTGCCTTGCTTTCAAATCCTCTTCGTTGCCTTCCCTCAATATATTTGTGGACGAGAGTCATCATTTATAAGTCTGCAGGTTTGTGAATTGCAGTGTCCCTGAGCTCCATTTTTCAACTCGCTTTCTTGGGAGCTGGCCGCAAAAGCGCAGGATTGCTTCAGGCCCTATTCTGGTCTCAGGCGGCAGGCTGAGCCTGTGGTTAATTCTTCTTCTTGAGGAGAAAATAGAGTGACCTGTGCCTGTCCCAACACCTAGAGCTAGTCTCTCATTGGTTCCCGCTCTTCCCGTTCATCCTCAGGACAAATTGCAACCTGTACGGAACAGGAGGTTAAAGGTGCTGATTCTCCAAGGAGGGAGATTGCTAGTAAAGCGGCTGGAATGGCGAACCCAAGCACAAGGAGATGAGAAATGAGGTGCGTTTTAGAAACCTTTCCCGATCACACGGTGTACCATCTTCTGGGTTTCTCATGAATGTTTTCGATGTAGGAAGATGCCCTTGAACCTGGAGATTTGGGACCCATGGGATGGGTACCACGCAGTATTACTTTATAGGGTCTGCGTTTGCTCACCCAACCTCACCAAACCTCTCAGCCCCAAGAGTGTCCACCCTTATGTCTCAATCAGCTGTGGGTCTAGATATGGTCAATCCAGGTGGCATCACAGCCCCTGAACGAATTTTGTAAGAATTTCTCTCTCTTTCACTGTCTTTGTTTCACGGGTTTTTAAAAGTAATTGATTTTTATAATGGGGTTTACCTGCTTTTCACTGCTGTGATTTTGCCGCTTTACACCCACTTGACTCACTTACAGAGAGATATCAATGCATAGGTTTCAAGATTCTTACTAGTCAGATATATTCTTGGGCGGTGAATTGGGGGTGTTGAGTCCAATTCATTGAGGAAGGAGTAGGGCTTGTCTATTACATATTGGGTTTATGGAACGGTATCTGAGATAATTTGAAACCCTTGTTGTATGCATCACCCCACCTCACCTTTCCCGTTAAGCAGCCATAGTGTGTTTTCTAAACGTGTGACTCTATTCTGTTTTGTAATTCAATTCAAGGGTAGCGGTTTTTAACTTCCCTCTATAAGTCATATCTTATGATAAGTGTCTTTTTCTGTGTGACTTATTTCACTTAGAATCTTCGTGCCTAAATCCACTCATCATGCTGCTACTAGCCTTATGACGTCGATTTCATGGCTGAGTGATATTCCATTGTACATAAGGACCACAACTTCTTTATCCATTTTTCTCTTTCCTGGGATATTTAAGGTGTAACGAAGTGGAGATTCTTGTCAACAGAGCAGCCCTAAACTTTGGGGTGCCTGTGTCTTGCTGATTTTTAGTTTTCCCAGTTTATACGCCCATGAGTGGATGTGCCCTATGCTCCCTAAGCTCAGTTTTTTAGATGTTTCAGGACACACCGTGCACTTCTCCAGAGTGGCTGTTGGCAATTTACATCCCGCCCATCAGCGTAGCCAGGCTCCCGTTTCTCCATGGCCTGCCCTGCATTTCTGGTTTTGACACTTTATTCAGCATGGCCCTTTTGACCGATGGGAAGCGAGACTTCTTTGTAGCGCTGATTTGCCTTTCCAGGTTGCTTGGTTGGCCAAAAAGGGCGTATGCGTTTTTTCCTGAATATATTCAGGAAAAAACGCATACGCCCTTTTTGGCCAAGGGCATCATTGTCGAGGTTTTGCCGCTTTTCCTGTGCTTTAAAGGCGATTCGAATCTCCCTCCTGAAATCTGTTTCCTGCAATTCTGCCTTGCTTTCAAATCCTCTTCGTTGCCTTCCCTCAATATATTTGTGGACGAGAGTCATCATTTATAAGTCTGCAGGTTTGTGAATTGCAGTGTCCCTGAGCTCCATTTTTCAACTCGCTTTCTTGGGAGCTGGCCGCAAAAGCGCAGGATTGCTTCAGGCCCTATTCTGGTCCCAGGCGGCAGGCTGAGCCTGTGGTTAATTCTTCTTCTTGAGGGGAAAATAGAGTGACCTGTGCCTGTCCCAACACCTAGAGCTAGTCTCTCATTGGTTCCCCCTCTTCCCGTTCATCCTCAGGACAAATTGCAACCTTTACGGAACAGGAGGTTAAAGGGGCTGATTCTCCAAGGAGGGAGATTGCTAGTAAAGCGGCTGGAATGGCGAACCCAAGCACAAGGAGATGAGAAATGAGGTGCGTTTTAGAAACCTTTCCCTATCACACGGTGTACCATCTTCTGGGTTTCTCATGCATGTTTTCGATGTAGGAAGATGCCCTTGAACCTGGAGATTTGGGACCCATGGGATGGGTACCACGCAGTATTACTTTATAGGGTCTGCGTTTGCTCACCCAACCTCACCAAACCTCTCAGCCCCAAGAGTGTCCACCCTTATGTCTCAATCAGCTGTGGGTCTAGATATGGTCAATCCAGGTGGCATCACAGCCCCTGAACGAATTTTGTAAGAATTTCTCTCTCTTTCACTGTCTTTGTTTCACGGGTTTTTAAAAGTAATTGATTTTTATAATGGGGTTTACCTGCTTTTCACTGCTGTGATTTTGCCGCTTTACACCCACTTCACTCACTTACAGAGAGATATCAATGCATAGGTTTCAAGATTCTTACTAGTCAGATATATTCTTGGGCGCTGAATAGGGGGTGTTGAGTCCAATTCTTTGAGGAAGGAGTAGGGCTTGTCTATTACATATTGGGTTTATGGAACGGTATCTGAGATAATTTGAAACCCTTGTTGTATGCATCACCCCACCTCACCTTTCCCGTTAAGCAGCCATAGTGTGTTTTCTAAACTTGTGACTCTATTCTGTTTTGTAATTCAGTTCAAGGGTAGCGGTTTTTACATTCCCTCTATAAGTCATATCTTATGATAAGTGTCTTTTTCTGTGTGACTTATTTCACTTAGAATCTTCGTACCTAAATCCACTCATCATGCTGCTACTAGCCTTATGACGTCGATTTCATGGCTGAGTGATATTCCATTGTACATAAGGACCACAACTTCTTTATCCATTTTTCTCTTTCCTGGGATATTTAAGGTGTAACGAAGTGGAGATTCTTGTCAACAGAGCAGCCCTAAACTTTGGGGTGCCTGTGTCTTGCTGATTTTTAGTTTTCCCAGTTTATACGCCCATGAGTGGATGTGCCCTATGCTCCCTAAGCTCAGTTTTTTAGATGTTTCAGGACACACCGTGCACTTCTCCAGAGTGGCTGTTGGCAATTTACATCCCGCCCATCAGCGTAGCCAGGCTCCCGTTTCTCCATGGCCTGCCCTGCATTTCTGGTTTTGACACTTTATTCAGCATGGCCCTTTTGACCGATGGGAAGCGAGACTTCTTTGTAGCGCTGATTTGCCTTTCCAGGTTGCTTGGTTGGCCAAAAAGGGCGTATGCGTTTTTTCCTGAATATATTCAGGAAAAAACGCATACGTCCTTTTTGGCCAAGGGCATCATTGTCGAGGTTTTGCCGCTTTTCCTGTGCTTTAAAGGCGATTCGAATCTCCCTCCTGAAATCTGTTTCCTGCAATTGTGCCTTGCTTTCAAATCCTCTTCGTTGCCTTCCCTCAATATATTTGTGGACGAGAGTCATCATTTATATGTCTGCAGGTTTGTGAATTGCAGTGTCCCTGAGCTCCATTTTTCAACTCGCTTTCTTGGGAGCTGGCCGCAAAAGCGCAGGATTGCTTCAGGCCCTATTCTGGTCCCAGGCGGCAGGCTGAGCCTGTGGTTAATTCTTCTTCTTGAGGGGAAAATAGAGTGACCTGTGCCTGTCCCAACACCTAGAGCTAGTCTCTCATTGGTTCCCCCTCTTCCCGTTCATCCTCAGGACAAATTGCAACCTGTACGGAACAGGAGGTTAAAGGTGCTGATTCTCCAAGGAGGGAGATTGCTAGTAAAGCGGCTGGAATGGCGAACCCAAGCACAAGGAGATGAGAAATGAGGTGCGTCTTAGAAACCTTTCCCGATCACACGGTGTACCATCTTCTGGGTTTCTCATGAATGTTTTCGATGTAGGAAGATGCCCTTGAACCTGGAGATTTGGGACCCATGGGATGGGTACCACGCAGTATTACTTTATAGGGTCTGCGTTTGCTCACCCAACCTCACCAAACCTCTAAGCCCCAAGAGTGTCCACCCTTATGTCTCAATCAGCTGTGGGTCTAGATATGGTCAATCCAGGTGGCATCACAGCCCCTGAACGAATTTTGTAAGAATTTCTCTCTCTTTCACTGTCTTTGTTTCACGGGTTTTTAAAAGTAATTGATTTTTATAATGGGGTTTACCTGCTTTTCACTGCTGTGATTTTGCCGCTTTACACCCACTTGACTCACTTACAGAGAGATATCAATGCATAGGTTTCAAGATTCTTACTAGTCAGATATATTCTTGGGCGCTGAATAGGGGGTGTTGAGTCCAATTCTTTGAGGAAGGAGTAGGGCTTGTCTATTACATATTGGGTTTATGGAACGGTATCTGAGATAATTTGAAACCCTTGTTGTATGCATCACCCCACCTCACCTTTCCCGTTAAGCAGCCATAGTGTGTTTTCTAAACGTGTGACTCTATTCTGTTTTGTAATTCAGTTCAAGGGTAGCGGTTTTTAAATTCCCTCTATAAGTCATATCTTATGATAAGTGTCTTTTTCTGTGTGACTTATTTCACTTAGAATCGTCGTACCTAAATCCAATCATCATGCTGCTACTAGCCTTATGACGTTGATTTCATGGCTGAGTGATATTCCATTGTACATAAGGACCACAACTTCTTTATCCATTTTTCTCTTTCCTGGGATATTTAAGGTGTAACGAAGTGGAGATTCTTGTCAACAGAGCAGCCCTAAACTTTGGGGTGCCTGTGTCTTGCTGATTTTTAGTTTTCCCAATTTATACGCCCATGAGTGGATGTGCCCTATGCTCCCTAAGCTGAGTTTTTTAGATGTTTCAGGACACACCGTGCACTTCTCCAGAGTGGCTGTTGGCAATTTACATCCCGCCCATCAGCGTAGCCAGGCTCCCGTTTCTCCATGGCCTGCCCTGCATTTCTGGTTTTGACACTTTATTCAGCATGGCCCTTTTGACCGATGGGAAGCGAGACTTCTTTGTAGCGCTGATTTGCCTTTCCAGGTTGCTTGGTTGGCCAAAAAGGGCGTATGCGTTTTTTCCTGAATATATTCAGGAAAAAACGCATACGCCCTTTTTGGCCAAGGGCATCATTGTCGAGGTTTTGCCGCTTTTCCTGTGCTTTAAAGGCGATTGGAATCTCCCTCCTGAAATCTGTTTCCTGCAATTCTGCCTTGCTTTCAAATCCTCTTCGTTGCCTTCCCTCAATATATTTGTGGACGAGAGTCATCATTTATAAGTCTGCAGGTTTGTGAATTGCAGTGTCCCTGAGCTCCATTTTTCAACTCGCTTTCTTGGGAGCTGGCCGCAAAAGCGCAGGATTGCTTCAGGCCCTATTCTGGTCCCAGGCGGCAGGCTGAGCCTGTGGTTAATTCTTCTTCTTGAGGGGAAAATAGAGTGACCTGTGCCTGTCCCAACACCTAGAGCTAGTCTCTCATTGGTTCCCCCTCTTCCCGTTCATCCTCAGGACAAATTGCAACCTGTACGGAACAGGAGGTTAAAGGTGCTGATTCTCCAAGGAGGGAGATTGCTAGTAAAGCGGCTGGAATGGCGAACCCAAGCACAAGGAGATGAGAAATGAGGTGCGTCTTAGAAACCTTTCCCGATCACACGGTGTACCATCTTCTGGGTTTCTCATGAATGTTTTCGATGTAGGAAGATGCCCTTGAACCTGGAGATTTGGGACCCATGGGATGGGTACCACGCAGTATTACTTTATAGGGTCTGCGTTTGCTCACCCAACCTCACCAAACCTCTAAGCCCCAAGAGTGTCCACCCTTATGTCTCAATCAGCTGTGGGTCTAGATATGGTCAATCCAGGTGGCATCACAGCCCCTGAACGAATTTTGTAAGAATTTCTCTCTCTTTCACTGTCTTTGTTTCACGGGTTTTTAAAAGTAATTGATTTTTATAATGGGGTTTACCTGCTTTTCACTGCTGTGATTTTGCCGCTTTACACCCACTTGACTCACTTACAGAGAGATATCAATGCATAGGTTTCAAGATTCTTACTAGTCAGATATATTCTTGGGCGCTGAATAGGGGGTGTTGAGTCCAATTCTTTGAGGAAGGAGTAGGGCTTGTCTATTACATATTGGGTTTATGGAACGGTATCTGAGATAATTTGAAACCCTTGTTGTATGCATCACCCCACCTCACCTTTCCCGTTAAGCAGCCATAGTGTGTTTTCTAAACGTGTGACTCTATTCTGTTTTGTAATTCAGTTCAAGGGTAGCGGTTTTTAAATTCCCTCTATAAGTCATATCTTATGATAAGTGTCTTTTTCTGTGTGACTTATTTCACTTAGAATCGTCGTACCTAAATCCAATCATCATGCTGCTACTAGCCTTATGACGTTGATTTCATGGCTGAGTGATATTCCATTGTACATAAGGACCACAACTTCTTTATCCATTTTTCTCTTTCCTGGGATATTTAAGGTGTAACGAAGTGGAGATTCTTGTCAACAGAGCAGCCCTAAACTTTGGGGTGCCTGTGTCTTGCTGATTTTTAGTTTTCCCAATTTATACGCCCATGAGTGGATGTGCCCTATGCTCCCTAAGCTGAGTTTTTTAGATGTTTCAGGACACACCGTGCACTTCTCCAGAGTGGCTGTTGGCAATTTACATCCCGCCCATCAGCGTAGCCAGGCTCCCGTTTCTCCATGGCCTGCCCTGCATTTCTGGTTTTGACACTTTATTCAGCATGGCCCTTTTGACCGATGGGAAGCGAGACTTCTTTGTAGCGCTGATTTGCCTTTCCAGGTTGCTTGGTTGGCCAAAAAGGGCGTATGCGTTTTTTCCTGAATATATTCAGGAAAAAACGCATACGCCCTTTTTGGCCAAGGGCATCATTGTCGAGGTTTTGCCGCTTTTCCTGTGCTTTAAAGGCGATTGGAATCTCCCTCCTGAAATCTGTTTCCTGCAATTCTGCCTTGCTTTCAAATCCTCTTCGTTGCCTTCCCTCAATATATTTGTGGACGAGAGTCATCATTTATAAGTCTGCAGGTTTGTGAATTGCAGTGTCCCTGAGCTCCATTTTTCAACTCGCTTTCTTGGGAGCTGGCCGCAAAAGCGCAGGATTGCTTCAGGCCCTATTCTGGTCCCAGGCGGCAGGCTGAGCCTGTGGTTAATTCTTCTTCTTGAGGGGAAAATAGAGTGACCTGTGCCTGTCCCAACACCTAGAGCTAGTCTCTCATTGGTTCCCCCTCTTCCCGTTCATCCTCAGGACAAATTGCAACCTGTACGGAACAGGAGGTTAAAGGTGCTGATTCTCCAAGGAGGGAGATTTCTAGTAAAGCGGCTGGAATGGCGAACCCAAGCACAAGGAGATGAGAAATGAGGTGCGTTTTAGAAACCTTTCCCGATCACACGGTGTACCATCTTCTGGGTTTCTCATGCATGTTTTCGATGTAGGAAGATGCCCTTGAACCTGGAGATTTGGGACCCATGGGATGGGTACCACGCAGTATTACTTTATAGGGTCTGCGTTTGCTCACCCAACCTCACCAAACCTCTCAGCCCCAAGAGTGTCCACCCTTATGTCTCAATCAGCTGTGGGTCTAGATATGGTCAATCCAGGTGGCATCACAGCCCCTGAACGAATTTTGTAAGAATTTTTCTCTCTTTCACTGTCTTTGTTTCACGGGTTTTTAAAAGTAATTGATTTTTATAATGGGGTTTACCTGCTTTTCACTGCTGTGATTTTGCCGCTTTACACCCACTTGACTCACTTACAGAGAGATATCAATGCATAGGTTTCAAGATTCTTACTAGTCAGATATATTCTTGGGCGCTGAATAGGGGGTGTTGAGTCCAATTCTTTGAGGAAGGAGTAGGGCTTGTCTATTACATATTGGGTTTATGGAACGGTATCTGAGATAATTTGAAACCCTTGTTGTATGCATCACCCCACCTCACCTTTCCCGTTAAGCAGCCATAGTGTGTTTTCTAAACTTGTGACTCTATTCTGTTTTGTAATTCAGTTCAAGGGTAGCGGTTTTTACATTCCCTCTATAAGTCATATCTTATGATAAGTGTCTTTTTCTGTGTGACTTATTTCACTTAGAATCTTCGTACCTAAATCCACTCATCATGCTGCTACTAGCCTTATGACGTTGATTTCATGGCTGAGTGATATTCCATTGTACATAAGGACCACAACTTCTTTATCCATTTTTCTCTTTCCTGGGATATTTAAGGTGTAACGAAGTGGAGATTCTTGTCAACAGAGCAGCCCTAAACTTTGGGGTGCCTGTGTCTTGCTGATTTTTAGTTTTCCCAGTTTATACGCCCATGAGTGGATGTGCCCTATGCTCCCTAAGCTCAGTTTTTTAGATGTTTCAGGACACACCGTGCACTTCTCCAGAGTGGCTATTGGCAATTTACATCCCGCCCATCAGCGTAGCCAGGCTCCCGTTTCTCCATGGCCTGCCCTGCATTTCTGGTTTTGACACTTTATTCAGCATGGCCCTTTTGACCGATGGGAAGCGAGACTTCTTTGTAGCGCTGATTTGCCTTTCCAGGTTGCTTGGTTGGCCAAAAAGGGCGTATGCGTTTTTTCCTGAATATATTCAGGAAAAAACGCATACGCCCTTTTTGGCCAAGGGCATCATTGTCGAGGTTTTGCCGCTTTTCCTGTGCTTTAAAGGCGATTCGAATCTCCCTCCTGAAATCTGTTTCCTGCAATTCTGCCTTGCTTTCAAATCCTCTTCGTTGTCTTCCCTCAATATATTTGTGGACGAGAGTCATCATTTATAAGTCTGCAGGTTTGTGAATTGCAGTGTCCCTGAGCTCCATTTTTCAACTCGCTTTCTTGGGCGCTGGCCGCAAAAGCGCAGGATTGCTTCAGGCCCTATTCTGGTCCCAGGCGGCAGGCTGAGCCTGTGGTTAATTCTTCTTCTTGAGGGGAAAATAGTGTGACCCTGTGCCTGTCCCAACACCTAGAGCTAGTCTCTCATTGGTTCCCCCTCTTCCCTTTCATCCTCAGGACAAATTGCAAGCTGTACGGAACAGGAGGTTAAAGGTGCTGATTCTCCAAGGAGGGAGATTCCTAGTAAACCGGCTGGAATGGCGAACCCGAGCACAAAGAGATGAGAAATGAGGTGCGTTTTAGAAACCTTTCCCGATCACACGGTGTACCATCTTCTGGGTTTCTCATGCATGTTTTCGATGTAGGAAGATGCCCTTGAACCTGGAGATTTGGGACCCATGGGATGGGTACCACGCAGTATTACTTTATAGGGTCTGCGTTTGCTCACCCAACCTCACCAAACCTCTCAGCCCCAAGAGTGTCCACCCTTATGTCTCAATCAGCTGTGGGTCTAGATATGGTCAATCCAGGTGGCATCACAGCCCCTGAACGAATTTTGTAAGAATTTCTCTCTCTTTCACTGTCTTTGTTTCACGGGTTTTTAAAAGTAATTGATTTTTATAATGGGGTTTACCTGCTTTTCACTGCTGTGATTTTGCCGCTTTACACCCACTTGACTCACTTACAGAGAGATATCAATGCATAGGTTTCAAGATTCTTACTAGTCAGATATATTCTTGGGCGGTGAATTGGGGGTGTTGAGTCCAATTCATTGAGGAAGGAGTAGGGCTTGTCTATTACATATTGGGTTTATGGAACGGTATCTGAGATAATTTGAAACCCTTGTTGTATGCATCACCCCACCTCACCTTTCCCGTTAAGCAGCCATAGTGTGTTTTCTAAACGTGTGACTCTATTCTGTTTTGTAATTCAGTTCAAGGGTAGCGGTTTTTACATTCCCTCTATAAGTCATATCTTATGATAAGTGTCTTTTTCTGTGTGACTTATTTCACTTAGTATCGTCGTACCTAAATCCAATCATCATGCTGCTACTAGCCTTATGACGTTGATTTCATGGCTGAGTGATATTCCATTGTACATAAGGACCACAACTTCTTTATCCATTTTTCTCTTTCCTGGGATATTTAAGGTGTAACGAAGTGGAGATTCTTGTCAACAGAGCAGCCCTAAACTTTGGGGTGCCTGTGTCTTGCTGATTTTTAGTTTTCCCAATTTATACGCCCATGAGTGGATGTGCCCTATGCTCCCTAAGCTCAGTTTTTTAGATGTTTCAGGACACACCGTGCACTTCTCCAGAGTGGCTGTTGGCAATTTACATCCCGCCCATCAGCGTAGCCAGGCTCCCGTTTCTCCATGGCCTGCCCTGCATTTCTGGTTTTGACACTTTATTCAGCATGGCCCTTTTGACCGATGGGAAGCGAGACTTCTTTGTAGCGCTGATTTGCCTTTCCAGGTTGCTTGGTTGGCCAAAAAGGGCGTATGCGTTTTTTCCTGAATATATTCAGGAAAAAACGCATACGCCCTTTTTGGCCAAGGGCATCATTGTCGAGGTTTTGCCGCTTTTCCTGTGCTTTAAAGGCGATTCGAATCTCCCTCCTGAAATCTGTTTCCTGCAATTCTGCCTTGCTTTCAAATCCTCTTCGTTGCCTTCCCTCAATATATTTGTGGACGAGAGTCATCATTTATAAGTCTGCAGGTTTGTGAATTGCAGTGTCCCTGAGCTCCATTTTTCAACTCGCTTTCTTGGGAGCTGGCCGCAAAAGCGCAGGATTGCTTCAGGCCCTATTCTGGTCTCAGGCGGCAGGCTGAGCCTGTGGTTAATTCTTCTTCTTGAGGGGAAAACAGAGTGACCTGTGCCTGTCCCAACACCTAGAGCTAGTCTCTCATTGGTTCCCCCTCTTCCCGTTCATCCTCAGGACAAATTGCAACCTGTACGGAACAGGAGGTTAAAGGTGCTGATTCTCCAAGGAGGGAGATTGCTAGTAAAGCGGCTGGAATGGCGAACCCAAGCACAAGGAGATGAGAAATGAGGTGCGTTTTAGAAACCTTTCCCGATCACACGGTGTACCATCTTCTGGGTTTCTCATGAATGTTTTCGATGTAGGAAGATGCCCTTGAACCTGGAGATTTGGGACCCATGGGATGGGTACCACGCAGTATTACTTTATAGGGTCTGCGTTTGCTCACCCAACCTCACCAAACCTCTCAGCCCCAAGAGTGTCCACCCTTATGTCTCAATCAGCTGTGGGTCTAGATATGGTCAATCCAGGTGGCATCACAGCCCCTGAACGAATTTTGTAAGAATTTCTCTCTCTTTCACTGTCTTTGTTTCACGGGTTTTTAAAAGTAATTGATTTTTATAATGGGGTTTACCTGCTTTTCACTGCTGTGATTTTGCCGCTTTACACCCACTTGACTCACTTACAGAGAGATATCAATGCATAGGTTTCAAGATTCTTACTAGTCAGATATATTCTTGGGCGCTGAATAGGGGGTGTTGAGTCCAATTCATTGAGGAAGGAGTAGGGCTTGTCTATTACATATTGGGTTTATGGAACGGTATCTGAGATAATTTGAAACCCTTGTTGTATGCATCACCCCACCTCACCTTTCCCGTTAAGCAGCCATAGTGTGTTTTCTAAACGTGTGACTCTATTCTGTTTTGTAATTCAGTTCAAGGGTAGCGGTTTTTACATTCCCTCTATAAGTCATATCTTATGATAAGTGTCTTTTTCTGTGTGACTTATTTCACTTAGTATCGTCGTACCTAAATCCAATCATCATGCTGCTACTAGCCTTATGACGTTGATTTCATGGCTGAGTGATATTCCATTGTACATAAGGACCACAACTTCTTTATCCATTTTTCTCTTTCCTGGGATATTTAAGGTGTAATGAAGTGGAGATTCTTGTCAACAGAGCAGCCCTAAACTTTGGGGTGCCTGTGTCTTGCTGATTTTTAGTTTTCCCAATTTATACGCCCATGAGTGGATGTGCCCTATGCTCCCTAAGCTGAGTTTTTTAGATGTTTCAGGACACACCGTGCACTTCTCCAGAGTGGCTGTTGGCAATTTACATCCCGCCCATCAGCGTAGCCAGGCTCCCGTTTCTCCATGGCCTGCCCTGCATTTCTGGTTTTGACACTTTATTCAGCATGGCCATTTTGACCGATGGGAAGCGAGACTTCTTTGTAGCGCTGATTTGCCTTTCCAGGTTGCTTGGTTGGCCAAAAAGGGCGTATGCGTTTTTTCCTGAATATATTCAGGAAAAAACGCATACGCCCTTTTTGGCCAAGGGCATCATTGTCGAGGTTTTGCCGCTTTTCCTGTGCTTTAAAGGCGATTCGAATCTCCCTCCTGAAATCTGTTTCCTGCAATTCTGCCTTGCTTTCAAATCCTCTTCGTTGCCTTCCCTCAATATATTTGTGGACGAGAGTCATCATTTATAAGTCTGCAGGTTTGTGAATTGCAGTGTCCCTGAGCTCCATTTTTCAACTCGCTTTCTTGGGCGCTGGCCGCAAAAGCGCAGGATTGCTTCAGGCCCTATTCTGGTCCCAGGCGGCAGGCTGAGCCTGTGGTTAATTCTTCTTCTTGAGGGGAAAATAGAGTGACCTGTGCCTGTCCCAACACCTAGAGCTAGTCTCTCATTGGTTCCCCCTCTTCCCTTTCATCCTCAGGACAAATTGCAAGCTGTACGTAACAGGAGGTTAAAGGTGCTGATTCTCCAAGGAGGGAGATTCCTAGTAAAGCGGCTGGAATGGCGAACCCGAGCACAAGGAGATGAGAAATGAGGTGCGTTTTAGAAACCTTTCCCGATCACACGGTGTACCATCTTCTGGGTTTCTCATGCATGTTTTCGATGTAGGAAGATGCCCTTGAACCTGGAGATTTGGGACCCATGGGATGGGTACCACGCAGTATTACTTTATAGGGTCTGCGTTTGCTCACCCAACCTCACCAAACCTCTCAGCCCCAAGAGTGTCCACCCTTATGTCTCAATCAGCTGTGGGTCTAGATATGGTCAATCCAGGTGGCATCACAGCCCCTGAACGAATTTTGTAAGAATTTCTCTCTCTTTCACTGTCTTTGTTTCACGGGTTTTTAAAAGTAATTGATTTTTATAATGGGGTTTACCTGCTTTTCACTGCTGTGATTTTGCCGCTTTACACCCACTTGACTCACTTACAGAGAGATATCAATGCATAGGTTTCAAGATTCTTACTAGTCAGATATATTCTTGGGCGCTGAATAGGGGGTGTTGAGTCCAATTCTTTGAGGAAGGAGTAGGGCTTGTCTATTACATATTGGGTTTATGGAACGGTATCTGAAAAAATTTGAAACCCTTGTTGTATGCATCACCCCACCTCACCTTTCCCGTTAAGCAGCCATAGTGTGTTTTCTAAACTTGTGACTCTATTCTGTTTTGTAATTCAGTTCAAGGGTAGCGGTTTTTACATTCCCTCTATAAGTCATATCTTATGATAAGTGTCTTTTTCTGTGTGACTTATTTCACTTAGAATCTTCGTACCTAAATCCACTCATCATGCTGCTACTAGCCTTATGACGTCGATTTCATGGCTGAGTGATATTCCATTGTACATAAGGACCACAACTTCTTTATCCATTTTTCTCTTTACTGGGATATTTAAGGTGTAACCAAGTGGAGATTCTTGTCAACAGAGCAGCCCTAAACTTTGGGGTGCCTGTGTCTTGCTGATTTTTAGTTTTCCCAGTTTATACGCCCATGAGTGGATGTGCCCTATGCTCCCTAAGCTCAGTTTTTTAGATGTTTCAGGACACACCGTGCACTTCTCCAGAGTGGCTGTTGGCAATTTACATCCCGCCCATCAGCGTAGCCAGGCTCCCGTTTCTCCATGGCCTGCCCTGCATTTCTGGTTTTGACACTTTATTCAGCATGGCCCTTTTGACCGATGGGAAGCGAGACTTCTTTGTAGCGCTGATTTGCCTTTCCAGGTTGCTTGGTTGGCCAAAAAGGGCGTATGCGTTTTTTCCTGAATATATTCAGGAAAAAACGCATACGCCCTTTTTGGCCAAGGGCATCATTGTCGAGGTTTTGCCGCTTTTCCTGTGCTTTAAAGGCGATTCGAATCTCCCTCCTGAAATCTGTTTCCTGCAATTCTGCCTTGCTTTCAAATCCTCTTCGTTGTCTTCCCTCAATATATTTGTGGACGAGAGTCATCATTTATAAGTCTGCAGGTTTGTGAATTGCAGTGTCCCTGAGCTCCATTTTTCAACTCGCTTTCTTGGGCGCTGGCCGCAAAAGCGCAGGATTGCTTCAGGCCCTATTCTGGTCCCAGGCGGCAGGCTGAGCCTGTGGTTAATTCTTCTTCTTGAGGGGAAAATAGAGTGACCTGTGCCTGTCCCAACACCTAGAGCTAGTCTCTCATTGGTTCCCCCTCTTCCCTTTCATCCTCAGGACAAATTGCAAGCTGTACGGAACAGGAGGTTAAAGGTGCTGATTCTCCAAGGAGGGAGATTCCTAGTAAACCGGCTGGAATGGCGAACCCGAGCACAAAGAGATGAGAAATGAGGTGCGTTTTAGAAACCTTTCCCGATCACACGGTGTACCATCTTCTGGGTTTCTCATGCATGTTTTCGATGTAGGAAGATGCCCTTGAACCTGGAGATTTGGGACCCATGGGATGGGTACCACGCAGTATTACTTTATAGGGTCTGCGTTTGCTCACCCAACCTCACCAAACCTCTCAGCCCCAAGAGTGTCCACCCTTATGTCTCAATCAGCTGTGGGTCTAGATATGGTCAATCCAGGTGGCATCACAGCCCCTGAACGAATTTTGTAAGAATTTCTCTCTCTTTCACTGTCTTTGTTTCACGGGTTTTTAAAAGTAATTGATTTTTATAATGGGGTTTACCTGCTTTTCACTGCTGTGATTTTGCCGCTTTACACCCACTTGACTCACTTACAGAGAGATATCAATGCATAGGTTTCAAGATTCTTACTAGTCAGATATATTCTTGGGCGGTGAATTGGGGGTGTTGAGTCCAATTCATTGAGGAAGGAGTAGGGCTTGTCTATTACATATTGGGTTTATGGAACGGTATCTGAGATAATTTGAAACCCTTGTTGTATGCATCACCCCACCTCACCTTTCCCGTTAAGCAGCCATAGTGTGTTTTCTAAACGTGTGACTCTATTCTGTTTTGTAATTCAGTTCAAGGGTAGCGGTTTTTACATTCCCTCTATAAGTCATATCTTATGATAAGTGTCTTTTTCTGTGTGACTTATTTCACTTAGTATCGTCGTACCTAAATCCAATCATCATGCTGCTACTAGCCTTATGACGTTGATTTCATGGCTGAGTGATATTCCATTGTACATAAGGACCACAACTTCTTTATCCATTTTTCTCTTTCCTGGGATATTTAAGGTGTAACGAAGTGGAGATTCTTGTCAACAGAGCAGCCCTAAACTTTGGGGTGCCTGTGTCTTGCTGATTTTTAGTTTTCCCAATTTATACGCCCATGAGTGGATGTGCCCTA
Source organism: Balaenoptera physalus (assembly GCF_965194825.1). Classification (NCBI taxonomy): domain Eukaryota; kingdom Metazoa; phylum Chordata; class Mammalia; order Artiodactyla; family Balaenopteridae; genus Balaenoptera; species Balaenoptera physalus. The sequence continues at coordinate 273,942 of NW_028126358.1, read as the reverse complement.
TGCTCCCTAAGCTCAGTTTTTTAGATGTTTCAGGACACACCGTGCACTTCTCCAGAGTGGCTGTTGGCAATTTACATCCCGCCCATCAGCGTAGCCAGGCTCCCGTTTCTCCATGGCCTGCCCTGCATTTCTGGTTTTGACACTTTATTCAGCATGGCCCTTTTGACCGATGGGAAGCGAGACTTCTTTGTAGCGCTGATTTGCCTTTCCAGGTTGCTTGGTTGGCCAAAAAGGGCGTATGCGTTTTTTCCTGAATATATTCAGGAAAAAACGCATACGCCCTTTTTGGCCAAGGGCATCATTGTCGAGGTTTTGCCGCTTTTCCTGTGCTTTAAAGGCGATTCGAATCTCCCTCCTGAAATCTGTTTCCTGCAATTCTGCCTTGCTTTCAAATCCTCTTCGTTGCCTTCCCTCAATATATTTGTGGACGAGAGTCATCATTTATAAGTCTGCAGGTTTGTGAATTGCAGTGTCCCTGAGCTCCATTTTTCAACTCGCTTTCTTGGGAGCTGGCCGCAAAAGCGCAGGATTGCTTCAGGCCCTATTCTGGTCTCAGGCGGCAGGCTGAGCCTGTGGTTAATTCTTCTTCTTGAGGGGAAAACAGAGTGACCTGTGCCTGTCCCAACACCTAGAGCTAGTCTCTCATTGGTTCCCCCTCTTCCCGTTCATCCTCAGGACAAATTGCAACCTGTACGGAACAGGAGGTTAAAGGTGCTGATTCTCCAAGGAGGGAGATTGCTAGTAAAGCGGCTGGAATGGCGAACCCAAGCACAAGGAGATGAGAAATGAGGTGCGTTTTAGAAACCTTTCCCGATCACACGGTGTACCATCTTCTGGGTTTCTCATGAATGTTTTCGATGTAGGAAGATGCCCTTGAACCTGGAGATTTGGGACCCATGGGATGGGTACCACGCAGTATTACTTTATAGGGTCTGCGTTTGCTCACCCAACCTCACCAAACCTCTCAGCCCCAAGAGTGTCCACCCTTATGTCTCAATCAGCTGTGGGTCTAGATATGGTCAATCCAGGTGGCATCACAGCCCCTGAACGAATTTTGTAAGAATTTCTCTCTCTTTCACTGTCTTTGTTTCACGGGTTTTTAAAAGTAATTGATTTTTATAATGGGGTTTACCTGCTTTTCACTGCTGTGATTTTGCCGCTTTACACCCACTTGACTCACTTACAGAGAGATATCAATGCATAGGTTTCAAGATTCTTACTAGTCAGATATATTCTTGGGCGCTGAATAGGGGGTGTTGAGTCCAATTCATTGAGGAAGGAGTAGGGCTTGTCTATTACATATTGGGTTTATGGAACGGTATCTGAGATAATTTGAAACCCTTGTTGTATGCATCACCCCACCTCACCTTTCCCGTTAAGCAGCCATAGTGTGTTTTCTAAACGTGTGACTCTATTCTGTTTTGTAATTCAGTTCAAGGGTAGCGGTTTTTACATTCCCTCTATAAGTCATATCTTATGATAAGTGTCTTTTTCTGTGTGACTTATTTCACTTAGTATCGTCGTACCTAAATCCAATCATCATGCTGCTACTAGCCTTATGACGTTGATTTCATGGCTGAGTGATATTCCATTGTACATAAGGACCACAACTTCTTTATCCATTTTTCTCTTTCCTGGGATATTTAAGGTGTAATGAAGTGGAGATTCTTGTCAACAGAGCAGCCCTAAACTTTGGGGTGCCTGTGTCTTGCTGATTTTTAGTTTTCCCAATTTATACGCCCATGAGTGGATGTGCCCTATGCTCCCTAAGCTGAGTTTTTTAGATGTTTCAGGACACACCGTGCACTTCTCCAGAGTGGCTGTTGGCAATTTACATCCCGCCCATCAGCGTAGCCAGGCTCCCGTTTCTCCATGGCCTGCCCTGCATTTCTGGTTTTGACACTTTATTCAGCATGGCCATTTTGACCGATGGGAAGCGAGACTTCTTTGTAGCGCTGATTTGCCTTTCCAGGTTGCTTGGTTGGCCAAAAAGGGCGTATGCGTTTTTTCCTGAATATATTCAGGAAAAAACGCATACGCCCTTTTTGGCCAAGGGCATCATTGTCGAGGTTTTGCCGCTTTTCCTGTGCTTTAAAGGCGATTCGAATCTCCCTCCTGAAATCTGTTTCCTGCAATTCTGCCTTGCTTTCAAATCCTCTTCGTTGCCTTCCCTCAATATATTTGTGGACGAGAGTCATCATTTATAAGTCTGCAGGTTTGTGAATTGCAGTGTCCCTGAGCTCCATTTTTCAACTCGCTTTCTTGGGCGCTGGCCGCAAAAGCGCAGGATTGCTTCAGGCCCTATTCTGGTCCCAGGCGGCAGGCTGAGCCTGTGGTTAATTCTTCTTCTTGAGGGGAAAATAGAGTGACCTGTGCCTGTCCCAACACCTAGAGCTAGTCTCTCATTGGTTCCCCCTCTTCCCTTTCATCCTCAGGACAAATTGCAAGCTGTACGGAACAGGAGGTTAAAGGTGCTGATTCTCCAAGGAGGGAGATTCCTAGTAAAGCGGCTGGAATGGCGAACCCGAGCACAAGGAGATGAGAAATGAGGTGCGTTTTAGAAACCTTTCCCGATCACACGGTGTACCATCTTCTGGGTTTCTCATGCATGTTTTCGATGTAGGAAGATGCCCTTGAACCTGGAGATTTGGGACCCATGGGATGGGTACCACGCAGTATTACTTTAAAGGGTCTGCGTTTGCTCACCCAACCTCACCAAACCTCTCAGCCCCAAGAGTGTCCACCCTTATGTCTCAATCAGCTGTGGGTCTAGATATGGTCAATCCAGGTGGCATTACAACCGCTGAACGAATTTTGTAAGAATTTCTCTCTCTTTCACTGTCTTTGTTTCACGGGTTTTTAAAAGTAATTGATTTTTATAATGGGGTTTACCTGCTTTTCACTGCTGTGATTTTGCCGCTTTACACCCACTTGACTCACTTACAGAGAGATATCAATGCATAGGTTTCAAGATTCTTACTAGTCAGATATATTCTTGGGCGGTGAATTGGGGGTGTTGAGTCCAATTCATTGAGGAAGGAGTAGGGCTTGTCTATTACATATTGGGTTTATGGAACGGTATCTGAGATAATTTGAAACCCTTGTTGTATGCATCATCCCACCTCACCTTTCCCGTTAAGCAGCCATAGTGTGTTTTCTAAACTTGTGTACTCTATTCTGTTTTGTAATTCAGTTCAAGGGTAGCGGTTTTTACATTCCCTCTATAAGTCATATCTTATGATAAGTGTCTTTTTCTGTGTGACTTATTTCACTTAGAATCGTCGTACCTAAATCCAATCATCATGCTGCTACTAGCCTTATGACGTTGATTTCATGGCTGAGTGATATTCCATTGTACATAAGGACCACAACTTCTTTATCCATTTTTCTCTTTCCTGGGATATTTAAGGTGTAACGAAGTGGAGATTCTTGTCAACAGAGCAGCCCTAAACTTTGGGGTGCCTGTGTCTTGCTGATTTTTAGTTTTCCCAATTTATACGCCCATGAGTGGATGTGCCCTATGCTCCCTAAGCTCAGTTTTTTAGATGTTTCAGGACACACCGTGCACTTCTCCAGAGTGGCTGTTGGCAATTTACATCCCGCCCATCAGCGTAGCCAGGCTCCCGTTTCTCCATGGCCGGCCCTGCATTTCTGGTTTTGACACTTTATTCAGCATGGCCCTTTTGACCGATGGGAAGCGAGACTTCTTTGTAGCGCTGATTTGCCTTTCCAGGTTGCTTGGTTGGCCAAAAAGGGCGTATGCGTTTTTTCCTGAATATATTCAGGAAAAAACGCATACGCCCTTTTTGGCCAAGGGCATCATTGTCGAGGTTTTGCCGCTTTTCCTGTGCTTTAAAGGCGATTCGAATCTCCCTCCTGAAATCTGTTTCCTGCAATTCTGCCTTGCTTTCAAATCCTCTTCGTTGCCTTCCCTCAATATATTTGTGGACGAGAGTCATCATTTATAAGTCTGCAGGTTTGTGAATTGCAGTGTCCCTGAGCTCCATTTTTCAACTCGCTTTCTTGGGAGCTGGCCGCAAAAGCGCAGGATTGCTTCAGGCCCTATTCTGGTCTCAGGCGGCAGGCTGAGCCTGTGGTTAATTCTTCTTCTTGAGGGGAAAATAGAGTGACCTGTGCCTGTCCCAACACCTAGAGCTAGTCTCTCATTGGTTCCCCCTCTTCCCGTTCATTCTCAGGACAAATTGCAACCTGTACGGAACAGGAGGTTAAAGGTGCTGATTCTCCAAGGAGGGAGATTGCTAGTAAAGCGGCTGGAATGGCGAACCCAAGCACAAGGAGATGAGAAATGAGGTGCGTTTTAGAAACCTTTCCCGATCACACGGTGTACCATCTTCTGGGTTTCTCATGAATGTTTTCGATGTAGGAAGATGCCCTTGAACCTGGAGATTTTGGACCCATGGGATGGGTACCACGCAGTATTACTTTATAGGGTCTGCGTTTGCTCACCCAACCTCACCAAACCTCTCAGCCCCAAGAGTGTCCACCCTTATGTCTCAATCAGCTGTGGGTCTAGATATGGTCAATCCAGGTGGCATCACAGCCCCTGAACGAATTTTGTAAGAATTTCTCTCTCTTTCACTGTCTTTGTTTCACGTGTTTTTAAAAGTAATTGATTTTTATAATGGGGTTTACCTGCTTTTCACTGCTGTGATTTTGCCGCTTTACACCCACTTGACTCACTTACAGAGAGATATCAATGCATAGGTTTCAAGATTCTTACTAGTCAGATATATTCTTGGGCGGTGAATTGGGGGTGTTGAGTCCAATTCATTGAGGAAGGAGTAGGGCTTGTCTATTACATATTGGGTTTATGGAACGGTATCTGAGATAATTTGAAACCCTTGTTGTATGCATCACCCCACCTCACCTTTCCCGTTAAGCAGCCATAGTGTGTTTTCTAAACTTGTGTACTCTATTCTGTTTTGTAATTCAGTTCAAGGGTAGCGGTTTTTACATTCCCTCTATAAGTCATATCTTATGATAAGTGTCTTTTTCTGTGTGACTTATTTCACTTAGAATCGTCGTACCTAAATCCAATCATCATGCTGCTACTAGCCTTATGACGTTGATTTCATGTCTGAGTGATATTCCATTGTACATAAGGACCACAACTTCTTTATCCATTTTTCTCTTTCCTGGGATATTTAAGGTGTAACGAAGTGGAGATTCTTGTCAACAGAGCAGCCCTAAACTTTGGGGTGCCTGTGTCTTGCTGATTTTTAGTTTTCCCAATTTATACGCCCATGAGTGGATGTGCCCTATGCTCCCTAAGCTGAGTTTTTTAGATGTTTCAGGACACACCGTGCACTTCTCCAGAGTGGCTGTTGGCAATTTACATCCCGCCCATCAGCGTAGCCAGGCTCCCGTTTCTCCATGGCCTGCCCTGCATTTCTGGTTTTGACACTTTATTCAGCATGGCCCTTTTGACCGATGGGAAGCGAGACTTCTTTGTAGCGCTGATTTGCCTTTCCAGGTTGCTTGGTTGGCCAAAAAGGGCGTATGCGTTTTTTCCTGAATATATTCAGGAAAAAACGCATACGCCCTTTTTGGCCAAGGGCATCATTGTCGAGGTTTTGCCGCTTTTCCTGTGCTTTAAAGGCGATTCGAATCTCCCTCCTGAAATCTGTTTCCTGCAATTCTGCCTTGCTTTCAAATCCTCTTCGTTGCCTTCCCTCAATATATTTGTGGACGAGAGTCATCATTTATAAGTCTGCAGGTTTGTGAATTGCAGTGTCCCTGAGCTCCATTTTTCAACTCGCTTTCTTGGGCGCTGGCCGCAAAAGCGCAGGATTGCTTCAGGCCCTATTCTGGTCCCAGGCGGCAGGCTGAGCCTGTGGTTAATTCTTCTTCTTGAGGGGAAAATAGAGTGACCTGTGCCTGTCCCAACACCTAGAGCTAGTCTCTCATTGGTTCCCCCTCTTCCCTTTCATCCTCAGGACAAATTGCAAGCTGTACGGAACAGGAGGTTAAAGGTGCTGATTCTCCAAGGAGGGAGATTCCTAGTAAAGCGGCTGGAATGGCGAACCCGAGCACAAGGAGATGAGAAATGAGGTGCGTTTTAGAAACCTTTCCCGATCACACGGTGTACCATCTTCTGGGTTTCTCATGCATGTTTTCGATGTAGGAAGATGCCCTTGAACCTGGAGATTTGGGACCCATGGGATGGGTACCACGCAGTATTACTTTAAAGGGTCTGCGTTTGCTCACCCAACCTCACCAAACCTCTCAGCCCCAAGAGTGTCCACCCTTATGTCTCAATCAGCTGTGGGTCTAGATATGGTCAATCCAGGTGGCATTACAACCGCTAAACGAATTTTGTAAGAATTTCTCTCTCTTTCACTGTCTTTGTTTCACGGGTTTTTAAAAGTAATTGATTTTTATAATGGGGTTTACCTGCTTTTCACTGCTGTGATTTTGCCGCTTTACACCCACTTGACTCACTTACAGAGAGATATCAATGCATAGGTTTCAAGATTCTTACTAGTCAGATATATTCTTGGGCGGTGAATTGGGGGTGTTGAGTCCAATTCATTGAGGAAGGAGTAGGGCTTGTCTATTACATATTGGGTTTATGGAACGGTATCTGAGATAATTTGAAACCCTTGTTGTATGCATCACCCCACCTCACCTTTCCCGTTAAGCAGCCATAGTGTGTTTTCTAAACTTGTGACTCTATTCTGTTTTGTAATTCAGTTCAAGGGTAGCGGTTTTTACATTCCCTCTATAAGTCATATCTTATGATAAGTGTCTTTTTCTGTGTGACTTATTTCACTTAGTATCGTCGTACCTAAATCCAATCATCATGCTGCTACTAGCCTTATGACGTTGATTTCATGGCTGAGTGATATTCCATTGTACATAAGGACCACAACTTCTTTATCCATTTTTCTCTTTCCTGGGATATTTAAGGTGTAACGAAGTGGAGATTCTTGTCAACAGAGCAGCCCTAAACTTTGGGGTGCCTGTGTCTTGCTGATTTTTAGTTTTCCCAATTTATACGCCCATGAGTGGATGTGCCCTATGCTCCCTAAGCTCAGTTTTTTAGATGTTTCAGGACACACCGTGCACTTCTCCAGAGTGGCTGTTGGCAATTTACATCCCGCCCATCAGCGTAGCCAGGCTCCCGTTTCTCCATGGCCTGTCCTGCATTTCTGGTTTTGACACTTTATTCAGCATGGCCCTTTTGACCGATGGGAAGCGAGACTTCTTTGTAGCGCTGATTTGCCTTTCCAGGTTGCTTGGTTGGCCAAAAAGGGCGTATGCGTTTTTTCCTGAATATATTCAGGAAAAAACGCATACGCCCTTTTTGGCCAAGGGCATCATTGTCGAGGTTTTGCCGCTTTTCCTGTGCTTTAAAGGCGATTCGAATCTCCCTCCTGAAATCTGTTTCCTGCAATTCTGCCTTGCTTTCAAATCCTCTTCGTTGTCTTCCCTCAATATATTTGTGGACGAGAGTCATCATTTATAAGTCTGCAGGTTTGTGAATTGCAGTGTCCCTGAGCTCAATTTTTCAACTCGCTTTCTTGGGCGCTGGCCGCAAAAGCGCAGGATTGCTTCAGGCCCTATTCTGGTCCCAGGCGGCAGGCTGAGCCTGTGGTTAATTCTTCTTCTTGAGGGGAAAATAGAGTGACCTGTGCCTGTCCCAACACCTAGAGCTAGTCTCTCATTGGTTCCCCCTCTTCCCTTTCATCCTCAGGACAAATTGCAAGCTGTACGGAACAGGAGGTTAAAGGTGCTGATTCTCCAAGGAGGGAGATTCCTAGTAAAGCGGCTGGAATGGCGAACCCGAGCACAAGGAGATGAGAAATGAGGTGCGTTTTAGAAACCTTTCCCGATCACACGGTGTACGATCTTCTGGGTTTCTCATGCATGTTTTCGATGTAGGAAGATGCCCTTGAACCTGGAGATTTGGGACCCATGGGATGGGTACCACGCAGTATTACTTTAAAGGGTCTGCGTTTGCTCACCCAACCTCACCAAACCTCTCAGCCCCAAGAGTGTCCACCCTTATGTCTCAATCAGCTGTGGGTCTAGATATGGTCAATCCAGGTGGCATTACAACCGCTGAACGAATTTTGTAAGAATTTCTCTCTCTTTCACTGTCTTTGTTTCACGGGTTTTTAAAAGTAATTGATTTTTATAATGGGGTTTACCTGCTTTTCACTGCTGTGATTTTGCCGCTTTACACCCACTTGACTCACTTACAGAGAGATATCAATGCATAGGTTTCAAGATTCTTACTAGTCAGATATATTCTTGGGCGGTGAATTGGGGGTGTTGAGTCCAATTCATTGAGGAAGGAGTAGGGCTTGTCTATTACATATTGGGTTTATGGAACGGTATCTGAGATAATTTGAAACCCTTGTTGTATGCATCACCCCACCTCACCTTTCCCGTTAAGCAGCCATAGTGTGTTTTCTAAACTTGTGACTCTATTCTGTTTTGTAATTCAGTTCAAGGGTAGCGGTTTTTACATTCCCTCTATAAGTCATATCTTATGATAAGTGTCTTTTTCTGTGTGACTTATTTCACTTAGTATCGTCGTACCTAAATCCAATCATCATGCTGCTACTAACCTTATGACGTTGATTTCATGGCTGAGTGATATTCCATTGTACATAAGGACCACAACTTCTTTATCCATTTTTCTCTTTCCTGGGATATTTAAGGTGTAACGAAGTGGAGATTCTTGTCAACAGAGCAGCCCTAAACTTTGGGGTGCCTGTGTCTTGCTGATTTTTAGTTTTCCCAATTTATACGCCCATGAGTGGATGTGCCCTATGCTCCCTAAGCTGAGTTTTTTAGATGTTTCAGGACACACCGTGCACTTCTCCAGAGTGGCTGTTGGCAATTTACATCCCGCTCATCAGCGTAGCCAGGCTCCCGTTTCTCCATGGCCTGTCCTGCATTTCTGGTTTTGACACTTTATTCAGCATGGCCCTTTTGACCGATGGGAAGCGAGACTTTTTGTAGCGCTGATTTGCCTTTCCAGGTTGCTTGGTTGGCCAAAAAGGGCGTATGCGTTTTTTCCTGAATATATTCAGGAAAAAACGCATACGCCCTTTTTGGCCAAGGGCATCATTCTCGAGGTTTTGCCGCTTTTCCTGTGCTTTAAAGGCGATTCGAATCTCCCTCCTGAAATCTGTTTCCTGCAATTCTGCCTTGCTTTCAAATCCTCTTCGTTGCCTTCCCTCAATATATTTGTGGACGAGAGTCATCATTTATAAGTCTGCAGGTTTGTGAATTGCAGTGTCCCTGAGCTCCATTTTTCAACTCGCTTTCTTGGGAGCTGGCCGCAAAAGCGCAGGATTGCTTCAGGCCCTATTCTGGTCCCAGGCGGCAGGCTGAGCCTGTGGTTAATTCTTCTTCTTGAGGGGAAAATAGAGTGACGTGTGCCTGTCCCAACACCTAGAGCTAGTCTCTCATTGGTTCCCCCTCTTCCCGTTCATCCTCAGGACAAATTGCAACCTGTACGGAACAGGAGGTTAAAGGTGCTGATTCTCCAAGGAGGGAGATTGCTAGTAAAGCGGCTGGAATGGCGAACCCAAGCACAAGGAGATGAGAAATGAGGTGCGTTTTAGAAACCTTTCCCGATCACACGGTGTACCATCTTCTGGGTTTCTCATGCATGTTTTCGATGTAGGAAGATGCCCTTGAACCTGGAGATTTGGGACCCATGGGATGGGTACCACGCAGTATTACTTTATAGGGTCTGCGTTTGCTCACCCAACCTCACCAAACCTCTCAGCCCCAAGAGTGTCCACCCTTATGTCTCAATCAGCTGTGGGTCTAGATATGGTCAATCCAGGTGGCATCACAGCCCCTGAACGAATTTTGTAAGAATTTCTCTCTCTTTCACTGTCTTTGTTTCACGGGTTTTTAAAAGTAATTGATTTTTATAATGGGGTTTACCTGCTTTTCACTGCTGTGATTTTGCCGCTTTACACCCACTTCACTCACTTACAGAGAGATATCAATGCATAGGTTTCAAGATTCTTACTAGTCAGATATATTCTTGGGCGCTGAATAGGGGGTGTTGAGTCCAATTCTTTGAGGAAGGAGTAGGGCTTGTCTATTACATATTGGGTTTATGGAACGGTATCTGAGATAATTTGAAACCCTTGTTGTATGCATCACCCCACCTCACCTTTCCCGTTAAGCAGCCATAGTGTGTTTTCTAAACTTGTGACTCTATTCTGTTTTGTAATTCAGTTCAAGGGTAGCGGTTTTTACATTCCCTCTATAAGTCATATCTTATGATAAGTGTCTTTTTCTGTGTGACTTATTTCACTTAGAATCTTCGTACCTAAATCCACTCATCATGCTGCTACTAGCCTTATGACGTCGATTTCATGGCTGAGTGATATTCCATTGTACATAAGGACCACAACTTCTTTATCCATTTTTCTCTTTACTGGGATATTTAAGGTGTAACCAAGTGGAGATTCTTGTCAACAGAGCAGCCCTAAACTTTGGGGTGCCTGTGTCTTGCTGATTTTTAGTTTTCCCAGTTTATACGCCCATGAGTGGATGTGCCCTATGCTCCCTAAGCTCAGTTTTTTAGATGTTTCAGGACACACCGTGCACTTCTCCAGAGTGGCTGTTGGCAATTTACATCCCGCCCATCAGCGTAGCCAGGCTCCCGTTTCTCCATGGCCTGCCCTGCATTTCTGGTTTTGACACTTTATTCAGCATGGCCCTTTTGACCGATGGGAAGCGAGACTTCTTTGTAGCGCTGATTTGCCTTTCCAGGTTGCTTGGTTGGCCAAAAAGGGCGTATGCGTTTTTTCCTGAATATATTCAGGAAAAAACGCATACGCCCTTTTTGGCCAAGGGCATCATTGTCGAGGTTTTGCCGCTTTTCCTGTGCTTTAAAGGCGATTCGAATCTCCCTCCTGAAATCTGTTTCCTGCAATTCTGCCTTGCTTTCAAATCCTCTTCGTTGCCTTCCCTCAATATATTTGTGGACGAGAGTCATCATTTATATGTCTGCAGGTTTGTGAATTGCAGTGTCCCTGAGCTCCATTTTTCAACTCGCTTTCTTTGGAGCTGGCCGCAAAAGCGCAGGATTGCTTCAGGCCCTATTCTGGTCCCAGGCGGCAGGCTGAGCCTGTGGTTAATTCTTCTTCTTGAGGGGAAAATAGAGTGACCTGTGCCTGTCCCAACACCTAGAGCTAGTCTCTCATTGGTTCCCCCTCTTCCCGTTCATCCTCAGGACAAATTGCAACCTGTACGGAACAGGAGGTTAAAGGTGCTGATTCTCCAAGGAGGGAGATTGCTAGTAAAGCGGCTGGAATGGCGAACCCAAGCACAAGGAGATGAGAAATGAGGTGCGTTTTAGAAACCTTTCCCGATCACACGGTGTACCATCTTCTGGGTTTCTCATGAATGTTTTCGATGTAGGAAGATGCCCTTGAACCTGGAGATTTGGGACCCATGGGATGGGTACCACGCAGTATTACTTTATAGGGTCTGCGTTTGCTCACCCAACCTCACCAAACCTCTCAGCCCCAAGAGTGTCCACCCTTATGTCTCAATCAGCTGTGGGTCTAGATATGGTCAATCCAGGTGGCATCACAGCCCCTGAACGAATTTTGTAAGAATTTCTCTCTCTTTCACTGTCTTTGTTTCACGGGTTTTTAAAAGTAATTGATTTTTATAATGGGGTTTACCTGCTTTTCACTGCTGTGATTTTGCCGCTTTACACCCACTTGACTCACTTACAGAGAGATATCAATGCATAGGTTTCAAGATTCTTACTAGTCAGATATATTCTTGGGCGCTGAATAGGGGGTGTTGAGTCCAATTCTTTGAGGAAGGAGTAGGGCTTGTCTATTACATATTGGGTTTATGGAACGGTATGTGAGATAATTTGAAACCCTTGTTGTATGCATCACCCCACCTCACCTTTCCCGTTAAGCAGCCATAGTGTGTTTTCTAAACGTGTGACTCTATTCTGTTTTGTAATTCAGTTCAAGGGTAGCGGTTTTTACATTCCCTCTATAAGTCATATCTTATGATAAGTTTCTTTTTCTGTGTGACTTATTTCACTTATAATCGTCGTACCTAAATCCAATCATCATGCTGCTACTAGCCTTATGACGTTGATTTCATGGCTGAGTGATATTCCATTGTACATAAGGACCACAACTTCTTTATCCATTTTTCTCTTTCCTGGGATATTTAAGGTGTAACGAAGTGGAGATTCTTGTCAACAGAGCAGCCCTAAACTTTGGGGTGCCTGTGTCTTGCTGATTTTTAGTTTTCCCAATTTATACGCCCATGAGTGGATGTGCCCTATGCTCCCTAAGCTGAGTTTTTTAGATGTTTCAGGACACACCGTGCACTTCTCCAGAGTGGCTGTTGGCAATTTACATCCCGCCCATCAGCGTAGCCAGGCTCCCGTTTCTCCATGGCCTGTCCTGCATTTCTGGTTTTGACACTTTATTCAGCATGGCCCTTTTGACCGATGGGAAGCGAGACTTCTTTGTAGCGCTGATTTGCCTTTCCAGATTGCTTGGTTGGCCAAAAAGGGCGTATGCATTTTTTCCTGAATATATTCAGGAAAAAACGCATACGCCCTTTTTGGCCAAGGGCATCATTGTCGAGGTTTTGCCGCTTTTCCTGTGCTTTAAAGGCGATTCGAATCTCCCTCCTGAAATCTGTTTCCTGCAATTCTGCCTTGCTTTCAAATCCTCTTCGTTGTCTTCCCTCAATATATTTGTGGACGAGAGTCATCATTTATAAGTCTGCAGGTTTGTGAATTGCAGTGTCCCTGAGCTCCATTTTTCAACTCGCTATCTTGGGCGCTGGCCGCAAAAGCGCAGGATTGCTTCAGGCCGTATTCTGGTCCCAGGCGGCAGGCTGAGCCTGTGGTTAATTCTTCTTCTTGAGGGGAAAATAGAGTGACCTGTGCCTGTCCCAACACCTAGAGCTAGTCTCTCATTGGTTCCCCCTCTTCCCTTTCATCCTCAGGACAAATTGCAAGCTGTACGGAACAGGAGGTTAAAGGTGCTGATTCTCCAAGGAGGGAGATTCCTAGTAAACCGGCTGGAATGGCGAACCCGAGCACAAAGAGATGAGAAATGAGGTGCGTTTTAGAAACCTTTCCCGATCACACGGTGTACCATCTTCTGGGTTTCTCATGCATGTTTTCGATGTAGGAAGATGCCCTTGAACCTGGAGATTTGGGACCCATGGGATGGGTACCACGCAGTATTACTTTAAAGGGTCTGCGTTTGCTCACCCAACCTCACCAAACCTCTCAGCCCCAAGAGTGTCCACCCTTATGTCTCAATCAGCTGTGGGTCTAGATATGGTCAATCCAGGTGGCATTACAACCGCTGAACGAATTTTGTAAGAATTTCTCTCTCTTTCACTGTCTTTGTTTCACGGGTTTTTAAAAGTAATTGATTTTTATAATGGGGTTTACCTGCTTTTCACTGCTGTGATTTTGCCGCTTTACACCCACTTGACTCACTTACAGAGAGATATCAATGCATAGGTTTCAAGATTCTTACTAGTCAGATATATTCTTGGGCGGTGAATTGGGGGTGTTGAGTCCAATTCATTGAGGAAGGAGTAGGGCTTGTCTATTACATATTGGGTTTATGGAACGGTATCTGAGATAATTTGAAACCCTTGTTGTATGCATCACCCCACCTCACCTTTCCCGTTAAGCAGCCATAGTGTGTTTTCTAAACGTGTGACTCTATTCTGTTTTGTAATTCAGTTCAAGGGTAGCGGTTTTTACATTCCCTCTATAAGTCATATCTTATGATAAGTGTCTTTTTCTGTGTGACTTATTTCACTTAGTATCGTCGTACCTAAATCCAATCATCATGCTGCTACTAGCCTTATGACGTTGATTTCATGGCTGAGTGATATTCCATTGTACATAAGGACCACAACTTCTTTATCCATTTTTCTCTTTCCTGGGATATTTAAGGTGTAACGAAGTGGAGATTCTTGTCAACAGAGCAGCCCTAAACTTTGGGGTGCCTGTGTCTTGCTGATTTTTAGTTTTCCCAATTTATACGCCCATGAGTGGATGTGCCCTATGCTCCCTAAGCTCAGTTTTTTAGATGTTTCAGGACACACCGTGCACTTCTCCAGAGTGGCTGTTGGCAATTTACATCCCGCCCATCAGCGTAGCCAGGCTCCCGTTTCTCCATGGCCTGCCCTGCATTTCTGGTTTTGACACTTTATTCAGCATGGCCCTTTTGACCGATGGGAAGCGAGACTTCTTTGTAGCGCTGATTTGCCTTTCCAGGTTGCTTGGTTGGCCAAAAAGGGCGTATGCGTTTTTTCCTGAATATATTCAGGAAAAAACGCATACGCCCTTTTTGGCCAAGGGCATCATTGTCGAGGTTTTGCCGCTTTTCCTGTGCTTTAAAGGCGATTCGAATCTCCCTCCTGAAATCTGTTTCCTGCAATTCTGCCTTGCTTTCAAATCCTCTTCGTTGCCTTCCCTCAATATATTTGTGGACGAGAGTCATCATTTATAAGTCTGCAGGTTTGTGAATTGCAGTGTCCCTGAGCTCCATTTTTCAACTCGCTTTCTTGGGAGCTGGCCGCAAAAGCGCAGGATTGCTTCAGGCCCTATTCTGGTCTCAGGCGGCAGGCTGAGCCTGTGGTTAATTCTTCTTCTTGAGGGGAAAATAGAGTGACCTGTGCCTGTCCCAACACCTAGAGCTAGTCTCTCATTGGTTCCCCCTCTTCCCGTTCATCCTCAGGACAAATTGCAACCTGTACGGAACAGGAGGTTAAAGGTGCTGATTCTCCAAGGAGGGAGATTGCTAGTAAAGCGGCTGGAATGGCGAACCCAAGCACAAGGAGATGAGAAATGAGGTGCGTTTTAGAAACCTTTCCCGATCACACGGTGTACCATCTTCTGGGTTTCTCATGAATGTTTTCGATGTAGGAAGATGCCCTTGAACCTGGAGATTTGGGACCCATGGGATGGGTACCACGCAGTATTACTTTAAAGGGTCTGCGTTTGCTCACCCAACCTCACCAAACCTCTCAGCCCCAAGAGTGTCCACCCTTATGTCTCAATCAGCTGTGGGTCTAGATATGGTCAATCCAGGTGGCATCACAGCCCCTGAACGACTTTTTAAGAATTTCTCTCTCTTTCACTGTCTTTGTTTCACGGGTTTTTAAAAGTAATTGATTTTTATAATGGGGTTTACCTGCTTTTCACTGCTGTGATTTTGCCGCTTTACACCCACTTGACTCACTTTCAGAGAGATATCAATGCATAGGTTTCAAGATTCTTACTAGTCAGATATATTCTTGGGCGGTGAATAGGGGGTGCTGAGTCCAATTCCTTGAGCAAGGAGTAGGGCTTGTCTATTACATATTGGGTTTATGGAACGGTATCTGAGCTAATTTGAAACCCTTGTTGTATGCATCACCCCACCTCACCTTTCCCGTTAAGCAGCCATAGTGTGTTTTCTAAACGTGTGACTCTATTCTGTTTTGTAATTCAGTTCAAGGGTAGCGGTTTTTACATTCCCTCTATAAGTCATATCTTATGATAAGTGTCTTTTTCTGTGTGACTTATTTCACTTAGAATCGTCGTACCTAAATCCACTCATCATGCTGCTACTAGCCTTATGACGTTGATTTCATGGCTGAGTGATATTCCATTGTACATAAGGACCACAACTTCTTTATCCATTTTTCTCTTTCCTGGGATATTTAAGGTGTAACCAAGTGGAGGTTCTTGTCAACAGAGCAGACCTAAATTTTGGGGTGCCTGTGTCTTGCTGATTTTTAGTTTTCCCAATTTATACGCCCATGAGTGGATGTGCCCTATGCTCCCTAAGCTGAGTTTTGTAGATGTTTCAGGACACACCGTGCACTTCTCCAGAGTGGCTGTTGGCAATTTACATCCCGCCCATCAGCGTAGCCAGGCTCCCGTTTCTCCATGGCCTGTCCTGCATTTCTGCTTTTGACACTTTATTCAGCATGGCCCTTTTGACCGATGGGAAGCGAGACTTCTTTGTAGCGCTGATTTGCCTTTCCAGGTTGCTTGGTTGGCCAAAAAGGGCGTATGCGTTTTTTCCTGAATATATTCAGGAAAAAACGCATACGCCCTTTTTGGCCAAGGGCATCATTGTCGAGGTTTTGCCGCCTTTCCTGTGCTTTAAAGGCGATTCGAATCTCCCTCCTGAAATCTGTTTCCTGCAATTCTGCCTTGCTTTCAAATCCTCTTCGTTTCCTTCCATCAATATATTTGTGGACGAGAGTCATCATTTATAAGTCTGCAGGTTTGTGAATTGCAGTGCCCCTGAGCGCCATTTTTCAACTCGCTTTCTTGGGCGCTGGCCGCAAAAGCGCAGGATTGCTTCAGGCCCTATTCTGGTCCCAGGCGGCAGGCTGAGCCTGTGGTTAATTCTTCTTCCTGTTGGGAAAATAGAGTGACCTGTGCCTGTCCCAACACCTAGAGCTAGTCTCTCATTGGTTCCCCCTCTTCCCGTTCATCCTCAGGACAAATTGCAACCTGTACGGAACAGGAGGTTAAAGGTGCTGATTCTCCAAGGAGGGAGATTGCTAGTAAAGCGGCTGGAATGGCGAACCCAAGCACAAGGAGATGAGAAATGAGGTGCGTTTTAGAAACCTTTCCCGATCACACGGTGTACCATCTTCTGGGTTTCTCATGAATGTTTTCGATGTAGGAAGATGCCCTTGAACCTGGAGATTTGGGACCCATGGGATGGGTACCACGCAGTATTACTTTATAGGGTCTGCGTTTGCTCACCCAACCTCACCAAACCTCTCAGCCCCAAGAGTGTCCACCCTTATGTCTCAATCAGCTGTGGGTCTAGATGTGGTCAATCCAGGTGGCATCACAGCCCCTGAACGACTTTTTAAGAATTTCTCTCTCTTTCACTGTCTTTGTTTCACGGGTTTTTAAAAGTAATTGATATTTATAATGGGGTTTACCTGCTTTTCACTCCTGTGTTTTTGCCGCTTTACACCCACTTGACTCACTTACAGAGAGATATCAATGCATAGGTTTTAAGATTCTTACTATTCAGATATATTCGTGGGCGGTGAATAGGGGGTGTTGAGTCCAATTCATTGAGCAAGGAGTAGGTCTTGTCTATTACATATTGGGTTTATGGAACGGTATCTCAGGTAATTTGAAACCCTTGTTTTATGAATCACCCCACCTCACCTTTCCCGTTAAGCAGCCATAGTGTGTTTTCTAAACGTGTGACTCTATTCTGTTTTGTAATTCAGTTCAAGGGTAGCGGTTTTTACATTCCCTCTATAAGTCATATCTTATGATAAGTGTCTTTTTCTGTGTGACTTATTTCACTTAGAATCGTCGTACCTAAATCCACTCATCATGCTGCTACTAGCCTTATGACGTTGATTTCATGGCTGAGTGATATTCCATTGTACATAAGGACCACAACTTCTTTATCCATTTTTCTCTTTCCTGGGATATTTAAGGTGTAACCAAGTGGAGGTTCTTGTCAACAGAGCAGCCCTAAATTTTGGGGTGCCTGTGTCTTGCTGATTTTTAGTTTTCCCAATTTATACGCCCATGAGTGGATGTGCCCTATGCTCCCTAAGCTGAGTTTTGTAGATGTTTCAGGACACACCGTGCACTTCTCCAGAGTGGCTGTTGGCAATTTACATCCCGCCCATCAGCGTAGCCAGGCTCCCGTTTCTCCATGGCCTGTCCTGCATTTCTGCTTTTGACACTTTATTCAGCATGGCCCTTTTGACCGATGGGAAGCGAGACTTCTTTGTAGCGCTGATTTGCCTTTCCAGGTTGCTTGGTTGGCCAAAAAGGGCGTATGCGTTTTTTCCTGAATATATTCAGGAAAAAACGCATACGCCCTTTTTGGCCAAGGGCATCATTGTCGAGGTTTTGCCGCCTTTCCTGTGCTTTAAAGGCGATTCGAATCTCCCTCCTGAAATCTGTTTCCTGCAATTCTGCCTTGCTTTCAAATCCTCTTCGTTTCCTTCCATCAATATATTTGTGGACGAGAGTCATCATTTATAAGTCTGCAGGTTTGTGAATTGCAGTGCCCCTGAGCGCCATTTTTCAACTCGCTTTCTTGGGCGCTGGCCGCAAAAGCGCAGGATTGCTTCAGGCCCTATTCTGGTCCCAGGCGGCATGCTGAGCCTGTGGTTAATTCTTCTTCTTGAGGGGAAAATAGAGTGACCTGTGCCTGTCCCAACACCTAGAGCTAGTCTCTCATTGGTTCCCCCTCTTCCCGTTCATCCTCAGGACAAATTGCAACCTGTACGGAACAGGAGGTTAAAGGTGCTGATTCTCCAAGGAGGGAGATTGCTAGTAAAGCGGCTGGAATGGCGAACCCAAGCACAAGGAGATGAGAAATGAGGTGCGTTTTAGAAACCTTTCCCGATCACACGGTGTACCATCTTCTGGGTTTCTCATGAATGTTTTCGATGTAGGAAGATGCCCTTGAACCTGGAGATTTGGGACCCATGGGATGGGTACCACGCAGTATTACTTTAAAGGGTCTGCGTTTGCTCACCCTACCTCACCAAACCTCTCAGCCCCAAGAGTGTCCACCCTTATGTCTCAATCAGCTGTGGGTCTAGATATGGTCAATCCAGGTGGCATCACAGCCCCTGAACGACTTTTTAAGAATTTCTCTCTCTTTCACTGTCTTTGTTTCACGGGTTTTTAAAAGTAATTGATTTTTATAATGGGGTTTACCTGCTTTTCACTGCTGTGATTTTGCCGCTTTACACCCACTTGACTCACTTTCAGAGAGATATCAATGCATAGGTTTCAAGATTCTTACTAGTCAGATATATTCTTGGGCGGTGAATAGGGGGTGCTGAGTCCAATTCCTTGAGCAAGGAGTAGGGCTTGTCTATTACATATTGGGTTTATGGAACGGTATCTGAGCTAATTTGAAACCCTTGTTGTATGCATCACCCCACCTCACCTTTCCCGTTAAGCAGCCATAGTGTGTTTTCTAAACGTGTGACTCTATTCTGTTTTGTAATTCAGTTCAAGGGTAGCGGTTTTTACATTCCCTCTATAAGTCATATCTTATGATAAGTGTCTTTTTCTGTGTGACTTATTTCACTTAGAATCGTCGTACCTAAATCCACTCATCATGCTGCTACTAGCCTTATGACGTTGATTTCATGGCTGAGTGATATTCCATTGTACATAAGGACCACAACTTCTTTATCCATTTTTCTCTTTCCTGGGATATTTAAGGTGTAACCAAGTGGAGGTTCTTGTCAACAGAGCAGACCTAAATTTTGGGGTGCCTGTGTCTTGCTGATTTTTAGTTTTCCCAATTTATACGCCCATGAGTGGATGTGCCCTATGCTCCCTAAGCTGAGTTTTGTAGATGTTTCAGGACACACCGTGCACTTCTCCAGAGTGGCTGTTGGCAATTTACATCCCGCCCATCAGCGTAGCCAGGCTCCCGTTTCTCCATGGCCTGTCCTGCATTTCTGCTTTTGACACTTTATTCAGCATGGCCCTTTTGACCGATGGGAAGCGAGACTTCTTTGTAGCGCTGATTTGCCTTTCCAGGTTGCTTGGTTGGCCAAAAAGGGCGTATGCGTTTTTTCCTGAATATATTCAGGAAAAAACGCATACGCCCTTTTTGGCCAAGGGCATCATTGTCGAGGTTTTGCCGCCTTTCCTGTGCTTTAAAGGCGATTCGAATCTCCCTCCTGAAATCTGTTTCCTGCAATTCTGCCTTGCTTTCAAATCCTCTTCGTTGCCTTCCCTCAATATATTTGTGGACGAGAGTCATCATTTATAAGTCTGCAGGTTTGTGAATTGCAGTGCCCCTGAGCGCCATTTTTCAACTCGCTTTCTTGGGCGCTGGCCGCAAAAGCGCAGGATTGCTTCAGGCCCTATTCTGGTCCCAGGCGGCAGGCTGAGCCTGTGGTTAATTCTTCTTCCTGTTGGGAAAATAGAGTGACCTCTGCCTATCCCAACACCTAGGGATAGCCTCTCATTGGTTCCCCCTCTTCCCTTTCATCCTCAGGACAAATTGCAAGCTGTACGGAACAGGAGGTTAAAGGTGCTGATTCTCCAAGGAGGGAGATTGCTAGTAAAGCGGCTGGAATGGCGAACCCGAGCACAAGGAGCTGAGAAATGAGGTGCGTTTTAGAAACCTTTCCCGATCACACGGTGTACCATCTTCTGGGTTTCTCATGCATGTTTTCGATGTAGGAAGATGCCCTTGAACCTGGAGATTTGGGACCCATGGGATGGGTACCACGCAGTATTACTTTAAAGGGTCTGCGTTTGCTCACCCAACCTCACCAAACCTCTCAGCCCCAAGAGTGTCCACCCTTATGTCTCAATCAGCTGTGGGTCTAGATATGGTCAATCCAGGTGGCATTACAGCCGCTGAAAGAATTTTGTAAGAATTTTTCTCTCTTTCACTGTCTTTGTTTCACGGGTTTTTAAAAGTAATTGATTTTTATAATGGGGTTTACCTGCTTTTCACTGCTGTGATTTTGCCGCTTTACACCCACTTGACTCACTTTCAGAGAGATATCAATGCATAGGTTTCAAGATTCTTACTAGTCAGATATCTTCTTGGGCGGTGAATAGGGGGTGCTGAGTCCAATTCCTTGAGCAAGGAGTAGGGATTGTCTATTACATATTGGTTTTATGGAACGGTATCTCAGCTAATTTGAAACCCTTGTTGTATGCATCACCCCACCTCACCTTTCCCGTTAAGCAGCCATAGTGTGTTTTCTAAACGTGTGATTCTATTCTGTTTTGTAATTCAGTTCAAGGGTAGCGGTTTTTACATTCCCTCTATAAGTCATATCTTATGATAAGTGTCTTTTTCTGTGTGACTTATTTCACTTAGAATCGTCGTACCTAAATCCACTCATCATGCTGCTACTAGCCTTATGACGTTGATTTCATGGCTGAGTGATATTCCATTGTACATAAGGACCACCACTTCTTTATCCATTTTTCTCTTTCCTGGGATATTTAAGGTGTAACGAAGTGGAGATTCTTGTTAACAGAGCAGCCCTAAACTTTGGGGTGCCTGTGTCTTGCTGATTTTTAGTTTTCTCAATTTATACGCCCATGAGTGGATGTGCCCTATGCTCCCTAAGCTGAGTTTTTTAGATGTTTCAGGACACACCGTGCACTTCTCCAGAGTGGCTGTTGGCAATTTACATCCCGCCCATCAGCGTAGCCAGGCTCCCGTTTCTCCATGGCCTGTCCTGCATTTCTGGTTTTGACACTTTATTCAGCATGGCCCTTTTGACCGATGGGAAGCGAGACTTCTTTGTAGCGCTGATTTGCCTTTCCAGGTTGCTTGGTTGGCCAAAAAGGGCGTATGCGTTTTTTCCTGAATATATTCAGGAAAAAACGCATACGCCCTTTTTGGCCAAGGGCATCATTGTCGAGGTTTTGCCGCTTTTCCTGTGCTTTAAAGGCGATTCGAATCTCCCTCCTGAAATCTGTTTCCTGCAATTCTGCCTTGCTTTCAAATCCTCTTCGTTGCCTTCCCTCAATATATTTGTGGACGAGAGTCATCATTTATAAGTCTGAAGGTTTGTGAATTGCAGTGCCCCTGAGCGCCATTTTTCAACTCGCTTTCTTGGGCGCTGGCCGCAAAAGCGCAGGATTGCTTCAGGCCCTATTCTGGTCCCAGGCGGCAGGCTGAGCCTGTGGTTAATTCTTCTTCCTGATGGGAAAATAGAGTGACCTCTGCCTCTCCCAACACCTAGAGCTAGTCTCTCATTGGTTCCCCCTCTTCCCTTTCATCCTCAGGACAAATTGCAAGCTGTACGGAACAGGAGGTTAAAGGTGCTGATTCTCCAAGGAGGGAGATTGCTAGTAAAGCGGCTGGAATGGCGAACCCGAGCACAAGGAGATGAGAAATGAGGTGCGTTTTAGAAACCTTTCCCGATCACACGGTGTACCATCTTCTGGGTTTCTCATGCATGTTTTCGATGTAGGAAGATGCCCTTGAACCTGGAGATTTGGGACCCATGGGATGGGTACCACGCAGTATTACTTTAAAGGGTCTGCGTTTGCTCACCCAACCTCACCAAACCTCTCAGCCCCAAGAGTGTCCACCCTTATGTCTCAATCAGCTGTGGGTCTAGATATGGTCAATCCAGGTGGCATTACAGCCGCTGAAAGAATTTTGTAAGAATTTCTCTCTCTTTCACTGTCTTTGTTTCACGGGTTTTTAAAAGTAATTGATTTTTATAATGGGGTTTACCTGCTTTTCACTGCTGTGATTTTGCCGCTTTACACCCACTTGACTCACTTTCAGAGAGATATCAATGCATAGGTTTCAAGATTCTTACTAGTCAGATATATTCTTGGGCGGTGAATAGGGGGTGCTGAGTCCAATTCCTTGAGCAAGGAGTAGGGCTTGTCTATTACATATTGGGTTTATGGAACGGTATCTGAGCTAATTTGAAACCCTTGTTGTATGCATCACCCCACCTCACCTTTCCCGTTAAGCAGCCATAGTGTGTTTTCTAAACGTGTGACTCTATTCTGTTTTGTAATTCAGTTCAAGGGTAGCGGTTTTTACATTCCCTCTATAAGTCGTATCTTATGATAAGTGCATTTTTCTGTGTGACTTATTTCACTTAGAATCATCGTACCTAAATCCAATCATCATGCTGCTACTAGCCTTATGACGTTGATTTCATGGCTGAGTGATATTCCATTGTACATAAGGACCACAACTTCTTTATCCATTTTTCTCTTTCCTGGGATATTTAAGGTGCAACGAAGTGGAGATTCTTGTCAACAGAGCAGCCCTAAACTTTGGGGTGCCTGTGTCTTGCTGATTTTTAGTTTTCCCAATTTATACGCCCATGAGTGGATGTGCCCTATGCTCCCTAAGCTCAGTTTTTTAGATGTTTCAGGACACACCGTGCACTTCTCCAGAGTGGCTGTTGGCAATTTACATCCCGCCCATCAGCGTAGCCAGGCTCCCGTTTCTCCATGGCCTGTCCTTTATTTCTGGTTTTGACACTTTATTCAGCATGGCCCTTTTGACCGATGGGAAGCGAGACTTCTTTGTAGCGCTGATTTGCCTTTCCAGGTTGCTTGGTTGGACAAAAAGGGCGTATGCGTTTTTTCCTGAATATATTCAGGAAAAAACGCATACGCCCTTTTTGGCCAAGGGCATCATTGTCGAGGTTTGCCGCTTTTCCTGTGCTTTAAAGGCGATTCGAATCTCCCTCCTGAAATCTGTTTCCTGCAATTCTGCCTTGCTTTCAAATCCTCTTCGTTGTCTTCCCTCAATATATTTGTGGACGAGAGTCATCATTTATAAGTCTGCAGGTTTGTGAATTGCAGTGTCCCTGAGCTCCATTTTTCAACTCGCTTTCTTGGGCGCTGGCCGCAAAAGCGCAGGATTGCTTCAGGCCCTATTCTGGTCCCAGGCGGCAGGCTGAGCCTGTGGTTAATTCTTCTTCTTGAGGGGAAAATAGAGTGACCTGTGCCTGTCCCAACACCTAGAGCTAGTCTCTCATTGGTTCCCCCTCTTCCCGTTCATCCTCAGGACAAATTGCAACCTGTACGGAACAGGAGGTTAAAGGTGCTGATTCTCCAAGGAGGGAGATTGCTAGTAAAGCGGCTGGAATGGCGAACCCAAGCACAAGGAGATGAGAAATGAGGTGCGTTTTAGAAACCTTTCCCGATCACACGGTGTACCATCTTCTGGGTTTCTCATGAATGTTTTCGATGTAGGAAGATGCCCTTGAACCTGGAGATTTGGGACCCATGGGATGGGTACCACGCAGTATTACTTTATAGGGTCTGCGTTTGCTCACCCAACCTCACCAAACCTCTCAGCCCCAAGAGTGTCCACCCTTATGTCTCAATCAGCTGTGGGTCTAGATATGGTCAATCCAGGTGGCATCACAGCCCCTGAACGAATTTTGTAAGAATTTCTCTCTCTTTCACTGTCTTTGTTTCACGGGTTTTTAAAAGTAATTGATTTTTATAATGGGGTTTACCTGCTTTTCACTGCTGTGATTTTGCCGCTTTACACCCACTTGACTCACTTACAGAGAGATATCAATGCATAGGTTTCAAGATTCTTACTAGTCAGATATATTTTTGGGCGCTGAATAGGGGGTGTTGAGTCCAATTCTTTGAGGAAGGAGTAGGGCTTGTCTATTACATATTGGGTTTATGGAACGGTATCTGAGATAATTTGAAACCCTTGTTGTATGCATCACCCCACCTCACCTTTCCCGTTAAGCAGCCATAGTGTGTTTTCTAAACTTGTGACTCTATTCTGTTTTGTAATTCAGTTCAAGGGTAGCGGTTTTTACATTCCCTCTATAAGTCATATCTTATGATAAGTGTCTTTTTCTGTGTGACTTATTTCACTTAGAATCTTCGTACCTAAATCCACTCATCATGCTGCTACTAGCCTTATGACGTCGATTTCATGGCTGAGTGATATTCCATTGTACATAAGGACCACAACTTCTTTATCCATTTTTCTCTTTCCTGGGATATTTTAGGTGTAACGAAGTGGAGATTCTTGTCAACAGAGCAGCCCTAAACTTTGGGGTGCCTGTGTCTTGCTGATTTTTACTTTTCCCAGTTTATACGCCCATGAGTGGATGTGCCCTATGCTCCCTAAGCTCAGTTTTTTAGATGTTTCAGGACACACCGTGCACTTCTCCAGAGTGGCTGTTGGCAATTTACATCCCGCCCATCAGCGTAGCCAGGCTCCCGTTTCTCCATGGCCTGTCCTTTATTTCTGGTTTTGACACTTTATTCAGCATGGCCCTTTTGACCGATGGGAAGCGAGACTTCTTTGTAGCGCTGATTTGCCTTTCCAGGTTGCTTGGTTGGCCAAAAAGGGCGTATGCGTTTTTTCCTGAATATATTCAGGAAAAAACGCATACGCCCTTTTTGGCCAAGGGCATCATTGTCGAGGTTTTGCCGCTTTTCCTGTGCTTTAAAGGCGATTCGAATCTCCCTCCTGAAATCTGTTTCCTGCAATTCTGCCTTGCTTTCAAATCCTCTTCGTTGCCTTCCCTCAATATATTTGTGGACGAGAGTCATCATTTATAAGTCTGCAGGTTTGTGAATTGCAGTGTCCCTGAGCTCCATTTTTCCACTCGCTTTCTTGGGAGCTGGCTGCAAAAGCGCAGGATTGCTTCAGGCCCTATTCTGGTCCCAGGCGGCAGGCTGAGCCTGTGGTTAATTCTTCTTCTTGAGGGGAAAATAGAGTGACCTGTGCCTGTCCCAACACCTAGAGCTAGTCTCTCGTTGGTTGCCCCTCTTCCCGTTCATCCTCAGGACAAATTGCAACCTGTACGGAACAGGAGGTTAAAGGTGCTGATTCTCCAAGGAGGGAGATTGCTAGTAAAGCGGCTGGAATGGCGAACCCAAGCACAAGGAGATGAGAAATGAGGTGCGTTTTAGAAACCTTTCCCGATCACACGGTGTACCATCTTCTGGGTTTCTCATGAATGTTTTCGATGTAGGAAGATGCCCTTGAACCTGGAGATTTGGGACCCATGGGATGGGTACCACGCAGTATTACTTTATAGGGTCTGCGTTTGCTCACCCAACCTCACCAAACCTCTCAGCCCCAAGAGTGTCCACCCTTATGTCTCAATCAGCTGTGGGTCTAGATATGGTCAATCCAGGTGGCATCACAGCCCCTGAACGAATTTTGTAAGAATTTCTCTCTCTTTCACTGTCTTTGTTTCACGGGTTTTTAAAAGTAATTGATTTTTATAATGGGGTTTACCTGCTTTTCACTGCTGTGATTTTGCCGCTTTACACCCACTTGACTCACTTACAGAGAGATATCAATGCATAGGTTTCAAGATTCTTACTAGTCAGATATATTCTTGGGCGCTGAATAGGGGGTGTTGAGTCCAATTCTTTGAGGAAGGAGTAGGGCTTGTCTATTACATATTGGGTTTATGGAACGGTATCTGAGATAATTTGAAACCCTTGTTGTATGCATCACCCCACCTCACCTTTCCCGTTAAGCAGCCATAGTGTGTTTTCTAAACTTGTGACTCTATTCTGTTTTGTAATTCAGTTCAAGGGTAGCGGTTTTTACATTCCCTCTATAAGTCATATCTTATGATAAGTGTCTTTTTCTGTGTGACTTATTTCACTTAGAATCTTCGTACCTAAATCCACTCATCATGCTGCTACTAGCCTTATGACGTCGATTTCATGGCTGAGTGATATTCCATTGTACATAAGGACCACAACTTCTTTATCCATTTTTCTCTTTCCTGGGATATTTTAGGTGTAACGAAGTGGAGATTCTTGTCAACAGAGCAGCCCTAAACTTTGGGGTGCCTGTGTCTTGCTGATTTTTACTTTTCCCAGTTTATACGCCCATGAGTGGATGTGCCCTATGCTCCCTAAGCTCAGTTTTTTAGATGTTTCAGGACACACCGTGCACTTCTCCAGAGTGGCTGTTGGCAATTTACATCCCGCCCATCAGCGTAGCCAGGCTCCCGTTTCTCCATGGCCTGTCCTTTATTTCTGGTTTTGACACTTTATTCAGCATGGCCCTTTTGACCGATGGGAAGCGAGACTTCTTTGTAGCGCTGATTTGCCTTTCCAGGTTGCTTGGTTGGCCAAAAAGGGCGTATGCGTTTTTTCCTGAATATATTCAGGAAAAAACGCATACGCCCTTTTTGGCCAAGGGCATCATTGTCGAGGTTTTGCCGCTTTTCCTGTGCTTTAAAGGCGATTCGAATCTCCCTCCTGAAATCTGTTTCCTGCAATTCTGCCTTGCTTTCAAATCCTCTTCGTTGCCTTCCCTCAATATATTTGTGGACGAGAGTCATCATTTATAAGTCTGCAGGTTTGTGAATTGCAGTGTCCCTGAGCTCCATTTTTCCACTCGCTTTCTTGGGAGCTGGCTGCAAAAGCGCAGGATTGCTTCAGGCCCTATTCTGGTCCCAGGCGGCAGGCTGAGCCTGTGGTTAATTCTTCTTCTTGAGGGGAAAATAGAGTGACCTGTGCCTGTCCCAACACCTAGAGCTAGTCTCTCGTTGGTTGCCCCTCTTCCCGTTCATCCTCAGGACAAATTGCAACCTGTACGGAACAGGAGGTTAAAGGTGCTGATTCTCCAAGGAGGGAGATTGCTAGTAAAGCGGCTGGAATGGCGAACCCAAGCACAAGGAGATGAGAAATGAAGTGCGTTTTAGAAACCTTTCCCGATCACACGGTGTACCATCTTCTGGGTTTCTCATGAATGTTTTCGATGTAGGAAGATGCCCTTGAACCTGGAGATTTGGGACCCATGGGATGGGTACCACGCAGTATTACTTTATAGGGTCTGCGTTTGCTCACCCAACCTCACCAAACCTCTCAGCCCCAAGAGTGTCCACCCTTATGTCTCAATCAGCTGTGGGTCTAGATATGGTCAATCCAGGTGGCATCACAGCCCCTGAACGAATTTTGTAAGAATTTCTCTCTCTTTCACTGTCTTTGTTTCACGGGTTTTTAAAAGTAATTGATTTTTATAATGGGGTTTACCTGCTTTTCACTGCTGTGATTTTGCCGCTTTACACCCACTTGACTCACTTACAGAGAGATATCAATGCATAGGTTTCAAGATTCTTACTAGTCAGATATATTCTTGGGCGGTGAATTGGGGGTGTTGAGTCCAATTCATTGAGGAAGGAGTAGGGCTTGTCTATTACATATTGGGTTTATGGAACGGTATCTGAGATAATTTGAAACCCTTGTTGTATGCATCACCCAACCTCACCTTTCCCGTTAAGCAGCCATAGTGTGTTTTCTAAACGTGTGACTCTATTCTGTTTTGTAATTCAGTTCAAGGGTAGCGGTTTTTAAATTCCCTCTATAAGTCATATCTTATGATAAGTGTCTTTTTCTGTGTGACTTATTTCACTTAGAATCTTCGTGCCTAAATCCACTCATCATGCTGCTACTAGCCTTATGACGTCGATTTCATGGCTGAGTGATATTCCATTGTACATAAGGACCACAACTTCTTTATCCATTTTTCTCTTTCCTGGGATATTTAAGGTGTAACGAAGTGGAGATTCTTGTCAACAGAGCAGCCCTAAACTTTGGGGTGCCTGTGTCTTGCTGATTTTTAGTTTTCCCAGTTTATACGCCCATGAGTGGATGTGCCCTATGCTCCCTAAGCTCAGTTTTTTAGATGTTTCAGGACACACCGTGCACTTCTCCAGAGTGGCTGTTGGCAATTTACATCCCGCCCATCAGCGTAGCCAGGCTCCCGTTTCTCCATGGCCTGTCCTTTATTTCTGGTTTTGACACTTTATTCAGCATGGCCCTTTTGACCGATGGGAAGCGAGACTTCTTTGTAGCGCTGATTTGCCTTTCCAGGTTGCTTGGTTGGCCAAAAAGGGCGTATGCGTTTTTTCCTGAATATATTCAGGAAAAAACGCATACGCCCTTTTTGGCCAAGGGCATCATTGTCGAGGTTTTGCCGCTTTTCCTGTGCTTTAAAGGCGATTCGAATCTCCCTCCTGAAATCTGTTTCCTGCAATTCTGCCTTGCTTTCAAATCCTCTTCGTTGCCTTCCCTCAATATATTTGTGGACGAGAGTCATCATTTATAAGTCTGCAGGTTTGTGAATTGCAGTGTCCCTGAGCTCCATTTTTCCACTCGCTTTCTTGGGAGCTGGCTGCAAAAGCGCAGGATTGCTTCAGGCCCTATTCTGGTCCCAGGCGGCAGGCTGAGCCTGTGGTTAATTCTTCTTCTTGAGGGGAAAATAGAGTGACCTGTGCCTGTCCCAACACCTAGAGCTAGTCTCTCGTTGGTTCCCCCTCTTCCCGTTCATCCTCAGGACAAATTGCAACCTGTACGGAACAGGAGGTTAAAGGTGCTGATTCTCCAAGGAGGGAGATTGCTAGTAAAGCGGCTGGAATGGCGAACCCAAGCACAAGGAGATGAGAAATGAGGTGCGTTTTAGAAACCTTTCCCGATCACATGGTGTACCATCTTCTGGGTTTCTCATGAATGTTTTCGATGTAGGAAGATGCCCTTGAACCTGGAGATTTGGGACCCATGGGATGGGTACCACGCAGTATTACTTTATAGGGTCTGCGTTTGCTCACCCAACCTCACCAAACCTCTCAGCCCCAAGAGTGTCCACCCTTATGTCTCAATCAGCTGTGGGTCTAGATATGGTCAATCCAGGTGGCATCACAGCCCCTGAACGAATTTTGTAAGAATTTCTCTCTCTTTCACTGTCTTTGTTTCACGGGTTTTTAAAAGTAATTGATTTTTATAATGGGGTTT
Organism: Balaenoptera physalus; assembly: GCF_965194825.1. NCBI lineage: Eukaryota > Metazoa > Chordata > Mammalia > Artiodactyla > Balaenopteridae > Balaenoptera > Balaenoptera physalus. Next base: position 244,655 of record NW_028126358.1, on the reverse strand, counting down.
ACCTGCTTTTCACTGCTGTGATTTTGCCGCTTTACACCCACTTGACTCACTTACAGAGAGATATCAATGCATAGGTTTCAAGATTCTTACTAGTCAGATATATTCTTGGGCGCTGAATAGGGGGTGTTGAGTCCAATTCTTTGAGGAAGGAGTAGGGCTTGTCTATTACATATTGGGTTTATGGAACGGTATCTGAGATAATTTGAAACCCTTGTTGTATGCATCACCCCACCTCACCTTTCCCGTTAAGCAGCCATAGTGTGTTTTCTAAACGTGTGACTCTATTCTGTTTTGTAATTCAGTTCAAGGGTAGCGGTTTTTACATTCCCTCTATAAGTCGTATCTTATGATAAGTGCATTTTTCTGTGTGACTTATTTCACTTAGAATCATCGTACCTAAATCCAATCATCATGCTGCTACTAGCCTTATGACGTTGATTTCATGGCTGAGTGATATTCCATTGTACATAAGGACCACAACTTCTTTATCCATTTTTCTCTTTCCTGGGATATTTAAGGTGCAACGAAGTGGAGATTCTTGTCAACAGAGCAGCCCTAAACTTTGGGGTGCCTGTGTCTTGCTGATTTTTAGTTTTCCCAATTTATACGCCCATGAGTGGATGTGCCCTATGCTCCCTAAGCTCAGTTTTTTAGATGTTTCAGGACACACCGTGCACTTCTCCAGAGTGGCTGTTGGCAATTTACATCCCGCCCATCAGCGTAGCCAGGCTCCCGTTTCTCCATGTTCTGTCCTTTATTTCTGGTTTTGACACTTTATTCAGCATGGCCCTTTTGACCGATGGGAAGCGAGACTTCTTTGTAGCGCTGATTTGCCTTTCCAGGTTGCTTGGTTGGACAAAAAGGGCGTATGCGTTTTTTCCTGAATATATTCAGGAAAAAACGCATACGCCCTTTTTGGCCAAGGGCATCATTGTCGAGGTTTGCCGCTTTTCCTGTGCTTTAAAGGCGATTCGAATCTCCCTCCTGAAATCTGTTTCCTGCAATTCTGCCTTGCTTTCAAATCCTCTTCGTTGCCTTCCCTCAATATATTTGTGGACGAGAGTCATCATTTATAAGTCTGCAGGTTTGTGAATTGCAGTGTCCCTGAGCTCCATTTTTCAACTCGCTTTCTTGGGCGCTGGCCGCAAAAGCGCAGGATTGCTTCAGGCCCTATTCTGGTCCCAGGCGGCAGGCTGAGCCTGTGGTTAATTCTTCTTCTTGAGGGGAAAATAGAGTGACCTGTGCCTGTCCCAACACCTAGAGCTAGTCTCTCGTTGGTTCCCCCTCTTCCCGTTCATCCTCAGGACAAATTGCAACCTGTACGGAACAGGAGGTTAAAGGTGCTGATTCTCCAAGGAGGGAGATTGCTAGTAAAGCGGCTGGAATGGCGAACCCAAGCACAAGGAGATGAGAAATGAGGTGCGTTTTAGAAACCTTTCCCGATCACACGGTGTACCATCTTCTGGGTTTCTCATGAATGTTTTTGATGTAGGAAGATGCCCTTGAACCTGGAGATTTGGGACCCATGGGATGGGTACCACGCAGTATTACTTTATAGGGTCTGCGTTTGCTCACCCAACCTCACCAAACCTCTCAGCCCCAAGAGTGTCCACCCTTATGTCTCAATCAGCTGTGGGTCTAGATATGGTCAATCCAGGTGGCATCACAGCCCCTGAACGAATTTTGTAAGAATTTCTCTCTTTCACTGTCTTTGTTTCACGGGTTTTTAAAAGTAATTGATTTTTATAATGGGGTTTACCTGCTTTTCACTGCTGTGATTTTGCCGCTTTACACCCACTTGACTCACTTACAGAGAGATATCAATGCATAGGTTTCAAGATTCTTACTAGTCAGATATATTCTTGGGCGGTGAATTGGGGGTGTTGAGTCCAATTCATTGAGGAAGGAGTAGGGCTTGTCTATTACATATTGGGTTTATGGAACGGTATCTGAGATAATTTGAAACCCTTGTTGTATGCATCACCCCACCTCACCTTTCCCGTTAAGCAGCCATAGTGTGTTTTCTAAACTTGTGACTCTATTCTGTTTTGTAATTCAGTTCAAGGGTAGCGGTTTTTACATTCCCTCTATAAGTCATATCTTATGATAAGTGTCTTTTTCTGTGTGACTTATTTCACTTAGTATCGTCGTACCTAAATCCACTCATCATGCTGCTACTAGCCTTATGACGTTGATTTCATGGCTGAGTGATATTCCATTGTACATAAGGACCACAACTTCTTTATCCATTTTTCTCTTTCCTGGGATATTTAAGGTGTAACGAAGTGGAGATTCTTGTCAACAGAGCAGCCCTAAACTTTGGGGTGCCTGTGTCTTGCTGATTTTTAGTTTTCCCAATTTATACGCCCATGAGTGGATGTGCCCTATGCTCCCTAAGCTCAGTTTTTTAGATGTTTCAGGAAACACCGTGCACTTCTCCAGAGTGGCTGTTGGCAATTTACATCCCGCCCATCAGCGTAGCCAGGCTCCCGTTTCTCCATGGCCTGTCCTGCATTTCTGGTTTTGACACTTTATTCAGCATGGCCCTTTTGACCGATGGGAAGCGAGACTTCTTTGTAGCGCTGATTTGCCTTTCCAGGTTGCTTGGTTGGCCAAAAAGGGCGTATGCGTTTTTTCCTGAATATATTCAGGAAAAAACGCATACGCCCTTTTTGGCCAAGGGCATCATTGTCGAGGTTTTGCCGCTTTTCCTGTGCTTTAAAGGCGATTCGAATCTCCCTCCTGAAATCTGTTTCCTGCAATTCTGCCTTGCTTTCAAATCCTCTTCGTTGCCTTCCCTCAATATATTTGTGGACGAGAGTCATCATTTATAAGTCTGCAGGTTTGTGAATTGCAGTGTCCCTGAGCTCCATTTTTCAACTCGCTTTCTTGGGAGCTGGCCGCAAAAGCGCAGGATTGCTTCAGGCCCTATTCTGGTCCCAGGCGGCAGGCTGAGCCTGTGGTTAATTCTTCTTCTTGAGGGGAAAATAGAGTGACCTGTGCCTGTCCCAACACCTAGAGCTAGTCTCTCATTGGTTCCCCCTCTTCCCGTTCATCCTCAGGACAAATTGCAACCTGTACGGAACAGGAGGTTAAAGGTGCTGATTCTCCAAGGAGGGAGATTGCTAGTAAAGCGGCTGGAATGGCGAACCCAAGCACAAGGAGATGAGAAATGAGGTGCGTTTTAGAAACCTTTCCCGATCACACGGTGTACCATCTTCTGGGTTTCTCATGAATGTTTTCGATGTAGGAAGATGCCCTTGAACCTGGAGATTTGGGACCCATGGGATGGGTACCACGCAGTATTACTTTATAGGGTCTGCGTTTGCTCACCCAACCTCACCAAACCTCTCAGCCCCAAGAGTGTCCACCCTTATGTCTCAATCAGCTGTGGGTCTAGATATGGTCAATCCAGGTGGCATCACAGCCCCTGAACGAATTTTGTAAGAATTTCTCTCTCTTTCACTGTCTTTGTTTCACGGGTTTTTAAAAGTAATTGATTTTTATAATGGGGTTTACCTGCTTTTCACTGCTGTGATTTTGCCGCTTTACACCCACTTGACTCACTTACAGAGAGATATCAATGCATAGGTTTCAAGATTCTTACTAGTCAGATATATTCTTGGGCGCTGAATAGGGGGTGTTGAGTCCAATTCTTTGAGGAAGGAGTAGGGCTTGTCTATTACATATTGGGTTTATGGAACGGTATCTGAGATAATTTGAAACCCTTGTTGTATGCATCACCCCACCTCACCTTTCCCGTTAAGCAGCCATAGTGTGTTTTCTAAACTTGTGACTCTATTCTGTTTTGTAATTCAGTTCAAGGGTAGCGGTTTTTACATTCCCTCTATAAGTCATATCTTATGATAAGTGTCTTTTTCTGTGTGACTTATTTCACTTAGAATCTTCGTACCTAAATCCACTCATCATGCTGCTACTAGCCTTATGACGTCGATTTCATGGCTGAGTGATATTCCATTGTACATAAGGACCACAACTTCTTTATCCATTTTTCTCTTTCCTGGGATATTTTAGGTGTAACGAAGTGGAGATTCTTGTCAACAGAGCAGCCCTAAACTTTGGGGTGCCTGTGTCTTGCTGATTTTTACTTTTCCCAGTTTATACGCCCATGAGTGGATGTGCCCTATGCTCCCTAAGCTCAGTTTTTTAGATGTTTCAGGACACACCGTGCACTTCTCCAGAGTGGCTGTTGGCAATTTACATCCCGCCCATCAGCGTAGCCAGGCTCCCGTTTCTCCATGGCCTGTCCTTTATTTCTGGTTTTGACACTTTATTCAGCATGGCCCTTTTGACCGATGGGAAGCGAGACTTCTTTGTAGCGCTGATTTGCCTTTCCAGGTTGCTTGGTTGGCCAAAAAGGGCGTATGCGTTTTTTCCTGAATATATTCAGGAAAAAACGCATACGCCCTTTTTGGCCAAGGGCATCATTGTCGAGGTTTTGCCGCTTTTCCTGTGCTTTAAAGGCGATTCGAATCTCCCTCCTGAAATCTGTTTCCTGCAATTCTGCCTTGCTTTCAAATCCTCTTCGTTGCCTTCCCTCAATATATTTGTGGACGAGAGTCATCATTTATAAGTCTGCAGGTTTGTGAATTGCAGTGTCCCTGAGCTCCATTTTTCCACTCGCTTTCTTGGGAGCTGGCTGCAAAAGCGCAGGATTGCTTCAGGCCCTATTCTGGTCCCAGGCGGCAGGCTGAGCCTGTGGTTAATTCTTCTTCTTGAGGGGAAAATAGAGTGACCTGTGCCTGTCCCAACACCTAGAGCTAGTCTCTCGTTGGTTCCCCCTCTTCCCGTTCATCCTCAGGACAAATTGCAACCTGTACGGAACAGGAGGTTAAAGGTGCTGATTCTCCAAGGAGGGAGATTGCTAGTAAAGCGGCTGGAATGGCGAACCCAAGCACAAGGAGATGAGAAATGAGGTGCGTTTTAGAAACCTTTCCCGATCACACGGTGTACCATCTTCTGGGTTTCTCATGAATGTTTTCGATGTAGGAAGATGCCCTTGAACCTGGAGATTTGGGACCCATGGGATGGGTACCACGCAGTATTACTTTATAGGGTCTGCGTTTGCTCACCCAACCTCACCAAACCTCTCAGCCCCAAGAGTGTCCACCCTTATGTCTCAATCAGCTGTGGGTCTAGATATGGTCAATTCAGGTGGCATCACAGCCCCTGAACGAATTTTGTAAGAATTTCTCTCTCTTTCACTGTCTTTGTTTCACGGGTTTTTAAAAGTAATTGATTTTTATAATGGGGTTTACCTGCTTTTCACTGCTGTGATTTTGCCGCTTTACACCCACTTGACTCACTTACAGAGAGATATCAATGCATAGGTTTCAAGATTCTTACTAGTCAGATATATTCTTGGGCGGTGAATTGGGGGTGTTGAGTCCAATTCATTGAGGAAGGAGTAGGGCTTGTCTATTACATATTGGGTTTATGGAACGGTATCTGAGATAATTTGAAACCCTTGTTGTATGCATCACCCAACCTCACCTTTCCCGTTAAGCAGCCATAGTGTGTTTTCTAAACGTGTGACTCTATTCTGTTTTGTAATTCAGTTCAAGGGTAGCGGTTTTTAAATTCCCTCTATAAGTCATATCTTATGATAAGTGTCTTTTTCTGTGTGACTTATTTCACTTAGAATCTTCGTGCCTAAATCCACTCATCATGCTGCTACTAGCCTTATGACGTCGATTTCATGGCTGAGTGATATTCCATTGTACATAAGGACCACAACTTCTTTATCCATTTTTCTCTTTCCTGGGATATTTAAGGTGTAACGAAGTGGAGATTCTTGTCAACAGAGCAGCCCTAAACTTTGGGGTGCCTGTGTCTTGCTGATTTTTAGTTTTCCCAGTTTATACGCCCATGAGTGGATGTGCCCTATGCTCTCTAAGCTCAGTTTTTTAGATGTTTCAGGACACACCGTGCACTTCTCCAGAGTGGCTGTTGGCAATTTACATCCCGCCCATCAGCGTAGCCAGGCTCCCGTTTCTCCATGGCCTGCCCTGCATTTCTGGTTTTGACACTTTATTCAGCATGGCCCTTTTGACCGATGGGAAGCGAGACTTCTTTGTAGCGCTGATTTGCCTTTCCAGGTTGCTTGGTTGGCCAAAAAGGGCGTATGCGTTTTTTCCTGAATATATTCAGGAAAAAACGCATACGCCCTTTTTGGCCAAGGGCATCATTGTCGAGGTTTTGCCGCTTTTCCTGTGCTTTAAAGGCGATTCGAATCTCCCTCCTGAAATCTGTTTCCTGCAATTCTGCCTTGCTTTCAAATCCTCTTCGTTGCCTTCCCTCAATATATTTGTGGACGAGAGTCATCATTTATAAGTCTGCAGGTTTGTGAATTGCAGCGTCCCTGAGCTCCATTTTTCCACTCGCTTTCTTGGGAGCTGGCTGCAAAAGCGCAGGATTGCTTCAGGCCCTATTCTGGTCCCAGGCGGCAGGCTGAGCCTGTGGTTAATTCTTCTTCTTGAGGGGAAAATAGAGTGACCTGTGCCTGTCCCAACACCTAGAGCTAGTCTCTCGTTGGTTCCCCCTCTTCCCGTTCATCCTCAGGACAAATTGCAACCTGTACGGAACAGGAGGTTAAAGGTGCTGATTCTCCAAGGAGGGAGATTGCTAGTAAAGCGGCTGGAATGGCGAACCCAAGCACAAGGAGATGAGAAATGAGGTGCGTTTTAGAAACCTTTCCCGATCACACGGTGTACCATCTTCTGGGTTTCTCATGAATGTTTTCGATGTAGGAAGATGCCCTTGAACCTGGAGATTTGGGACCCATGGGATGGGTACCACGCAGTATTACTTTATAGGGTCTGCGTTTGCTCACCCAACCTCACCAAACCTCTCAGCCCCAAGAGTGTCCACCCTTATGTCTCAATCAGCTGTGGGTCTAGATATGGTCAATCCAGGTGGCATCACAGCCCCTGAACGAATTTTGTAAGAATTTCTCTCTCTTTCACTGTCTTTGTTTCACGGGTTTTTAAAAGTAATTGATTTTTATAATGGGGTTTACCTGCTTTTCACTGCTGTGATTTTGCCGCTTTACACCCACTTGACTCACTTACAGAGAGATATCAATGCATAGGTTTCAAGATTCTTACTAGTCAGATATATTCTTGGGCGGTGAATTGGGGGTGTTGAGTCCAATTCATTGAGGAAGGAGTAGGGCTTGTCTATTACATATTGGGTTTATGGAACGGTATCTGAGATAATTTGAAACCCTTGTTGTATGCATCACCCCACCTCACCTTTCCCGTTAAGCAGCCATAGTGTGTTTTCTAAAGGTGTGACTCTATTCTGTTTTGTAATTCAGTTCAAGGGTAGCGGTTTTTACATTCCCTCTATAAGTCATATCTTATGATAAGTGTCTTTTTCTGTGTGACTTATTTCACTTAGAATCTTCGTACCTAAATCCACTCATCATGCTGCTACTAGCCTTATGACGTCGATTTCATGGCTGAGTGATATTCCATTGTACATAAGGACCACAACTTCTTTATCCATTTTTCTCTTTCCTGGGATATTTAAGGTGTAACGAAGTGGAGATTCTTGTCAACAGAGCAGCCCTAAACTTTGGGGTGCCTGTGTCTTGCTGATTTTTAGTTTTCCCAGTTTATACGCCCATGAGTGGATGTGCCCTATGCTCCCTAAGCTCAGTTTTTTAGATGTTTCAGGACACACCGTGCACTTCTCCAGAGTGGCTGTTGGCAATTTACATCCCGCCCATCAGCGTAGCCAGGCTCCCGTTTCTCCATGGCCTGCCCTGCATTTCTGGTTTTGACACTTTATTCAGCATGGCCCTTTTGACCGATGGGAAGCGAGACTTCTTTGTAGCGCTGATTTGCCTTTCCAGGTTGCTTGGTTGGCCAAAAAGGGCGTATGCGTTTTTTCCTGAATATATTCAGGAAAAAACGCATACGCCCTTTTTGGCCAAGGGCATCATTGTCGAGGTTTTGCCGCTTTTCCTGTGCTTTAAAGGCGATTCGAATCTCCCTCCTGAAATCTGTTTCCTGCAATTCTGCCTTGCTTTCAAATCCTCTTCGTTGCCTTCCCTCAATATATTTGTGGACGAGAGTCATCATTTATAAGTCTGCAGGTTTGTGAATTGCAGTGTCCCTGAGCTCCATTTTTCCACTCCCTTTCTTGGGAGCTGGCTGCAAAAGCGCAGGATTGCTTCAGGCCCTATTCTGGTCCCAGGCGGCAGGCTGAGCCTGTGGTTAATTCTTCTTCTTGAGGGGAAAATAGAGTGACCTGTGCCTGTCCCAACACCTAGAGCTAGTCTCTCGTTGGTTCCCCCTCTTCCCGTTCATCCTCAGGACAAATTGCAACCTGTACGGAACAGGAGGTTAAAGGTGCTGATTCTCCAAGGAGGGAGATTGCTAGTAAAGCGGCTGGAATGGCGAACCCAAGCACAAGGAGATGAGAAATGAGGTGCGTTTTAGAAACCTTTCCCGATCACACGGTGTACCATCTTCTGGGTTTCTCATGAATGTTTTCGATGTAGGAAGATGCCCTTGAACCTGGAGATTTGGGACCCATGGGATGGGTACCACGCAGTATTACTTTATAGGGTCTGCGTTTGCTCACCCAACCTCACCAAACCTCTCAGCCCCAAGAGTGTCCACCCTTATGTCTCAATCAGCTGTGGGTCTAGATATGGTCAATCCAGGTGGCATCACAGCCCCTGAACGAATTTTGTAAGAATTTCTCTCTCTTTCACTGTCTTTGTTTCACGGGTTTTTAAAAGTAATTGATTTTTATAATGGGGTTTACCTGCTTTTCACTGCTGTGATTTTGCCGCTTTACACCCACTTGACTCACTTACAGAGAGATATCAATGCATAGGTTTCAAGATTCTTACTAGTCAGATATATTCTTGGGCGGTGAATTGGGGGTGTTGAGTCCAATTCATTGAGGAAGGAGTAGGGCTTGTCTATTACATATTGGGTTTATGGAACGGTATGTGAGATAATTTGAAACCCTTGTTGTATGCATCACCCCACCTCACCTTTCCCGTTAAGCAGCCATAGTGTGTTTTCTAAACGTGTGACTCTATTCTGTTTTGTAATTCAGTTCAAGGGTAGCGGTTTTTACATTCCCTCTATAAGTCATATCTTATGATAAGTGTCTTTTTCTGTGTGACTTATTTCACTTAGAATCTTCGTGCCTAAATCCACTCATCATGCTGCTACTAGCCTTATGACGTCGATTTCATGGCTGAGTGATATTCCATTGTACATAAGGACCACAACTTCTTTATCCATTTTTCTCTTTCCTGGGATATTTAAGGTGTAACGAAGTGGAGATTCTTGTCAACAGAGCAGCCCTAAACTTTGGGGTGCCTGTGTCTTGCTGATTTTTAGTTTTCCCAGTTTATACGCCCATGAGTGGATGTGCCCTATGCTCCCTAAGCTCAGTTTTTTAGATGTTTCAGGACACACCGTGCACTTCTCCAGAGTGGCTGTTGGCAATTTACATCCCGCCCATCAGCGTAGCCAGGCTCCCGTTTCTCCATGGCCTGCCCTGCATTTCTGGTTTTGACACTTTATTCAGCATGGCCCTTTTGACCGATGGGAAGCGAGACTTCTTTGTAGCGCTGATTTGCCTTTCCAGGTTGCTTGGTTGGCCAAAAAGGGCGTATGCGTTTTTTCCTGAATATATTCAGGAAAAAACGCATACGCCCTTTTTGGCCAAGGGCATCATTGTCGAGGTTTTGCCGCTTTTCCTGTGCTTTAAAGGCGATTCGAATCTCCCTCCTGAAATCTGTTTCCTGCAATTCTGCCTTGCTTTCAAATCCTCTTCGTTGCCTTCCCTCAATATATTTGTGGACGAGAGTCATCATTTATAAGTCTGCAGGTTTGTGAATTGCAGTGTCCCTGAGCTCCATTTTTCAACTCGCTTTCTTGGGAGCTGGCCGCAAAAGCGCAGGATTGCTTCAGGCCCTATTCTGGTCCCAGGCGGCAGGCTGAGCCTGTGGTTAATTCTTCTTCTTGAGGGGAAAATAGAGTGACCTGTGCCTGTCCCAACACCTAGAGCTAGTCTCTCATTGGTTCCCCCTCTTCCCGTTCATCCTCAGGACAAATTGCAACCTGTACGGAACAGGAGGTTAAAGGTGCTGATTCTCCAAGGAGGGAGATTGCTAGTAAAGCGGCTGGAATGGCGAACCCAAGCACAAGGAGATGAGAAATGAGGTGCGTTTTAGAAACCTTTCCCGATCACACGGTGTACCATCTTCTGGGTTTCTCATGAATGTTTTCGATGTAGGAAGATGCCCTTGAACCTGGAGATTTGGGACCCATGGGATGGGTACCACGCAGTATTACTTTATAGGGTCTGCGTTTGCTCACCCAACCTCACCAAACCTCTCAGCCCCAAGAGTGTCCACCCTTATGTCTCAATCAGCTGTGGGTCTAGATATGGTCAATCCAGGTGGCATCACAGCCCCTGAACGAATTTTGTAAGAATTTCTCTCTCTTTCACTGTCTTTGTTTCACGGGTTTTTAAAAGTAATTGATTTTTATAATGGGGTTTACCTGCTTTTCACTGCTGTGATTTTGCCGCTTTACAGCCACTTGACTCACTTACAGAGAGATATCAATGCATAGGTTTCAAGATTCTTACTAGTCAGATATATTCTTGGGCGCTGAATAGGGGGTGTTGAGTCCAATTCTTTGAGGAAGGAGTAGGGCTTGTCTATTACATATTGGGTTTATGGAACGGTATCTGAGATAATTTGAAACCCTTGTTGTATGCATCACCCCACCTCACCTTTCCCGTTAAGCAGCCATAGTGTGTTTTCTAAACTTGTGACTCTATTCTGTTTTGTAATTCAGTTCAAGGGTAGCGGTTTTTACATTCCCTCTATAAGTCATATCTTATGATAAGTGTCTTTTTCTGTGTGACTTATTTCACTTAGAATCTTCGTACCTAAATCCACTCATCATGCTGCTACTAGCCTTATGACGTCGATTTCATGGCTGAGTGATATTCCATTGTACATAAGGACCACAACTTCTTTATCCATTTTTCTCTTTCCTGGGATATTTAAGGTGTAACGAAGTGGAGATTCTTGTCAACAGAGCAGCCCTAAACTTTGGGGTGCCTGTGTCTTGCTGATTTTTAGTTTTCCCAATTTATACGCCCATGAGTGGATGTGCCCTATGCTCCCTAAGCTGAGTTTTTTAGATGTTTCAGGACACACCGTGCACTTCTCCAGAGTGGCTGTTGGCAATTTACATCCCGCCCATCAGCGTAGCCAGGCTCCCGTTTCTCCATGGCCTGTCCTGCATTTCTGGTTTTGACACTTTATTCAGCATGGCCCTTTTGACCGATGGGAAGCGAGACTTCTTTGTAGCGCTGATTTGCCTTTCCAGATTGCTTTGTTGGCCAAAAAGGGCGTATGCATTTTTTCCTGAATATATTCAGGAAAAAACGCATACGCCCTTTTTGGCCAAGGGCATCATTGTCGAGGTTTTGCCGCTTTTCCTGTGCTTTAAAGGCGATTCGAATCTCCCTCCTGAAATCTGTTTCCTGCAATTCTGCCTTGCTTTCAAATCCTCTTCGTTGCCTTCCCTCAATATATTTGTGGACGAGAGTCATCATTTATAAGTCTGCAGGTTTGTGAATTGCAGTGTCCCTGAGCTCCATTTTTCAACTCGCTTTCTTGGGAGCTGGCCGCAAAAGCGCAGGATTGCTTCAGGCCCTATTCTGGTCTCAGGCGGCAGGCTGAGCCTGTGGTTAATTCTTCTTCTTGAGGAGAAAATAGAGTGACCTGTGCCTGTCCCAACACCTAGAGCTAGTCTCTCATTGGTTCCCCCTCTTCCCGTTCATCCTCAGGACAAATTGCAACCTGTACGGAACAGGAGGTTAAAGGTGCTGATTCTCCAAGGAGGGAGATTGCTAGTAAAGCGGCTGGAATGGCGAACCCAAGCACAAGGAGATGAGAAATGAGGTGCGTTTTAGAAACCTTTCCCGATCACACGGTGTACCATCTTCTGGGTTTCTCATGAATGTTTTCGATGTAGGAAGATGCCCTTGAACCTGGAGATTTGGGACCCATGGGATGGGTACCACGCAGTATTACTTTATAGGGTCTGCGTTTGCTCACCCAACCTCACCAAACCTCTCAGCCCCAAGAGTGTCCACCCTTATGTCTCAATCAGCTGTGGGTCTAGATATGGTCAATCCAGGTGGCATCACAGCCCCTGAACGAATTTTGTAAGAATTTCTCTCTCTTTCACTGTCTTTGTTTCACGGGTTTTTAAAAGTAATTGATTTTTATAATGGGGTTTACCTGCTTTTCACTGCTGTGATTTTGCCGCTTTACACCCACTTGACTCACTTACAGAGAGATATCAATGCATAGGTTTCAAGATTCTTACTAGTCAGATATATTCTTGGGCGCTGAATAGGGGGTGTTGAGTCCAATTCATTGAGGAAGGAGTAGGGCTTGTCTATTACATATTGGGTTTATGGAACGGTATCTGAGATAATTTGAAACCCTTGTTGTATGCATCACCCCACCTCACCTTTCCCGTTAAGCAGCCATAGTGTGTTTTCTAAACGTGTGACTCTATTCTGTTTTGTAATTCAGTTCAAGGGTAGCGGTTTTTACATTCCCTCTATAAGTCATATCTTATGATAAGTGTCTTTTTCTGTGTGACTTATTTCACTTAGTATCGTCGTACCTAAATCCAATCATCATGCTGCTACTAGCCTTATGACGTTGATTTCATGGCTGAGTGATATTCCATTGTACATAAGGACCACAACTTCTTTATCCATTTTTCTCTTTCCTGGGATATTTAAGGTGTAACGAAGTGGAGATTCTTGTCAACAGAGCAGCCCTAAACTTTGGGGTGCCTGTGTCTTGCTGATTTTTAGTTTTCCCAGTTTATACGCCCATGAGTGGAGGTGCCCTATGCTCCCTAAGCTCAGTTTTTTAGATGTTTCAGGACACACCGTGCACTTCTCCAGAGTGGCTGTTGGCAATTTACATCCCGCCCATCAGCGTAGCCAGGCTCCCGTTTCTCCATGGCCTGCCCTGCATTTCTGGTTTTGACACTTTATTCAGCATGGCCCTTTTGACCGATGGGAAGCGAGACTTCTTTGTAGCGCTGATTTGCCTTTCCAGATTGCTTTGTTGGCCAAAAAGGGCGTATGCATTTTTTCCTGAATATATTCAGGAAAAAACGCATACGCCCTTTTTGGCCAAGGGCATCATTGTCGAGGTTTTGCCGCTTTTCCTGTGCTTTAAAGGCGATTCGAATCTCCCTCCTGAAATCTGTTTCCTGCAATTCTGCCTTGCTTTCAAATCCTCTTCGTTGCCTTCCCTCAATATATTTGTGGACGAGAGTCATCATTTATAAGTCTGCAGGTTTGTGAATTGCAGTGTCCCTGAGCTCCATTTTTCAACTCGCTTTCTTGGGAGCTGGCCGCAAAAGCGCAGGATTGCTTCAGGCCCTATTCTGGTCTCAGGCGGCAGGCTGAGACTGTGGTTAATTCTTCTTCTTGAGGAGAAAATAGAGTGACCTGTGCCTGTCCCAACACCTAGAGCTAGTCTCTCATTGGTTCCCCCTCTTCCCGTTCATCCTCAGGACAAATTGCAACCTGTACGGAACAGGAGGTTAAAGGTGCTGATTCTCCAAGGAGGGAGATTGCTAGTAAAGCGGCTGGAATGGCGAACCCAAGCACAAGGAGATGAGAAATGAGGTGCGTTTTAGAAACCTTTCCCGATCACACGGTGTACCATCTTCTGGGTTTCTCATGAATGTTTTCGATGTAGGAAGATGCCCTTGAACCTGGAGATTTGGGACCCATGGGATGGGTACCACGCAGTATTACTTTATAGGGTCTGCGTTTGCTCACCCAACCTCACCAAACCTCTCAGCCCCAAGAGTGTCCACCCTTATGTCTCAATCAGCTGTGGGTCTAGATATGGTCAATCCAGGTGGCATCACAGCCCCTGAACGAATTTTGTAAGAATTTCTCTCTCTTTCACTGTCTTTGTTTCACGGGTTTTTAAAAGTAATTGATTTTTATAATGGGGTTTACCTGCTTTTCACTGCTGTGATTTTGCCGCTTTACACCCACTTGACTCACTTACAGAGAGATATCAATGCATAGGTTTCAAGATTCTTACTAGTCAGATATATTCTTGGGCGCTGAATAGGGGGTGTTGAGTCCAATTCATTGAGGAAGGAGTAGGGCTTGTCTATTACATATTGGGTTTATGGAACGGTATCTGAGATAATTTGAAACCCTTGTTGTATGCATCACCCCACCTCACCTTTCCCGTTAAGCAGCCATAGTGTGTTTTCTAAACGTGTGACTCTATTCTGTTTTGTAATTCAGTTCAAGGGTAGCGGTTTTTACATTCCCTCTATAAGTCATATCTTATGATAAGTGTCTTTTTCTGTGTGACTTATTTCACTTAGAATCTTCGTGCCTAAATCCACTCATCATGCTGCTACTAGCCTTATGACGTCGATTTCATGGCTGAGTGATATTCCATTGTACATAAGGACCACAACTTCTTTATCCATTTTTCTCTTTCCTGGGATATTTAAGGTGTAACGAAGTGGAGATTCTTGTCAACAGAGCAGCCCTAAACTTTGGGGTGCCTGTGTCTTGCTGATTTTTAGTTTTCCCAGTTTATACGCCCATGAGTGGATGTGCCCTATGCTCCCTAAGCTCAGTTTTTTAGATGTTTCAGGACACACCGTGCACTTCTCCAGAGTGGCTGTTGGCAATTTACATCCCGCCCATCAGCGTAGCCAGGCTCCCGTTTCTCCATGGCCTGCCCTGCATTTCTGGTTTAGACACTTTATTCAGCATGGCCCTTTTGACCGATGGGAAGCGAGACTTCTTTGTAGCGCTGATTTGCCTTTCCAGGTTGCTTGGTTGGCCAAAAAGGGCGTATGCGTTTTTTCCTGAATATATTCAGGAAAAAACGCATACGCCCTTTTTGGCCAAGGGCATCATTGTCGAGGTTTTGCCGCTTTTCCTGTGCTTTAAAGGCGATTCGAATCTCCCTCCTGAAATCTGTTTCCTGCAATTCTGCCTTGCTTTCAAATCCTCTTCGTTGCCTTCCCTCAATATATTTGTGGACGAGAGTCATCATTTATAAGTCTGCAGGTTTGTGAATTGCAGTGTCCCTGAGCTCCATTTTTCAACTCGCTTTCTTGGGAGCTGGCCGCAAAAGCGCAGGATTGCTTCAGGCCCTATTCTGGTCCCAGGCGGCAGGCTGAGCCTGTGGTTAATTCTTCTTCTTGAGGGGAAAATAGAGTGACCTGTGCCTGTCCCAACACCTAGAGCTAGTCTCTCATTGGTTCCCCCTCTTCCCGTTCATCCTCAGGACAAATTGCAACCTGTACGGAACAGGAGGTTAAAGGTGCTGATTCTCCAAGGAGGGAGATTGCTAGTAAAGCGGCTGGAATGGCGAACCCAAGCACAAGGAGATGAGAAATGAGGTGCGTTTTAGAAACCTTTCCCGATCACACGGTGTACCATCTTCTGGGTTTCTCATGAATGTTTTCGATGTAGGAAGATGCCCTTGAACCTGGAGATTTGGGACCCATGGGATGGGTACCACGCAGTATTACTTTATAGGGTCTGCGTTTGCTCACCCAACCTCACCAAACCTCTCAGCCCCAAGAGTGTCCACCCTTATGTCTCAATCAGCTGTGGGTCTAGATATGGTCAATCCAGGTGGCATCACAGCCCCTGAACGAATTTTGTAAGAATTTCTCTCTCTTTCACTGTCTTTGTTTCACGGGTTTTTAAAAGTAATTGATTTTTATAATGGGGTTTACCTGCTTTTCACTGCTGTGATTTTGCCGCTTTACACCCACTTGACTCACTTACAGAGAGATATCAATGCATAGGTTTCAAGATTCTTACTAGTCAGATATATTCTTGGGCGCTGAATAGGGGGTGTTGAGTCCAATTCTTTGAGGAAGGAGTAGGGCTTGTCTATTACATATTGGGTTTATGGAACGGTATCTGAGATAATTTGAAACCCTTGTTGTATGCATCACCCCACCTCACCTTTCCCGTTAAGCAGCCATAGTGTGTTTTCTAAACTTGTGACTCTATTCTGTTTTGTAATTCAGTTCAAGGGTAGCGGTTTTTACATTCCCTCTATAAGTCATATCTTATGATAAGTGTCTTTTTCTGTGTGACTTATTTCACTTAGAATCTTCGTACCTAAATCCACTCATCATGCTGCTACTAGCCTTATGACGTCGATTTCATGGCTGAGTGATATTCCATTGTACATAAGGACCACAACTTCTTTATCCATTTTTCTCTTTCCTGGGATATTTAAGGTGTAACGAAGTGGAGATTCTTGTCAACAGAGCAGCCCTAAACTTTGGGGTGCCTGTGTCTTGCTGATTTTTAGTTTTCCCAGTTTATACGCCAATGAGTGGATGTGCCCTATGCTCCCTAAGCTCAGTTTTTTAGATGTTTCAGGACACACCGTGCACTTCTCCAGAGTGGCTGTTGGCAATTTACATCCCGCCCATCAGCGTAGCCAGGCTCCCGTTTCTCCATGGCCTGCCCTGCATTTCTGGTTTTGACACTTTATTCAGCATGGCCCTTTTGACCGATGGGAAGCGAGACTTCTTTGTAGCGCTGATTTGCCTTTCCAGGTTGCTTGGTTGGCCAAAAAGGGCGTATGCGTTTTTTCCTGAATATATTCAGGAAAAAACGCATACGCCCTTTTTGGCCAAGGGCATCATTGTCGAGGTTTTGCCGCTTTTCCTGTGCTTTAAAGGCGATTCGAATCTCCCTCCTGAAATCTGTTTCCTGCAATTCTGCCTTGCTTTCAAATCCTCTTCGTTGCCTTCCCTCAATATATTTGTGGACGAGAGTCATCATTTATAAGTCTGCAGGTTTGTGAATTGCAGTGTCCCTGAGCTCCATTTTTCAACTCGCTTTCTTGGGAGCTGGCCGCAAAAGCGCAGGATTGCTTCAGGCCCTATTCTGGTCCCAGGCGGCAGGCTGAGCCTGTGGTTAATTCTTCTTCTTGAGGGGAAAATAGAGTGACCTGTGCCTGTCCCAACACCTAGAGCTAGTCTCTCATTGGTTCCCCCTCTTCCCGTTCATCCTCAGGACAAATTGCAACCTGTACGGAACAGGAGGTTAAAGGTGCTGATTCTCCAAGGAGGGAGATTGCTAGTAAAGCGGCTGGAATGGCGAACCCAAGCACAAGGAGATGAGAAATGAGGTGCGTCTTAGAAACCTTTCCCGATCACACGGTGTACCATCTTCTGGGTTTCTCATGAATGTTTTCGATGTAGGAAGATGCCCTTGAACCTGGAGATTTGGGACCCATGGGATGGGTACCACGCAGTATTACTTTATAGGGTCTGCGTTTGCTCACCCAACCTCACCAAACCTCTCAGCCCCAAGAGTGTCCACCCTTATGTCTCAATCAGCTGTGGGTCTAGATATGGTCAATCCAGGTGGCATCACAGCCCCTGAACGAATTTTGTAAGAATTTCTCTCTCTTTCACTGTCTTTGTTTCACGGGTTTTTAAAAGTAATTGATTTTTATAATGGGGTTTACCTGCTTTTCACTGCTGTGATTTTGCCGCTTTACACCCACTTGACTCACTTACAGAGAGATATCAATGCATAGGTTTCAAGATTCTTACTAGTCAGATATATTCTTGGGCGCTGAATAGGGGGTGTTGAGTCCAATTCTTTGAGGAAGGAGTAGGGCTTGTCTATTACATATTGGGTTTATGGAACGGTATCTGAGATAATTTGAAACCCTTGTTGTATGCATCACCCCACCTCACATTTCCCGTTAAGCAGCCATAGTGTGTTTTCTAAACGTGTGACTCTATTCTGTTTTGTAATTCAGTTCAAGGGTAGCGGTTTTTAAATTCCCTCTATAAGTCATATCTTATGATAAGTGTCTTTTTCTGTGTGACTTATTTCACTTAGAATCGTCGTACCTAAATCCACTCATCATGCTGCTACTAGCCTTATGACGTCGATTTCATGGCTGAGTGATATTCCATTGTACATAAGGTCCACAACTTCTTTATCCATTTTTCTCTTTCCTGGGATATTTAAGGTGTAACGAAGTGGAGATTCTTGTCAACAGAGCAGCCCTAAACTTTGGGGTGCCTGTGTCTTGCTGATTTTTAGTTTTCCCAATTTATACGCCCATGAGTGGATGTGCCCTATGCTCCCTAAGCTGAGTTTTTTAGATGTTTCAGGACACACCGTGCACTTCTCCAGAGTGGCTGTTGGCAATTTACATCCCGCCCATCAGCGTAGCCAGGCTCCCGTTTCTCCATGGCCTGTCCTGCATTTCTGGTTTTGACACTTTATTCAGCATGGCCCTTTTGACCGATGGGAAGCGAGACTTCTTTGTAGCGCTGATTTGCCTTTCCAGATTGCTTGGTTGGCCAAAAAGGGCGTATGCATTTTTTCCTGAATATATTCAGGAAAAAACGCATACGCCCTTTTTGGCCAAGGGCATCATTGTCGAGGTTTTGCCGCTTTTCCTGTGCTTTAAAGGCGATTCGAATCTCCCTCCTGAAATCTGTTTCCTGCAATTCTGCCTTGCTTTCAAATCCTCTTCGTTGCCTTCCCTCAATATATTTGTGGACGAGAGTCATCATTTATAAGTCTGCAGGTTTGTGAATTGCAGTGTCCCTGAGCTCCATTTTTCAACTCGCTTTCTTGGGAGCTGGCCGCAAAAGCGCAGGATTGCTTCAGGCCCTATTCTGGTCTCAGGCGGCAGGCTGAGCCTGTGGTTAATTCTTCTTCTTGAGGAGAAAATAGAGTGACCTGTGCCTGTCCCAACACCTAGAGCTAGTCTCTCATTGGTTCCCCCTCTTCCCGTTCATCCTCAGGACAAATTGCAACCTGTACGGAACAGGAGGTTAAAGGTGCTGATTCTCCAAGGAGGGAGATTGCTAGTAAAGCGGCTGGAATGGCGAACCCAAGCACAAGGAGATGAGAAATGAGGTGCGTTTTAGAAACCTTTCCCGATCACACGGTGTACCATCTTCTGGGTTTCTCATGAATGTTTTCGATGTAGGAAGATGCCCTTGAACCTGGAGATTTGGGACCCATGGGATGGGTACCACGCAGTATTACTTTATAGGGTCTGCGTTTGCTCACCCAACCTCACCAAACCTCTCAGCCCCAAGAGTGTCCACCCTTATGTCTCAATCAGCTGTGGGTCTAGATATGGTCAATCCAGGTGGCATCACAGCCCCTGAACGAATTTTGTAAGAATTTCTCTCTCTTTCACTGTCTTTGTTTCACGGGTTTTTAAAAGTAATTGATTTTTATAATGGGGTTTACCTGCTTTTCACTGCTGTGATTTTGCCGCTTTACACCCACTTGACTCACTTACAGAGAGATATCAATGCATAGGTTTCAAGATTCTTACTAGTCAGATATATTCTTGGGCGCTGAATAGGGGGTGTTGAGTCCAATTCATTGAGGAAGGAGTAGGGCTTGTCTATTACATATTGGGTTTATGGAACGGTATCTGAGATAATTTGAAACCCTTGTTGTATGCATCACCCCACCTCACCTTTCCCGTTAAGCAGCCATAGTGTGTTTTCTAAACGTGTGACTCTATTCTGTTTTGTAATTCAGTTCAAGGGTAGCGGTTTTTACATTCCCTCTATAAGTCATATCTTATGATAAGTGTCTTTTTCTGTGTGACTTATTTCACTTAGTATCGTCGTACCTAAATCCAATCATCATGCTGCTACTAGCCTTATGACGTTGATTTCATGGCTGAGTGATATTCCATTGTACATAAGGACCACAACTTCTTTATCCATTTTTCTCTTTCCTGGGATATTTAAGGTGTAACGAAGTGGAGATTCTTGTCAACAGAGCAGCCCTAAACTTTGGGGTGCCTGTGTCTTGCTGATTTTTAGTTTTCCCAATTTATACGCCCATGAGTGGATGTGCCCTATGCTCCCTAAGCTCAGTTTTTTAGATGTTTCAGGACACACCGTGCACTTCTCCAGAGTGGCTGTTGGCAATTTACATCCCGCCCATCAGCGTAGCCAGGCTCCCGTTTCTCCATGGCCTGCCCTGCATTTCTGGTTTTGACACTTTATTCAGCATGGCCCTTTTGACCGATGGGAAGCGAGACTTCTTTGTAGCGCTGATTTGCCTTTCCAGGTTGCTTGGTTGGCCAAAAAGGGCGTATGCGTTTTTTCCTGAATATATTCAGGAAAAAACGCATACGCCCTTTTTGGCCAAGGGCATCATTGTCGAGGTTTTGCCGCTTTTCCTGTGCTTTAAAGGCGATTCGAATCTCCCTCCTGAAATCTGTTTCCTGCAATTCTGCCTTGCTTTCAAATCCTCTTCGTTGCCTTCCCTCAATATATTTGTGGACGAGAGTCATCATTTATAAGTCTGCAGGTTTGTGAATTGCAGTGTCCCTGAGCTCCATTTTTCCACTCGCTTTCTTGGGAGCTGGCTGCAAAAGCGCAGGATTGCTTCAGGCCCTATTCTGGTCCCAGGCGGCAGGCTGAGCCTGTGGTTAATTCTTCTTCTTGAGGGGAAAATAGAGTGACCTGTGCCTGTCCCAACACCTAGAGCTAGTCTCTCGTTGGTTCCCCCTCTTCCCGTTCATCCTCAGGACAAATTGCAACCTGTACGGAACAGGAGGTTAAAGGTGCTGATTCTCCAAGGAGGGAGATTGCTAGTAAAGCGGCTGGAATGGCGAACCCAAGCACAAGGAGATGAGAAATGAGGTGCGTTTTAGAAACCTTTCCCGATCACACGGTGTACCATCTTCTGGGTTTCTCATGAATGTTTTCGATGTAGGAAGATGCCCTTGAACCTGGAGATTTGGGACCCATGGGATGGGTACCACGCAGTATTACTTTATAGGGTCTGCGTTTGCTCACCCAACCTCACCAAACCTCTCAGCCCCAAGAGTGTCCACCCTTATGTCTCAATCAGCTGTGGGTCTAGATATGGTCAATCCAGGTGGCATCACAGCCCCTGAACGAATTTTGTAAGAATTTCTCTCTCTTTCACTGTCTTTGTTTCACGGGTTTTTAAAAGTAATTGATTTTTATAATGGGGTTTACCTGCTTTTCACTGCTGTGATTTTGCCGCTTTACACCCACTTGACTCACTTACAGAGAGATATCAATGCATAGGTTTCAAGATTCTTACTAGTCAGATATATTCTTGGGCGGTGAATTGGGGGTGTTGAGTCCAATTCATTGAGGAAGGAGTAGGGCTTGTCTATTACATATTGGGTTTATGGAACGGTATCTGAGATAATTTGAAACCCTTGTTGTATGCATCACCCCACCTCACCTTTCCCGTTAAGCAGCCATAGTGTGTTTTCTAAACGTGTGACTCTATTCTGTTTTGTAATTCAGTTCAAGGGTAGCGGTTTTTAACTTCCCTCTATAAGTCATATCTTATGATAAGTGTCTTTTTCTGTGTGACTTATTTCACTTAGAATCTTCGTGCCTAAATCCACTCATCATGCTGCTACTAGCCTTATGACGTCGATTTCATGGCTGAGTGATATTCCATTGTACATAAGGACCACAACTTCTTTATCCATTTTTCTCTTTCCTGGGATATTTAAGGTGTAACGAAGTGGAGATTCTTGTCAACAGAGCAGCCCTAAACTTTGGGGTGCCTGTGTCTTGCTGATTTTTAGTTTTCCCAGTTTATACGCCCATGAGTGGATGTGCCCTATGCTCCCTAAGCTCAGTTTTTTAGATGTTTCAGGACACACCGTGCACTTCTCCAGAGTGGCTGTTGGCAATTTACATCCCGCCCATCAGCGTAGCCAGGCTCCCGTTTCTCCATGGCCTGCCCTGCATTTCTGGTTTTGACACTTTATTCAGCATGGCCCTTTTGACCGATGGGAAGCGAGACTTCTTTGTAGCGCTCATTTGCCTTTCCAGGTTGCTTGGTTGGCCAAAAAGGGCGTATGCGTTTTTTCCTGAATATATTCAGGAAAAAACGCATACGCCCTTTTTGGCCAAGGGCATCATTGTCGAGGTTTTGCCGCTTTTCCTGTGCTTTAAAGGCGATTCGAATCTCCCTCCTGAAATCTGTTTCCTGCAATTCTGCCTTGCTTTCAAATCCTCTTCGTTGCCTTCCCTCAATATATTTGTGGACGAGAGTCATCATTTATAAGTCTGCAGGTTTGTGAATTGCAGTGTCCCTGAGCTCCATTTTTCAACTCGCTTTCTTGGGAGCTGGCCGCAAAAGCGCAGGATTGCTTCAGGCCCTATTCTGGTCCCAGGCGGCAGGCTGAGCCTGTGGTTAATTCTTCTTCTTGAGGGGAAAATAGAGTGACCTGTGCCTGTCCCAACACCTAGAGCTAGTCTCTCATTGGTTCCCCCTCTTCCCGTTCATCCTCAGGACAAATTGCAACCTTTACGGAACAGGAGGTTAAAGGGGCTGATTCTCCAAGGAGGGAGATTGCTAGTAAAGCGGCTGGAATGGCGAACCCAAGCACAAGGAGATGAGAAATGAGGTGCGTTTTAGAAACCTTTCCCTATCACACGGTGTACCATCTTCTGGGTTTCTCATGCATGTTTTCGATGTAGGAAGATGCCCTTGAACCTGGAGATTTGGGACCCATGGGATGGGTACCACGCAGTATTACTTTATAGGGTCTGCGTTTGCTCACCCAACCTCACCAAACCTCTCAGCCCCAAGAGTGTCCACCCTTATGTCTCAATCAGCTGTGGGTCTAGATATGGTCAATCCAGGTGGCATCACAGCCCCTGAACGAATTTTGTAAGAATTTCTCTCTCTTTCACTGTCTTTGTTTCACGGGTTTTTAAAAGTAATTGATTTTTATAATGGGGTTTACCTGCTTTTCACTGCTGTGATTTTGCCGCTTTACACCCACTTCACTCACTTACAGAGAGATATCAATGCATAGGTTTCAAGATTCTTACTAGTCAGATATATTCTTGGGCGCTGAATAGGGGGTGTTGAGTCCAATTCTTTGAGGAAGGAGTAGGGCTTGTCTATTACATATTGGGTTTATGGAACGGTATCTGAGATAATTTGAAACCCTTGTTGTATGCATCACCCCACCTCACCTTTCCCGTTAAGCAGCCATAGTGTGTTTTCTAAACTTGTGACTCTATTCTGTTTTGTAATTCAGTTCAAGGGTAGCGGTTTTTACATTCCCTCTATAAGTCATATCTTATGATAAGTGTCTTTTTCTGTGTGACTTATTTCACTTAGAATCTTCGTACCTAAATCCACTCATCATGCTGCTACTAGCCTTATGACGTCGATTTCATGGCTGAGTGATATTCCATTGTACATAAGGACCACAACTTCTTTATCCATTTTTCTCTTTCCTGGGATATTTAAGGTGTAACGAAGTGGAGATTCTTGTCAACAGAGCAGCCCTAAACTTTGGGGTGCCTGTGTCTTGCTGATTTTTAGTTTTCCCAGTTTATACGCCCATGAGTGGATGTGCCCTATGCTCCCTAAGCTCAGTTTTTTAGATGTTTCAGGACACACCGTGCACTTCTCCAGAGTGGCTGTTGGCAATTTACATCCCGCCCATCAGCGTAGCCAGGCTCCCGTTTCTCCATGGCCTGCCCTGCATTTCTGGATTTGACACTTTATTCAGCATGGCCCTTTTGACCGATGGGAAGCGAGACTTCTTTGTAGCGCTGATTTGCCTTTCCAGGTTGCTTGGTTGGCCAAAAAGGGCGTATGCGTTTTTTCCTGAATATATTCAGGAAAAAACGCATACGCCCTTTTTGGCCAAGGGCATCATTGTCGAGGTTTTGCCGCTTTTCCTGTGCTTTAAAGGCGATTCGAATCTCCCTCCTGAAATCTGTTTCCTGCAATTGTGCCTTGCTTTCAAATCCTCTTCGTTGCCTTCCCTCAATATATTTGTGGACGAGAGTCATCATTTATATGTCTGCAGGTTTGTGAATTGCAGTGTCCCTGAGCTCCATTTTTCAACTCGCTTTCTTGGGAGCTGGCCGCAAAAGCGCAGGATTGCTTCAGGCCCTATTCTGGTCCCAGGCGGCAGGCTGAGCCTGTGGTTAATTCTTCTTCTTGAGGGGAAAATAGAGTGACCTGTGCCTGTCCCAACACCTCGAGCTAGTCTCTCATTGGTTCCCCCTCTTCCCGTTCATCCTCAGGACAAATTGCAACCTGTACGGAACAGGAGGTTAAAGGTGCTGATTCTCCAAGGAGGGAGATTGCTAGTAAAGCGGCTGGAATGGCGAACCCAAGCACAAGGAGATGAGAAATGAGGTGCGTCTTAGAAACCTTTCCCGATCACACGGTGTACCATCTTCTGGGTTTCTCATGAATGTTTTCGATGTAGGAAGATGCCCTTGAACCTGGAGATTTGGGACCCATGGGATGGGTACCACGCAGTATTACTTTATAGGGTCTGCGTTTGCTCACCCAACCTCACCAAACCTCTCAGCCCCAAGAGTGTCCACCCTTATGTCTCAATCAGCTGTGGGTCTAGATATGGTCAATCCAGGTGGCATCACAGCCCCTGAACGAATTTTGTAAGAATTTCTCTCTCTTTCACTGTCTTTGTTTCACGGGTTTTTAAAAGTAATTGATTTTTATAATGGGGTTTACCTGCTTTTCACTGCTGTGATTTTGCCGCTTTACACCCACTTGACTCACTTACAGAGAGATATCAATGCATAGGTTTCAAGATTCTTACTAGTCAGATATATTCTTGGGCGCTGAATAGGGGGTGTTGAGTCCAATTCTTTGAGGAAGGAGTAGGGCTTGTCTATTACATATTGGGTTTATGGAACGGTATCTGAGATAATTTGAAACCCTTGTTGTATGCATCACCCCACCTCACCTTTCCCGTTAAGCAGCCATAGTCTGTTTTCTAAACGTGTGACTCTATTCTGTTTTGTAATTCAGTTCAAGGGTAGCGGTTTTTAAATTCCCTCTATAAGTCATATCTTATGATAAGTGTCTTTTTCTGTGTGACTTATTTCACTTAGAATCGTCGTACCTAAATCCAATCATCATGCTGCTACTAGCCTTATGACGTTGATTTCATGGCTGAGTGATATTCCATTGTACATAAGGACCACAACTTCTTTATCCACTTTTCTCTTTCCTGGGATATTTAAGGTGTAACGAAGTGGAGATTCTTGTCAACAGAGCAGCCCTAAACTTTGGGGTGCCTGTGTCTTGCTGATTTTTAGTTTTCCCAATTTATACGCCCATGAGTGGATGTGCCCTATGCTCCCTAAGCTGAGTTTTGTAGATGTTTCAGGACACACCGTGCACTTCTCCAGAGTGGCTGTTGGCAATTTACATCCCGCCCATCAGCGTAGCCAGGCTCCCGTTTCTCCATGGCCTGCCCTGCATTTCTGGTTTTGACACTTTATTCAGCATGGCCCTTTTGACCGATGGGAAGCGAGACTTCTTTGTAGCGCTGATTTGCCTTTCCAGGTTGCTTGGTTGGCCAAAAAGGGCGTATGCGTTTTTTCCTGAATATATTCAGGAAAAAACGCATACGCCCTTTTTGGCCAAGGGCATCATTGTCGAGGTTTTGCCGCTTTTCCTGTGCTTTAAAGGCGATTGGAATCTCCCTCCTGAAATCTGTTTCCTGCAATTCTGCCTTGCTTTCAAATCCTCTTCGTTGCCTTCCCTCAATATATTTGTGGACGAGAGTCATCATTTATAAGTCTGCAGGTTTGTGAATTGCAGTGTCCCTGAGCTCCATTTTTCAACTCGCTTTCTTGGGAGCTGGCCGCAAAAGCGCAGGATTGCTTCAGGCCCTATTCTGGTCCCAGGCGGCAGGCTGAGCCTGTGGTTAATTCTTCTTCTTGAGGGGAAAATAGAGTGACCTGTGCCTGTCCCAACACCTAGAGCTAGTCTCTCATTGGTTCCCCCTCTTCCCGTTCATCCTCAGGACAAATTGCAACCTGTACGGAACAGGAGGTTAAAGGTGCTGATTCTCCAAGGAGGGAGATTTCTAGTAAAGCGGCTGGAATGGCGAACCCAAGCACATGGAGATGAGAAATGAGGTGCGTTTTAGAAACCTTTCCCGATCACACGGTGTACCATCTTCTGGGTTTCTCATGCATGTTTTCGATGTAGGAAGATGCCCTTGAACCTGGAGATTTGGGACCCATGGGATGGGTACCACGCAGTATTACTTTATAGGGTCTGCGTTTGCTCACCCAACCTCACCAAACCTCTCAGCCCCAAGAGTGTCCACCCTTATGTCTCAATCAGCTGTGGGTCTAGATATGGTCAATCCAGGTGGCATCACAGCCCCTGAACGAATTTTGTAAGAATTTCTCTCTCTTTCACTGTCTTTGTTTCACGGGTTTTTAAAAGTAATTGATTTTTATAATGGGGTTTACCTGCTTTTCACTGCTGTGATTTTGCCGCTTTACACCCACTTGACTCACTTACAGAGAGATATCAATGCATAGGTTTCAAGATTCTTACTAGTCAGATATATTCTTGGGCGCTGAATAGGGGGTGTTGAGTCCAATTCTTTGAGGAAGGAGTAGGGCTTGTCTATTACATATTGGGTTTATGGAACGGTATCTGAGATAATTTGAAACCCTTGTTGTATGCATCACCCCACCTCACCTTTCCCGTTAAGCAGCCATAGTGTGTTTTCTAAACTTGTGACTCTATTCTGTTTTGTAATTCAGTTCAAGGGTAGCGGTTTTTACATTCCCTCTATAAGTCATATCTTATGATAAGTGTCTTTTTCTGTGTGACTTATTTCACTTAGAATCTTCGTACCTAAATCCACTCATCATGCTGCTACTAGCCTTATGACGTCGATTTCATGGCTGAGTGATATTCCATTGTACATAAGGACCACAACTTCTTTATCCATTTTTCTCTTTACTGGGATATTTAAGGTGTAACCAAGTGGAGATTCTTGTCAACAGAGCAGCCCTAAACTTTGGGGTGCCTGTGTCTTGCTGATTTTTAGTTTTCCCAGTTTATACGCCCATGAGTGGATGTGCCCTATGCTCCCTAAGCTCAGTTTTTTAGATGTTTCAGGACACACCGTGCACTTCTCCAGAGTGGCTGTTGGCAATTTACATCCCGCCCATCAGCGTAGCCAGGCTCCCGTTTCTCCATGGCCTGCCCTGCATTTCTGGTTTTGACACTTTATTCAGCATGGCCCTTTTGACCGATGGGAAGCGAGACTTCTTTGTAGCGCTGATTTGCCTTTCCAGGTTGCTTGGTTGGCCAAAAAGGGCGTATGCGTTTTTTCCTGAATATATTCAGGAAAAAACGCATACGCCCTTTTTGGCCAAGGGCATCATTGTCGAGGTTTTGCCGCTTTTCCTGTGCTTTAAAGGCGATTCGAATCTCCCTCCTGAAATCTGTTTCCTGCAATTCTGCCTTGCTTTCAAATCCTCTTCGTTGTCTTCCCTCAATATATTTGTGGACGAGAGTCATCATTTATAAGTCTGCAGGTTTGTGAATTGCAGTGTCCCTGAGCTCCATTTTTCAACTCGCTTTCTTGGGCGCTGGCCGCAAAAGCGCAGGATTGCTTCAGGCCCTATTCTGGTCCCAGGCGGCAGGCTGAGCCTGTGGTTAATTCTTCTTCTTGAGGGGAAAATAGAGTGACCTGTGCCTGTCCCAACACCTAGAGCTAGTCTCTCATTGGTTCCCCCTCTTCCCTTTCATCCTCAGGACAAATTGCAAGCTGTACGGAACAGGAGGTTAAAGGTGCTGATTCTCCAAGGAGGGAGATTCCTAGTAAACCGGCTGGAATGGCGAACCCGAGCACAAAGAGATGAGAAATGAGGTGCGTTTTAGAAACCTTTCCCGATCACACGGTGTACCATCTTCTGGGTTTCTCATGCATGTTTTCGATGTAGGAAGATGCCCTTGAACCTGGAGATTTGGGACCCATGGGATGGGTACCACGCAGTATTACTTTATAGGGTCTGCGTTTGCTCACCCAACCTCACCAAACCTCTCAGCCCCAAGAGTGTCCACCCTTATGTCTCAATCAGCTGTGGGTCTAGATATGGTCAATCCAGGTGGCATCACAGCCCCTGAACGAATTTTGTAAGAATTTCTCTCTCTTTCACTGTCTTTGTTTCACGGGTTTTTAAAAGTAATTGATTTTTATAATGGGGTTTACCTGCTTTTCACTGCTGTGATTTTGCCGCTTTACACCCACTTGACTCACTTACAGAGAGATATCAATGCATAGGTTTCAAGATTCTTACTAGTCAGATATATTCTTGGGCGGTGAATTGGGGGTGTTGAGTCCAATTCATTGAGGAAGGAGTAGGGCTTGTCTATTACATATTGGGTTTATGGAACGGTATCTGAGATAATTTGAAACCCTTGTTGTATGCATCACCCCACCTCACCTTTCCCGTTAAGCAGCCATAGTGTGTTTTCTAAACGTGTGACTCTATTCTGTTTTGTAATTCAGTTCAAGGGTAGCGGTTTTTACATTCCCTCTATAAGTCATATCTTATGATAAGTGTCTTTTTCTGTGTGACTTATTTCACTTAGTATCGTCGTACCTAAATCCAATCATCATGCTGCTACTAGCCTTATGACGTTGATTTCATGGCTGAGTGATATTCCATTGTACATAAGGACCACAACTTCTTTATCCATTTTTCTCTTTCCTGGGATATTTAAGGTGTAACGAAGTGGAGATTCTTGTCAACAGAGCAGCCCTAAACTTTGGGGTGCCTGTGTCTTGCTGATTTTTAGTTTTCCCAATTTATACGCCCATGAGTGGATGTGCCCTATGCTCCCTAAGCTCAGTTTTTTAGATGTTTCAGGACACACCGTGCACTTCTCCAGAGTGGCTGTTGGCAATTTACATCCCGCCCATCAGCGTAGCCAGGCTCCCGTTTCTCCATGGCCTGCCCTGCATTTCTGGTTTTGACACTTTATTCAGCATGGCCCTTTTGACCGATGGGAAGCGAGACTTCTTTGTAGCGCTGATTTGCCTTTCCAGGTTGCTTGGTTGGCCAAAAAGGGCGTATGCGTTTTTTCCTGAATATATTCAGGAAAAAACGCATACGCCCTTTTTGGCCAAGGGCATCATTGTCGAGGTTTTGCCGCTTTTCCTGTGCTTTAAAGGCGATTCGAATCTCCCTCCTGAAATCTGTTTCCTGCAATTCTGCCTTGCTTTCAAATCCTCTTCGTTGCCTTCCCTCAATATATTTGTGGACGAGAGTCATCATTTATAAGTCTGCAGGTTTGTGAATTGCAGTGTCCCTGAGCTCCATTTTTCAACTCGCTTTCTTGGGAGCTGGCCGCAAAAGCGCAGGATTGCTTCAGGCCCTATTCTGGTCTCAGGCGGCAGGCTGAGCCTGTGGTTAATTCTTCTTCTTGAGGGGAAAACAGAGTGACCTGTGCCTGTCCCAACACCTAGAGCTAGTCTCTCATTGGTTCCCCCTCTTCCCGTTCATCCTCAGGACAAATTGCAACCTGTACGGAACAGGAGGTTAAAGGTGCTGATTCTCCAAGGAGGGAGATTGCTAGTAAAGCGGCTGGAATGGCGAACCCGAGCACAAGGAGATGAGAAATGAGGTGCG
This sequence comes from Balaenoptera physalus, assembly GCF_965194825.1. Classification (NCBI taxonomy): domain Eukaryota; kingdom Metazoa; phylum Chordata; class Mammalia; order Artiodactyla; family Balaenopteridae; genus Balaenoptera; species Balaenoptera physalus. The sequence goes on along the minus strand of NW_028126358.1, from coordinate 215,073 downwards.
TTTTAGAAACCTTTCCCGATCACACGGTGTACCATCTTCTGGGTTTCTCATGAATGTTTTCGATGTAGGAAGATGCCCTTGAACCTGGAGATTTGGGACCCATGGGATGGGTACCACGCAGTATTACTTTATAGGGTCTGCGTTTGCTTACCCAACCTCACAAAACCTCTCAGCCCCAAGAGTGTCCACCCTTATGTCTCAATCAGCTGTGGGTCTAGATATGGTCAATCCAGGTGGCATCACAGCCCCTGAACGAATTTTGTAAGAATTTCTCTCTCTTTCACTGTCTTTGTTTCACGGGTTTTTAAAAGTAATTGATTTTTATAATGGGGTTTACCTGCTTTTCACTGCTGTGATTTTGCCGCTTTACACCCACTTGACTCACTTACAGAGAGATATCAATGCATAGGTTTCAAGATTCTTACTAGTCAGATATATTCTTGGGCGCTGAATAGGGGGTGTTGAGTCCAATTCATTGAGGAAGGAGTAGGGCTTGTCTATTACATATTGGGTTTATGGAACGGTATCTGAGATAATTTGAAACCCTTGTTGTATGCATCACCCCACCTCACCTTTCCCGTTAAGCAGCCATAGTGTGTTTTCTAAACGTGTGACTCTATTCTGTTTTGTAATTCAGTTCAAGGGTAGCGGTTTTTACATTCCCTCTATAAGTCATATCTTATGATAAGTGTCTTTTTCTGTGTGACTTATTTCACTTAGTATCGTCGTACCTAAATCCAATCATCATGCTGCTACTAGCCTTATGACGTTGATTTCATGGCTGAGTGATATTCCATTGTACATAAGGACCACAACTTCTTTATCCATTTTTCTCTTTCCTGGGATATTTAAGGTGTAATGAAGTGGAGATTCTTGTCAACAGAGCAGCCCTAAACTTTGGGGTGCCTGTGTCTTGCTGATTTTTAGTTTTCCCAATTTATACGCCCATGAGTGGATGTGCCCTATGCTCCCTAAGCTGAGTTTTTTAGATGTTTCAGGACACACCGTGCACTTCTCCAGAGTGGCTGTTGGCAATTTACATCCCGCCCATCAGCGTAGCCAGGCTCCCGTTTCTCCATGGCCTGCCCTGCATTTCTGGTTTTGACACTTTATTCAGCATGGCCATTTTGACCGATGGGAAGCGAGACTTCTTTGTAGCGCTGATTTGCCTTTCCAGGTTGCTTGGTTGGCCAAAAAGGGCGTATGCGTTTTTTCCTGAATATATTCAGGAAAAAACGCATACGCCCTTTTTGGCCAAGGGCATCATTGTCGAGGTTTTGCCGCTTTTCCTGTGCTTTAAAGGCGATTCGAATCTCCCTCCTGAAATCTGTTTCCTGCAATTCTGCCTTGCTTTCAAATCCTCTTCGTTGCCTTCCCTCAATATATTTGTGGACGAGAGTCATCATTTATAAGTCTGCAGGTTTGTGAATTGCAGTGTCCCTGAGCTCCATTTTTCAACTCGCTTTCTTGGGCGCTGGCCGCAAAAGCGCAGGATTGCTTCAGGCCCTATTCTGGTCCCAGGCGGCAGGCTGAGCCTGTGGTTAATTCTTCTTCTTGAGGGGAAAATAGAGTGACCTGTGCCTGTCCCAACACCTAGAGCTAGTCTCTCATTGGTTCCCCCTCTTCCCTTTCATCCTCAGGACAAATTGCAAGCTGTACGGAACAGGAGGTTAAAGGTGCTGATTCTCCAAGGAGGGAGATTCCTAGTAAAGCGGCTGGAATGGCGAACCCGAGCACAAGGAGATGAGAAATGAGGTGCGTTTTAGAAACCTTTCCCGATCACACGGTGTACCATCTTCTGGGTTTCTCATGCATGTTTTCGATGTAGGAAGATGCCCTTGAACCTGGAGATTTGGGACCCATGGGATGGGTACCACGCAGTATTACTTTATAGGGTCTGCGTTTGCTCACCCAACCTCACCAAACCTCTCAGCCCCAAGAGTGTCCACCCTTATGTCTCAATCAGCTGTGGGTCTAGATATGGTCAATCCAGGTGGCATCACAGCCCCTGAACGAATTTTGTAAGAATTTCTCTCTCTTTCACTGTCTTTGTTTCACGGGTTTTTAAAAGTAATTGATTTTTATAATGGGGTTTACCTGCTTTTCACTGCTGTGATTTTGCCGCTTTACACCCACTTGACTCACTTACAGAGAGATATCAATGCATAGGTTTCAAGATTCTTACTAGTCAGATATATTCTTGGGCGCTGAATAGGGGGTGTTGAGTCCAATTCTTTGAGGAAGGAGTAGGGCTTGTCTATTACATATTGGGTTTATGGAACGGTATCTGAGAAAATTTGAAACCCTTGTTGTATGCATCACCCCACCTCACCTTTCCCGTTAAGCAGCCATAGTGTGTTTTCTAAACTTGTGACTCTATTCTGTTTTGTAATTCAGTTCAAGGGTAGCGGTTTTTACATTCCCTCTATAAGTCATATCTTATGATAAGTGTCTTTTTCTGTGTGACTTATTTCACTTAGAATCTTCGTACCTAAATCCACTCATCATGCTGCTACTAGCCTTATGACGTCGATTTCATGGCTGAGTGATATTCCATTGTACATAAGGACCACAACTTCTTTATCCATTTTTCTCTTTACTGGGATATTTAAGGTGTAACCAAGTGGAGATTCTTGTCAACAGAGCAGCCCTAAACTTTGGGGTGCCTGTGTCTTGCTGATTTTTAGTTTTCCCAGTTTATACGCCCATGAGTGGATGTGCCCTATGCTCCCTAAGCTCAGTTTTTTAGATGTTTCAGGACACACCGTGCACTTCTCCAGAGTGGCTGTTGGCAATTTACATCCCGCCCATCAGCGTAGCCAGGCTCCCGTTTCTCCATGGCCTGCCCTGCATTTTCTGGTTTTGACACTTTATTCAGCATGGCCCTTTTGACCGATGGGAAGCGAGACTTCTTTGTAGCGCTGATTTGCCTTTCCAGGTTGCTTGGTTGGCCAAAAAGGGCGTATGCGTTTTTTCCTGAATATATTCAGGAAAAAACGCATACGCCCTTTTTGGCCAAGGGCATCATTGTCGAGGTTTTGCCGCTTTTCCTGTGCTTTAAAGGCGATTCGAATCTCCCTCCTGAAATCTGTTTCCTGCAATTCTGCCTTGCTTTCAAATCCTCTTCGTTGTCTTCCCTCAATATATTTGTGGACGAGAGTCATCATTTATAAGTCTGCAGGTTTGTGAATTGCAGTGTCCCTGAGCTCCATTTTTCAACTCGCTTTCTTGGGCGCTGGCCGCAAAAGCGCAGGATTGCTTCAGGCCCTATTCTGGTCCCAGGCGGCAGGCTGAGCCTGTGGTTAATTCTTCTTCTTGAGGGGAAAATAGAGTGACCTGTGCCTGTCCCAACACCTAGAGCTAGTCTCTCATTGGTTCCCCCTCTTCCCTTTCATCCTCAGGACAAATTGCAAGCTGTACGGAACAGGAGGTTAAAGGTGCTGATTCTCCAAGGAGGGAGATTCCTAGTAAACCGGCTGGAATGGCGAACCCGAGCACAAAGAGATGAGAAATGAGGTGCGTTTTAGAAACCTTTCCCGATCACACGGTGTACCATCTTCTGCGTTTCTCATGCATGTTTTCGATGTAGGAAGATGCCCTTGAACCTGGAGATTTGGGACCCATGGGATGGGTACCACGCAGTATTACTTTATAGGGTCTGCGTTTGCTCACCCAACCTCACCAAACCTCTCAGCCCCAAGAGTGTCCACCCTTATGTCTCAATCAGCTGTGGGTCTAGATATGGTCAATCCAGGTGGCATCACAGCCCCTGAACGAATTTTGTAAGAATTTCTCTCTCTTTCACTGTCTTTGTTTCACGGGTTTTTAAAAGTAATTGATTTTTATAATGGGGTTTACCTGCTTTTCACTGCTGTGATTTTGCCGCTTTACACCCACTTGACTCACTTACAGAGAGATATCAATGCATAGGTTTCAAGATTCTTACTAGTCAGATATATTCTTGGGCGGTGAATTGGGGGTGTTGAGTCCAATTCATTGAGGAAGGAGTAGGGCTTGTCTATTACATATTGGGTTTATGGAACGGTATCTGAGATAATTTGAAACCCTTGTTGTATGCATCACCCCACCTCACCTTTCCCGTTAAGCAGCCATAGTGTGTTTTCTAAACGTGTGACTCTATTCTGTTTTGTAATTCAGTTCAAGGGTAGCGGTTTTTACATTCCCTCTATAAGTCATATCTTATGATAAGTGTCTTTTTCTGTGTGACTTATTTCACTTAGTATCGTCGTACCTAAATCCAATCATCATGCTGCTACTAGCCTTATGACGTTGATTTCATGGCTGAGTGATATTCCATTGTACATAAGGACCACAACTTCTTTATCCATTTTTCTCTTTCCTGGGATATTTAAGGTGTAACGAAGTGGAGATTCTTGTCAACAGAGCAGCCCTAAACTTTGGGGTGCCTGTGTCTTGCTGATTTTTAGTTTTCCCAATTTATACGCCCATGAGTGGATGTGCCCTATGCTCCCTAAGCTCAGTTTTTTAGATGTTTCAGGACACACCGTGCACTTCTCCAGAGTGGCTGTTGGCAATTTACATCCCGCCCATCAGCGTAGCCAGGCTCCCGTTTCTCCATGGCCTGCCCTGCATTTCTGGTTTTGACACTTTATTCAGCATGGCCCTTTTGACCGATGGGAAGCGAGACTTCTTTGTAGCGCTGATTTGCCTTTCCAGGTTGCTTGGTTGGCCAAAAAGGGCGTATGCGTTTTTTCCTGAATATATTCAGGAAAAAACGCATACGCCCTTTTTGGCCAAGGGCATCATTGTCGAGGTTTTGCCGCTTTTCCTGTGCTTTAAAGGCGATTCGAATCTCCCTCCTGAAATCTGTTTCCTGCAATTCTGCCTTGCTTTCAAATCCTCTTCGTTGCCTTCCCTCAATATATTTGTGGACGAGAGTCATCATTTATAAGTCTGCAGGTTTGTGAATTGCAGTGTCCCTGAGCTCCATTTTTCAACTCGCTTTCTTGGGAGCTGGCCGCAAAAGCGCAGGATTGCTTCAGGCCCTATTCTGGTCTCAGGCGGCAGGCTGAGCCTGTGGTTAATTCTTCTTCTTGAGGGGAAAACAGAGTGACCTGTGCCTGTCCCAACACCTAGAGCTAGTCTCTCATTGGTTCCCCCTCTTCCCGTTCATCCTCAGGACAAATTGCAACCTGTACGGAACAGGAGGTTAAAGGTGCTGATTCTCCAAGGAGGGAGATTGCTAGTAAAGCGGCTGGAATGGCGAACCCAAGCACAAGGAGATGAGAAATGAGGTGCGTTTTAGAAACCTTTCCCGATCACACGGTGTACCATCTTCTGGGTTTCTCATGAATGTTTTCGATGTAGGAAGATGCCCTTGAACCTGGAGATTTGGGACCCATGGGATGGGTACCACGCAGTATTACTTTATAGGGTCTGCGTTTGCTCACCCAACCTCACCAAACCTCTCAGCCCCAAGAGTGTCCACCCTTATGTCTCAATCAGCTGTGGGTCTAGATATGGTCAATCCAGGTGGCATCACAGCCCCTGAACGAATTTTGTAAGAATTTCTCTCTCTTTCACTGTCTTTGTTTCACGGGTTTTTAAAAGTAATTGATTTTTATAATGGGGTTTACCTGCTTTTCACTGCTGTGATTTTGCCGCTTTACACCCACTTGACTCACTTACAGAGAGATATCAATGCATAGGTTTCAAGATTCTTACTAGTCAGATATATTCTTGGGCGCTGAATAGGGGGTGTTGAGTCCAATTCATTGAGGAAGGAGTAGGGCTTGTCTATTACATATTGGGTTTATGGAACGGTATCTGAGATAATTTGAAACCCTTGTTGTATGCATCACCCCACCTCACCTTTCCCGTTAAGCAGCCATAGTGTGTTTTCTAAACGTGTGACTCTATTCTGTTTTGTAATTCAGTTCAAGGGTAGCGGTTTTTAACTTCCCTCTATAAGTCATATCTTATGATAAGTGTCTTTTTCTGTGTGACTTATTTCACTTAGAATCTTCGTGCCTAAATCCACTCATCATGCTGCTACTAGCCTTATGACGTCGATTTCATGGCTGAGTGATATTCCATTGTACATAAGGACCACAACTTCTTTATCCATTTTTCTCTTTCCTGGGATATTTAAGGTGTAACGAAGTGGAGATTCTTGTCAACAGAGCAGCCCTAAACTTTGGGGTGCCTGTGTCTTGCTGATTTTTAGTTTTCCCAGTTTATACGCCCATGAGTGGATGTGCCCTATGCTCCCTAAGCTCAGTTTTTTAGATGTTTCAGGACACACCGTGCACTTCTCCAGAGTGGCTGTTGGCAATTTACATCCCGCCCATCAGCGTAGCCAGGCTCCCGTTTCTCCATGGCCTGCCCTGCATTTCTGGTTTTGACACTTTATTCAGCATGGCCCTTTTGACCGATGGGAAGCGAGACTTCTTTGTAGCGCTCATTTGCCTTTCCAGGTTGCTTGGTTGGCCAAAAAGGGCGTATGCGTTTTTTCCTGAATATATTCAGGAAAAAACGCATACGCCCTTTTTGGCCAAGGGCATCATTGTCGAGGTTTTGCCGCTTTTCCTGTGCTTTAAAGGCGATTCGAATCTCCCTCCTGAAATCTGTTTCCTGCAATTCTGCCTTGCTTTCAAATCCTCTTCGTTGCCTTCCCTCAATATATTTGTGGACGAGAGTCATCATTTATAAGTCTGCAGGTTTGTGAATTGCAGTGTCCCTGAGCTCCATTTTTCAACTCGCTTTCTTGGGAGCTGGCCGCAAAAGCGCAGGATTGCTTCAGGCCCTATTCTGGTCCCAGGCGGCAGGCTGAGCCTGTGGTTAATTCTTCTTCTTGAGGGGAAAATAGAGTGACCTGTGCCTGTCCCAACACCTAGAGCTAGTCTCTCATTGGTTCCCCCTCTTCCCGTTCATCCTCAGGACAAATTGCAACCTTTACGGAACAGGAGGTTAAAGGGGCTGATTCTCCAAGGAGGGAGATTGCTAGTAAAGCGGCTGGAATGGCGAACCCAAGCACAAGGAGATGAGAAATGAGGTGCGTTTTAGAAACCTTTCCCTATCACACGGTGTACCATCTTCTGGGTTTCTCATGCATGTTTTCGATGTAGGAAGATGCCCTTGAACCTGGAGATTTGGGACCCATGGGATGGGTACCACGCAGTATTACTTTATAGGGTCTGCGTTTGCTCACCCAACCTCACCAAACCTCTCAGCCCCAAGAGTGTCCACCCTTATGTCTCAATCAGCTGTGGGTCTAGATATGGTCAATCCAGGTGGCATCACAGCCCCTGAACGAATTTTGTAAGAATTTCTCTCTCTTTCACTGTCTTTGTTTCACGGGTTTTTAAAAGTAATTGATTTTTATAATGGGGTTTACCTGCTTTTCACTGCTGTGATTTTGCCGCTTTACACCCACTTCACTCACTTACAGAGAGATATCAATGCATAGGTTTCAAGATTCTTACTAGTCAGATATATTCTTGGGCGCTGAATAGGGGGTGTTGAGTCCAATTCTTTGAGGAAGGAGTAGGGCTTGTCTATTACATATTGGGTTTATGGAACGGTATCTGAGATAATTTGAAACCCTTGTTGTATGCATCACCCCACCTCACCTTTCCCGTTAAGCAGCCATAGTGTGTTTTCTAAACTTGTGACTCTATTCTGTTTTGTAATTCAGTTCAAGGGTAGCGGTTTTTACATTCCCTCTATAAGTCATATCTTATGATAAGTGTCTTTTTCTGTGTGACTTATTTCACTTAGAATCTTCGTACCTAAATCCACTCATCATGCTGCTACTAGCCTTATGACGTCGATTTCATGGCTGAGTGATATTCCATTGTACATAAGGACCACAACTTCTTTATCCATTTTTCTCTTTCCTGGGATATTTAAGGTGTAACGAAGTGGAGATTCTTGTCAACAGAGCAGCCCTAAACTTTGGGGTGCCTGTGTCTTGCTGATTTTTAGTTTTCCCAGTTTATACGCCCATGAGTGGATGTGCCCTATGCTCCCTAAGCTCAGTTTTTTAGATGTTTCAGGACACACCGTGCACTTCTCCAGAGTGGCTGTTGGCAATTTACATCCCGCCCATCAGCGTAGCCAGGCTCCCGTTTCTCCATGGCCTGCCCTGCATTTCTGGATTTGACACTTTATTCAGCATGGCCCTTTTGACCGATGGGAAGCGAGACTTCTTTGTAGCGCTGATTTGCCTTTCCAGGTTGCTTGGTTGGCCAAAAAGGGCGTATGCGTTTTTTCCTGAATATATTCAGGAAAAAACGCATACGCCCTTTTTGGCCAAGGGCATCATTGTCGAGGTTTTGCCGCTTTTCCTGTGCTTTAAAGGCGATTCGAATCTCCCTCCTGAAATCTGTTTCCTGCAATTGTGCCTTGCTTTCAAATCCTCTTCGTTGCCTTCCCTCAATATATTTGTGGACGAGAGTCATCATTTATATGTCTGCAGGTTTGTGAATTGCAGTGTCCCTGAGCTCCATTTTTCAACTCGCTTTCTTGGGAGCTGGCCGCAAAAGCGCAGGATTGCTTCAGGCCCTATTCTGGTCCCAGGCGGCAGGCTGAGCCTGTGGTTAATTCTTCTTCTTGAGGGGAAAATAGAGTGACCTGTGCCTGTCCCAACACCTAGAGCTAGTCTCTCATTGGTTCCCCCTCTTCCCGTTCATCCTCAGGACAAATTGCAACCTGTACGGAACAGGAGGTTAAAGGTGCTGATTCTCCAAGGAGGGAGATTGCTAGTAAAGCGGCTGGAATGGCGAACCCAAGCACAAGGAGATGAGAAATGAGGTGCGTCTTAGAAACCTTTCCCGATCACACGGTGTACCATCTTCTGGGTTTCTCATGAATGTTTTCGATGTAGGAAGATGCCCTTGAACCTGGAGATTTGGGACCCATGGGATGGGTACCACGCAGTATTACTTTATAGGGTCTGCGTTTGCTCACCCAACCTCACCAAACCTCTCAGCCCCAAGAGTGTCCACCCTTATGTCTCAATCAGCTGTGGGTCTAGATATGGTCAATCCAGGTGGCATCACAGCCCCTGAACGAATTTTGTAAGAATTTCTCTCTCTTTCACTGTCTTTGTTTCACGGGTTTTTAAAAGTAATTGATTTTTATAATGGGGTTTACCTGCTTTTCACTGCTGTGATTTTGCCGCTTTACACCCACTTGACTCACTTACAGAGAGATATCAATGCATAGGTTTCAAGATTCTTACTAGTCAGATATATTCTTGGGCGCTGAATAGGGGGTGTTGAGTCCAATTCTTTGAGGAAGGAGTAGGGCTTGTCTATTACATATTGGGTTTATGGAACGGTATCTGAGATAATTTGAAACCCTTGTTGTATGCATCACCCCACCTCACCTTTCCCGTTAAGCAGCCATAGTCTGTTTTCTAAACGTGTGACTCTATTCTGTTTTGTAATTCAGTTCAAGGGTAGCGGTTTTTAAATTCCCTCTATAAGTCATATCTTATGATAAGTGTCTTTTTCTGTGTGACTTATTTCACTTAGAATCGTCGTACCTAAATCCAATCATCATGCTGCTACTAGCCTTATGACGTTGATTTCATGGCTGAGTGATATTCCATTGTACATAAGGACCACAACTTCTTTATCCACTTTTCTCTTTCCTGGGATATTTAAGGTGTAACGAAGTGGAGATTCTTGTCAACAGAGCAGCCCTAAACTTTGGGGTGCCTGTGTCTTGCTGATTTTTAGTTTTCCCAATTTATACGCCCATGAGTGGATGTGCCCTATGCTCCCTAAGCTGAGTTTTGTAGATGTTTCAGGACACACCGTGCACTTCTCCAGAGTGGCTGTTGGCAATTTACATCCCGCCCATCAGCGTAGCCAGGCTCCCGTTTCTCCATGGCCTGCCCTGCATTTCTGGTTTTGACACTTTATTCAGCATGGCCCTTTTGACCGATGGGAAGCGAGACTTCTTTGTAGCGCTGATTTGCCTTTCCAGGTTGCTTGGTTGGCCAAAAAGGGCGTATGCGTTTTTTCCTGAATATATTCAGGAAAAAACGCATACGCCCTTTTTGGCCAAGGGCATCATTGTCGAGGTTTTGCCGCTTTTCCTGTGCTTTAAAGGCGATTGGAATCTCCCTCCTGAAATCTGTTTCCTGCAATTCTGCCTTGCTTTCAAATCCTCTTCGTTGCCTTCCCTCAATATATTTGTGGACGAGAGTCATCATTTATAAGTCTGCAGGTTTGTGAATTGCAGTGTCCCTGAGCTCCATTTTTCAACTCGCTTTCTTGGGAGCTGGCCGCAAAAGCGCAGGATTGCTTCAGGCCCTATTCTGGTCCCAGGCGGCAGGCTGAGCCTGTGGTTAATTCTTCTTCTTGAGGGGAAAATAGAGTGACCTGTGCCTGTCCCAACACCTAGAGCTAGTCTCTCATTGGTTCCCCCTCTTCCCGTTCATCCTCAGGACAAATTGCAACCTGTACGGAACAGGAGGTTAAAGGTGCTGATTCTCCAAGGAGGGAGATTTCTAGTAAAGCGGCTGGAATGGCGAACCCAAGCACATGGAGATGAGAAATGAGGTGCGTTTTAGAAACCTTTCCCGATCACACGGTGTACCATCTTCTGGGTTTCTCATGCATGTTTTCGATGTAGGAAGATGCCCTTGAACCTGGAGATTTGGGACCCATGGGATGGGTACCACGCAGTATTACTTTATAGGGTCTGCGTTTGCTCACCCAACCTCACCAAACCTCTCAGCCCCAAGAGTGTCCACCCTTATGTCTCAATCAGCTGTGGGTCTAGATATGGTCAATCCAGGTGGCATCACAGCCCCTGAACGAATTTTGTAAGAATTTCTCTCTCTTTCACTGTCTTTGTTTCACGGGTTTTTAAAAGTAATTGATTTTTATAATGGGGTTTACCTGCTTTTCACTGCTGTGATTTTGCCGCTTTACACCCACTTGACTCACTTACAGAGAGATATCAATGCATAGGTTTCAAGATTCTTACTAGTCAGATATATTCTTGGGCGCTGAATAGGGGGTGTTGAGTCCAATTCTTTGAGGAAGGAGTAGGGCTTGTCTATTACATATTGGGTTTATGGAACGGTATCTGAGATAATTTGAAACCCTTGTTGTATGCATCACCCCACCTCACCTTTCCCGTTAAGCAGCCATAGTGTGTTTTCTAAACTTGTGACTCTATTCTGTTTTGTAATTCAGTTCAAGGGTAGCGGTTTTTACATTCCCTCTATAAGTCATATCTTATGATAAGTGTCTTTTTCTGTGTGACTTATTTCACTTAGAATCTTCGTACCTAAATCCACTCATCATGCTGCTACTAGCCTTATGACGTCGATTTCATGGCTGAGTGATATTCCATTGTACATAAGGACCACAACTTCTTTATCCATTTTTCTCTTTCCTGGGATATTTAAGGTGTAACCAAGTGGAGATTCTTGTCAACAGAGCAGCCCTAAACTTTGGGGTGCCTGTGTCTTGCTGATTTTTAGTTTTCCCAGTTTATACGCCCATGAGTGGATGTGCCCTATGCTCCCTAAGCTCAGTTTTTTAGATGTTTCAGGACACACCGTGCACTTCTCCAGAGTGGCTGTTGGCAATTTACATCCCGCCCATCAGCGTAGCCAGGCTCCCGTTTCTCCATGGCCTGCCCTGCATTTCTGGTTTTGACACTTTATTCAGCATGGCCCTTTTGACCGATGGGAAGCGAGACTTCTTTGTAGCGCTGATTTGCCTTTCCAGGTTGCTTGGTTGGCCAAAAAGGGCGTATGCGTTTTTTCCTGAATATATTCAGGAAAAAACGCATACGCCCTTTTTGGCCAAGGGCATCATTGTCGAGGTTTTGCCGCTTTTCCTGTGCTTTAAAGGCGATTCGAATCTCCCTCCTGAAATCTGTTTCCTGCAATTCTGCCTTGCTTTCAAATCCTCTTCGTTGTCTTCCCTCAATATATTTGTGGACGAGAGTCATCATTTATAAGTCTGCAGGTTTGTGAATTGCAGTGTCCCTGAGCTCCATTTTTCAACTCGCTTTCTTGGGCGCTGGCCGCAAAAGCGCAGGATTGCTTCAGGCCCTATTCTGGTCCCAGGCGGCAGGCTGAGCCTGTGGTTAATTCTTCTTCTTGAGGGGAAAATAGAGTGACCTGTGCCTGTCCCAACACCTAGAGCTAGTCTCTCATTGGTTCCCCCTCTTCCCTTTCATCCTCAGGACAAATTGCAAGCTGTACGGAACAGGAGGTTAAAGGTGCTGATTCTCCAAGGAGGGAGATTCCTAGTAAACCGGCTGGAATGGCGAACCCGAGCACAAAGAGATGAGAAATGAGGTGCGTTTTAGAAACCTTTCCCGATCACACGGTGTACCATCTTCTGGGTTTCTCATGCATGTTTTCGATGTAGGAAGATGCCCTTGAACCTGGAGATTTGGGACCCATGGGATGGGTACCACGCAGTATTACTTTATAGGGTCTGCGTTTGCTCACCCAACCTCACCAAACCTCTCAGCCCCAAGAGTGTCCACCCTTATGTCTCAATCAGCTGTGGGTCTAGATATGGTCAATCCAGGTGGCATCACAGCCCCTGAACGAATTTTGTAAGAATTTCTCTCTCTTTCACTGTCTTTGTTTCACGGGTTTTTAAAAGTAATTGATTTTTATAATGGGGTTTACCTGCTTTTCACTGCTGTGATTTTGCCGCTTTACACCCACTTGACTCACTTACAGAGAGATATCAATGCATAGGTTTCAAGATTCTTACTAGTCAGATATATTCTTGGGCGGTGAATTGGGGGTGTTGAGTCCAATTCATTGAGGAAGGAGTAGGGCTTGTCTATTACATATTGGGTTTATGGAACGGTATCTGAGATAATTTGAAACCCTTGTTGTATGCATCACCCCACCTCACCTTTCCCGTTAAGCAGCCATAGTGTGTTTTCTAAACGTGTGACTCTATTCTGTTTTGTAATTCAGTTCAAGGGTAGCGGTTTTTACATTCCCTCTATAAGTCATATCTTATGATAAGTGTCTTTTTCTGTGTGACTTATTTCACTTAGTATCGTCGTACCTAAATCCAATCATCATGCTGCTACTAGCCTTATGACGTTGATTTCATGGCTGAGTGATATTCCATTGTACATAAGGACCACAACTTCTTTATCCATTTTTCTCTTTCCTGGGATATTTAAGGTGTAACGAAGTGGAGATTCTTGTCAACAGAGCAGCCCTAAACTTTGGGGTGCCTGTGTCTTGCTGATTTTTAGTTTTCCCAATTTATACGCCCATGAGTGGATGTGCCCTATGCTCCCTAAGCTCAGTTTTTTAGATGTTTCAGGACACACCGTGCACTTCTCCAGAGTGGCTGTTGGCAATTTACATCCCGCCCATCAGCGTAGCCAGGCTCCCGTTTCTCCATGGCCTGCCCTGCATTTCTGGTTTTGACACTTTATTCAGCATGGCCCTTTTGACCGATGGGAAGCGAGACTTCTTTGTAGCGCTGATTTGCCTTTCCAGGTTGCTTGGTTGGCCAAAAAGGGCGTATGCGTTTTTTCCTGAATATATTCAGGAAAAAACGCATACGCCCTTTTTGGCCAAGGGCATCATTGTCGAGGTTTTGCCGCTTTTCCTGTGCTTTAAAGGCGATTCGAATCTCCCTCCTGAAATCTGTTTCCTGCAATTCTGCCTTGCTTTCAAATCCTCTTCGTTGCCTTCCCTCAATATATTTGTGGACGAGAGTCATCATTTATAAGTCTGCAGGTTTGTGAATTGCAGTGTCCCTGAGCTCCATTTTTCAACTCGCTTTCTTGGGAGCTGGCCGCAAAAGCGCAGGATTGCTTCAGGCCCTATTCTGGTCTCAGGCGGCAGGCTGAGCCTGTGGTTAATTCTTCTTCTTGAGGGGAAAACAGAGTGACCTGTGCCTGTCCCAACACCTAGAGCTAGTCTCTCATTGGTTCCCCCTCTTCCCGTTCATCCTCAGGACAAATTGCAACCTGTACGGAACAGGAGGTTAAAGGTGCTGATTCTCCAAGGAGGGAGATTGCTAGTAAAGCGGCTGGAATGGCGAACCCGAGCACAAGGAGATGAGAAATGAGGTGCGTTTTAGAAACCTTTCCCGATCACACGGTGTACCATCTTCTGGGTTTCTCATGAATGTTTTCGATGTAGGAAGATGCCCTTGAACCTGGAGATTTGGGACCCATGGGATGGGTACCACGCAGTATTACTTTATAGGGTCTGCGTTTGCTTACCCAACCTCACAAAACCTCTCAGCCCCAAGAGTGTCCACCCTTATGTCTCAATCAGCTGTGGGTCTAGATATGGTCAATCCAGGTGGCATCACAGCCCCTGAACGAATTTTGTAAGAATTTCTCTCTCTTTCACTGTCTTTGTTTCACGGGTTTTTAAAAGTAATTGATTTTTATAATGGGGTTTACCTGCTTTTCACTGCTGTGATTTTGCCGCTTTACACCCACTTGACTCACTTACAGAGAGATATCAATGCATAGGTTTCAAGATTCTTACTAGTCAGATATATTCTTGGGCGCTGAATAGGGGGTGTTGAGTCCAATTCATTGAGGAAGGAGTAGGGCTTGTCTATTACATATTGGGTTTATGGAACGGTATCTGAGATAATTTGAAACCCTTGTTGTATGCATCACCCCACCTCACCTTTCCCGTTAAGCAGCCATAGTGTGTTTTCTAAACGTGTGACTCTATTCTGTTTTGTAATTCAGTTCAAGGGTAGCGGTTTTTACATTCCCTCTATAAGTCATATCTTATGATAAGTGTCTTTTTCTGTGTGACTTATTTCACTTAGTATCGTCGTACCTAAATCCAATCATCATGCTGCTACTAGCCTTATGACGTTGATTTCATGGCTGAGTGATATTCCATTGTACATAAGGACCACAACTTCTTTATCCATTTTTCTCTTTCCTGGGATATTTAAGGTGTAATGAAGTGGAGATTCTTGTCAACAGAGCAGCCCTAAACTTTGGGGTGCCTGTGTCTTGCTGATTTTTAGTTTTCCCAATTTATACGCCCATGAGTGGATGTGCCCTATGCTCCCTAAGCTGAGTTTTTTAGATGTTTCAGGACACACCGTGCACTTCTCCAGAGTGGCTGTTGGCAATTTACATCCCGCCCATCAGCGTAGCCAGGCTCCCGTTTCTCCATGGCCTGCCCTGCATTTCTGGTTTTGACACTTTATTCAGCATGGCCATTTTGACCGATGGGAAGCGAGACTTCTTTGTAGCGCTGATTTGCCTTTCCAGGTTGCTTGGTTGGCCAAAAAGGGCGTATGCGTTTTTTCCTGAATATATTCAGGAAAAAACGCATACGCCCTTTTTGGCCAAGGGCATCATTGTCGAGGTTTTGCCGCTTTTCCTGTGCTTTAAAGGCGATTCGAATCTCCCTCCTGAAATCTGTTTCCTGCAATTCTGCCTTGCTTTCAAATCCTCTTCGTTGCCTTCCCTCAATATATTTGTGGACGAGAGTCATCATTTATAAGTCTGCAGGTTTGTGAATTGCAGTGTCCCTGAGCTCCATTTTTCAACTCGCTTTCTTGGGCGCTGGCCGCAAAAGCGCAGGATTGCTTCAGGCCCTATTCTGGTCCCAGGCGGCAGGCTGAGCCTGTGGTTAATTCTTCTTCTTGAGGGGAAAATAGAGTGACCTGTGCCTGTCCCAACACCTAGAGCTAGTCTCTCATTGGTTCCCCCTCTTCCCTTTCATCCTCAGGACAAATTGCAAGCTGTACGGAACAGGAGGTTAAAGGTGCTGATTCTCCAAGGAGGGAGATTCCTAGTAAAGCGGCTGGAATGGCGAACCCGAGCACAAGGAGATGAGAAATGAGGTGCGTTTTAGAAACCTTTCCCGATCACACGGTGTACCATCTTCTGGGTTTCTCATGCATGTTTTCGATGTAGGAAGATGCCCTTGAACCTGGAGATTTGGGACCCATGGGATGGGTACCACGCAGTATTACTTTATAGGGTCTGCGTTTGCTCACCCAACCTCACCAAACCTCTCAGCCCCAAGAGTGTCCACCCTTATGTCTCAATCAGCTGTGGGTCTAGATATGGTCAATCCAGGTGGCATCACAGCCCCTGAACGAATTTTGTAAGAATTTCTCTCTCTTTCACTGTCTTTGTTTCACGGGTTTTTAAAAGTAATTGATTTTTATAATGGGGTTTACCTGCTTTTCACTGCTGTGATTTTGCCGCTTTACACCCACTTGACTCACTTACAGAGAGATATCAATGCATAGGTTTCAAGATTCTTACTAGTCAGATATATTCTTGGGCGCTGAATAGGGGGTGTTGAGTCCAATTCTTTGAGGAAGGAGTAGGGCTTGTCTATTACATATTGGGTTTATGGAACGGTATCTGAGAAAATTTGAAACCCTTGTTGTATGCATCACCCCACCTCACCTTTCCCGTTAAGCAGCCATAGTGTGTTTTCTAAACTTGTGACTCTATTCTGTTTTGTAATTCAGTTCAAGGGTAGCGGTTTTTACATTCCCTCTATAAGTCATATCTTATGATAAGTGTCTTTTTCTGTGTGACTTATTTCACTTAGAATCTTCGTACCTAAATCCACTCATCATGCTGCTACTAGCCTTATGACGTCGATTTCATGGCTGAGTGATATTCCATTGTACATAAGGACCACAACTTCTTTATCCATTTTTCTCTTTACTGGGATATTTAAGGTGTAACCAAGTGGAGATTCTTGTCAACAGAGCAGCCCTAAACTTTGGGGTGCCTGTGTCTTGCTGATTTTTAGTTTTCCCAGTTTATACGCCCATGAGTGGATGTGCCCTATGCTCCCTAAGCTCAGTTTTTTAGATGTTTCAGGACACACCGTGCACTTCTCCAGAGTGGCTGTTGGCAATTTACATCCCGCCCATCAGCGTAGCCAGGCTCCCGTTTCTCCATGGCCTGCCCTGCATTTCTGGTTTTGACACTTTATTCAGCATGGCCCTTTTGACCGATGGGAAGCGAGACTTCTTTGTAGCGCTGATTTGCCTTTCCAGGTTGCTTGGTTGGCCAAAAAGGGCGTATGCGTTTTTTCCTGAATATATTCAGGAAAAAACGCATACGCCCTTTTTGGCCAAGGGCATCATTGTCGAGGTTTTGCCGCTTTTCCTGTGCTTTAAAGGCGATTCGAATCTCCCTCCTGAAATCTGTTTCCTGCAATTCTGCCTTGCTTTCAAATCCTCTTCGTTGTCTTCCCTCAATATATTTGTGGACGAGAGTCATCATTTATAAGTCTGCAGGTTTGTGAATTGCAGTGTCCCTGAGCTCCATTTTTCAACTCGCTTTCTTGGGCGCTGGCCGCAAAAGCGCAGGATTGCTTCAGGCCCTATTCTGGTCCCAGGCGGCAGGCTGAGCCTGTGGTTAATTCTTCTTCTTGAGGGGAAAATAGAGTGACCTGTGCCTGTCCCAACACCTAGAGCTAGTCTCTCATTGGTTCCCCCTCTTCCCTTTCATCCTCAGGACAAATTGCAAGCTGTACGGAACAGGAGGTTAAAGGTGCTGATTCTCCAAGGAGGGAGATTCCTAGTAAACCGGCTGGAATGGCGAACCCGAGCACAAAGAGATGAGAAATGAGGTGCGTTTTAGAAACCTTTCCCGATCACACGGTGTACCATCTTCTGGGTTTCTCATGCATGTTTTCGATGTAGGAAGATGCCCTTGAACCTGGAGATTTGGGACCCATGGGATGGGTACCACGCAGTATTACTTTATAGGGTCTGCGTTTGCTCACCCAACCTCACCAAACCTCTCAGCCCCAAGAGTGTCCACCCTTATGTCTCAATCAGCTGTGGGTCTAGATATGGTCAATCCAGGTGGCATCACAGCCCCTGAACGAATTTTGTAAGAATTTCTCTCTCTTTCACTGTCTTTGTTTCACGGGTTTTTAAAAGTAATTGATTTTTATAATGGGGTTTACCTGCTTTTCACTGCTGTGATTTTGCCGCTTTACACCCACTTGACTCACTTACAGAGAGATATCAATGCATAGGTTTCAAGATTCTTACTAGTCAGATATATTCTTGGGCGGTGAATTGGGGGTGTTGAGTCCAATTCATTGAGGAAGGAGTAGGGCTTGTCTATTACATATTGGGTTTATGGAACGGTATCTGAGATAATTTGAAACCCTTGTTGTATGCATCACCCCACCTCACCTTTCCCGTTAAGCAGCCATAGTGTGTTTTCTAAACGTGTGACTCTATTCTGTTTTGTAATTCAGTTCAAGGGTAGCGGTTTTTACATTCCCTCTATAAGTCATATCTTATGATAAGTGTCTTTTTCTGTGTGACTTATTTCACTTAGTATCGTCGTACCTAAATCCAATCATCATGCTGCTACTAGCCTTATGACGTTGATTTCATGGCTGAGTGATATTCCATTGTACATAAGGACCACAACTTCTTTATCCATTTTTCTCTTTCCTGGGATATTTAAGGTGTAACGAAGTGGAGATTCTTGTCAACAGAGCAGCCCTAAACTTTGGGGTGCCTGTGTCTTGCTGATTTTTAGTTTTCCCAATTTATACGCCCATGAGTGGATGTGCCCTATGCTCCCTAAGCTCAGTTTTTTAGATGTTTCAGGACACACCGTGCACTTCTCCAGAGTGGCTGTTGGCAATTTACATCCCGCCCATCAGCGTAGCCAGGCTCCCGTTTCTCCATGGCCTGCCCTGCATTTCTGGTTTTGACACTTTATTCAGCATGGCCCTTTTGACCGATGGGAAGCGAGACTTCTTTGTAGCGCTGATTTGCCTTTCCAGGTTGCTTGGTTGGCCAAAAAGGGCGTATGCGTTTTTTCCTGAATATATTCAGGAAAAAACGCATACGCCCTTTTTGGCCAAGGGCATCATTGTCGAGGTTTTGCCGCTTTTCCTGTGCTTTAAAGGCGATTCGAATCTCCCTCCTGAAATCTGTTTCCTGCAATTCTGCCTTGCTTTCAAATCCTCTTCGTTGCCTTCCCTCAATATATTTGTGGACGAGAGTCATCATTTATAAGTCTGCAGGTTTGTGAATTGCAGTGTCCCTGAGCTCCATTTTTCAACTCGCTTTCTTGGGAGCTGGCCGCAAAAGCGCAGGATTGCTTCAGGCCCTATTCTGGTCTCAGGCGGCAGGCTGAGCCTGTGGTTAATTCTTCTTCTTGAGGGGAAAACAGAGTGACCTGTGCCTGTCCCAACACCTAGAGCTAGTCTCTCATTGGTTCCCCCTCTTCCCGTTCATCCTCAGGACAAATTGCAACCTGTACGGAACAGGAGGTTAAAGGTGCTGATTCTCCAAGGAGGGAGATTGCTAGTAAAGCGGCTGGAATGGCGAACCCAAGCACAAGGAGATGAGAAATGAGGTGCGTTTTAGAAACCTTTCCCGATCACACGGTGTACCATCTTCTGGGTTTCTCATGAATGTTTTCGATGTAGGAAGATGCCCTTGAACCTGGAGATTTGGGACCCATGGGATGGGTACCACGCAGTATTACTTTATAGGGTCTGCGTTTGCTCACCCAACCTCACCAAACCTCTCAGCCCCAAGAGTGTCCACCCTTATGTCTCAATCAGCTGTGGGTCTAGATATGGTCAATCCAGGTGGCATCACAGCCCCTGAACGAATTTTGTAAGAATTTCTCTCTCTTTCACTGTCTTTGTTTCACGGGTTTTTAAAAGTAATTGATTTTTATAATGGGGTTTACCTGCTTTTCACTGCTGTGATTTTGCCGCTTTACACCCACTTGACTCACTTACAGAGAGATATCAATGCATAGGTTTCAAGATTCTTACTAGTCAGATATATTCTTGGGCGCTGAATAGGGGGTGTTGAGTCCAATTCATTGAGGAAGGAGTAGGGCTTGTCTATTACATATTGGGTTTATGGAACGGTATCTGAGATAATTTGAAACCCTTGTTGTATGCATCACCCCACCTCACCTTTCCCGTTAAGCAGCCATAGTGTGTTTTCTAAACGTGTGACTCTATTCTGTTTTGTAATTCAGTTCAAGGGTAGCGGTTTTTACATTCCCTCTATAAGTCATATCTTATGATAAGTGTCTTTTTCTGTGTGACTTATTTCACTTAGTATCGTCGTACCTAAATCCAATCATCATGCTGCTACTAGCCTTATGACGTTGATTTCATGGCTGAGTGATATTCCATTGTACATAAGGACCACAACTTCTTTATCCATTTTTCTCTTTCCTGGGATATTTAAGGTGTAATGAAGTGGAGATTCTTGTCAACAGAGCAGCCCTAAACTTTGGGGTGCCTGTGTCTTGCTGATTTTTAGTTTTCCCAATTTATACGCCCATGAGTGGATGTGCCCTATGCTCCCTAAGCTGAGTTTTTTAGATGTTTCAGGACACACCGTGCACTTCTCCAGAGTGGCTGTTGGCAATTTACATCCCGCCCATCAGCGTAGCCAGGCTCCCGTTTCTCCATGGCCTGCCCTGCATTTCTGGTTTTGACACTTTATTCAGCATGGCCATTTTGACCGATGGGAAGCGAGACTTCTTTGTAGCGCTGATTTGCCTTTCCAGGTTGCTTGGTTGGCCAAAAAGGGCGTATGCGTTTTTTCCTGAATATATTCAGGAAAAAACGCATACGCCCTTTTTGGCCAAGGGCATCATTGTCGAGGTTTTGCCGCTTTTCCTGTGCTTTAAAGGCGATTCGAATCTCCCTCCTGAAATCTGTTTCCTGCAATTCTGCCTTGCTTTCAAATCCTCTTCGTTGCCTTCCCTCAATATATTTGTGGACGAGAGTCATCATTTATAAGTCTGCAGGTTTGTGAATTGCAGTGTCCCTGAGCTCCATTTTTCAACTCGCTTTCTTGGGCGCTGGCCGCAAAAGCGCAGGATTGCTTCAGGCCCTATTCTGGTCCCAGGCGGCAGGCTGAGCCTGTGGTTAATTCTTCTTCTTGAGGGGAAAATAGAGTGACCTGTGCCTGTCCCAACACCTAGAGCTAGTCTCTCATTGGTTCCCCCTCTTCCCTTTCATCCTCAGGACAAATTGCAAGCTGTACGGAACAGGAGGTTAAAGGTGCTGATTCTCCAAGGAGGGAGATTCCTAGTAAAGCGGCTGGAATGGCGAACCCGAGCACAAGGAGATGAGAAATGAGGTGCGTTTTAGAAACCTTTCCCGATCACACGGTGTACCATCTTCTGGGTTTCTCATGCATGTTTTCGATGTAGGAAGATGCCCTTGAACCTGGAGATTTGGGACCCATGGGATGGGTACCACGCAGTATTACTTTAAAGGGTCTGCGTTTGCTCACCCAACCTCACCAAACCTCTCAGCCCCAAGAGTGTCCACCCTTATGTCTCAATCAGCTGTGGGTCTAGATATGGTCAATCCAGGTGGCATTACAACCGCTGAACGAATTTTGTAAGAATTTCTCTCTCTTTCACTGTCTTTGTTTCACGGGTTTTTAAAAGTAATTGATTTTTATAATGGGGTTTACCTGCTTTTCACTGCTGTGATTTTGCCGCTTTACACCCACTTGACTCACTTACAGAGAGATATCAATGCATAGGTTTCAAGATTCTTACTAGTCAGATATATTCTTGGGCGGTGAATTGGGGGTGTTGAGTCCAATTCATTGAGGAAGGAGTAGGGCTTGTCTATTACATATTGGGTTTATGGAACGGTATCTGAGATAATTTGAAACCCTTGTTGTATGCATCATCCCACCTCACCTTTCCCGTTAAGCAGCCATAGTGTGTTTTCTAAACTTGTGTACTCTATTCTGTTTTGTAATTCAGTTCAAGGGTAGCGGTTTTTACATTCCCTCTATAAGTCATATCTTATGATAAGTGTCTTTTTCTGTGTGACTTATTTCACTTAGAATCGTCGTACCTAAATCCAATCATCATGCTGCTACTAGCCTTATGACGTTGATTTCATGGCTGAGTGATATTCCATTGTACATAAGGACCACAACTTCTTTATCCATTTTTCTCTTTCCTGGGATATTTAAGGTGTAACGAAGTGGAGATTCTTGTCAACAGAGCAGCCCTAAACTTTGGGGTGCCTGTGTCTTGCTGATTTTTAGTTTTCCCAATTTATACGCCCATGAGTGGATGTGCCCTATGCTCCCTAAGCTCAGTTTTTTAGATGTTTCAGGACACACCGTGCACTTCTCCAGAGTGGCTGTTGGCAATTTACATCCCGCCCATCAGCGTAGCCAGGCTCCCGTTTCTCCATGGCCGGCCCTGCATTTCTGGTTTTGACACTTTATTCAGCATGGCCCTTTTGACCGATGGGAAGCGAGACTTCTTTGTAGCGCTGATTTGCCTTTCCAGGTTGCTTGGTTGGCCAAAAAGGGCGTATGCGTTTTTTCCTGAATATATTCAGGAAAAAACGCATACGCCCTTTTTGGCCAAGGGCATCATTGTCGAGGTTTTGCCGCTTTTCCTGTGCTTTAAAGGCGATTCGAATCTCCCTCCTGAAATCTGTTTCCTGCAATTCTGCCTTGCTTTCAAATCCTCTTCGTTGCCTTCCCTCAATATATTTGTGGACGAGAGTCATCATTTATAAGTCTGCAGGTTTGTGAATTGCAGTGTCCCTGAGCTCCATTTTTCAACTCGCTTTCTTGGGAGCTGGCCGCAAAAGCGCAGGATTGCTTCAGGCCCTATTCTGGTCTCAGGCGGCAGGCTGAGCCTGTGGTTAATTCTTCTTCTTGAGGGGAAAATAGAGTGACCTGTGCCTGTCCCAACACCTAGAGCTAGTCTCTCATTGGTTCCCCCTCTTCCCGTTCATCCTCAGGACAAATTGCAACCTGTACGGAACAGGAGGTTAAAGGTGCTGATTCTCCAAGGAGGGAGATTGCTAGTAAAGCGGCTGGAATGGCGAACCCAAGCACAAGGAGATGAGAAATGAGGTGCGTTTTAGAAACCTTTCCCGATCACACGGTGTACCATCTTCTGGGTTTCTCATGAATGTTTTCGATGTAGGAAGATGCCCTTGAACCTGGAGATTTTGGACCCATGGGATGGGTACCACGCAGTATTACTTTATAGGGTCTGCGTTTGCTCACCCAACCTCACCAAACCTCTCAGCCCCAAGAGTGTCCACCCTTATGTCTCAATCAGCTGTGGGTCTAGATATGGTCAATCCAGGTGGCATCACAGCCCCTGAACGAATTTTGTAAGAATTTCTCTCTCTTTCACTGTCTTTGTTTCACGTGTTTTTAAAAGTAATTGATTTTTATAATGGGGTTTACCTGCTTTTCACTGCTGTGATTTTGCCGCTTTACACCCACTTGACTCACTTACAGAGAGATATCAATGCATAGGTTTCAAGATTCTTACTAGTCAGATATATTCTTGGGCGGTGAATTGGGGGTGTTGAGTCCAATTCATTGAGGAAGGAGTAGGGCTTGTCTATTACATATTGGGTTTATGGAACGGTATCTGAGATAATTTGAAACCCTTGTTGTATGCATCACCCCACCTCACCTTTCCCGTTAAGCAGCCATAGTGTGTTTTCTAAACTTGTGACTCTATTCTGTTTTGTAATTCAGTTCAAGGGTAGCGGTTTTTACATTCCCTCTATAAGTCATATCTTATGATAAGTGTCTTTTTCTGTGTGACTTATTTCACTTAGAATCTTCGTACCTAAATCCACTCATCATGCTGCTACTAGCCTTATGACGTCGATTTCATGGCTGAGTGATATTCCATTGTACATAAGGACCACAACTTCTTTATCCATTTTTCTCTTTACTGGGATATTTAAGGTGTAACCAAGTGGAGATTCTTGTCAACAGAGCAGCCCTAAACTTTGGGGTGCCTGTGTCTTGCTGATTTTTAGTTTTCCCAGTTTATACGCCCATGAGTGGATGTGCCCTATGCTCCCTAAGCTCAGTTTTTTAGATGTTTCAGGACACACCGTGCACTTCTCCAGAGTGGCTGTTGGCAATTTACATCCCGCCCATCAGCGTAGCCAGGCTCCCGTTTCTCCATGGCCTGCCCTGCATTTCTGGTTTTGACACTTTATTCAGCATGGCCCTTTTGACCGATGGGAAGCGAGACTTCTTTGTAGCGCTGATTTGCCTTTCCAGGTTGCTTGGTTGGCCAAAAAGGGCGTATGCGTTTTTTCCTGAATATATTCAGGAAAAAACGCATACGCCCTTTTTGGCCAAGGGCATCATTGTCGAGGTTTTGCCGCTTTTCCTGTGCTTTAAAGGCGATTCGAATCTCCCTCCTGAAATCTGTTTCCTGCAATTCTGCCTTGCTTTCAAATCCTCTTCGTTGCCTTCCCTCAATATATTTGTGGACGAGAGTCATCATTTATATGTCTGCAGGTTTGTGAATTGCAGTGTCCCTGAGCTCCATTTTTCAACTCGCTTTCTTTGGAGCTGGCCGCAAAAGCGCAGGATTGCTTCAGGCCCTATTCTGGTCCCAGGCGGCAGGCTGAGCCTGTGGTTAATTCTTCTTCTTGAGGGGAAAATAGAGTGACCTGTGCCTGTCCCAACACCTAGAGCTAGTCTCTCATTGGTTCCCCCTCTTCCCGTTCATCCTCAGGACAAATTGCAACCTGTACGGAACAGGAGGTTAAAGGTGCTG
This sequence comes from Balaenoptera physalus, assembly GCF_965194825.1. Taxonomy (NCBI): domain Eukaryota; kingdom Metazoa; phylum Chordata; class Mammalia; order Artiodactyla; family Balaenopteridae; genus Balaenoptera; species Balaenoptera physalus. The sequence goes on along the minus strand of NW_028126358.1, from coordinate 190,509 downwards.
ATTCTCCAAGGAGGGAGATTGCTAGTAAAGCGGCTGGAATGGCGAACCCAAGCACAAGGAGATGAGAAATGAGGTGCGTTTTAGAAACCTTTCCCGATCACACGGTGTACCATCTTCTGGGTTTCTCATGAATGTTTTCGATGTAGGAAGATGCCCTTGAACCTGGAGATTTGGGACCCATGGGATGGGTACCACGCAGTATTACTTTATAGGGTCTGCGTTTGCTCACCCAACCTCACCAAACCTCTCAGCCCCAAGAGTGTCCACCCTTATGTCTCAATCAGCTGTGGGTCTAGATATGGTCAATCCAGGTGGCATCACAGCCCCTGAACGAATTTTGTAAGAATTTCTCTCTCTTTCACTGTCTTTGTTTCACGGGTTTTTAAAAGTAATTGATTTTTATAATGGGGTTTACCTGCTTTTCACTGCTGTGATTTTGCCGCTTTACACCCACTTGACTCACTTACAGAGAGATATCAATGCATAGGTTTCAAGATTCTTACTAGTCAGATATATTCTTGGGCGCTGAATAGGGGGTGTTGAGTCCAATTCTTTGAGGAAGGAGTAGGGCTTGTCTATTACATATTGGGTTTATGGAACGGTATGTGAGATAATTTGAAACCCTTGTTGTATGCATCACCCCACCTCACCTTTCCCGTTAAGCAGCCATAGTGTGTTTTCTAAACGTGTGACTCTATTCTGTTTTGTAATTCAGTTCAAGGGTAGCGGTTTTTACATTCCCTCTATAAGTCATATCTTATGATAAGTTTCTTTTTCTGTGTGACTTATTTCACTTATAATCGTCGTACCTAAATCCAATCATCATGCTGCTACTAGCCTTATGACGTTGATTTCATGGCTGAGTGATATTCCATTGTACATAAGGACCACAACTTCTTTATCCATTTTTCTCTTTCCTGGGATATTTAAGGTGTAACGAAGTGGAGATTCTTGTCAACAGAGCAGCCCTAAACTTTGGGGTGCCTGTGTCTTGCTGATTTTTAGTTTTCCCAATTTATACGCCCATGAGTGGATGTGCCCTATGCTCCCTAAGCTGAGTTTTTTAGATGTTTCAGGACACACCGTGCACTTCTCCAGAGTGGCTGTTGGCAATTTACATCCCGCCCATCAGCGTAGCCAGGCTCCCGTTTCTCCATGGCCTGTCCTGCATTTCTGGTTTTGACACTTTATTCAGCATGGCCCTTTTGACCGATGGGAAGCGAGACTTCTTTGTAGCGCTGATTTGCCTTTCCAGATTGCTTGGTTGGCCAAAAAGGGCGTATGCATTTTTTCCTGAATATATTCAGGAAAAAACGCATACGCCCTTTTTGGCCAAGGGCATCATTGTCGAGGTTTTGCCGCTTTTCCTGTGCTTTAAAGGCGATTCGAATCTCCCTCCTGAAATCTGTTTCCTGCAATTCTGCCTTGCTTTCAAATCCTCTTCGTTGTCTTCCCTCAATATATTTGTGGACGAGAGTCATCATTTATAAGTCTGCAGGTTTGTGAATTGCAGTGTCCCTGAGCTCCATTTTTCAACTCGCTTTCTTGGGCGCTGGCCGCAAAAGCGCAGGATTGCTTCAGGCCCTATTCTGGTCCCAGGCGGCAGGCTGAGCCTGTGGTTAATTCTTCTTCTTGAGGGGAAAATAGAGTGACCTGTGCCTGTCCCAACACCTAGAGCTAGTCTCTCATTGGTTCCCCCTCTTCCCTTTCATCCTCAGGACAAATTGCAAGCTGTACGGAACAGGAGGTTAAAGGTGCTGATTCTCCAAGGAGGGAGATTCCTAGTAAACCGGCTGGAATGGCGAACCCGAGCACAAAGAGATGAGAAATGAGGTGCGTTTTAGAAACCTTTCCCGATCACACGGTGTACCATCTTCTGGGTTTCTCATGCATGTTTTCGATGTAGGAAGATGCCCTTGAACCTGGAGATTTGGGACCCATGGGATGGGTACCACGCAGTATTACTTTAAAGGGTCTGCGTTTGCTCACCCAACCTCACCAAACCTCTCAGCCCCAAGAGTGTCCACCCTTATGTCTCAATCAGCTGTGGGTCTAGATATGGTCAATCCAGGTGGCATTACAACCGCTGAACGAATTTTGTAAGAATTTCTCTCTCTTTCACTGTCTTTGTTTCACGGGTTTTTAAAAGTAATTGATTTTTATAATGGGGTTTACCTGCTTTTCACTGCTGTGATTTTGCCGCTTTACACCCACTTGACTCACTTACAGAGAGATATCAATGCATAGGTTTCAAGATTCTTACTAGTCAGATATATTCTTGGGCGGTGAATTGGGGGTGTTGAGTCCAATTCATTGAGGAAGGAGTAGGGCTTGTCTATTACATATTGGGTTTATGGAACGGTATCTGAGATAATTTGAAACCCTTGTTGTATGCATCACCCCACCTCACCTTTCCCGTTAAGCAGCCATAGTGTGTTTTCTAAACGTGTGACTCTATTCTGTTTTGTAATTCAGTTCAAGGGTAGCGGTTTTTACATTCCCTCTATAAGTCATATCTTATGATAAGTGTCTTTTTCTGTGTGACTTATTTCACTTAGTATCGTCGTACCTAAATCCAATCATCATGCTGCTACTAGCCTTATGACGTTGATTTCATGGCTGAGTGATATTCCATTGTACATAAGGACCACAACTTCTTTATCCATTTTTCTCTTTCCTGGGATATTTAAGGTGTAACGAAGTGGAGATTCTTGTCAACAGAGCAGCCCTAAACTTTGGGGTGCCTGTGTCTTGCTGATTTTTAGTTTTCCCAATTTATACGCCCATGAGTGGATGTGCCCTATGCTCCCTAAGCTCAGTTTTTTAGATGTTTCAGGACACACCGTGCACTTCTCCAGAGTGGCTGTTGGCAATTTACATCCCGCCCATCAGCGTAGCCAGGCTCCCGTTTCTCCATGGCCTGCCCTGCATTTCTGGTTTTGACACTTTATTCAGCATGGCCCTTTTGACCGATGGGAAGCGAGACTTCTTTGTAGCGCTGATTTGCCTTTCCAGGTTGCTTGGTTGGCCAAAAAGGGCGTATGCGTTTTTTCCTGAATATATTCAGGAAAAAACGCATACGCCCTTTTTGGCCAAGGGCATCATTGTCGAGGTTTTGCCGCTTTTCCTGTGCTTTAAAGGCGATTCGAATCTCCCTCCTGAAATCTGTTTCCTGCAATTCTGCCTTGCTTTCAAATCCTCTTCGTTGCCTTCCCTCAATATATTTGTGGACGAGAGTCATCATTTATAAGTCTGCAGGTTTGTGAATTGCAGTGTCCCTGAGCTCCATTTTTCAACTCGCTTTCTTGGGAGCTGGCCGCAAAAGCGCAGGATTGCTTCAGGCCCTATTCTGGTCTCAGGCGGCAGGCTGAGCCTGTGGTTAATTCTTCTTCTTGAGGGGAAAATAGAGTGACCTGTGCCTGTCCCAACACCTAGAGCTAGTCTCTCATTGGTTCCCCCTCTTCCCGTTCATCCTCAGGACAAATTGCAACCTGTACGGAACAGGAGGTTAAAGGTGCTGATTCTCCAAGGAGGGAGATTGCTAGTAAAGCGGCTGGAATGGCGAACCCGAGCACAAGGAGATGAGAAATGAGGTGCGTTTTAGAAACCTTTCCCGATCACACGGTGTACCATCTTCTGGGTTTCTCATGAATGTTTTCGATGTAGGAAGATGCCCTTGAACCTGGAGATTTGGGACCCATGGGATGGGTACCACGCAGTATTACTTTATAGGGTCTGCGTTTGCTCACCCAACCTCACCAAACCTCTCAGCCCCAAGAGTGTCCACCCTTATGTCTCAATCAGCTGTGGGTCTAGATATGGTCAATCCAGGTGGCATCACAGCCCCTGAACGAATTTTGTAAGAATTTCTCTCTCTTTCACTGTCTTTGTTTCACGGGTTTTTAAAAGTAATTGATTTTTATAATGGGGTTTACCTGCTTTTCACTGCTGTGATTTTGCCGCTTTACACCCACTTGACTCACTTACAGAGAGATATCAATGCATAGGTTTCAAGATTCTTACTAGTCAGATATATTCTTGGGCGCTGAATAGGGGGTGTTGAGTCCAATTCATTGAGGAAGGAGTAGGGCTTGTCTATTACATATTGGGTTTATGGAACGGTATCTGAGATAATTTGAAACCCTTGTTGTATGCATCACCCCACCTCACCTTTCCCGTTAAGCAGCCATAGTGTGTTTTCTAAACGTGTGACTCTATTCTGTTTTGTAATTCAGTTCAAGGGTAGCGGTTTTTACATTCCCTCTATAAGTCATATCTTATGATAAGTGTCTTTTTCTGTGTGACTTATTTCACTTAGTATCGTCGTACCTAAATCCATTCATCATGCTGCTACTAGCCTTATGACGTTGATTTCATGGCTGAGTGATATTCCATTGTACATAAGGACCACAACTTCTTTATCCATTTTTCTCTTTCCTGGGATATTTAAGGTGTAATGAAGTGGAGATTCTTGTCAACAGAGCAGCCCTAAACTTTGGGGTGCCTGTGTCTTGCTGATTTTTAGTTTTCCCAATTTATACGCCCATGAGTGGATGTGCCCTATGCTCCCTAAGCTGAGTTTTTTAGATGTTTCAGGACACACCGTGCACTTCTCCAGAGTGGCTGTTGGCAATTTACATCCCGCCCATCAGCGTAGCCAGGCTCCCGTTTCTCCATGGCCTGCCCTGCATTTCTGGTTTTGACACTTTATTCAGCATGGCCATTTTGACCGATGGGAAGCGAGACTTCTTTGTAGCGCTGATTTGCCTTTCCAGGTTGCTTGGTTGGCCAAAAAGGGCGTATGCGTTTTTTCCTGAATATATTCAGGAAAAAACGCATACGCCCTTTTTGGCCAAGGGCATCATTGTCGAGGTTTTGCCGCTTTTCCTGTGCTTTAAAGGCGATTCGAATCTCCCTCCTGAAATCTGTTTCCTGCAATTCTGCCTTGCTTTCAAATCCTCTTCGTTGCCTTCCCTCAATATATTTGTGGACGAGAGTCATCATTTATAAGTCTGCAGGTTTGTGAATTGCAGTGTCCCTGAGCTCCATTTTTCAACTCGCTTTCTTGGGCGCTGGCCGCAAAAGCGCAGGATTGCTTCAGGCCCTATTCTGGTCCCAGGCGGCAGGCTGAGCCTGTGGTTAATTCTTCTTCTTGAGGGGAAAATAGAGTGACCTGTGCCTGTCCCAACACCTAGAGCTAGTCTCTCGTTGGTTCCCCCTCTTCCCGTTCATCCTCAGGACAAATTGCAACCTGTACGGAACAGGAGGTTAAAGGTGCTGATTCTCCAAGGAGGGAGATTGCTAGTAAAGCGGCTGGAATGGCGAACCCGAGCACAAGGAGATGAGAAATGAGGTGCGTTTTAGAAACCTTTCCCGATCACACGGTGTACCATCTTCTGGGTTTCTCATGAATGTTTTCGATGTAGGAAGATGCCCTTGAACCTGGAGATTTGGGACCCATGGGATGGGTACCACGCAGTATTACTTTATAGGGTCTGCGTTTGCTCACCCAACCTCACCAAACCTCTCAGCCCCAAGAGTGTCCACCCTTATGTCTCAATCAGCTGTGGGTCTAGATATGGTCAATCCAGGTGGCATCACAGCCCCTGAACGAATTTTGTAAGAATTTCTCTCTCTTTCACTGTCTTTGTTTCACGGGTTTTTAAAAGTAATTGATTTTTATAATGGGGTTTACCTGCTTTTCACTGCTGTGATTTTGCCGCTTTACACCCACTTGACTCACTTACAGAGAGATATCAATGCATAGGTTTCAAGATTCTTACTAGTCAGATATATTCTTGGGCGCTGAATAGGGGGTGTTGAGTCCAATTCATTGAGGAAGGAGTAGGGCTTGTCTATTACATATTGGGTTTATGGAACGGTATGTGAGATAATTTGAAACCCTTGTTGTATGCATCACCCCACCTCACCTTTCCCGTTAAGCAGCCATAGTGTGTTTTCTAAACGTGTGACTCTATTCTGTTTTGTAATTCAGTTCAAGGGTAGCGGTTTTTACATTCCCTCTATAAGTCATATCTTATGATAAGTTTCTTTTTCTGTGTGACTTATTTCACTTATAATCATCGTACCTAAATCCAATCATCATGCTGCTACTAGCCTTATGACGTTGATTTCATGGCTGAGTGATATTCCATTGTACATAAGGACCACAACTTCTTTATCCATTTTTCTCTTTCCTGGGATATTTAAGGTGTAACGAAGTGGAGATTCTTGTCAACAGAGCAGCCCTAAACTTTGGGGTGCCTGTGTCTTGCTGATTTTTAGTTTTCCCAATTTATACGCCCATGAGTGGATGTGCCCTATGCTCCCTAAGCTGAGTTTTTTAGATGTTTCAGGACACACCGTGCACTTCTCCAGAGTGGCTGTTGGCAATTTACATCCCGCCCATCAGCGTAGCCAGGCTCCCGTTTCTCCATGGCCTGTCCTGCATTTCTGGTTTTGACACTTTATTCAGCATGGCCCTTTTGACCGATGGGAAGCGAGACTTCTTTGTAGCGCTGATTTGCCTTTCCAGATTGCTTGGTTGGCCAAAAAGGGCGTATGCATTTTTTCCTGAATATATTCAGGAAAAAACGCATACGCCCTTTTTGGCCAAGGGCATCATTGTCGAGGTTTTGCCGCTTTTCCTGTGCTTTAAAGGCGATTCGAATCTCCCTCCTGAAATCTGTTTCCTGCAATTCTGCCTTGCTTTCAAATCCTCTTCGTTGTCTTCCCTCAATATATTTGTGGACGAGAGTCATCATTTATAAGTCTGCAGGTTTGTGAATTGCAGTGTCCCTGAGCTCCATTTTTCAACTCGCTTTCTTGGGCGCTGGCCGCAAAAGCGCAGGATTGCTTCAGGCCCTATTCTGGTCCCAGGCGGCAGGCTGAGCCTGTGGTTAATTCTTCTTCTTGAGGGGAAAATAGAGTGACCTGTGCCTGTCCCAACACCTAGAGCTAGTCTCTCATTGGTTCCCCCTCTTCCCTTTCATCCTCAGGACAAATTGCAAGCTGTACGGAACAGGAGGTTAAAGGTGCTGATTCTCCAAGGAGGGAGATTCCTAGTAAACCGGCTGGAATGGCGAACCCGAGCACAAAGAGATGAGAAATGAGGTGCGTTTTAGAAACCTTTCCCGATCACACGGTGTACCATCTTCTGGGTTTCTCATGCATGTTTTCGATGTAGGAAGATGCCCTTGAACCTGGAGATTTGGGACCCATGGGATGGGTACCACGCAGTATTACTTTAAAGGGTCTGCGTTTGCTCACCCAACCTCACCAAACCTCTCAGCCCCAAGAGTGTCCACCCTTATGTCTCAATCAGCTGTGGGTCTAGATATGGTCAATCCAGGTGGCATTACAACCGCTGAACGAATTTTGTAAGAATTTCTCTCTCTTTCACTGTCTTTGTTTCACGGGTTTTTAAAAGTAATTGATTTTTATAATGGGGTTTACCTGCTTTTCACTGCTGTGATTTTGCCGCTTTACACCCACTTGACTCACTTACAGAGAGATATCAATGCATAGGTTTCAAGATTCTTACTAGTCAGATATATTCTTGGGCGGTGAATTGGGGGTGTTGAGTCCAATTCATTGAGGAAGGAGTAGGGCTTGTCTATTACATATTGGGTTTATGGAACGGTATCTGAGATAATTTGAAACCCTTGTTGTATGCATCACCCCACCTCACCTTTCCCGTTAAGCAGCCATAGTGTGTTTTCTAAACGTGTGACTCTATTCTGTTTTGTAATTCAGTTCAAGGGTAGCGGTTTTTACATTCCCTCTATAAGTCATATCTTATGATAAGTGTCTTTTTCTGTGTGACTTATTTCACTTAGTATCGTCGTACCTAAATCCAATCATCATGCTGCTACTAGCCTTATGACGTTGATTTCATGGCTGAGTGATATTCCATTGTACATAAGGACCACAACTTCTTTATCCATTTTTCTCTTTCCTGGGATATTTAAGGTGTAACGAAGTGGAGATTCTTGTCAACAGAGCAGCCCTAAACTTTGGGGTGCCTGTGTCTTGCTGATTTTTAGTTTTCCCAATTTATACGCCCATGAGTGGATGTGCCCTATGCTCCCTAAGCTCAGTTTTTTAGATGTTTCAGGACACACCGTGCACTTCTCCAGAGTGGCTGTTGGCAATTTACATCCCGCCCATCAGCGTAGCCAGGCTCCCGTTTCTCCATGGCCTGCCCTGCATTTCTGGTTTTGACACTTTATTCAGCATGGCCCTTTTGACCGATGGGAAGCGAGACTTCTTTGTAGCGCTGATTTGCCTTTCCAGGTTGCTTGGTTGGCCAAAAAGGGCGTATGCGTTTTTTCCTGAATATATTCAGGAAAAAACGCATACGCCCTTTTTGGCCAAGGGCATCATTGTCGAGGTTTTGCCGCTTTTCCTGTGCTTTAAAGGCGATTCGAATCTCCCTCCTGAAATCTGTTTCCTGCAATTCTGCCTTGCTTTCAAATCCTCTTCGTTGCCTTCCCTCAATATATTTGTGGACGAGAGTCATCATTTATAAGTCTGCAGGTTTGTGAATTGCAGTGTCCCTGAGCTCCATTTTTCAACTCGCTTTCTTGGGAGCTGGCCGCAAAAGCGCAGGATTGCTTCAGGCCCTATTCTGGTCTCAGGCGGCAGGCTGAGCCTGTGGTTAATTCTTCTTCTTGAGGGGAAAATAGAGTGACCTGTGCCTGTCCCAACACCTAGAGCTAGTCTCTCATTGGTTCCCCCTCTTCCCGTTCATCCTCAGGACAAATTGCAACCTGTACGGAACAGGAGGTTAAAGGTGCTGATTCTCCAAGGAGGGAGATTGCTAGTAAAGCGGCTGGAATGGCGAACCCAAGCACAAGGAGATGAGAAATGAGGTGCGTTTTAGAAACCTTTCCCGATCACACGGTGTACCATCTTCTGGGTTTCTCATGAATGTTTTCGATGTAGGAAGATGCCCTTGAACCTGGAGATTTGGGACCCATGGGATGGGTACCACGCAGTATTACTTTATAGGGTCTGCGTTTGCTCACCCAACCTCACCAAACCTCTCAGCCCCAAGAGTGTCCACCCTTATGTCTCAATCAGCTGTGGGTCTAGATATGGTCAATCCAGGTGGCATCACAGCCCCTGAACGAATTTTGTAAGAATTTCTCTCTCTTTCACTGTCTTTGTTTCACGGGTTTTTAAAAGTAATTGATTTTTATAATGGGGTTTACCTGCTTTTCACTGCTGTGATTTTGCCGCTTTACACCCACTTGACTCACTTACAGAGAGATATCAATGCATAGGTTTCAAGATTCTTACTAGTCAGATATATTCTTGGGCGCTGAATAGGGGGTGTTGAGTCCAATTCATTGAGGAAGGAGTAGGGCTTGTCTATTACATATTGGGTTTATGGAACGGTATCTGAGATAATTTGAAACCCTTGTTGTATGCATCACCCCACCTCACCTTTCCCGTTAAGCAGCCATAGTGTGTTTTCTAAACGTGTGACTCTATTCTGTTTTGTAATTCAGTTCAAGGGTAGCGGTTTTTACATTCCCTCTATAAGTCATATCTTATGATAAGTGTCTTTTTCTGTGTGACTTATTTCACTTAGTATCGTCGTACCTAAATCCATTCATCATGCTGCTACTAGCCTTATGACGTTGATTTCATGGCTGAGTGATATTCCATTGTACATAAGGACCACAACTTCTTTATCCATTTTTCTCTTTCCTGGGATATTTAAGGTGTAATGAAGTGGAGATTCTTGTCAACAGAGCAGCCCTAAACTTTGGGGTGCCTGTGTCTTGCTGATTTTTAGTTTTCCCAATTTATACGCCCATGAGTGGATGTGCCCTATGCTCCCTAAGCTGAGTTTTTTAGATGTTTCAGGACACACCGTGCACTTCTCCAGAGTGGCTGTTGGCAATTTACATCCCGCCCATCAGCGTAGCCAGGCTCCCGTTTCTCCATGGCCTGCCCTGCATTTCTGGTTTTGACACTTTATTCAGCATGGCCATTTTGACCGATGGGAAGCGAGACTTCTTTGTAGCGCTGATTTGCCTTTCCAGGTTGCTTGGTTGGCCAAAAAGGGCGTATGCGTTTTTTCCTGAATATATTCAGGAAAAAACGCATACGCCCTTTTTGGCCAAGGGCATCATTGTCGAGGTTTTGCCGCTTTTCCTGTGCTTTAAAGGCGATTCGAATCTCCCTCCTGAAATCTGTTTCCTGCAATTCTGCCTTGCTTTCAAATCCTCTTCGTTGCCTTCCCTCAATATATTTGTGGACGAGAGTCATCATTTATAAGTCTGCAGGTTTGTGAATTGCAGTGTCCCTGAGCTCCATTTTTCAACTCGCTTTCTTGGGCGCTGGCCGCAAAAGCGCAGGATTGCTTCAGGCCCTATTCTGGTCCCAGGCGGCAGGCTGAGCCTGTGGTTAATTCTTCTTCTTGAGGGGAAAATAGAGTGACCTGTGCCTGTCCCAACACCTAGAGCTAGTCTCTCATTGGTTCCCCCTCTTCCCTTTCATCCTCAGGACAAATTGCAAGCTGTACGGAACAGGAGGTTAAAGGTGCTGATTCTCCAAGGAGGGAGATTCCTAGTAAAGCGGCTGGAATGGCGAACCCGAGCACAAGGAGATGAGAAATGAGGTGCGTTTTAGAAACCTTTCCCGATCACACGGTGTACCATCTTCTGGGTTTCTCATGCATGTTTTCGATGTAGGAAGATGCCCTTGAACCTGGAGATTTGGGACCCATGGGATGGGTACCACGCAGTATTACTTTAAAGGGTCTGCGTTTGCTCACCCAACCTCACCAAACCTCTCAGCCCCAAGAGTGTCCACCCTTATGTCTCAATCAGCTGTGGGTCTAGATATGGTCAATCCAGGTGGCATTACAACCGCTGAACGAATTTTGTAAGAATTTCTCTCTCTTTCACTGTCTTTGTTTCACGGGTTTTTAAAAGTAATTGATTTTTATAATGGGGTTTACCTGCTTTTCACTGCTGTGATTTTGCCACTTTACACCCACTTGACTCACTTACAGAGAGATATCAATGCATAGGTTTCAAGATTCTTACTAGTCAGATATATTCTTGGGCGGTGAATTGGGGGTGTTGAGTCCAATTCATTGAGGAAGGAGTAGGGCTTGTCTATTACATATTGGGTTTATGGAACGGTATCTGAGATAATTTGAAACCCTTGTTGTATGCATCATCCCACCTCACCTTTCCCGTTAAGCAGCCATAGTGTGTTTTCTAAACTTGTGTACTCTATTCTGTTTTGTAATTCAGTTCAAGGGTAGCGGTTTTTACATTCCCTCTATAAGTCATATCTTATGATAAGTGTCTTTTTCTGTGTGACTTATTTCACTTAGAATCGTCGTACCTAAATCCAATCATCATGCTGCTACTAGCCTTATGACGTTGATTTCATGGCTGAGTGATATTCCATTGTACATAAGGACCACAACTTCTTTATCCATTTTTCTCTTTCCTGGGATATTTAAGGTGTAACGAAGTGGAGATTCTTGTCAACAGAGCAGCTCTAAACTTTGGGGTGCCTGTGTCTTGCTGATTTTTAGTTTTCCCAATTTATACGCCCATGAGTGGATGTGCCCTATGCTCCCTAAGCTCAGTTTTTTAGATGTTTCAGGACACACCGTGCACTTCTCCAGAGTGGCTGTTGGCAATTTACATCCCGCCCATCAGCGTAGCCAGGCTCCCGTTTCTCCATGGCCGGCCCTGCATTTCTGGTTTTGACACTTTATTCAGCATGGCCCTTTTGACCGATGGGAAGCGAGACTTCTTTGTAGCGCTGATTTGCCTTTCCAGGTTGCTTGGTTGGCCAAAAAGGGCGTATGCGTTTTTTCCTGAATATATTCAGGAAAAAACGCATACGCCCTTTTTGGCCAAGGGCATCATTGTCGAGGTTTTGCCGCTTTTCCTGTGCTTTAAAGGCGATTCGAATCTCCCTCCTGAAATCTGTTTCCTGCAATTCTGCCTTGCTTTCAAATCCTCTTCGTTGCCTTCCCTCAATATATTTGTGGACGAGAGTCATCATTTATAAGTCTGCAGGTTTGTGAATTGCAGTGTCCCTGAGCTCCATTTTTCAACTCGCTTTCTTGGGCGCTGGCCGCAAAAGCGCAGGATTGCTTCAGGCCCTATTCTGGTCCCAGGCGGCAGGCTGAGCCTGTGGTTAATTCTTCTTCTTGAGGGGAAAATAGAGTGACCTGTGCCTGTCCCAACACCTAGAGCTAGTCTCTCATTGGTTCCCCCTCTTCCCTTTCATCCTCAGGACAAATTGCAAGCTGTACGGAACAGGAGGTTAAAGGTGCTGATTCTCCAAGGAGGGAGATTCCTAGTAAAGCGGCTGGAATGGCGAACCCGAGCACAAGGAGATGAGAAATGAGGTGCGTTTTAGAAACCTTTCCCGATCACACGGTGTACCATCTTCTGGGTTTCTCATGCATGTTTTCGATGTAGGAAGATGCCCTTGAACCTGGAGATTTGGGACCCATGGGATGGGTACCACGCAGTATTACTTTAAAGGGTCTGCGTTTGCTCACCCAACCTCACCAAACCTCTCAGCCCCAAGAGTGTCCACCCTTATGTCTCAATCAGCTGTGGGTCTAGATATGGTCAATCCAGGTGGCATTACAACCGCTAAACGAATTTTGTAAGAATTTCTCTCTCTTTCACTGTCTTTGTTTCACGGGTTTTTAAAAGTAATTGATTTTTATAATGGGGTTTACCTGCTTTTCACTGCTGTGATTTTGCCGCTTTACACCCACTTGACTCACTTACAGAGAGATATCAATGCATAGGTTTCAAGATTCTTACTAGTCAGATATATTCTTGGGCGGTGAATTGGGGGTGTTGAGTCCAATTCATTGAGGAAGGAGTAGGGCTTGTCTATTACATATTGGGTTTATGGAACGGTATCTGAGATAATTTGAAACCCTTGTTGTATGCATCACCCCACCTCACCTTTCCCGTTAAGCAGCCATAGTGTGTTTTCTAAACTTGTGTACTCTATTCTGTTTTGTAATTCAGTTCAAGGGTAGCGGTTTTTACATTCCCTCTATAAGTCATATCTTATGATAAGTGTCTTTTTCTGTGTGACTTATTTCACTTAGAATCGTCGTACCTAAATCCAATCATCATGCTGCTACTAGCCTTATGACGTTGATTTCATGTCTGAGTGATATTCCATTGTACATAAGGACCACAACTTCTTTATCCATTTTTCTCTTTCCTGGGATATTTAAGGTGTAACGAAGTGGAGATTCTTGTCAACAGAGCAGCCCTAAACTTTGGGGTGCCTGTGTCTTGCTGATTTTTAGTTTTCCCAATTTATACGCCCATGAGTGGATGTGCCCTATGCTCCCTAAGCTGAGTTTTTTAGATGTTTCAGGACACACCGTGCACTTCTCCAGAGTGGCTGTTGGCAATTTACATCCCGCCCATCAGCGTAGCCAGGCTCCCGTTTCTCCATGGCCTGCCCTGCATTTCTGGTTTTGACACTTTATTCAGCATGGCCCTTTTGACCGATGGGAAGCGAGACTTCTTTGTAGCGCTGATTTGCCTTTCCAGGTTGCTTGGTTGGCCAAAAAGGGCGTATGCGTTTTTTCCTGAATATATTCAGGAAAAAACGCATACGCCCTTTTTGGCCAAGGGCATCATTGTCGAGGTTTTGCCGCTTTTCCTGTGCTTTAAAGGCGATTCGAATCTCCCTCCTGAAATCTGTTTCCTGCAATTCTGCCTTGCTTTCAAATCCTCTTCGTTGCCTTCCCTCAATATATTTGTGGACGAGAGTCATCATTTATAAGTCTGCAGGTTTGTGAATTGCAGTGTCCCTGAGCTCCATTTTTCAACTCGCTTTCTTGGGCGCTGGCCGCAAAAGCGCAGGATTGCTTCAGGCCCTATTCTGGTCCCAGGCGGCAGGCTGAGCCTGTGGTTAATTCTTCTTCTTGAGGGGAAAATAGAGTGACCTGTGCCTGTCCCAACACCTAGAGCTAGTCTCTCATTGGTTCCCCCTCTTCCCTTTCATCCTCAGGACAAATTGCAAGCTGTACGGAACAGGAGGTTAAAGGTGCTGATTCTCCAAGGAGGGAGATTCCTAGTAAAGCGGCTGGAATGGCGAACCCGAGCACAAGGAGATGAGAAATGAGGTGCGTTTTAGAAACCTTTCCCGATCACACGGTGTACCATCTTCTGGGTTTCTCATGCATGTTTTCGATGTAGGAAGATGCCCTTGAACCTGGAGATTTGGGACCCATGGGATGGGTACCACGCAGTATTACTTTAAAGGGTCTGCGTTTGCTCACCCAACCTCACCAAACCTCTCAGCCCCAAGAGTGTCCACCCTTATGTCTCAATCAGCTGTGGGTCTAGATATGGTCAATCCAGGTGGCATTACAACCGCTAAACGAATTTTGTAAGAATTTCTCTCTCTTTCACTGTCTTTGTTTCACGGGTTTTTAAAAGTAATTGATTTTTATAATGGGGTTTACCTGCTTTTCACTGCTGTGATTTTGCCGCTTTACACCCACTTGACTCACTTACAGAGAGATATCAATGCATAGGTTTCAAGATTCTTACTAGTCAGATATATTCTTGGGCGGTGAATTGGGGGTGTTGAGTCCAATTCATTGAGGAAGGAGTAGGGCTTGTCTATTACATATTGGGTTTATGGAACGGTATCTGAGATAATTTGAAACCCTTGTTGTATGCATCACCCCACCTCACCTTTCCCGTTAAGCAGCCATAGTGTGTTTTCTAAACTTGTGACTCTATTCTGTTTTGTAATTCAGTTCAAGGGTAGCGGTTTTTACATTCCCTCTATAAGTCATATCTTATGATAAGTGTCTTTTTCTGTGTGACTTATTTCACTTAGTATCGTCGTACCTAAATCCAATCATCATGCTGCTACTAGCCTTATGACGTTGATTTCATGGCTGAGTGATATTCCATTGTACATAAGGACCACAACTTCTTTATCCATTTTTCTCTTTCCTGGGATATTTAAGGTGTAACGAAGTGGAGATTCTTGTCAACAGAGCAGCCCTAAACTTTGGGGTGCCTGTGTCTTGCTGATTTTTAGTTTTCCCAATTTATACGCCCATGAGTGGATGTGCCCTATGCTCCCTAAGCTCAGTTTTTTAGATGTTTCAGGACACACCGTGCACTTCTCCAGAGTGGCTGTTGGCAATTTACATCCCGCCCATCAGCGTAGCCAGGCTCCCGTTTCTCCATGGCCTGTCCTGCATTTCTGGTTTTGACACTTTATTCAGCATGGCCCTTTTGACCGATGGGAAGCGAGACTTCTTTGTAGCGCTGATTTGCCTTTCCAGGTTGCTTGGTTGGCCAAAAAGGGCGTATGCGTTTTTTCCTGAATATATTCAGGAAAAAACGCATACGCCCTTTTTGGCCAAGGGCATCATTGTCGAGGTTTTGCCGCTTTTCCTGTGCTTTAAAGGCGATTCGAATCTCCCTCCTGAAATCTGTTTCCTGCAATTCTGCCTTGCTTTCAAATCCTCTTCGTTGTCTTCCCTCAATATATTTGTGGACGAGAGTCATCATTTATAAGTCTGCAGGTTTGTGAATTGCAGTGTCCCTGAGCTCCATTTTTCAACTCGCTTTCTTGGGCGCTGGCCGCAAAAGCGCAGGATTGCTTCAGGCCCTATTCTGGTCCCAGGCGGCAGGCTGAGCCTGTGGTTAATTCTTCTTCTTGAGGGGAAAATAGAGTGACCTGTGCCTGTCCCAACACCTAGAGCTAGTCTCTCATTGGTTCCCCCTCTTCCCTTTCATCCTCAGGACAAATTGCAAGCTGTACGGAACAGGAGGTTAAAGGTGCTGATTCTCCAAGGAGGGAGATTCCTAGTAAAGCGGCTGGAATGGCGAACCCGAGCACAAGGAGATGAGAAATGAGGTGCGTTTTAGAAACCTTTCCCGATCACACGGTGTACCATCTTCTGGGTTTCTCATGCATGTTTTCGATGTAGGAAGATGCCCTTGAACCTGGAGATTTGGGACCCATGGGATGGGTACCACGCAGTATTACTTTAAAGGGTCTGCGTTTGCTCACCCAACCTCACCAAACCTCTCAGCCCCAAGAGTGTCCACCCTTATGTCTCAATCAGCTGTGGGTCTAGATATGGTCAATCCAGGTGGCATCACAGCCCCTGAACGAATTTTGTAAGAATTTCTCTGTCTTTCACTGTCTTTGTTTCACGGGTTTTTAAAAGTAATTGATTTTTATAATGGGGTTTACCTGCTTTTCACTGCTGTGATTTTGCCGCTTTACACCCACTTGACTCACTTACAGAGAGATATCAATGCATAGGTTTCAAGATTCTTTCTAGTCAGATATATTCTTGGGCGGTGAATTGGGGGTGTTGAGTCCAATTCATTGAGGAAGGAGTAGGGCTTGTCTATTACATATTGGGTTTATGGAACGGTATCTGAGATAATTTGAAACCCTTGTTGTATGCATCACCCCACCTCACCTTTCCCGTTAAGCAGCCATAGTGTGTTTTCTAAACGTGTGACTCTATTCTGTTTTGTAATTCAGTTCAAGGGTAGCGGTTTTTACATTCCCTCTATAAGTCATATCTTATGATAAGTGTCTTTTTCTGTGTGACTTATTTCACTTAGTATCGTCGTACCTAAATCCAATCATCATGCTGCTACTAGCCTTATGACGTTGATTTCATGGCTGAGTGATATTCCATTGTACATAAGGACCACAACTTCTTTATCCATTTTTCTCTTTCCTGGGATATTTAAGGTGTAACGAAGTGGAGATTCTTGTCAACAGAGCAGCCCTAAACTTTGGGGTGCCTGTGTCTTGCTGATTTTTAGTTTTCCCAATTTATACGCCCATGAGTGGATGTGCCCTATGCTCCCTAAGCTGAGTTTTTTAGATGTTTCAGGACACACCGTGCACTTCTCCAGAGTGGCTGTTGGCAATTTACATCCCGCCCATCAGCGTAGCCAGGCTCCCGTTTCTCCATGGCCTGTCCTGCATTTCTGCTTTTGACACTTTATTCAGCATGGCCCTTTTGACCGATGGGAAGTGAGACTTCTTTGTAGCGCTGATTTGCCTTTCCAGGTTGCTTGGTTGGCCAAAAAGGGCGTATGCGTTTTTTCCTGAATATATTCAGGAAAAAACGCATACGCCCTTTTTGGCCAAGGGCATCATTGTCGAGGTTTTGCCGCTTTTCCTGTGCTTTAAAGGCGATTCGAATCTCCCTCCTGAAATCTGTTTCCTGCAATTCTGCCTTGCTTTCAAATCCTCTTCGTTGCCTTCCCTCAATATATTTGTGGACGAGAGTCATCATTTATAAGTCTGCAGGTTTGTGAATTGCAGTGCCCCTGAGCTCCATTTTTCAACTCGCTTTCTTGGGCGCTGGCCGCAAAAGCGCAGGATTGCTTCAGGCACTATTCTGGTCCCAGGCGGCAGGCTGAGCCTGTGGTTAATTCTTCTTCCTGATGGGAAAATAGAGTGACCTCTGCCTGTCCCAACACTTAGAGCTAGTCCCTCATTGCTTCCCCCTCTTCCCTTTCATCCTCAGGACAAATTGCAAGCTGTACGGAACAGGAGGTTAAAGGTGCTGATTCTCCAAGGAGGGAGATTTCTAGTAAAGCGGCTGGAATGGCGAACCCAAGCACAAGGAGATGAGAAATGAGGTGCGTTTTAGAAACCTTTCCCGATCACACGGTGTACCATCTTCTGGGTTTCTCATGAATGTTTTCGATGTAGGAAGATGCCCTTGAACCTGGAGATTTGGGATCCATGGGATGGGTACCACGCAGTATTACTTTATAGGGTCTGCGTTTGCTCACCCAACCTCACCAAACCTCTCAGCCCCAAGAGTGTCCACCCTTATGTCTCAATCAGCTGTGGGTCTAGATATGGTCAATCCAGGTGGCATCACAGCCCCTGAACGAATTTTGAAAGAATTTCTCTCTCTTTCACTGTCTTTGTTTCACGGGTTTTTAAAAGTAATTGATTCTTATAATGGGGTTTACCTGCTTTTCACTGCTGTGATTTTGCCGCTTTACACCCACTTGACTCACTTACAGAGAGATATCAATGCATAGGTTTCAAGATTCTTACTAGTCAGATATATTCTTGGGCGGTGAATTGGGGGTGTTGAGTCCAATTCATTGAGGAAGGAGTAGGGCTTGTGTATTACATATTGGGTTTATGGAACGGTATCTGAGATAATTTGAAACCCTTGTTGTATGCATCACCCCACCTCACCTTTCCCGTTAAGCAGCCATAGTGTGTTTTCTAAACGTGTGACTCTATTCTGTTTTGTAATTCAGTTCAAGGGTAGCGGTTTTTACATTCCCTCTATAAGTCATATCTTATGATAAGTGTCTTTTTCTGTGTGACTTATTTCACTTAGAATCGTCGTACCTAAATCCAATCATCATGCTGCTACTAGCCTTATGACGTTGATTTCATGGCTGAGTGATATTCCATTGTACATAAGGACCACAACTTCTTTATCCATTTTTCTCTTTCCTGGGATATTTAAGGTGTAACGAAGTGGAGATTCTTGTCAACAGAGCAGCCCTAAACTTTGGGGTGCCTGTGTCTTGCTGATTTTTAGTTTTCCCAATTTATACGCCCATGAGTGGATGTGCCCTATGCTCCCTAAGCTGAGTTTTTTAGATGTTTCAGGACACACCGTGCACTTCTCCAGAGTGGCTGTTGGCAATTTACATCCCGCCCATCAGCGTAGCCAGGCTCCCGTTTCTCCATGGCCTGTCCTGCATTTCTGGTTTTGACACTTTATTCAGCATGGCCCTTTTGACCGATGGGAAGCGAGACTTCTTTGTAGCGCTGATTTGCCTTTCCAGGTTGCTTGGTTGGCCAAAAAGGGCGTATGCGTTTTTTCCTGAATATATTCAGGAAAAAACGCATACGCCCTTTTTGGCCAAGGGCATCATTGTCGAGGTTTTGCCGCTTTTCCTGTGCTTTAAAGGCGATTCGAATCTCCCTCCTGAAATCTGTTTCCTGCAATTCTGCCTTGCTT
This sequence comes from Balaenoptera physalus, assembly GCF_965194825.1. NCBI lineage: Eukaryota > Metazoa > Chordata > Mammalia > Artiodactyla > Balaenopteridae > Balaenoptera > Balaenoptera physalus. The sequence goes on along the minus strand of NW_028126358.1, from coordinate 171,476 downwards.
TCAAATCCTCTTCGTTTCCTTCCATCAATATATTTGTGGACGAGAGTCATCATTTATAAGTCTGCAGGTTTGTGAATTGCAGTGCCCCTGAGCTCCATTTTTCAACTCGCTTTCTTGGGCGCTGGCCGCAAAAGCGCAGGATTGCTTCAGGCCCTATTCTGGTCCCAGGCGGCAGGCTGAGCCTGTGGTTAATTCTTCTTCCTGATGGGAAAATAGAGTGACCTCTGCCTGTCCCAACACGTAGAGCTAGTCCCTCATTGCTTCCCCCTCTTCCCTTTCATCCTCAGGACAAATTGCAAGCTGTACGGAACAGGAGGTTAAAGGTGCTGATTCTCCAAGGAGGGAGATTGCTAGTAAAGCGGCTGGAATGGCGAACCCGAGCACAAGGAGATGAGAAATGAGGTGCGTTTTAGAAACCTTTCCCGATCACACGGTGTACCATCTTCTGGGTTTCTCATGCATGTTTTCGATGTAGGAAGATGCCCTTGAACCTGGAGATTTGGGACCCATGGGATGGGTACCACGCAGTATTACTTTAAAGGGTCTGCGTTTGCTCACCCAACCTCACCAAACCTCTCAGCCCCAAGAGTGTCCACCCTTATGTCTCAATCAGCTGTGGGTCTAGATATGGTCAATCCAGGTGGCATTACAGCCGCTGAACGAATTTTGTAAGAATTTCTCTCTCTTTCACTGTCTTTGTTTCACGGGTTTTTAAAAGTAATTGATTTTTATAATGGGGTTTACCTGCTTTTCACTGCTGTGATTTTGCCGCTTTACACCCACTTGACTCACTTACAGAGAGATATCAATGCATGGGTTTCAAGATTCTTACTAGTCAGATATATTCTTGGGCGGTGAATTGGGGGTGTTGAGTCCAATTCATTGAGGAAGGAGTAGGGCTTGTCTATTACATATTGGGTTTATGGAACGGTATCTGAGATAATTTGAAACCCTTGTTGTATGCATCACCCCACCTCACCTTTCCCATTAAGCAGCCATAGTGTGTTTTCTAAACGTGTGACTCTATTCTGTTTTGTAATTCAGTTCAAGGGTAGCGGTTTTTACATTCCCTCTATAAGTCATATCTTATGATAAGTGTCTTTTTCTGTGTGACTTATTTCACTTAGAATCGTCGTACCTAAATCCAATCATCATGCTGCTACTAGCCTTATGACGTTGATTTCATGGCTGAGTGATATTCCATTGTACATAAGGACCACAACTTCTTTATCCATTTTTCTCTTTCCTGGGATATTTAAGGTGTAAAGAAGTGGAGATTCTTGTCAACAGAGCAGCCCTAAACTTTGGGGTGCCTGTGTCTTGCTGATTTTTAGTTTTCCCAATTTATACGCCCATGAGTGGATGTGCCCTATGCTCCCTAAGCTCAGTTTTTTAGATGTTTCAGGACACACCGTGCACTTCTCCAGAGTGGCTGTTGGCAATTTACATCCCGCCCATCAGCGTAGCCAGGCTCCCGTTTCTCCATGGCCTGTGCTGCATTTCTGCTTTTGACACTTTATTCAGCATGGCCCTTTTGACCGATGGGAAGCGAGACTTCTTTGTAGCGCTGATTTGCCTTTCCAGGTTGCTTGGTTGGCCAAAAAGGGCGTATGCGTTTTTTCCTGAATATATTCAGGAAAAAACGCATACGCCCTTTTTGGCCAAGGGCATCATTGTCGAGGTTTTGCCGCTTTTCCTGTGCTTTAAAGGCGATTCGAATCTCCCTCCTGAAATCTGTTTCCTGCAATTCTGCCTTGCTTTCAAATCCTCTTCGTTGCCTTCCCTCAATATATTTGAGGACGAGAGTCATCATTTATAAGACTGCAGGTTGGTGAATTGCAGTGCCCCTGAGCTCCATTTTTCAACTCGCTTTCTTGGGCGCTGGCCGCAAAAGCGCAGGATTGCTTCATGCCCTATTCTGATCCCAGGCGGCAGGCTGAGCCTGTGGTTAATTCTTCTTCCTGATGGGAAAATAGAGTGACCTCTGCCTGTCCCAACACCTAGAGCTTGTCTCTCATTGGTTCCCCCTCTTCCCTTTCATCCTCAGGACAAATTGCAAGCTGTACGGAACAGGAGGTTAAAGGTGCTGATTCTCCAAGGAGGGAGATTTCTAGTAAAGCGGCTGGAATGGCGAACCCAAGCACAAGGAGATGAGAAATGAGGTGCGTTTTAGAAACCTTTCCCGATCACACGGTGTACCATCTTCTGGGTTTCTCATGAATGTTTTCGATGTAGGAAGATGCCCTTGAACCTGGAGATTTGGGATCCATGGGATGGGTACCACGCAGTATTACTTTATAGGGTCTGCGTTTGCTCACCCAACCTCACCAAACCTCTCAGCCCCAAGAGTGTCCACCCTTATGTCTCAATCAGCTGTGGGTCTAGATATGGTCAATCCAGGTGGCATCACAGCCCCTGAACGAATTTTGAAAGAATTTCTCTGTCTTTCACTGTCTTTGTTTCACGGGTTTTTAAAAGTAATTGATTCTTATAATGGGGTTTACCTGCTTTTCACTGCTGTGATTTTGCCGCTTTACACCCACTTGACTCACTTACAGAGAGATATCAATGCATGGGTTTCAAGATTCTTACTAGTCAGATATATTCTTGGGCGGTGAATTGGGGGTGTTGAGTCCAATTCATTGAGGAAGGAGTAGGGCTTGTCTATTACATATTGGGTTTATGGAACGGTATCTGAGATAATTTGAAACCCTTGTTGTATGCATCACCCCACCTCACCTTTCCCATTAAGCAGCCATAGTGTGTTTTCTAAACGTGTGACTCTATTCTGTTTTGTAATTCAGTTCAAGGGTAGCGGTTTTTACATTCCCTCTATAAGTCATATCTTATGATAAGTGTCTTTTTCTGTGTGACTTATTTCACTTAGAATCGTCGTACCTAAATCCAATCATCATGCTGCTACTAGCCTTATGACGTTGATTTCATGGCTGAGTGATATTCCATTGTACATAAGGACCACAACTTCTTTATCCATTTTTCTCTTTCCTGGGATATTTAAGGTGTAACGAAGTGGAGATTCTTGTCAACAGAGCAGCCCTAAACTTTGGGGTGCCTGTGTCTTGCTGATTTTTAGTTTTCCCAATTTATACGCCCATGAGTGGATGTGCCCTATGCTCCCTAAGCTGAGTTTTTTAGATGTTTCAGGACACACCGTGCACTTCTCCAGAGTGGCTGTTGGCAATTTACATCCCGCCCATCAGCGTAGCCAGGCTCCCGTTTCTCCATTGCCTGTGCTGCATTTCTGCTTTTGACACTTTATTCAGCATGGCCCTTTTGACCGATGGGAAGCGAGACTTCTTTGTAGCGCTGATTTGCCTTTCCAGGTTGCTTGGTTGGCCAAAAAGGGCGTATGCGTTTTTTCCTGAATATATTCAGGAAAAAACGCATACGCCCTTTTTGGCCAAGGGCATCATTGTCGAGGTTTTGCCGCTTTTCCTGTGCTTTAAAGGCGATTCGAATCTCCCTCCTGAAATCTGTTTCCTGCAATTCTGCCTTGCTTTCAAATTCTCTTCGTTGCCTTCCCTCAATATATTTGTGGACGAGAGTCATCATTTATAAGTCTGCAGGTTTGTGAATTGCAGTGCCCCTGAGCTCCATTTTTCAACTCGCTTTCTTGGGAGATGGCCGCAAGAGCGCAGGATTGCTTCAGGCCCTATTCTGGTCCCAGGCGGCAGGCTGAGCCTGTGGTTAATTCTTCTTCTTGAGGGGAAAATAGAGTGACCTGTGCCTGTCCCAACACCTAGAGATAGTCTCTCATTGGTTCCCCCTCTTCCCTTTCATCCTCAGGACAAATTGCAACCTGTACGGAACAGGAGGTTAAAGGTGCTGATTCTCCAAGGAGGGAGATTGCTAGTAAAGCGGCTGGAATGGCGAACCCGAGCACAAGGAGATGAGAAATGAGGTGCGTTTTAGAAACCTTTCCCGATCACACGGTGTACCATCTTCTGGGTTTCTCATGCATGTTTTCGATGTAGGAAGATGCCCTTGAACCTGGAGATTTGGGACCCATGGGATGGGTACCACGCAGTATTACTTTAAAGGGTCTGCGTTTGCTCACCCAACCTCACCAAACCTCTCAGCCCCAAGAGTGTCCACCCTTATGTCTCAATCAGCTGTGGGTCTAGATATGGTCAATCCAGGTGGCATTACAGCCGCTGAACGAATTTTGTAAGAATTTCTCTCTCTTTCACTGTCTTTGTTTCACGGGTTTTTAAAAGTAATTGATTTTTATAATGGGGTTTACCTGCTTTTCACTGCTGTGATTTTGCCGCTTTACACCCACTTGACTCACTTACAGAGAGATTTCAATGCATAGGTTTCAAGATTCTTACTAGTCAGATATATTCTTGGGCGGTGAATTGGGGGTGTTGAGTCCAATTCATTGAGGAAGGAGTAGGGCTTGTCTATTACATATTGGGTTTATGGAACGGTATCTGAGATAATTTGAAACCCTTGTTGTATGCATCACCCCACCTCACCTTTCCCGTTAAGCAGCCATAGTTTGTTTTCTAAACGTGTGACTCTATTCTGTTTTGTAATTCAGTTCAAGGGTAGCGGTTTTTACATTCCCTCTATAAGTCATATCTTATGATAAGTGCCTTTTTCTGTGTGACTTATTTCACTTGGAATCGTCGTACCTAAATCCAATCATCATGCTGCTACTAGCCTTATGACGTTGATTTCATGGCTGAGTGATATTCCATTGTACATAAGGACCACAACTTCTTTATCCATTTTTCTCTTTCCTGGGATATTTAAGGTGTAACGAAGTGGAGATTCTTGTCAACAGAGCAGCCCTAAACTTTGGGGTGCCTGTGTCTTGCTGATTTTTAGTTTTCCCAATTTATACGCCCATGAGTGGATGTGCCCTATGCTCCCTAAGCTCAGTTTTTTAGATGTTTCAGGACACACCGTGCACTTCTCCAGAGTGGCTGTTGGCAATTTACATCCCGCCCATCAGCGTAGCCAGGCTCCCGTTTCTCCATGGCCTGTCCTGCATTTCTGGTTTTGACACTTTATTCAGCATGGCCCTTTTGACCGATGGGAAGCGAGACTTCTTTGTAGCGCTGATTTGCCTTTCCAGGTTGCTTGGTTGGCCAAAAAGGGCGTATGCGTTTTTTCCTGAATATATTCAGGAAAAAACGCATACGCCCTTTTTGGCCAAGGGCATCATTGTCGAGGTTTTGCCGCTTTTCCTGTGCTTTAAAGGCGATTCGAATCTCCCTCCTGAAATCTGTTTCTTGCAATTCTGCCTTGCTTTCAAATCCTCTTCGTTGCCTTCCCTCAATATATTTGTGGACGAGAGTCATCATTTATAAGTCTGCAGGTTTGTGAATTGCAGTGCCCCTGAGCTCCATTTTTCAACTCGCTTTCTTGGGCGCTGGCCGCAAAAGCGCAGGATTGCTTCAGGCCCTATTCTGGTCCCAGGCGGCAGGCTGAGCCTGTGGTTAATTCTTCTTCCTGATGGGAAAATAGAGTGACCTCTGCCTGTCCCAACACCTGGAGCTAGTCTCTCATTGGTTCCCCCTCTTCCCTTTCATCCTCAGGACAAATTGCAAGCTGTACGGAACAGGAGGTTAAAGGTGCTGATTCTCCAAGGAGGGAGATTGCTAGTAAAGCGGCTGGAATGGCGAACCCGAGCACAAGGAGATGAGAAATGAGGTGCGTTTTAGAAACCTTTCCCGATCACACGGTGTACCATCTTCTGGGTTTCTCATGCATGTTTTCGATGTAGGAAGATGCCCTTGAACCTGGAGATTTGGGACCCATGGGATGGGTACCACGCAGTATTACTTTAAAGGGTCTGCGTTTGCTCACCCAACCTCACCAAACCTCTCAGCCCCAAGAGTGTCCACCCTTATGTCTCAATCAGCTGTGGGTCTAGATATGGTCAATCCAGGTGGCATTACAGCCGCTGAACGAATTTTGTAAGAATTTCTCTCTCTTTCACTGTCTTTGTTTCACGGGTTTTTAAAAGTAATTGATTTTTATAATGGGGTTTACCTGCTTTTCACTGCTGTGATTTTGCCGCTTTACACCCACTTGACTCACTTACAGAGAGATATCAATGCATAGGTTTCAAGTTTCTTACTAGTCAGATATATTCTTGGGCGGTGAATTGGGGGTGTTGAGTCCAATTCATTGAGGAAGGAGTAGGGCTTGTCTATTACATATTGGGTTTATGGAACGGTATCTGAGATAATTTGAAACCCTTGTTGTATGCATCACCCCACCTCACCTTTCCCGTTAAGCAGCCATAGTGTGTTTTCTAAACGTGTGACTCTATTCTGTTTTGTAATTCAGTTCAAGGGTAGCGGTTTTTACATTCCCTCTATAAGTCATATCTTATGATAAGTGCCTTTTTCTGTGTGACTTATTTCACTTAGAATCGTCGTACCTAAATCCAATCATCATGCTGCTACTAGCCTTATGACGTTGATTTCATGGCTGAGTGATATTCCATTGTACATAAGGACCACAACTTCTTTATCCATTTTTCTCTTTCCTGGGATATTTAAGGTGTAACGAAGTGGAGATTCTTGTCAACAGAGCAGCCCTAAACTTTGGGGTGCCTGTGTCTTGCTGATTTTTAGTTTTCCCAATTTATACGCCCATGAGTGGATGTGCCCTATGCTCCCTAAGCTGAGTTTTTTAGATGTTTCAGGACACACCGTGCACTTCTCCAGAGTGGCTGTTGGCAATTTACATCCCGCCCATCAGCGTAGCCAGGCTCCCGTTTCTCCATGGCCTGTCCTGCATTTCTGGTTTTGACACTTTATTCAGCATGGCCCTTTTGACCGATGGGAAGCGAGACTTCTTTGTAGCGCTGATTTGCCTTTCCAGGTTGCTTGGTTGGCCAAAAAGGGCGTATGCGTTTTTTCCTGAATATATTCAGGAAAAAACGCATACGCCCTTTTTGGCCAAGGGCATCATTGTCGAGGTTTTGCCGCTTTTCCTGTGCTTTAAAGGCGATTCGAATCTCCCTCCTGAAATCTGTTTCCTGCAATTCTGCCTTGCTTTCAAATCCTCTTCGTTGCCTTCCCTCAATATATTTGTGGACGAGAGTCATCATTTATAAGTCTGCAGGTTTGTGAATTGCAGTGCCCCTGAGCTCCATTTTTCAACTCGCTTTCTTGGGCGCTGGCCGCAAAAGCACAGGATTGCTTCAGGCCCTATTCTGGTCCCAGGCGGCAGGCTGAGCCTGTGGTTAATTCTTCTTCCTGATGGGAAAATAGAGTGACCTCTGCCTGTCCCAACACCTGGAGCTAGTCTCTCATTGGTTCCCCCTCTTCCCTTTCATCCTCAGGACAAATTGCAAGCTGTACGGAACAGGAGGTTAAAGGTGCTGATTCTCCAAGGAGGGAGATTGCTAGTAAAGCGGCTGGAATGGCGAACCCAAGCACAAGGAGATGAGAAATGAGGTGCGTTTTAGAAACCTTTCCCGATCACACGGTGTACCATCTTCTGGGTTTCTCATGCATGTTTTCGATGTAGGAAGATGCCCTTGAACCTGGAGATTTGGGACCCATGGGATGGGTACCACGCAGTATTACTTTAAAGGGTCTGCGTTTGCTCACCCAACCTCACCAAACCTCTCAGCCCCAAGAGTGTCCACCCTTATGTCTCAATCAGCTGTGGGTCTAGATATGGTCAATCCAGGTGGCATTACAGCCGCTGAACGAATTTTGTAAGAATTTCTCTCTCTTTCACTGTCTTTGTTTCACGGGTTTTTAAAAGTAATTGATTTTTATAATGGGGTTTACCTGCTTTTCACTGCTGTGATTTTGCCGCTTTACACCCACTTGACTCACTTACAGAGAGATATCAATGCATAGGTTTCAAGATTCTTACTAGTCAGATATATTCTTGGGCGGTGAATTGGGGGTGTTGAGTCCAATTCATTGAGGAAGGAGTAGGGCTTGTCTATTACATATTGGGTTTATGGAACGGTATCTGAGATAATTTGAAACCCTTGTTGTATGCATCACCCCACCTCACCTTTCCCGTTAAGCAGCCATAGTGTGTTTTCTAAACGTGTGACTCTATTCTGTTTTGTAATTCAGTTCAAGGGTAGCGGTTTTTACATTCCCTCTATAAGTCATATCTTATGATAAGTGTCTTTTTCTGTGTGACTTATTTCACTTAGAATCGTCGTACCTAAATCCAATCATCATGCTGCTACTAGCCTTATGACGTTGATTTCATGGCTGAGTGATATTCCATTGTACATAAGGACCACAACTTCTTTATCCATTTTTCTCTTTCCTGGGATATTTAAGGTGTAACGAAGTGGAGATTCTTGTCAACAGAGCAGCCCTAAACTTTGGGGTGCCTGTGTCTTGCTGATTTTTAGTTTTCCCAATTTATACGCCCATGAGTGGATGTGCCCTATGCTCCCTAAGCTCAGTTTTCTAGATGTTTCAGGACACACCGTGCACTTCTCCAGAGTGGCTGTTGGCAATTTACATCCCGCCCATCAGCGTAGCCAGGCTCCCGTTTCTCCATGGCCTGTCCTGCATTTCTGCTTTTGACACTTTATTCAGCATGGCCCTTTTGACCGATGGGAAGCGAGACTTCTTTGTAGCGCTGATTTGCCTTTCCAGGTTGCTTGGTTGGCCAAAAAGGGCGTATGCGTTTTTTCCTGAATATATTCAGGAAAAAACGCATACGCCCTTTTTGGCCAAGGGCATCATTGTTGAGGTTTTGCCGCTTTTCCTGTGCTTTAAAGGCCATTCGAATCTCCCTCCTGAAATCTGTTTCCTGCAATTCTGCCTTGCTTTCAAATCCTCTTCGTTGCCTTCCCTCAATATATTTGTGGACGAGAGTCATCATTTATAAGTCTGCAGGTTTGTGAATTGCAGTGCCCCTGAGCTCCATTTTTCAACTCGCTTTCTTGGGCGCTGGCCGCAAAAGCGCAGGATTGCTTCAGGCCCTATTCTGGTCCCAGGCGGCAGGCTGAGCCTGTGGTTAATTCTTCTTCCTGATGGGAAAATAGAGTGACCTCTGCCTGTCCCAACACCTGGAGCTAGTCTCTCATTGGTTCCCCCTCTTCCCTTTCATCCTCAGGACAAATTGCAAGCTGTACGGAACAGGAGGTTAAAGGTGCTGATTCTCCAAGGAGGGAGATTGCTAGTAAAGCGGCTGGAATGGCGAACCCGAGCACAAGGAGATGAGAAATGAGGTGCGTTTTAGAAACCTTTCCCGATCACACGGTGTACCATCTTCTGGGTTTCTCATGCATGTTTTCGATGTAGGAAGATGCCCTTGAACCTGGAGATTTGGGACCCATGGGATGGGTACCACGCAGTATTACTTTAAAGGGTCTGCGTTTGCTCACCCAACCTCACCAAACCTCTCAGCCCCAAGAGTGTCCACCCTTATGTCTCAATCAGCTGTGGGTCTAGATATGGTCAATCCAGGTGGCATTACAGCCGCTGAACGAATTTTGTAAGAATTTCTCTCTCTTTCACTGTCTTTGTTTCACGGGTTTTTAAAAGTAATTGATTTTTATAATGGGGTTTACCTGCTTTTCACTGCTGTGATTTTGCCGCTTTACACCCACTTGACTCACTTACAGAGAGATATCAATGCATAGGTTTCAAGATTCTTACTAGTCAGATATATTCTTGGGCGGTGAATTGGGGGTGTTGAGTCCAATTCATTGAGGAAGGAGTAGGGCTTGTCTATTACATATTGGGTTTATGGAACGGTATCTGAGATAATTTGAAACCCTTGTTGTATGCATCACCCCACCTCACCTTTCCCGTTAAGCAGCCATAGTGTGTTTTCTAAACGTGTGACTCTATTCTGTTTTGTAATTCAGTTCAAGGGTAGCGGTTTTTACATTCCCTCTATAAGTCATATCTTATGATAAGTGTCTTTTTCTGTGTGACTTATTTCACTTAGAATCGTCGTACCTAAATCCAATCATCATGCTGCTACTAGCCTTATGACGTTGATTTCATGGCTGAGTGATATTCCATTGTACATAAGGACCACAACTTCTTTATCCATTTTTCTCTTTCCTGGGATATTTAAGGTGTAACGAAGTGGAGATTCTTGTCAACAGAGCAGCCCTAAACTTTGGGGTGCCTGTGTCTTGCTGATTTTTAGTTTTCCCAATTTATACGCCCATGAGTGGATGTGCCTTATGCTCCCTAAGCTCAGTTTTTTAGATGTTTCAGGACACACCGTGCACTTCTCCAGAGTGGCTGTTGGCAATTTACATCCCGCCCATCAGCGTAGCCAGGCTCCCGTTTCTCCATGGCCTGTCCTGCATTTCTGGTTTTGACACTTTATTCAGCATGGCCCTTTTGACCGATGGGAAGCGAGACTTCTTTGTAGCGCTGATTTGCCTTTCCAGGTTGCTTGGTTGGCCAAAAAGGGCGTAAGCGTTTTTTCCTGAATATATTCAGGAAAAAACGCATACGCCCTTTTTGGCCAAGGGCATCATTGTCGAGGTTTTGCCGCTTTTCCTGTGCTTTAAAGGCGATTCGAATCTCCCTCCTGAAATCTGTTTCCTGCAATTCTGCCTTGCTTTCAAATCCTCTTCGTTGCCTTCCCTCAATATATTTGTGGACGAGAGTCATCATTTATAAGTCTGCAGGTTTGTGAATTGCAGTGCCCCTGAGCTCCATTTTTCAACTCGCTTTCTTGGGCGCTGGCCGCAAAAGCGCAGGATTGCTTCAGGCCCTATTCTGGTCCCAGGCGGCAGGCTGAGCCTGTGGTTAATTCTTCTTCCTGATGGGAAAATAGAGTGACCTCTGCCTGTCCCAACACCTAGAGCTAGTCTCTCATTGGTTCCCCCTCTTCCCTTTCATCCTCAGGACAAATTGCAAGCTGTACGGAACAGGAGGTTAAAGGTGCTGATTCTCCAAGGAGGGAGATTGCTAGTAAAGCGGCTGGAATGGCGAACCCGAGCACAAGGAGATGAGAAATGAGGTGCGTTTTAGAAACCTTTCCCGATCACACGGTGTATCATCTTCTGGGTTTCTCATGCATGTTTTCGATGTAGGAAGATGCCCTTGAACCTGGAGATTTGGGACCCATGGGATGGGTACCACGCAGTATTACTTTAAAGGGTCTGTGTTTGCTCACCCAACCTCACCAAACCTCTCAGCCCCAAGAGTGTCCACCCTTATGTCTCAATCAGCTGTGGGTCTAGATATGGTCAATCCAGGTGGCATTACAACCGCTGAACGAATTTTGTAAGAATTTCTCTCTCTTTCACTGTCTTTGTTTCACGGGTTTTTAAAAGTAATTGATTTTTATAATGGGGTTTACCTGCTTTTCACTGCTGTGATTTTGCCGCTTTACACCCACTTGACTCACTTACAGAGAGATATCAATGCATAGGTTTCAAGATTCTTACTAGTCAGATATATTCTTGGGCGGTGAATTGGGGGTGTTGAGTCCAATTCATTGAGGAAGGAGTAGGGCTTGTCTATTACATATTGGGTTTATGGAACGGTATCTGAGATAATTTGAAACCCTTGTTGTATGCATCACCCCACCTCACCTTTCCCGTTAAGCAGCCATAGTTTGTTTTCTAAACGTGTGACTCTATTCTGTTTTGTAATTCATTTCAAGGGTAGCGGTTTTTACATTCCCTCTATAAGTCATATCTTATGATAAGTGTCTTTTTCTGTGTGACTTATTTCACTTAGAATCGTCGTACCTAAATCCAATCATCATGCTGCTACTAGCCTTATGACGTTGATTTCATGGCTGAGTGATATTCCATTGTACATAAGGTCCACAATTTCTTTATCCATTTTTCTCTTTCCTGGGATATTTAAGGTGTAATGAAGTGGAGATTCTTGTCAACAGAGCAGCCCTAAACTTTGGGGTGCCTGTGTCTTGCTGATTTTTAGTTTTCCCGATTTATACGCCCATGAGTGGATGTGCCCTATGCTCCCTAAGCTCAGTTTTTTAGATGTTTCAGGACACACCGTTCACTTCTCCAGAGTGGCTGTTGGCAATTTACATCCCGCCCATCAGCGTAGCCAGGCTCCCGTTTCTCCATGGCCTGTCCTGCATTTCTGGTTTTGACACTTTATTCAGCATGGCCCTTTTGACCGATGGGAAGCGAGACTTCTTTGTAGCGCTGATTTGCCTTTCCAGGTTGCTTGGTTGGCCAAAAAGGGCGTATGCGTTTTTTCCTGAATATATTCAGGAAAAAACGCATACGCCCTTTTTGGCCAAGGGCATCATTGTCGAGGTTTTGCCGCTTTTCCTGTGCTTTAAAGGCGATTCGAATCTCCTTCCTGAAATCTGTTTCCTGCAATTCTGCCTTGCTTTCAAATCCTCCTCGTTAACTTCCATCAATATATTTGTGGACGAGAGTCATCATTTATAAGTCTGCAGGTTTGTGAATTGCAGTACCCCTGAGCTCCATTTTTCAACTCGCTTTCTTGGGAGCTGGCCGCAAGAGCGCAGGATTGCTTCAGGCCCTATTCTGGTCCCAGGCGGCAGGCTGAGCCTGTGGTTAATTCTTCTTCCTGAGGGGAAAATAGAGTGACTTGTGCCTGTCCCAACACCTAGAGCTAGTCTCTCATTGGTTCCCCCTCTTCCCGTTCATCCTCAGGACAAATTGCCACCTGTAAGGAACAGGAGGTTAAAGGTGCTGATTCTCCAAGGAGGGAGATTGCTAGTAAAGCGGCTGGAGTGGCGAACCCGAGCACAAGGAGATGAGAAATGAGGTGCGTTTTAGAAACCTTTCCCGATCACACGGTGTACCATCTTCTGGGTTTCTCATGCATGTTTTCGATGTAGGAAGATGCCCTTGAACCTGGAGATTTGGGACCCATGGGATGGGTACCACGCAGTATTACTTTAAAGGGTCTGCGTTTGCTCACCCAACCTCACCAAACCTCTCAGCCCCAAGAGTGTCCACCCTTATGTCTCAATCAGCTGTGGGTCTAGATATGGTCAATCCAGGTGGCATTACAGCCGCTGAACGAATTTTGTAAGAATTTCTCTCTCTTTCACTGTCTTTGTTTCACGGGTTTTTAAAAGTAATTGATTTTTATAATGGGGTTTACCTGCTTTTCACTGCTGTGATTTTGCCGCTTTACACCCACTTGACTCACTTACAGAGAGATATCAATGCATAGGTTTCAAGATTCTTACTAGTCAGATATATTCTTGGGCGGTGAATTGGGGGTGTTGAGTCCAATTCATTGAGGAAGGAGTAGGGCTTGTCTATTACATATTGGGTTTATGGAACGGTATCTGAGATAATTTGAAACCCTTGTTGTATGCATCACCCCACCTCACCTTTCCCGTTAAGCAGCCATAGTGTGTTTTCTAAACGTGTGACTCTATTCTGTTTTGTAATTCAGTTCAAGGGTAGCGGTTTTTACATTCCCTCTATAAGTCATATCTTATGATAAGTGTCTTTTTCTGTGTGACTTATTTCACTTAGAATCGTCGTACCTAAATCCAATCATCATGCTGCTACTAGCCTTATGACGTTGATTTCATGGCTGAGTGATATTCCATTGTACATAAGGACCACAACTTCTTTATCCATTTTTCTCTTTCCTGGGATATTTAAGGTGTAACGAAGTGGAGATTCTTGTCAACAGAGCAGCCCTAAACTTTGGGGTGCCTGTGTCTTGCTGATTTTTAGTTTTCCCAATTTATACGCCCATGAGTGGATGTGCCTTATGCTCCCTAAGCTCAGTTTTTTAGATGTTTCAGGACACACCGTGCACTTCTCCAGAGTGGCTGTTGGCAATTTACATCCCGCCCATCAGCGTAGCCAGGCTCCCGTTTCTCCATGGCCTGTCCTGCATTTCTGGTTTTGACACTTTATTCAGCATGGCCCTTTTGACCGATGGGAAGCGAGACTTCTTTGTAGCGCTGATTTGCCTTTCCAGGTTGCTTGGTTGGCCAAAAAGGGCGTAAGCGTTTTTTCCTGAATATATTCAGGAAAAAACGCATACGCCCTTTTTGGCCAAGGGCATCATTGTCGAGGTTTTGCCGCTTTTCCTGTGCTTTAAAGGCGATTCAAATCTCCCTCCTGAAATCTGTTTCCTGCAATTCTGCCTTGCTTTCAAATCCTCTTCGTTGCCTTCCATCAATATATTTGTGGACGAGAGTCATCATTTATAAGTCTGCAGGTTTGTGAATTGCAGTGCCCCTGAGCTCCATTTTTCAACTCGCTTTCTTGGGCGCTGGCCGCAAAAGCGCAGGATTGCTTCAGGCCCTATTCTGGTCCCAGGCGGCAGGCTGAGCCTGTGGTTAATTCTTCTTCCTGATGGGAAAATAGAGTGACCTCTGCCTGTCCCAACACCTAGAGCTAGTCTCTCATTGGTTCCCCCTCTTCCCTTTCATCCTCAGGACAAATTGCAAGCTGTACGGAACAGGAGGTTAAAGGTGCTGATTCTCCAAGGAGGGAGATTGCTAGTAAAGCGGCTGGAATGGCGAACCCGAGCACAAGGAGATGAGAAATGAGGTGCGTTTTAGAAACCTTTCCCGATCACACGGTGTACCATCTTCTGGGTTTCTCATGCATGTTTTCGATGTAGGAAGATGCCCTTGAACCTGGAGATTTGGGACCCATGGGATGGGTACCACGCAGGATTACTTTAAAGGGTCTGCGTTTGCTCACCCAACCTCACCAAACCTCTCAGCCCCAAGAGTGTCCACCCTTATGTCTCAATCAGCTGTGGGTCTAGATATGGTCAATCCAGGTGGCATTACAGCCGCTGAACGAATTTTGTAAGAATTTCTCTCTCTTTCACTGTCTTTGTTTCACGGGTTTTTAAAAGTAATTGATTTTTATAATGGGGTTTACCTGCTTTTCACTGCTGTGATTTTGCCGCTTTACACCCACTTGACTCACTTACAGAGAGATATCAATGCATGGGTTTCAAGATTCTTACTAGTCAGATATATTCTTGGGCGGTGAATTGGGGGTGTTGAGTCCAATTCATTGAGGAGGGAGTAGGGCTTGTCTATTACATATTGGGTTTATGGAACGGTATCTGAGATAATTTGAAACCGTTGTTGTATGCATCACCCCACCTCACCTTTCCCATTAAGCAGCCATAGTGTGTTTTCTAAACGTGTGACTCTATTCTGTTTTGTAATTCAGTTCAAGGGTAGCGGTTTTTACATTCCCTCTATAAGTCATATCTTATGATAAGTGTCTTTTTCTGTGTGACTTATTTCACTTAGAATCGTCGTACCTAAATCCAATCATCATGCTGCTACTAGCCTTATGACGTTGATTTCATGGCTGAGTGATATTCCATTGTACATAAGGACCACAACTTCTTTATCCATTTTTCTCTTTCCTGGGATATTTAAGGTGTAACGAAGTGGAGATTCTTGTCAACAGAGCAGCCCTAAACTTTGGGGTGCCTGTGTCTTGCTGATTTTTAGTTTTCCCAATTTATACGCCCATGAGTGGATGTGCCCTATGCTCCCTAAGCTCAGTTTTTTAGATGTTTCAGGACACACCGTGCACTTCTCCAGAGTGGCTGTTGGCAATTTACATCCCGCCCATCAGCGTAGCCAGGCTCCCATTTCTCCATGGCCTGTGCTGCATTTCTGCTTTTGACACTTTATTCAGCATGGCCCTTTTGACCGATGGGAAGCGAGACTTCTTTGTAGCGCTGATTTGCCTTTCCAGGTTGCTTGGTTGGCCAAAAAGGGCGTATGCGTTTTTTCCTGAATATATTCAGGAAAAAACGCATACGCCCTTTTTGGCCAAGGGCATCATTGTCGAGGTTTTGCCGCTTTTCCTGTGCTTTAAAGGCGATTCGAATCTCCCTCCTGAAATCTGTTTCCTGCAATTCTGCCTTGCTTTCAAATCCTCTTCGTTGCCTTCCCTCAATATATTTGTGGACGAGAGTCATCATTTATAAGTCTGCAGGTTTGTGAATTGCAGTGTCCCTGAGCTCCATTTTTCAACTCGCTTTCTTGGGAGCTGGCCGCAAGAGCACAGGATTGCTTCAGGCCCTATTCTGGTCCCAGGCGGCAGGCTGAGCCTGTGGTTAATTCTTCTTCTTGAGGGGAAAATAGAGTGACCTGTGCCTGTCCCAACACCTAGAGCTAGTCTCTCATTGGTTCCCCCTCTTCCCGTTCATCCTCAGGACAAATTGCAAGCTGTACGGAACAGGAGGTTAAAGGTGCTGATTCTTCAAGGAGGGAGATTGCTAGTAAAGCGGCTGGAATGGCGAACCCAAGCACAAGGAGATGAGAAATGAGGTGCGTTTTAGAAACCTTTCCCGATCACACGGTGTACCATCTTCTGGGTTTCTCATGAATGTTTTCGATGTAGGAAGATGCCCTTGAACCTGGAGATTCGGGACCCATGGGATGGGTACCACGCAGTATTACTTTATAGGGTCTGCGTTTGCTCACCCAACCTCACCAAACCTCTCAGCCCCAAGAGTGTCCACCCTTATGTCTCAATCAGCTGTGGGTCTAGATATGGTCAATCCAGGTGGCATCACAGCCCCTGAACGAATTTTGTAAGAATTTCTCTGTCTTTCACTGTCTTTGTTTCACGGGTTTTTAAAAGTAATTGATTTTTATAATGCGGTTTACCTGCTTTTCACTGCTGTGATTTTGCCGCTTTACACCCACTTGACTCACTTACAGAGAGATATCAATGCATAGGTTTCAAGATTCTTACTAGTCAGATATATTCTTGGGCGGTGAATTGGGGGTGTTGAGTCCAATTCATTGAGGAAGGAGTAGGGCTTGTCTATTACATATTGGGTTTATGGAACGGTATCTGAGATAATTTGAAACCCTTGTTGTATGCATCACCCCACCTCACCTTTCCCGTTAAGCAGCCATAGTGTGTTTTCTAAACGTGTGACTCTATTCTGTTTTGTAATTCAGTTCAAGGGTAGCGGTTTTTACATTCCCTCTATAAGTCATATCTTATGATAAGTGTCTTTTTCTGTGTGACTTATTTCACTTAGAATCGTCGTATCTAAATCCAATCATCATGCTGCTACTAGACTTATGACGTTGATTTCATGGCTGAGTGATATTCCATTGTACATAAGGACCACAACTTCTTTATCCATTTTTCTCTTTCCTGGGATATTTAAGGTGTAATGAAGTGGAGATTCTTGTCAACAGAGCAGCCCCAAACTTTGGGGTGCCTGTGTCTTGCTGATTTTTAGTTTTCCCAATTTATACGCCCATGAGTGGATGTGCCCTATGCTCCCTAAGCTGAGTTTTTTAGATGTTTCAGGACACACCGTGCACTTCTCCAGAGTGGCTGTTGGCAATTTACATCCCGCCCATCAGCGTAGCCAGGCTCCCGTTTCTCCATGGCCTGTCCTGCATTTCTGGTTTTGACACTTTATTCAGCATGGCCCTTTTGACCGATGGGAAGCGAGACTTCTTCGTAGCGCTGATTTGCCTTTCCAGGTTGCTCGGTTGGCCAAAAAGGGCGTATGCGTTTTTTCCTGAATATATTCAGGAAAAAACGCATACGCCCTTTTTGGCCAAGGGCATCATTGTCGAGGTTTTGCCGCTTTTCCTGTGCTTTAAAGGCGATTCGAATCTCCCTCCTGAAATCTGTTTCCTGCAATTCTGCCTTGCTTTCAAATCCTCTTCATTGCCTTCCCTCAATATATTTGTGGACGAGAGTCATCATTTATAAGTCTGCAGGTTTGTGAATTGCAGTGCCCCTGAGCTCCATTTTTCAACTCGCTTTCTTGGGCGCTGGCCGCAAAAGCGCAGGATTGCTTCAGGCCCTATTCTGGTCCCAGGCGGCAGGCTGAGCCTGTGGTTAATTCTTCTTCCTGATGGGAAAATAGAGTGACCTCTGCCTGTCCCAACACCTGGAGCTAGTCTCTCATTGGTTCCCCCTCTTCCCTTTCATCCTCAGGACAAATTGCAAGCTGTACGGAACAGGAGGTTAAAGGTGCTGATTCTCCAAGGAGGGAGATTGCTAGTAAAGCGGCTGGAATGGCGAACCCGAGCACAAGGAGATGAGAAATGAGGTGCGTTTTAGAAACCTTTCCCGATCACACGGTGTACCATCTTCTGGGTTTCTCATGCATGTTTTCGATGTAGGAAGATGCCCTTGAACCTGGAGATTTGGGACCCATGGGATGGGTACCACGCAGTATTACTTTAAAGGGTCTGCGTTTGCTCACCCAACCTCACCAAACCTCTCAGCCCCAAGAGTGTCCACCCTTATGTCTCAATCACCTGTGGGTCTAGATATGGTCAATCCAGGTGGCATTACAGCCGCTGAACGAATTTTGTAAGATTTCTCTCTCTTTCACTGTCTTTGTTTCACGGGTTTTTAAAAGTAATTGATTTTTATAATGGGGTTTACCTGCTTTTCACTGCTGTGATTTTGCCGCTTTACACCCACTTGACTCACTTGCAGAGAGATATCAATGTATAGGTTTCAAGATTCTTACTAGTCAGATATATTCTTGGGCGGTGAATTGGGGGTGTTGAGTCCAATTCATTGAGGAAGGAGTAGGGCTTGTCTATTACATATTGGGTTTATGGAACGGTATCTGAGATAATTTGAAATCCTTGTTGTATGCATCACCCCACCTCACCTTTCCCGTTAAGCAGCCATAGTGTGTTTTCTAAACGTGTGACTCTATTCTGTTTTGTAATTCAGTTCAAGGGTAGCGGTTTTTACATTCCCTCTATAAGTCATATCTTATGATAAGTGTCTTTTTCTGTGTGACTTATTTCACTTAGAATCGTCGTACCTAAATCCAATCATCATGCTGCTGCTAGCCTTATGACGTTGATTTCATGGCTGAGTGATATTCCATTATACATAAGGACCACAACTTCTTTATCCATTTTTCTCTTTCCTGGGATATTTAAGGTGTAACGAAGTGGAGATTCTTGTCAACAGAGCAGCCCTAAACTTTGGGGTGCCTGTGTCTTGCTGATTTTTAGTTTTCCCAATTTATACGCCCATGAGTGGATGTGCCCTATGCTCCCTAAGCTGAGTTTTTTAGATGTTTCAGGACACACCGTGCACTTCTCCAGAGTGGCTGTTGGCAATTTACATCCCGCCCATCAGCGTAGCCAGGCTCCCGTTTCTCCATGGCCTGTCCTGCATTTTTGGTTTTGACACTTTATTCAGCATGGCCCTTTTGACCGATGGGAAGCGAGACTTCTTTGTAGCGCTGATTTGCCTTTCCAGGTTGCTTGGTTGGCCAAAAAGGGCGTATGCGTTTTTTCCTGAATATATTCAGGAAAAAACGCATACGCCCTTTTTGGCCAAGGGCATCATTGTCGAGGTTTTGCCGCTTTTCCTGTGCTTTAAAGGCGATTCGAATCTCCCTCCTGAAATCTGTTTCCTGCAATTCTGCCTTGCTTTCAAATCCTCTTCGTTGCCTTCCATCAATATATTTGTGGACGAGAGTCATCATTTATAAGTCTGCAGGTTTGTGAATTGCAGTGCCCCTGAGCTCCATTTTTCAACTCGCTTTCTTGGGCGCTGGCCGCAAAAGCGCAGGATTGCTTCAGGCCCTATTCTGGTCCCAGGCGGCAGGCTGAGCCTGTGGTTAATTCTTCTTCCTGATGGGAAAATAGAGTGACCTCTGCCTGTCCCAACACCTAGAGCTAGTCTCTCATTGGTTCCCCCTCTTCCCTTTCATCCTCAGGACAAATTGCAAGCTGTACGGAACAGGAGGTTAAAGGTGCTGATTCTCCAAGGAGGGAGATTGCTAGTAAAGTGGCTGGAATGGCCAACCCGAGCACAAGGAGATGAGAAATGAGGTGCGTTTTAGAAACCTTTCCCGATCACACGGTGTACCATCTTCTGGGTTTCTCATGCATGTTTTCGATGTAGGAAGATGCCCTTGAACCTGGAGATTTGGGACCCATGGGATGGGTACCACGCAGGATTACTTTAAAGGGTCTGCGTTTGCTCACCCAACCTCAGCAAACCTCTCAGCCCCAAGAGTGTCCACCCTTATGTCTCAATCAGCTGTGGGTCTAGATATGGTCAATCCAGGTGGCATTACAGCCGCTGAACGAATTTTGTAAGAATTTCTCTCTCTTTCACTGTCTTTGTTTCACGGGTTTTTAAAAGTAATTGATTTTTATAATGGGGTTTACCTGCTTTTCACTGCTGTGATTTTGCCGCTTTACACCCACTTGACTCACTTACAGAGAGATATCAATGCATAGGTTTCAAGATTCTTACTAGTCAGATATATTCTTGGGCGGTGAATTGGGGGTGTTGAGTCCAATTCATTGAGGAAGGAGTAGGGCTTGTCTATTACATATTGGGTTTATGGAACGGTATCTGAGATAATTTGAAACCCTTGTTGTATGCATCACCCCACCTCACCTTTCCCGTTAAGCAGCCATAGTTTGTTTTCTAAACCTGTGACTCTATTCTGTTTTGTAATTCAGTTCAAGGGTAGCGGTTTTTACATTCCCTCTATAAGTCATATCTTATGATAAGTGTCTTTTTCTGTGTGACTTATTTCACTTAGAATCGTCGTACCTAAATCCAATCATCATGCTGCTACTAGCCTTATGACGTTGATTTCATGGCTGAGTGATATTCCATTGTACATAAGGTCCACAACTTCTTTATCCATTTTTCTCTTTCCTGGGATATTTAAGGTGTAACGAAGTGGAGATTCTTGTCAACAGAGCAGCCCTAAACTTTGGGGTGCCTGTGTCTTGCTGATTTTTAGTTTTCCCAATTTATACGCCCATGAGTGGATGTGCCCTATGCTCCCTAAGCTCAGTTTTTTAGATGTTTCAGGACACACCGTGCACTTCTCCAGAGTGGCTGTTGGCAATTTACATCCCGCCCATCAGCGTAGCCAGGCTCCCGTTTCTCCATGGCCTGTCCTGCATTTCTGGTTTTGACACTTTATTCAGCATGGCCCTTTTGACCGATGGGAAGCGAGACTTCTTTGTAGCGCTGATTTGCCTTTCCAGGTTGCTTGGTTGGCCACAAAGGGCGTATGCGTTTTTTCCTGAATATATTCAGGAAAAAACGCATACGCCCTTTTTGGCCAAGGGCATCATTGTCGAGGTTTTGCCGCTTTTCCTGTGCTTTAAAGGCGATTCGAATCTCCCTCCTGAAATCTGTTTCCTGCAATTCTGCCTTGCTTTCAAATCCTCTTCGTTGCCTTCCATCAATATATTTGTGGACGAGAGTCATCATTTATAAGTCTGCAGGTTTGTGAATTGCAGTGCCCCTGAGCTCCATTTTTCAACTCGCTTTCTTGGGAGCTGGCCGCAAGAGCGCAGGATTGCTTCAGGCCCTATTCTGGTCCCAGGCGGCAGGCTGAGCCTGTGGTTAATTCTTCTTCCTGATGGGAAAATAGAGTGACCTGTGCCTGTCCCAACACCTAGAGCTAGTCTCTCATTGGTTCCCCCTCTTCCCGTTCATCCTCAGGACAAATTGCAACCTGTACGGAACAGGAGGTTAAAGGTGCTGATTCTCCAAGGAGGGAGATTGCTAGTAAAGCGGCTGGAATGGCGAACCCGAGCACAAGGAGATGAGAAATGAGGTGCGTTTTAGAAACCTTTCCCGATCACACGGTGTACCATCTTCTGGGTTTCTCATGAATGTTTTCGATGTAGGAAGATGCCCTTGAACCTGGAGATTTGGGACCCATGGGATGGGTACCACGCAGTATTACTTTATAGGGTCTGCGTTTGCTCACCCAACCTCACCAAACCTCTCAGCCCCAAGAGTGTCCATCCTTATGTCTCAATCAGCTGTGGGTCTAGATATGGTCAATCCAGGTGGCATCACAGCCCCTGAACGAATTTTGTAAGAATTTCTCTCTCTTTCACTGTCTTTGTTTCACGGGTTTTTAAAAGTAATTGATTTTTATAATGGGGTTTACCTGCTTTTCACTGCTGTGATTTTGCCGCTTTACACCCACTTGACTCACTTACAGAGAGATATCAATGCATAGGTTTCAAGATTCTTACTAGTCAGATATATTCTTGGGCGGTGAATTGGGGGTGTTGAGTCCAATTCATTGAGGAAGGAGTAGGGCTTGTCTATTACATATTGGGTTTATGGAACGGTATCTGAGATAATTTGAAACCCTTGTTGTATGCATCACCCCACCTCACCTTTCCCGTTAAGCAGCCATAGTGTGTTTTCTAAACGTGTGACTCTATTCTGTTTTGTAATTCAGTTCAAGGGTAGCGGTTTTTACATTCCCTCTATAAGTCATATCTTATGATAAGTGTCTTTTTCTGTGTGACTTATTTCACTTAGAATCGTCGTACCTAAATCCAATCATCATGCTGCTACTAGCCTTATGACGTTGATTTCATGGCTGAGTGATATTCCATTGTACATAAGGTCCACAACTTCTTTATCCATTTTTCTCTTTCCTGGGATATTTAAGGTGTAATGAAGTGGAGATTCTTGTCAACAGAGCAGCCCTAAACTTTGGGGTGCCTGTGTCTTGCTGATTTTTAGTTTTCCCAATTTATACGCCCATGAGTGGATGTGCCCTATGCTCCCTAAGCTCAGTTTTTTAGATGTTTCAGGACACACCGTGCACTTCTCCAGAGTGGCTGTTGGCAATTTACATCCCGCCCATCAGCGTAGCCAGGCTCCCGTTTCTCCATGGCCTGTCCTGCATTTCTGGTTTTGACACTTTATTCAGCATGGCCCTTTTGACCGATGGGAAGCGAGACTTCTTTGTAGCGCTGATTTGCCTTTCCAGGTTGCTTGGTTGGCCAAAAAGGGCGTATGCGTTTTTTCCTGAATATATTCAGGAAAAAACGCATACGCCCTTTTTGGCCAAGGGCATCATTGTCGAGGTTTTGCCGCTTTTCCTGTGCTTTAAAGGCGATTCGAATCTCCCTCCTGAAATCTGTTTCCTGCAATTCTGCCTTGCTTTCAAATCCTCTTCGTTGCCTTCCATCAATATATTTGTGGACGAGAGTCATCATTTATAAGTCTGCAGGTTTGTGAATTGCAGTGCCCCTGAGCTCCATTTTTCAACTCGCTTTCTTGGGAGCTGGCCGCAAGAGCGCAGGATTGCTTCAGGCCCTATTCTGGTCCCAGGCGGCAGGCTGAGCCTGTGGTTAATTCTTCTTCCTGAGGGGAAAATAAAGTGACCTGTGCCTGTCCCAACACCTAGAGCTAGTCTCTCATTGGTTCCCCCTCTTCCCGTTCATCCTCAGGACAAATTGCAACCTGTACGGAACAGGAGGTTAAAGGTGCTGATTCTCCAAGGAGGGAGATTGCTAGTAAAGCGGCTGGAATGGCGAACCCGAGCACAAGGAGATGAGAAATGAGGTGCGTTTTAGAAACCTTTCCCGATCACACGGTGTACCATCTTCTGGGTTTCTCATGCATGTTTTCGATGTAGGAAGATGCCCTTGAACCTGGAGATTTGGGACCCATGGGATGGGTACCACGCAGTATTATTTTAAAGGGTCTGCGTTTGCTCACCCAACCTCACCAAACCTCTCAGCCCCAAGAGTGTCCACCCTTATGTCTCAATCAGCTGTGGGTCTAGATATGGTCAATCCAGGTGGCATTACAGCCGCTGAACGAATTTTGTAAGAATTTCTCTCTCTTTCACTGTCTTTGTTTCACGGGTTTTTAAAAGTAATTGATTTTTATAATGGGGTTTACCTGCTTTTCACTGCTGTGATTTTGCCGCTTTACACCCACTTGACTCACTTACAGAGAGATATCAATGCATAGGTTTCAAGATTCTTACTAGTCAGATATATTCTTGGGCGGTGAATTGGGGGTGTTGAGTCCAATTCATTGAGGAAGGAGTAGGGCTTGTCTATTACATATTGGGTTTATGGAACGGTATCTGGGATAATTTGAAACCCTTGTTGTATGCATCACCCCACCTCACCTTTCCCGTTAAGCAGCCATAGTGTGTTTTCTAAACGTGTGACTCTATTCTGTTTTGTAATTCAGTTCAAGGGTAGCGGTTTTTACATTCCCTCTATAAGTCATATCTTATGATAAGTGTCTTTTTCTGTGTGACTTATTTCACTTAGAATCGTCGTACCTAAATCCAATCATCATGCTGCTACTAGCCTTATGACGTTGATTTCATGGCTGAGTGATATTCCATTGTACATAAGGACCACAACTTCTTTATCCATTTTTCTCTTTCCTGGGATATTTAAGGTGTAACGAAGTGGAGATTCTTGTCAACAGAGCAGCCCTAAACTTTGGCGTGCCTGTGTCTTGCTGATTTTTAGTTTTCCCAATTTATACGCCCATGAGTGGATGTGCCCTATGCTCCCTAAGCTGAGTTTTTTAGATGTTTCAGGACACACCTTGCACTTCTCCAGAGTGGCTGTTGGCAATTTACATCCCGCCCATCAGCGTAGCCAGGCTCCCGTTTCTCCATGGCCTGTCCTGCATTTCTGGTTTTGACACTTTATTCAGCATGGCCCTTTTGACCGATGGGAAGCGAGACTTCTTTGTAGCGCTGATTTGCCTTTCCAGGTTGCTTGGTTGGCCAAAAAGGGCGTAAGCGTTTTTTCCTGAATATATTCAGGAAAAAACGCATACGCCCTTTTTGGCCAAGGGCATCATTGTCGAGGTTTTGCCGCTTTTCCTGTGCTTTAAAGGCGATTCGAATCTCCCTCCTGAAATCTGTTTCCTGCAATTCTGCCTTGCTTTCAAATCCTCTTCGTTGCCTTCCATCAATATATTTGTGGACGAGAGTCATCATTTATAAGTCTGCAGGTTTGTGAATTGCAGTGCCCCTGAGCTCCATTTTTCAACTCGCTTTCTTGGGCGCTGGCCGCAAAAGCGCAGGATTGCTTCAGGCCCTATTCTGGTCCCAGGCGGCAGGCTGAGCCTGTGGTTAATTCTTCTTCCTGATGGGAAAATAGAGTGACCTCTGCCTGTCCCAACACCTAGAGCTAGTCTCTCATTGGTTCCCCCTCTTCCCTTTCATCCTCAGGACAAATTGCAACCTGTACGGAACAGGAGGTTAAAGGTGCTGATTCTCCAAGGAGGGAGATTGCTAGTAAAGCGGCTGGAATGGCGAACCCAAGCACAAGGAGATGAGAAATGAGGTGCGTTTTAGAAACCTTTCCCGATCACACGGTGTACCATCTTCTGGGTTTCTCATGAATGTTTTCGATGTAGGAAGATGCCCTTGAACCTGGAGATTCGGGACCCATGGGATGGGTACCACGCAGTATTACTTTATAGGGTCTGCGTTTGCTCACCCAACCTCACCAAACCTCTCAGCCCCAAGAGTGTCCATCCTTATGTCTCAATCAGCTGTGGGTCTAGATATGGTCAATCCAGGTGGCATCACAGCCCCTGAACGAATTTTGTAAGAATTTCTCTGTCTTTCACTGTCTTTGTTTCACGGGTTTTTAAAAGTAATTGATTTTTATAATGGGGTTTACCTGCTTTTCACTGCTGTGATTTTGCCGCTTTACACCCACTTGACTCACTTACAGAGAGATATCAATGCATAGGTTTCAAGATTCTTACTAGTCAGATATATTCTTGGGCGGTGAATTGGGGGTGTTGAGTCCAATTCATTGAGGAAGGAGTAGGGCTTGTCTATTACATATTGGGTTTATGGAACGGTATCTGAGATAATTTGAAACCCTTGTTGTATGCATCACCCCACCTCACCTTTCCCGTTAAGCAGCCATAGTGTGTTTTCTAAACGTGTGACTCTATTCTGTTTTGTAATTCAGTTCAAGGGTAGCGGTTTTTACATTCCCTCTATAAGTCATATCTTATGATAAGTGTCTTTTTCTGTGTGACTTATTTCACTTAGAATCGTCGTATCTAAATCCAATCATCATGCTGCTACTAGCCTTATGACGTTGATTTCATGGCTGAGTGATATTCCATTGTACATAAGGACCACAACTTCTTTATCCATTTTTCTCTTTCCTGGGATATTTAAGGTGTAATGAAGTGGAGATTCTTGTCAACAGAGCAGCCCCAAACTTTGGGGTGCCTGTGTCTTGCTGATTTTTAGTTTTCCCAATTTATACGCCCATGAGTGGATGTGCCCTATGCTCCCTAAGCTCAGTTTTTTAGATGTTTCAGGACACACCGTGCACTTCTCCAGAGTGGCTGTTGGCAATTTACATCCCGCCCATCAGCGTAGCCAGGCTCCCGTTTCTCCATGGCCTGTCCTGCATTTCTGGTTTTGACACTTTATTCAGCATGGCCCTTTTGACCGATGGGAAGCGAGACTTCTTCGTAGCGCTGATTTGCCTTTCCAGGTTGCTCGGTTGGCCAAAAAGGGCGTATGCGTTTTTTCCTGAATATATTCAGGAAAAAACGCATACGCCCTTTTTGGCCAAGGGCATCATTGTCGAGGTTTTGCCGCTTTTCCTGTGCTTTAAAGGCGATTCGAATCTCCCTCCTGAAATCTGTTTCCTGCAATTCTGCCTTGCTTTCAAATCCTCTTCGTTGCCTTCCCTCAATATATTTGTGGACGAGAGTCATCATTTATAAGTCTGCAGGTTTGTGAATTGCAGTGCCCCTGAGCTCCATTTTTCAACTCGCTTTCTTGGGCGCTGGCCGCAAAAGCGCAGGATTGCTTCAGGCCCTATTCTGGTCCCAGGCGGCAGGCTGAGCCTGTGGTTAATTCTTCTTCCTGATGGGAAAATAGAGTGACCTCTGCCTGTCCCAACACCTACAGCTAGTCCCTCATTGGTTCCCCCTCTTCCCTTTCATCCTCAGGACAAATTGCAAGCTGTACGGAACAGGAGGTTTAAGGTGCTGATTCTCCAAGGAGGGAGATTGCTAGTAAAGCGGCTGGAATGGCGAACCCGAGCACAAGGAGATGAGAAATGAGGTGTGTTTTAGAAACCTTTCCCGATCACACGGTGTACCATCTTCTGGGTTTCTCATGCATGTTTTCGATGTAGGAAGATGCCCTTGAACCTGGAGATTTGGGACCCATGGGATGGGTACCACGCAGTATTACTTTAAAGGGTCTGCGTTTGCTCACCCAACCTCACCAAACCTCTCAGCCCCAAGAGTGTCCACCCTTATGTCTCAATCAGCTGTGGGTCTAGATATGGTCAATCCAGGTGGCATTACAGCCGCTGAACGAATTTTGTAAGAATTTCTCTCTCTTTCACTGTCTTTGTTTCACGGGTTTTTAAAAGTAATTGATTTTTATAATGGGGTTTACCTGCTTTTCACTGCTGTGATTTTGCCGCTTTACACCCACTTGACTCACTTACAGAGAGATATCAATGCATAGGTTTCAAGATTCTTACTAGTCAGATATATTCTTGGGCGGTGAATTGGGGGTGTTGAGTCCAATTCATTGAGGAAGGAGTAGGGCTTGTCTATTACATATTGGGTTTATGGAACGGTATCTGAGATAATTTGAAACCCTTGTTGTATGCATCACCCCACCTCACCTTTCCCGTTAAGAAGCCATAGTGTGTTTTCTAAACGTGTGACTCTATTCTGTTTTGTAATTCAGTTCAAGGGTAGCGGTTTTTACATTCCCTCTATAAGTCATATCTTATGATAAGTGTCTTTTTCTGTGTGACTTATTTCACTTAGAATCGTCGTACCTAAATCCAATCATCATGCTGCTACTAGCCTTATGACGTTGATTTCATGGCTGAGTGATATTCCATTGTACATAAGGACCACAACTTCTTTATCCATTTTTCTCTTTCCTGGGATATTTAAGGTGTAACGAAGTGGAGATTCTTGTCAACAGAGCAGCCCTAAACTTTGGGGTGCCTGTGTCTTGCTGATTTTTAGTTTTCCCAATTTATACGCCCATGAGTGGATGTGCCCTATGCTCCCTAAGCTGAGTTTTTTAGATGTTTCAGGACACACCGTACACTTCTCCAGAGTGGCTGTTGGCAATTTACATCCCGCCCATCAGCGTAGCCAGGCTCCCGTTTCTCCATGGCCTGTCCTGCATTTCTGGTTTTGACACTTTATTCAGCATGGCCCTTTTGACCGATGGGAAGCGATACTTCTTTGTAGCGCTGATTTGCCTTTCCAGGTTGCTTGGTTGGCCAAAAAGGGCGTATGCGTTTTTTCCTGAATATATTCAGGAAAAAACGCATACGCCCTTTTTGGCCAAGGGCATCATTGTCGAGGTTTTGCCGCTTTTCCTGTGCTTTAAAGGCGATTCGAATCTCCCTCCTGAAATCTGTTTCCTGCAATTCTGCCTTGCTTTCAAATCCTCTTCGTTGCCTTCCCTCAATATATTTGTGGACGAGAGTCATCATTTATAAGTCTGCAGGTTTGTGAATTGCAGTGCCCCTGAGCTCCATTTTTCAACTCGCTTTCTTGGGCGCTGGCCGCAAAAGCGCAGGATTGCTTCAGGCCCTATTCTGGTCCCAGGCGGCAGGCTGAGCCTGTGGTTAATTCTTCTTCCTGATGGGAAAATAGAGTGACCTCTGCCTGTCCCAACACCTGGAGCTAGTCTCTCATTGGTTCCCCCTCTTCCCTTTCATCCTCAGGACAAATTGCAAGCTGTACGGAACAGGAGGTTAAAGGTGCTGATTCTCCAAGGAGGGAGATTGCTAGTAAAGCGGCTGGAATGGCGAACCCGAGCACAAGGAGATGAGAAATGAGGTGCGTTTTAGAAACCTTTCCCGATCACACGGTGTACCATCTTCTGGGTTTCTCATGCATGTTTTCGATGTAGGAAGATGCCCTTGAACCTGGAGATTTGGGACCCATGGGATGGGTACCACGCAGTATTACTTTAAAGGGTCTGCGTTTGCTCACCCAACCTCACCAAACCTCTCAGCCCCAAGAGTGTCCACCCTTATGTCTCAATCAGCTGTGGGTCTAGATATGGTCAATCCAGGTGGCATTACAGCCGCTGAACGAATTTTGTAAGAATTTCTCTCTCTTTCACTGTCTTTGTTTCACGGGTTTTTAAAAGTAATTGATTTTTATAATGGGGTTTACCTGCTTTTCACTGCTGTGATTTTGCCGCTTTACACCCACTTGACTCACTTACAGAGAGATATCAATGCATAGGTTTCAAGATTCTTACTAGTCAGATATATTCTTGGGCGGTGAATTGCGGGTGTTGAGTCCAATTCATTGAGGAAGGAGTAGGGCTTGTGTATTACATATTGGGTTTATGGAACGGTATCTGAGATAATTTGAAACCCTTGTTGTATGCATCACCCCACCTCACCTTTCCCGTTAAGCAGCCATAATGTGTTTTCTAAACGTGTGACTCTATTCTGTTTTGTAATTCAGTTCAAGGGTAGCGGTTTTTACATTCCCTCTATAAGTCATATCTTATGATAAGTGTCTTTTTCTGTGTGACTTATTTCACTTAGAATCGTCGTACCTAAATCCAATCATCATGCTGCTACTAGCCTTATGACGTTGATTTCATGGCTGAGTGATATTCCATTGTACATAAGGACCACAACTTCTTTATCCATTTTTCTCTTTCCTGGGATATTTAAGGTGTAACGAAGTGGAGATTCTTGTCAACAGAGCAGCCCTAAACTTTGGGGTGCCTGTGTTTTGCTGATTTTTAGTTTTCCCAATTTATACGCCCATGAGTGGATGTGCCCTATGCTCCCTAAGCTGAGTTTTTTAGATGTTTCAGGACACACCGTGCACTTCTCCAGAGTGGCTGTTGGCAAATTACATCCCGCCCATCAGCGTAGCCAGGCTCCCGTTTCTCCATGGCCTGTCCTGCATTTCTGGTTTTGACACTTTATTCAGCATGGCCCTTTTGACCGATGGGAAGCGAGACTTCTTTGTAGCGCTGATTTGCCTTTCCAGGTTGCTTGGTTGGCCAAAAAGGGCGTATGCGTTTTTTCCTGAATATATTCAGGAAAAAACGCATACGCCCTTTTTGGCCAAGGGCATCATTGTCGAGGTTTTGCCGCTTTTCCTGTGCTTTAAAGGCGATTCGAATCTCCCTCCTGAAATCTGTTTCCTGCAATTCTGCCTTGCTTTCAAATCCTCTTCGTTGCCTTCCCTCAATATATTTGTGGACGAGAGTCATCATTTATAAGTCTGCAGGTTTGTGAATTGCAGTGCCCCTGAGCTCCATTTTTCAACTCGCTTTCTTGGGCGCTGGCCGCAAAAGCGCAGGATTGCTTCAGGCCCTATTCTGGTCCCAGGCGGCAGGCTGAGCCTGTGGTTAATTCTTCTTCCTGATGGGAAAATAGAGTGACCTCTGCCTGTCCCAACACCTGGAGCTAGTCTCTCATTGGTTCCCCCTCTTCCCTTTCATCCTCAGGACAAATTGCAAGCTGTACGGAACAGGATGTTAAAGGTGCTGATTCTCCAAGGAGGGAGATTGCTAGTAAAGCGGCTGGAATGGCGAACCCGAGCACAAGGAGATGAGAAATGAGGTGCGTTTTAGAAACCTTTCCCGATCACACGGTGTACCATCTTCTGGGTTTCTCATGCATGTTTTCGATGTAGGAAGATGCCCTTGAACCTGGAGATTTGGGACCCATGGGATGGGTACCACGCAGTATTACTTTAAAGGGTCTGCGTTTGCTCACCCAACCTCACCAAACCTCTCAGCCCCAAGAGTGTCCACCCTTATGTCTCAATCAGCTGTGGGTCTAGATATGGTCAATCCAGGTGGCATTACAGCCGCTGAACGAATTTTGTAAGAATTTCTCTCTCTTTCACTGTCTTTGTTTCACGGGTTTTTAAAAGTAATTGATTTTTATAATGGGGTTTACCTGCTTTTCACTGCTGTGATTTTGCCGCTTTACACCCACTTGACTCACTTACAGAGAGATATCAATGCATAGGTTTCAAGATTCTTACTAGTCAGATATATTCTTGGGCGGTGAATTGGGGGTGTTGAGTCCAATTCATTGAGGAAGGAGTAGGGCTTGTCTATTACATATTGGGTTTATGGAACGGTATCTGAGATAATTTGAAACCCTTGTTGTATGCATCACCCCACCTCACCTTTCCCGTTAAGCAGCCATAGTGTGTTTTCTAAACGTGTGACTCTATTCTGTTTTGTAATTCAGTTCAAGGGTAGCGGTTTTTACATTCCCTCTATAAGTCATATCTTATGATAAGTGTCTTTTTCTGTGTGACTTATTTCACTTAGAATCGTCGTATCTAAATCCAATCATCATGCTGCTACTAGCCTTATGACGTTGATTTCATGGCTGAGTGATATTCCATTGTACATAAGGACCACAACTTCTTTATCCATTTTTCTCTTTCCTGGGATATTTAAGGTGTAATGAAGTGGAGATTCTTGTCAACAGAGCAGCCCCAAACTTTGGGGTGCCTGTGTCTTGCTGATTTTTAGTTTTCCCAATTTATACGCCCATGAGTGGATGTGCCCTATGCTCCCTAAGCTCAGTTTTTTAGATGTTTCAGGACACACCGTGCACTTCTCCAGAGTGGCTGTTGGCAATTTACATCCCGCCCATCAGCGTAGCCAGGCTCCCGTTTCTCCATGGCCTGTCCTGCATTTCTGGTTTTGACACTTTATTCAGCATGGCCCTTTTCACCGATGGGAAGCGAGACTTCTTCGTAGCGCTGATTTGCCTTTCCAGGTTGCTCGGTTGGCCAAAAAGGGCGTATGCGTTTTTTCCTGAATATATTCAGGAAAAAACGCATACGCCCTTTTTGGCCAAGGGCATCATTGTCGAGGTTTTGCCGCTTTTCCTGTGCTTTAAAGGCGATTCGAATCTCCCTCCTGAAATCTGTTTCCTGCAATTCTGCCTTGCTTTCAAATCCTCTTCGTTGCCTTCCCTCAATATATTTGTGGACGAGAGTCATCATTTATAAGTCTGCAGGTTTGTGAATTGCAGTGCCCCTGAGCTCCATTTTTCAACTCGCTTTCTTGGGCGCTGGCCGCAAAAGCGCAGGATTGCTTCAGGCCCTATTCTGGTCCCAGGCGGCAGGCTGAGCCTGTGGTTAATTCTTCTTCCTGATGGGAAAATAGAGTGACCTCTGCCTGTCCCAACACCTGGAGCTAGTCTCTCATTGGTTCCCCCTCTTCCCTTTCATCCTCAGGACAAATTGCAAGCTGTACGGAACAGGAGGTTAAAGGTGCTGATTCTCCAAGGAGGGAGATTGCTAGTAAAGCGGCTGGAATGGCGAACCCGAGCACAAGGAGATGAGAAATGAGGTGCGTTTTAGAAACCTTTCCCGATCACACGGTGTACCATCTTCTGGGTTTCTCATGCATGTTTTCGATGTAGGAAGATGCCCTTGAACCTGGAGATTTGGGACCCATGGGATGGGTACCACGCAGTATTACTTTAAAGGGTCTGCGTTTGCTCACCCAACCTCACCAAACCTCTCAGCCCCAAGAGTGTCCACCCTTATGTCTCAATCAGCTGTGGGTCTAGATATGGTCAATCCAGGTGGCATTACAGCCGCTGAACGAATTTTGTAAGAATTTCTCTCTCTTTCACTGTCTTTGTTTCACGGGTTTTTAAAAGTAATTGATTTTTATAATGGGGTTTACCTGCTTTTCACTGCTGTGATTTTGCTGCTTTACACCCACTTGACTCACTTACAGAGAGATATCAATGCATAGGTTTCAAGATTCTTACTAGTCAGATATATTCTTGGGCGGTGAATTGGGGGTGTTGAGTCCAATTCATTGAGGAAGGAGTAGGGCTTGTGTATTACATATTGGGTTTATGGAACGGTATCTGAGATAATTTGAAACCCTTGTTGTATGCATCACCCCACCTCACCTTTCCCGTTAAGCAGCCATAATGTGTTTTCTAAACGTGTGACTCTATTCTGTTTTGTAATTCAGTTCAAGGGTAGCGGTTTTTACATTCCCTCTATAAGTCATATCTTATGATAAGTGTCTTTTTCTGTGTGACTTATTTCACTTAGAATCGTCGTACCTAAATCCAATCATCATGCTGCTACTAGCCTTATGACGTTGATTTCATGGCTGAGTGATATTCCATTGTACATAAGGACCACAACTTCTTTATCCATTTTTCTCTTTCCTGGGATATTTAAGGTGTAACGAAGTGGAGATTCTTGTCAACAGAGCAGCCCTAAACTTTGGGGTGCCTGTGTTTTGCTGATTTTTAGTTTTCCCAATTTATACGCCCATGAGTGGATGTGCCCTATGCTCCCTATGCTGAGTTTTTTAGATGTTTCAGGACACACCGTGCACTTCTCCAGAGTGGCTGTTGGCAATTTACATCCCGCCCATCAGCGTAGCCAGGCTCCCGTTTCTCCATGGCCTGTCCTGCATTTCTGGTTTTGACACTTTATTCAGCATGGCCCTTTTGACCGATGGGAAGCGAGACTTCTTTGTAGCGCTGATTTGCCTTTCCAGGTTGCTTGGTTGGCCAAAAAGGGCGTATGCGTTTTTTCCTGAATATATTCAGGAAAAAACGCATACGCCCTTTTTGGCCAAGGGCATCATTGTCGAGGTTTTGCCGCTTTTCCTGTGCTTTAAAGGCGATTCGAATCTCCCTCCTGAAATCTGTTTCCTGCAATTCTGCCTTGCTTTCAAATCCTCTTCGTTGCCTTCCCTCAATATATTTGTGGACGAGAGTCATCATTTATAAGTCTGCAGGTTTGTGAATTGCAGTGCCCCTGAGCTCCATTTTTCAACTCGCTTTCTTGGGCGCTGGCCGCAAAAGCGCAGGATTGCTTCAGGCCCTATTCTGGTCCCAGGCGGCAGGCTGAGCCTGTGGTTAATTCTTCTTCCTGATGGGAAAATAGAGTGACCTCTGCCTGTCCCAACACCTGGAGCTAGTCTCTCATTGGTTCCCCCTCTTCCCTTTCATCCTCAGGACAAATTGCAAGCTGTACGGAACAGGAGGTTAAAGGTGCTGATTCTCCAAGGAGGGAGATTGCTAGTAAAGCGGCTGGAATGGCGAACCCGAGCACAAGGAGATGAGAAATGAGGTGCGTTTTAGAAACCTTTCCCGATCACACGGTGTACCATCTTCTGGGTTTCTCATGCATGTTTTCGATGTAGGAAGATGCCCTTGAACCTGGAGATTTGGGACCCATGGGATGGGTACCACGCAGTATTACTTTAAAGGGTCTGCGTTTGCTCACCCAACCTCACCAAACCTCTCAGCCCCAAGAGTGTCCACCCTTATGTCTCAATCAGCTGTGGGTCTAGATATGGTCAATCCAGGTGGCATTACAGCCGCTGAACGAATTTTGTAAGAATTTCTCTCTCTTTCACTGTCTTTGTTTCACGGGTTTTTAAAAGTAATTGATTTTTATAATGGGGTTTACCTGCTTTTCACTGCTGTGATTTTGCCGCTTTACACCCACTTGACTCACTTACAGAGAGATATCAATGCATAGGTTTCAAGATTCTTACTAGTCAGATATATTCTTGGGCGGTGAATTGCGGGTGTTGAGTCCAATTCATTGAGGAAGGAGTAGGGCTTGTCTATTACATATTGGGTTTATGGAACGGTATCTGAGATAATTTGAAACCCTTGTTGTATGCATCACCCCACCTCACCTTTCCCGTTAAGCAGCCATAGTGTGTTTTCTAAACGTGTGACTCTATTCTGTTTTGTAATTCAGTTCAAGGGTAGCGGTTTTTACATTCCCTCTATAAGTCGTATCTTATGATAAGTGCCTTTTTCTGTGTGACTTATTTCACTTAGAATCGTCGTACCTAAATCCAATCATCATGCTGCTACTAGCCTTATGACGTTGATTTCATGGCTGAGTGATATTCCATTGTACATAAGGACCACAACTTCTTTATCCATTTTTCTCTTTCCTGGGATATTTAAGGTGTAACGAAGTGGAGATTCTTGTCAACAGAGCAGCCCTAAACTTTGAGGTGCCTGTGTCTTGCTGATTTTTAGTTTTCCCAATTTATACGCCCATGAGTGGATGTGCCCTATGCTCCCTAAGCTCAGTTTTTTAGATGTTTCAGGACACACCGTGCACTTCTCCAGAGTGGCTGTTGGCAATTTACATCCCGCCCATCAGCGTAGCCAGGCTCCCGTTTCTCCATGGCCTGTCCTGCATTTCTGGTTTTGACACTTTATTCAGCATGGCCCATTTGACCGATGGGAAGCGAGACTTCTTTGTAGCGCTGATTTGCCTTTCCAGGTTGCTTGGTTGGCCAAAAAGGGCGTATGCGTTTTTTCCTGAATATATTCAGGAAAAAACGCATACGCCCTTTTTGGCCAAGGGCATCATTGTCGAGGTTTTGCCGCTTTTCCTGTGCTTTAAAGGCGATTCGAATCTCCCTCCTGAAATCTGTTTCCTGCAATTCTGCCTTGCTTTCAAATCCTCTTCGTTGCCTTCCCTCAATATATTTGTGGACGAGAGTCATCATTTATAAGTCTGCAGGTTTGTGAATTGCAGTGCCCCTGAGCTCCATTTTTCAACTCGCTTTCTTGGGCGCTGGCCGCAAAAGCGCAGGATTGCTTCAGGCCCTATTCTGGTCCCAGGCGGCAGGCTGAGCCTGTGGTTAATTCTTCTTCCTGATGGGAAAATAGAGTGACCTCTGCCTGTCCCAACACCTGGAGCTAGTCTCTCATTGGTTCCCCCTCTTCCCTTTCATCCTCAGGACAAATTGCAAGCTGTACGGAACAGGAGGTTAAAGGTGCTGATTCTCCAAGGAGGGAGATTGCTAGTAAAGCGGCTGGAATGGCGAACCCGAGCACAAGGAGATGAGAAATGAGGTGCGTTTTAGAAACCTTTCCCGATCACACGGTGTACCATCTTCTGGGTTTCTCATGCATGTTTTCGATGTAGGAAGATGCCCTTGAACCTGGAGATTTGGGACCCATGGGATGGGTACCACGCAGTATTACTTTAAAGGGTCTGCGTTTGCTCACCCAACCTCACCAAACCTCTCAGCCCCAAGAGTGTCCACCCTTATGTCTCAATCAGCTGTGGGTCTAGATATGGTCAATCCAGGTGGCATTACAGCCGCTGAACGAATTTTGTAAGAATTTCTCTCTCTTTCACTGTCTTTGTTTCACGGGTTTTTAAAAGTAATTGATTTTTATAATGGGGTTTACCTGCTTTTCACTGCTGTGATTTTGCCGCTTTACACCCACTTGACTCACTTACAGAGAGATATCAATGCATAGGTTTCAAGATTCTTACTAGTCAGATATATTCTTGGGCGGTGAATTGCGGGTGTTGAGTCCAATTCATTGAGGAAGGAGTAGGGCTTGTGTATTACATATTGGGTTTATGGAACGGTATCTGAGATAATTTGAAACCCTTGTTGTATGCATCACCCCACCTCACCTTTCCCGTTAAGCAGCCATAATGTGTTTTCTAAACGTGTGACTCTATTCTGTTTTGTAATTCAGTTCAAGGGTAGCGGTTTTTACATTCCCTCTATAAGTCATATCTTATGATAAGTGTCTTTTTCTGTGTGACTTATTTCACTTAGAATCGTCGTACCTAAATCCAATCATCATGCTGCTACTAGCCTTATGACGTTGATTTCATGGCTGAGTGATATTCCATTGTACATAAGGACCACAACTTCTTTATCCATTTTTCTCTTTCCTGGGATATTTAAGGTGTAACGAAGTGGAGATTCTTGTCAACAGAGCAGCCCTAAACTTTGGGGTGCCTGTGTTTTGCTGATTTTTAGTTTTCCCAATTTATACGCCCATGAGTGGATGTGCCCTATGCTCCCTAAGCTGAGTTTTTTAGATGTTTCAGGACACACCGTGCACTTCTCCAGAGTGGCTGTTGGCAAATTACATCCCGCCCATCAGCGTAGCCAGGCTCCCGTTTCTCCATGGCCTGTCCTGCATTTCTGGTTTTGACACTTTATTCAGCATGGCCCTTTTGACCGATGGGAAGCGAGACTTCTTTGTAGCGCTGATTTGCCTTTCCAGGTTGCTTGGTTGGCCAAAAAGGGCGTATGCGTTTTTTCCTGAATATATTCAGGAAAAAACGCATACGCCCTTTTTGGCCAAGGGCATCATTGTCGAGGTTTTGCCGCTTTTCCTGTGCTTTAAAGGCGATTCGAATCTCCCTCCTGAAATCTGTTTCCTGCAATTCTGCCTTGCTTTCAAATCCTCTTCGTTGCCTTCCCTCAATATATTTGTGGACGAGAGTCATCATTTATAAGTCTGCAGGTTTGTGAATTGCAGTGCCCCTGAGCTCCATTTTTCAACTCGCTTTCTTGGGCGCTGGCCGCAAAAGCGCAGGATTGCTTCAGGCCCTATTCTGGTCCCAGGCGGCAGGCTGAGCCTGTGGTTAATTCTTCTTCCTGATGGGAAAATAGAGTGACCTCTGCCTGTCCCAACACCTGGAGCTAGTCTCTCATTGGTTCCCCCTCTTCCCTTTCATCCTCAGGACAAATTGCAAGCTGTACGGAACAGGATGTTAAAGGTGCTGATTCTCCAAGGAGGGAGATTGCTAGTAAAGCGGCTGGAATGGCGAACCCGAGCACAAGGAGATGAGAAATGAGGTGCGTTTTAGAAACCTTTCCCGATCACACGGTGTACCATCTTCTGGGTTTCTCATGCATGTTTTCGATGTAGGAAGATGCCCTTGAACCTGGAGATTTGGGACCCATGGGATGGGTACCACGCAGTATTACTTTAAAGGGTCTGCGTTTGCTCACCCAACCTCACCAAACCTCTCAGCCCCAAGAGTGTCCACCCTTATGTCTCAATCAGCTGTGGGTCTAGATATGGTCAATCCAGGTGGCATTACAGCCGCTGAACGAATTTTGTAAGAATTTCTCTCTCTTTCACTGTCTTTGTTTCACGGGTTTTTAAAAGTAATTGATTTTTATAATGGGGTTTACCTGCTTTTCACTGCTGTGATTTTGCCGCTTTACACCCACTTGACTCACTTACAGAGAGATATCAATGCATAGGTTTCAAGATTCTTACTAGTCAGATATATTCTTGGGCGGTGAATTGGGGGTGTTGAGTCCAATTCATTGAGGAAGGAGTAGGGCTTGTCTATTACATATTGGGTTTATGGAACGGTATCTGAGATAATTTGAAACCCTTGTTGTATGCATCACCCCACCTCACCTTTCCCGTTAAGCAGCCATAGTGTGTTTTCTAAACGTGTGACTCTATTCTGTTTTGTAATTCAGTTCAAGGGTAGCGGTTTTTACATTCCCTCTATAAGTCATATCTTATGATAAGTGTCTTTTTCTGTGTGACTTATTTCACTTAGAATCGTCGTATCTAAATCCAATCATCATGCTGCTACTAGCCTTATGACGTTGATTTCATGGCTGAGTGATATTCCATTGTACATAAGGACCACAACTTCTTTATCCATTTTTCTCTTTCCTGGGATATTTAAGGTGTAATGAAGTGGAGATTCTTGTCAACAGAGCAGCCCCAAACTTTGGGGTGCCTGTGTCTTGCTGATTTTTAGTTTTCCCAATTTATACGCCCATGAGTGGATGTGCCCTATGCTCCCTAAGCTCAGTTTTTTAGATGTTTCAGGACACACCGTGCACTTCTCCAGAGTGGCTGTTGGCAATTTACATCCCGCCCATCAGCGTAGCCAGGCTCCCGTTTCTCCATGGCCTGTCCTGCATTTCTGGTTTTGACACTTTATTCAGCATGGCCCTTTTCACCGATGGGAAGCGAGACTTCTTCGTAGCGCTGATTTGCCTTTCCAGGTTGCTCGGTTGGCCAAAAAGGGCGTATGCGTTTTTTCCTGAATATATTCAGGAAAAAACGCATACGCCCTTTTTGGCCAAGGGCATCATTGTCGAGGTTTTGCCGCTTTTCCTGTGCTTTAAAGGCGATTCGAATCTCCCTCCTGAAATCTGTTTCCTGCAATTCTGCCTTGCTTTCAAATCCTCTTCGTTGCCTTCCCTCAATATATTTGTGGACGAGAGTCATCATTTATAAGTCTGCAGGTTTGTGAATTGCAGTGCCCCTGAGCTCCATTTTTCAACTCGCTTTCTTGGGCGCTGGCCGCAAAAGCGCAGGATTGCTTCAGGCCCTATTCTGGTCCCAGGCGGCAGGCTGAGCCTGTGGTTAATTCTTCTTCCTGATGGGAAAATAGAGTGACCTCTGCCTGTCCCAACACCTGGAGCTAGTCTCTCATTGGTTCCCCCTCTTCCCTTTCATCCTCAGGACAAATTGCAAGCTGTACGGAACAGGAGGTTAAAGGTGCTGATTCTCCAAGGAGGGAGATTGCTAGTAAAGCGGCTGGAATGGCGAACCCGAGCACAAGGAGATGAGAAATGAGGTGCGTTTTAGAAACCTTTCCCGATCACACGGTGTACCATCTTCTGGGTTTCTCATGCATGTTTTCGATGTAGGAAGATGCCCTTGAACCTGGAGATTTGGGACCCATGGGATGGGTACCACGCAGTATTACTTTAAAGGGTCTGCGTTTGCTCACCCAACCTCACCAAACCTCTCAGCCCCAAGAGTGTCCACCCTTATGTCTCAATCAGCTGTGGGTCTAGATATGGTCAATCCAGGTGGCATTACAGCCGCTGAACGAATTTTGTAAGAATTTCTCTCTCTTTCACTGTCTTTGTTTCACGGGTTTTTAAAAGTAATTGATTTTTATAATGGGGTTTACCTGCTTTTCACTGCTGTGATTTTGCTGCTTTACACCCACTTGACTCACTTACAGAGAGATATCAATGCATAGGTTTCAAGATTCTTACTAGTCAGATATATTCTTGGGCGGTGAATTGGGGGTGTTGAGTCCAATTCATTGAGGAAGGAGTAGGGCTTGTGTATTACATATTGGGTTTATGGAACGGTATCTGAGATAATTTGAAACCCTTGTTGTATGCATCACCCCACCTCACCTTTCCCGTTAAGCAGCCATAATGTGTTTTCTAAACGTGTGACTCTATTCTGTTTTGTAATTCAGTTCAAGGGTAGCGGTTTTTACATTCCCTCTATAAGTCATATCTTATGATAAGTGTCTTTTTCTGTGTGACTTATTTCACTTAGAATCGTCGTACCTAAATCCAATCATCATGCTGCTACTAGCCTTATGACGTTGATTTCATGGCTGAGTGATATTCCATTGTACATAAGGACCACAACTTCTTTATCCATTTTTCTCTTTCCTGGGATATTTAAGGTGTAACGAAGTGGAGATTCTTGTCAACAGAGCAGCCCTAAACTTTGGGGTGCCTGTGTTTTGCTGATTTTTAGTTTTCCCAATTTATACGCCCATGAGTGGATGTGCCCTATGCTCCCTATGCTGAGTTTTTTAGATGTTTCAGGACACACCGTGCACTTCTCCAGAGTGGCTGTTGGCAATTTACATCCCGCCCATCAGCGTAGCCAGGCTCCCGTTTCTCCATGGCCTGTCCTGCATTTCTGGTTTTGACACTTTATTCAGCATGGCCCTTTTGACCGATGGGAAGCGAGACTTCTTTGTAGCGCTGATTTGCCTTTCCAGGTTGCTTGGTTGGCCAAAAAGGGCGTATGCGTTTTTTCCTGAATATATTCAGGAAAAAACGCATACGCCCTTTTTGGCCAAGGGCATCATTGTCGAGGTTTTGCCGCTTTTCCTGTGCTTTAAAGGCGATTCGAATCTCCCTCCTGAAATCTGTTTCCTGCAATTCTGCCTTGCTTTCAAATCCTCTTCGTTGCCTTCCCTCAATATATTTGTGGACGAGAGTCATCATTTATAAGTCTGCAGGTTTGTGAATTGCAGTGCCCCTGAGCTCCATTTTTCAACTCGCTTTCTTGGGCGCTGGCCGCAAAAGCGCAGGATTGCTTCAGGCCCTATTCTGGTCCCAGGCGGCAGGCTGAGCCTGTGGTTAATTCTTCTTCCTGATGGGAAAATAGAGTGACCTCTGCCTGTCCCAACACCTGGAGCTAGTCTCTCATTGGTTCCCCCTCTTCCCTTTCATCCTCAGGACAAATTGCAAGCTGTACGGAACAGGAGGTTAAAGGTGCTGATTCTCCAAGGAGGGAGATTGCTAGTAAAGCGGCTGGAATGGCGAACCCGAGCACAAGGAGATGAGAAATGAGGTGCGTTTTAGAAACCTTTCCCGATCACACGGTGTACCATCTTCTGGGTTTCTCATGCATGTTTTCGATGTAGGAAGATGCCCTTGAACCTGGAGATTTGGGACCCATGGGATGGGTACCACGCAGTATTACTTTAAAGGGTCTGCGTTTGCTCACCCAACCTCACCAAACCTCTCAGCCCCAAGAGTGTCCACCCTTATGTCTCAATCAGCTGTGGGTCTAGATATGGTCAATCCAGGTGGCATTACAGCCGCTGAACGAATTTTGTAAGAATTTCTCTCTCTTTCACTGTCTTTGTTTCACGGGTTTTTAAAAGTAATTGATTTTTATAATGGGGTTTACCTGCTTTTCACTGCTGTGATTTTGCCGCTTTACACCCACTTGACTCACTTACAGAGAGATATCAATGCATAGGTTTCAAGATTCTTACTAGTCAGATATATTCTTGGGCGGTGAATTGCGGGTGTTGAGTCCAATTCATTGAGGAAGGAGTAGGGCTTGTCTATTACATATTGGGTTTATGGAACGGTATCTGAGATAATTTGAAACCCTTGTTGTATGCATCACCCCACCTCACCTTTCCCGTTAAGCAGCCATAGTGTGTTTTCTAAACGTGTGACTCTATTCTGTTTTGTAATTCAGTTCAAGGGTAGCGGTTTTTACATTCCCTCTATAAGTCGTATCTTATGATAAGTGCCTTTTTCTGTGTGACTTATTTCACTTAGAATCGTCGTACCTAAATCCAATCATCATGCTGCTACTAGCCTTATGACGTTGATTTCATGGCTGAGTGATATTCCATTGTACATAAGGACCACAACTTCTTTATCCATTTTTCTCTTTCCTGGGATATTTAAGGTGTAACGAAGTGGAGATTCTTGTCAACAGAGCAGCCCTAAACTTTGAGGTGCCTGTGTCTTGCTGATTTTTAGTTTTCCCAATTTATACGCCCATGAGTGGATGTGCCCTATGCTCCCTAAGCTCAGTTTTTTAGATGTTTCAGGACACACCGTGCACTTCTCCAGAGTGGCTGTTGGCAATTTACATCCCGCCCATCAGCGTAGCCAGGCTCCCGTTTCTCCATGGCCTGTCCTGCATTTCTGGTTTTGACACTTTATTCAGCATGGCCCATTTGACCGATGGGAAGCGAGACTTCTTTGTAGCGCTGATTTGCCTTTCCAGGTTGCTTGGTTGGCCAAAAAGGGCGTATGCGTTTTTTCCTGAATATATTCAGGAAAAAACGCATACGCCCTTTTTGGCCAAGGGCATCATTGTCGAGGTTTTGCCGCTTTTCCTGTGCTTTAAAGGCGATTCGAATCTCCCTCCTGAAATCTGTTTCCTGCAATTCTGCCTTGCTTTCAAATCCTCTTCGTTGCCTTCCCTCAATATATTTGTGGACGAGAGTCATCATTTATAAGTCTGCAGGTTTGTGAATTGCAGTGCCCCTGAGCTCCATTTTTCAACTCGCTTTCTTGGGCGCTGGCCGCAAAAGCGCAGGATTGCTTCAGGCCCTATTCTGGTCCCAGGCGGCAGGCTGAGCCTGTGGTTAATTCTTCTTCCTGATGGGAAAATAGAGTGACCTCTGCCTGTCCCAACACCTGGAGCTAGTCTCTCATTGGTTCCCCCTCTTCCCTTTCATCCTCAGGACAAATTGCAAGCTGTACGGAACAGGAGGTTAAAGGTGCTGATTCTCCAAGGAGGGAGATTGCTAGTAAAGCGGCTGGAATGGCGAACCCGAGCACAAGGAGATGAGAAATGAGGTGCGTTTTAGAAACCTTTCCCGATCACACGGTGTACCATCTTCTGGGTTTCTCATGCATGTTTTCGATGTAGGAAGATGCCCTTGAACCTGGAGATTTGGGACCCATGGGATGGGTACCACGCAGTATTACTTTAAAGGGTCTGCGTTTGCTCACCCAACCTCACCAAACCTCTCAGCCCCAAGAGTGTCCACCCTTATGTCTCAATCAGCTGTGGGTCTAGATATGGTCAATCCAGGTGGCATTACAGCCGCTGAACGAATTTTGTAAGAATTTCTCTCTCTTTCACTGTCTTTGTTTCACGGGTTTTTAAAAGTAATTGATTTTTATAATGGGGTTTACCTGCTTTTCACTGCTGTGATTTTGCCGCTTTACACCCACTTGACTCACTTACAGAGAGATATCAATGCATAGGTTTCAAGATTCTTACTAGTCAGATATATTCTTGGGCGGTGAATTGGGGGTGTTGAGTCCAATTCATTGAGGAAGGAGTAGGGCTTGTCTATTACATATTGGGTTTATGGAACGGTATCTGAGATAATTTGAAACCCTTGTTGTATGCATCACCCCACCTCACCTTTCCCGTTAAGCAGCCATAGTGTGTTTTCTAAACGTGTGACTCTATTCTGTTTTGTAATTCAGTTCAAGGGTAGCGGTTTTTACATTCCCTCTATAAGTCATATCTTATGATAAGTGTCTTTTTCTGTGTGACTTATTTCACTTAGAATCGTCGTATCTAAATCCAATCATCATGCTGCTACTAGCCTTATGACGTTGATTTCATGGCTGAGTGATATTCCATTGTACATAAGGACCACAACTTCTTTATCCATTTTTCTCTTTCCTGGGATATTTAAGGTGTAATGAAGTGGAGATTCTTGTCAACAGAGCAGCCCCAAACTTTGGGGTGCCTGTGTCTTGCTGATTTTTAGTTTTCCCAATTTATACGCCCATGAGTGGATGTGCCCTATGCTCCCTAAGCTCAGTTTTTTAGATGTTTCAGGACACACCGTGCACTTCTCCAGAGTGGCTGTTGGCAATTTACATCCCGCCCATCAGCGTAGCCAGGCTCCCGTTTCTCCATGGCCTGTCCTGCATTTCTGGTTTTGACACTTTAT
Organism: Balaenoptera physalus; assembly: GCF_965194825.1. Lineage (NCBI taxonomy): Eukaryota > Metazoa > Chordata > Mammalia > Artiodactyla > Balaenopteridae > Balaenoptera > Balaenoptera physalus. The sequence continues at coordinate 127,717 of NW_028126358.1, read as the reverse complement.
TCAGCATGGCCCTTTTGACCGATGGGAAGCGAGACTTCTTCGTAGCGCTGATTTGCCTTTCCAGGTTGCTCGGTTGGCCAAAAAGGGCGTATGCGTTTTTTCCTGAATATATTCAGGAAAAAACGCATACGCCCTTTTTGGCCAAGGGCATCATTGTCGAGGTTTTGCCGCTTTTCCTGTGCTTTAAAGGCGATTCGAATCTCCCTCCTGAAATCTGTTTCCTGCAATTCTGCCTTGCTTTCAAATCCTCTTCGTTGCCTTCCCTCAATATATTTGTGGACGAGAGTCATCATTTATAAGTCTGCAGGTTTGTGAATTGCAGTGCCCCTGAGCTCCATTTTTCAACTCGCTTTCTTGGGCGCTGGCCGCAAAAGCGCAGGATTGCTTCAGGCCCTATTCTGGTCCCAGGCGGCAGGCTGAGCCTGTGGTTAATTCTTCTTCCTGATGGGAAAATAGAGTGACCTCTGCCTGTCCCAACACCTGGAGCTAGTCTCTCATTGGTTCCCCCTCTTCCCTTTCATCCTCAGGACAAATTGCAAGCTGTACGGAACAGGAGGTTAAAGGTGCTGATTCTCCAAGGAGGGAGATTGCTAGTAAAGCGGCTGGAATGGCGAACCCGAGCACAAGGAGATGAGAAATGAGGTGCGTTTTAGAAACCTTTCCCGATCACACGGTGTACCATCTTCTGGGTTTCTCATGCATGTTTTCGATGTAGGAAGATGCCCTTGAACCTGGAGATTTGGGACCCATGGGATGGGTACCACGCAGTATTACTTTAAAGGGTCTGCGTTTGCTCACCCAACCTCACCAAACCTCTCAGCCCCAAGAGTGTCCACCCTTATGTCTCAATCAGCTGTGGGTCTAGATATGGTCAATCCAGGTGGCATTACAGCCGCTGAACGAATTTTGTAAGAATTTCTCTCTCTTTCACTGTCTTTGTTTCACGGGTTTTTAAAAGTAATTGATTTTTATAATGGGGTTTACCTGCTTTTCACTGCTGTGATTTTGCTGCTTTACACCCACTTGACTCACTTACAGAGAGATATCAATGCATAGGTTTCAAGATTCTTACTAGTCAGATATATTCTTGGGCGGTGAATTGGGGGTGTTGAGTCCAATTCATTGAGGAAGGAGTAGGGCTTGTGTATTACATATTGGGTTTATGGAACGGTATCTGAGATAATTTGAAACCCTTGTTGTATGCATCACCCCACCTCACCTTTCCCGTTAAGCAGCCATAATGTGTTTTCTAAACGTGTGACTCTATTCTGTTTTGTAATTCAGTTCAAGGGTAGCGGTTTTTACATTCCCTCTATAAGTCATATCTTATGATAAGTGTCTTTTTCTGTGTGACTTATTTCACTTAGAATCGTCGTACCTAAATCCAATCATCATGCTGCTACTAGCCTTATGACGTTGATTTCATGGCTGAGTGATATTCCATTGTACATAAGGACCACAACTTCTTTATCCATTTTTCTCTTTCCTGGGATATTTAAGGTGTAACGAAGTGGAGATTCTTGTCAACAGAGCAGCCCTAAACTTTGGGGTGCCTGTGTTTTGCTGATTTTTAGTTTTCCCAATTTATACGCCCATGAGTGGATGTGCCCTATGCTCCCTATGCTGAGTTTTTTAGATGTTTCAGGACACACCGTGCACTTCTCCAGAGTGGCTGTTGGCAATTTACATCCCGCCCATCAGCGTAGCCAGGCTCCCGTTTCTCCATGGCCTGTCCTGCATTTCTGGTTTTGACACTTTATTCAGCATGGCCCTTTTGACCGATGGGAAGCGAGACTTCTTTGTAGCGCTGATTTGCCTTTCCAGGTTGCTTGGTTGGCCAAAAAGGGCGTATGCGTTTTTTCCTGAATATATTCAGGAAAAAACGCATACGCCCTTTTTGGCCAAGGGCATCATTGTCGAGGTTTTGCCGCTTTTCCTGTGCTTTAAAGGCGATTCGAATCTCCCTCCTGAAATCTGTTTCCTGCAATTCTGCCTTGCTTTCAAATCCTCTTCGTTGCCTTCCCTCAATATATTTGTGGACGAGAGTCATCATTTATAAGTCTGCAGGTTTGTGAATTGCAGTGCCCCTGAGCTCCATTTTTCAACTCGCTTTCTTGGGCGCTGGCCGCAAAAGCGCAGGATTGCTTCAGGCCCTATTCTGGTCCCAGGCGGCAGGCTGAGCCTGTGGTTAATTCTTCTTCCTGATGGGAAAATAGAGTGACCTCTGCCTGTCCCAACACCTGGAGCTAGTCTCTCATTGGTTCCCCCTCTTCCCTTTCATCCTCAGGACAAATTGCAAGCTGTACGGAACAGGAGGTTAAAGGTGCTGATTCTCCAAGGAGGGAGATTGCTAGTAAAGCGGCTGGAATGGCGAACCCGAGCACAAGGAGATGAGAAATGAGGTGCGTTTTAGAAACCTTTCCCGATCACACGGTGTACCATCTTCTGGGTTTCTCATGCATGTTTTCGATGTAGGAAGATGCCCTTGAACCTGGAGATTTGGGACCCATGGGATGGGTACCACGCAGTATTACTTTAAAGGGTCTGCGTTTGCTCACCCAACCTCACCAAACCTCTCAGCCCCAAGAGTGTCCACCCTTATGTCTCAATCAGCTGTGGGTCTAGATATGGTCAATCCAGGTGGCATTACAGCCGCTGAACGAATTTTGTAAGAATTTCTCTCTCTTTCACTGTCTTTGTTTCACGGGTTTTTAAAAGTAATTGATTTTTATAATGGGGTTTACCTGCTTTTCACTGCTGTGATTTTGCCGCTTTACACCCACTTGACTCACTTACAGAGAGATATCAATGCATAGGTTTCAAGATTCTTACTAGTCAGATATATTCTTGGGCGGTGAATTGCGGGTGTTGAGTCCAATTCATTGAGGAAGGAGTAGGGCTTGTCTATTACATATTGGGTTTATGGAACGGTATCTGAGATAATTTGAAACCCTTGTTGTATGCATCACCCCACCTCACCTTTCCCGTTAAGCAGCCATAGTGTGTTTTCTAAACGTGTGACTCTATTCTGTTTTGTAATTCAGTTCAAGGGTAGCGGTTTTTACATTCCCTCTATAAGTCGTATCTTATGATAAGTGCCTTTTTCTGTGTGACTTATTTCACTTAGAATCGTCGTACCTAAATCCAATCATCATGCTGCTACTAGCCTTATGACGTTGATTTCATGGCTGAGTGATATTCCATTGTACATAAGGACCACAACTTCTTTATCCATTTTTCTCTTTCCTGGGATATTTAAGGTGTAACGAAGTGGAGATTCTTGTCAACAGAGCAGCCCTAAACTTTGAGGTGCCTGTGTCTTGCTGATTTTTAGTTTTCCCAATTTATACGCCCATGAGTGGATGTGCCCTATGCTCCCTAAGCTCAGTTTTTTAGATGTTTCAGGACACACCGTGCACTTCTCCAGAGTGGCTGTTGGCAATTTACATCCCGCCCATCAGCGTAGCCAGGCTCCCGTTTCTCCATGGCCTGTCCTGCATTTCTGGTTTTGACACTTTATTCAGCATGGCCCATTTGACCGATGGGAAGCGAGACTTCTTTGTAGCGCTGATTTGCCTTTCCAGGTTGCTTGGTTGGCCAAAAAGGGCGTATGCGTTTTTTCCTGAATATATTCAGGAAAAAACGCATACGCCCTTTTTGGCCAAGGGCATCATTGTCGAGGTTTTGCCGCTTTTCCTGTGCTTTAAAGGCGATTCGAATCTCCCTCCTGAAATCTGTTTCCTGCAATTCTGCCTTGCTTTCAAATCCTCTTCGTTGCCTTCCCTCAATATATTTGTGGACGAGAGTCATCATTTATAAGTCTGCAGGTTTGTGAATTGCAGTGCCCCTGAGCTCCATTTTTCAACTCGCTTTCTTGGGCGCTGGCCGCAAAAGCGCAGGATTGCTTCAGGCCCTATTCTGGTCCCAGGCGGCAGGCTGAGCCTGTGGTTAATTCTTCTTCCTGATGGGAAAATAGAGTGACCTCTGCCTGTCCCAACACCTGGAGCTAGTCTCTCATTGGTTCCCCCTCTTCCCTTTCATCCTCAGGACAAATTGCAAGCTGTACGGAACAGGAGGTTAAAGGTGCTGATTCTCCAAGGAGGGAGATTGCTAGTAAAGCGGCTGGAATGGCGAACCCGAGCACAAGGAGATGAGAAATGAGGTGCGTTTTAGAAACCTTTCCCGATCACACGGTGTACCATCTTCTGGGTTTCTCATGCATGTTTTCGATGTAGGAAGATGCCCTTGAACCTGGAGATTTGGGACCCATGGGATGGGTACCACGCAGTATTACTTTAAAGGGTCTGCGTTTGCTCACCCAACCTCACCAAACCTCTCAGCCCCAAGAGTGTCCACCCTTATGTCTCAATCAGCTGTGGGTCTAGATATGGTCAATCCAGGTGGCATTACAGCCGCTGAACGAATTTTGTAAGAATTTCTCTCTCTTTCACTGTCTTTGTTTCACGGGTTTTTAAAAGTAATTGATTTTTATAATGGGGTTTACCTGCTTTTCACTGCTGTGATTTTGCCGCTTTACACCCACTTGACTCACTTACAGAGAGATATCAATGCATAGGTTTCAAGATTCTTACTAGTCAGATATATTCTTGGGCGGTGAATTGCGGGTGTTGAGTCCAATTCATTGAGGAAGGAGTAGGGCTTGTCTATTACATATTGGGTTTATGGAACGGTATCTGAGATAATTTGAAACCCTTGTTGTATGCATCACCCCACCTCACCTTTCCCGTTAAGCAGCCATAGTGTGTTTTCTAAACGTGTGACTCTATTCTGTTTTGTAATTCAGTTCAAGGGTAGCGGTTTTTACATTCCCTCTATAAGTCGTATCTTATGATAAGTGCCTTTTTCTGTGTGACTTATTTCACTTAGAATCGTCGTACCTAAATCCAATCATCATGCTGCTACTAGCCTTATGACGTTGATTTCATGGCTGAGTGATATTCCATTGTACATAAGGACCACAACTTCTTTATCCATTTTTCTCTTTCCTGGGATATTTAAGGTGTAACGAAGTGGAGATTCTTGTCAACAGAGCAGCCCTAAACTTTGAGGTGCCTGTGTCTTGCTGATTTTTAGTTTTCCCAATTTATACGCCCATAAGTGGATGTGCCCTATGCTCCCTAAGCTCAGTTTTTTAGATGTTTCAGGACACACCGTGCACTTCTCCAGAGTGGCTGTTGGCAATTTACATCCCGCCCATCAGCGTAGCAAGGCTCCCGTTTCTCCATGGCCTGTCCTGCATTTCTGGTTTTGACACTTTATTCAGCATGGCCCATTTGACCGATGGGAAGCGAGACTTCTTTGTAGCGCTGATTTGCCTTTCCAGGTTGCTTGGTTGGCCAAAAAGGGCGTATGCGTTTTTTCCTGAATATATTCAGGAAAAAACGCATACGCCCTTTTTGGCCAAGGGCATCATTGTCGATGTTTTGCCGCTTTTCCTGTGCTTTAAAGGCGATTCGAATCTCCCTCCTGAAATCTGTTTCCTGCAATTCTGCCTTGCTTTCAAATCCTCTTCGTTGCCTTCCCTCAATATATTTGTGGACGAGAGTCATCATTTATAAGTCTTCAGGTTTGTGAATTGCAGTGCCCCTGAGCTCCATTTTTCAACTCGCTTTCTTGGGCGCTGGCCGCAAAAGCGCAGGATTGCTTCAGGCCCTATTCTGGTCCCAGGCGGCAGGCTGAGCCTGTGGTTAATTCTTCTTCCTGATGGGAAAATAGAGTAACCTCTGCCTGTCCCAACACCTGGAGCTAGTCTCTCATTGGTTCCCCCTCTTCCCTTTCATCCTCAGGACAAATTGCAAGCTGTACGGAACAGGAGGTTAAAGGTGCTGATTCTCCAAGGAGGGAGATTGCTAGTAAAGCGGCTGGAATGGCGAACCCGAGCACAAGGAGATGAGAAATGAGGTGCGTTTTAGAAACCTTTCCCGATCACACGGTGTACCAACTTCTGGGTTTCTCATGCATGTTTTCGATGTAGGAAGATGCCCTTGAACCTGGAGATTTGGGACCCATGGGATGGGTACCACGCAGTATTACTTTAAAGGGTCTGCGTTTGCTCACCCAACCTCACCAAACCTCTCAGCCCCAAGAGTGTCCACCCTTATGTCTCAATCAGCTGTGGGTCTAGATATGGTCAATCCAGGTGGCATTACAGCCGCTGAACGAATTTTGTAAGAATTTCTCTCTCTTTCACTGTCTTTGTTTCACGGGTTTTTAAAAGTAATTGATTTTTATAATGGGGTTTACCTGCTTTTCACTGCTGTGATTTTGCCGCTTTACACCCACTTGACTCACTTACAGAGAGATATCAATGCATAGGTTTCAAGATTCTTACTAGTCAGATATATTCTTGGGCGGTGAATTGGGGGTGTGGAGTCCAATTCATTGAGGAAGGAGTAGGGCTTGTCTATTACATATTGGGTTTATGGAACGGTATCTGAGATAATTTGAAACCCTTGTTGTATGCATCACCCCACCTCGCCTTTCCCGTTAAGCAGCCATAGTGTGTTTTCTAAACGTGTGACTCTATTCTGTTTTGTAATTCAGTTCAAGGGTAGCGGTTTTTACATTCCCTCTATAAGTCATATCTTATGATAAGTGCCTTTTTCTGTGTGACTTATTTCACTTAGAATCGTCGTACCTAAATCCACTCATCATGCTGCTACTAGCCTTATGACGTTGATTTCATGGCTGAGTGATATTCCATTGTACATAAGGACCACAACTTCTTTATCCATATTTCTCTTTCCTGGGATATTTAAGGTGTAACGAAGTGGAGATTCTTGTCAACAGAGCAGCCCTAAACTTTGGGGTGCCTGTGTCTTGCTGATTTTTAGTTTTCCCAATTTATACGCCCATGAGTGGATGTGACCTATGCTCCCTAAGCTGAGTTTTTTAGATGTTTCAGGACACACCGTGCACTTCTCCAGAGTGGCTGTTGGCAATTTACATCCCGCCCATCAGCGTAGCCAGGCTCCCGTTTCTCCATGGCCTGTCCTGCATTTCTGGTTTTGACACTTTATTCAGCATGGCCCTTTTGACCGATGGGAAGCGAGACTTCTTTGTAGCGCTGATTTACCTTTCCAGGTTGCTTGGTTGGCCAAAAAGGGCGTATGCGTTTTTTCCTGAATATATTCAGGAAAAAACGCATACGCCCTTTTTGGCCAAGGGCATCATTGTCGAGGTTTTGCCGCTTTTCCTGTGCTTTAAAGGCGATTCGAATCTCCCTCCTGAAATCTGTTTCCTGCAATTCTGCCTTGCTTTCAAATCCTCTTCGTTTCCTTCCATCAATATATTTGTGGACGAGAGTCATCATTTATAAGTCTGCAGGTTTGTGAATTGCAGTGCCCCTGAGCTCCATTTTTCAACTCGCTTTCTTGGGAGCTGGCCGCAAAAGCGCAGGATTGCTTCAGGCCCTATTCTGGTCCAAGGCGGCAGGCTGAGCCTGTGGTTAATTCTTCTTCTTGAGGGGAAAATAGAGTGACCTTTGCCTGTCCCAACACCTAGAGCTAGTCTCTCATTGGTTCCCCCTCTTCCCGTTCATCCTCAGGACAAATTGCAACCTGTACGGAACAGGAGGTTAAAGGTGCTGATTCTCCAAGGAGGGAGATTGCTAGTAAAGCGGCTGGAATGGCGAACCCAAGCACAAGGAGATGAGAAATGAGGTGCGTTTTAGAAACCTTTCCAGATCACACGGTGTACCATCTTCTGGGTTTCTCATGAATGTTTTCGATGTAGGAAGATGCCCTTGAACCTGGAGATTTGGGACCCATGGGATGGGTACCACACAGTATTACTTTATAGGGTCTGCGTTTGCTCACCCAACCTCACCAAACCTCTCAGCCGCAAGAGTGTCCACCCTTATGTCTCAATCAGCTGTGGGTCTAGATATGGTCAATCCAGGTGGCATCACAGCCCCTGAACGAATTTTGTAAGAATTTCTCTCTCTTTCACTGTCTTTGTTTCACGGGTTTTTAAAAGTAATTGATTTTTATAATGGGGTTTACCTGCTTTTCACTGCTGTGATTTTGCCGCTTTACACCCACTTGACTCACTTACAGAGAGATATCAATGCATAGGTTTCAAGATTCTTACTAGTCAGATATATTCTTGGGCGGTGAATAGGGGGTGTTGAGTCCAATTCATTGAGGAAGGAGTAGGGCTTGTCTATTACATATTGGGTTTATGGAACGGTATCTGAGCTAATTTGAAACCCTTGTTGTATGCATCACCCCACCTCACCTTTCCCATTAAGCAGCCATAGTGTGTTTTCTAAACGTGTGACTCTATTCTGTTTTGTATTTCAGTTCAAGGGTAGCGGTTTTTACATTCCCTCTATAAGTCGTATCTTATGATAAGTGTCTTTTTCTGTGTGACTTATTTCACTTAGAATCTTCGTACCTAAATCCACTCATCATGCTGCTACTAGCCTTATGACGTTGATTTCATGGCTGAGTGATATTCCATTGTACATAAGGACCACAACTTCTTTATCCATTTTTCTCTTTCCTGGGATATTTAAGGTGTAACGAAGTGGAGATTCTTGTCAACAGAGCAGCCCTAAACTTTGGGGTGCCTGTGTCTTGCTGATTTTTAGTTTTCCCAATTTATACGCCCATGAGTGGATGTGCCCTATGCTCCCTAAGCTGAGTTTTTTAGATGTTTCAGGACACACCGTGCACTTCTCCAGAGTGGCTGTTGGCAATTTACATCCCGCCCATCAGCGTAGCCAGGCTCCCGTTTCTCCATGGCCTGTCCTGCATTCCTGGTTTTGACACTTTATTCAGCATGGCCCTTTTGACCGATGGGAAGCGAGACTTCTTTGTAGCGCTGATTTGCCTTTCCAGGTTGCTTGGTTGGCCAAAAAGGGCGTATGCGTTTTTTCCTGAATATATTCAGGAAAAAACGCATACGCCCTTTTTGGCCAAGGGCATCATTGTCGAGGTTTTGCCGCTTTTCCTGAGCTTTAAAGGCGATTCGAATCTCCCTCCTGAAATCTGTTTCCTGCAATTCTGCCTTGCTTTCAAATCCTCTTCGTTGCCTTCCCTCAATATATTTGTGGACGAGAGTCATCATTTATAAGTCTGCAGGTTTGTGAATTGCAGTGCCCCTGAGCTCCATTTTTCAACTCGCTTTCTTGGGCGCTGGCCGCAAAAGCGCAGGATTGCTTCAGGCCCTATTCTGGTCCCAGGCGGCAGGCTGAGCCTGTGGTTAATTCTTCTTCCTGATGGGAAAATAGAGTGACCTCTGCCTGTCCCAACACCTGGAGCTAGTCTCTCATTGGTTCCCCCTCTTCCCTTTCATCCTCAGGACAAATTGCAAGCTGTACGGAACAGGAGGTTAAAGGTGCTGATTCTCCAAGGAGGGAGATTGCTAGTAAAGCGGCTGGAATGGCGAACCCGAGCACAAGGAGATGAGAAATGAGGTGCGTTTTAGAAACCTTTCCCGATCACACGGTGTACCATCTTCTGGGTTTCTCATGCATGTTTTCGATGTAGGAAGATGCCCTTGAACCTGGAGATTTGGGACCCATGGGATGGGTACCACGCAGTATTACTTTAAAGGGTCTGCGTTTGCTCACCCAACCTCACCAAACCTCTCAGCCCCAAGAGTGTCCACCCTTATGTCTCAATCAGCTGTGGGTCTAGATATGGTCAATCCAGGTGGCATTACAGCCGCTGAACGAATTTTGTAAGAATTTCTCTCTCTTTCACTGTCTTTGTTTCACGGGTTTTTAAAAGTAATTGATTTTTATAATGGGGTTTACCTGCTTTTCACTGCTGTGATTTTGCCGCTTTACACCCACTTGACTCACTTACAGAGAGATATCAATGCATAGGTTTCAAGATTCTTACTAGTCAGATATATTCTTGGGCGGTGAATTGGGGGTGTTGAGTCCAATTCATTGAGGAAGGAGTAGGGCTTGTCTATTACATATTGGGTTTATGGAACGGTATCTGAGATAATTTGAAACCCTTGTTGTATGCATCACCCCACCTCACCTTTCCCGTTAAGCAGCCATAGTGTGTTTTCTAAACGTGTGACTCTATTCTGTTTTGTAATTCAGTTCAAGGGTAGCGGTTTTTACATTCCCTCTATAAGTCATATCTTATGATAAGTGTCTTTTTCTGTGTGACTTATTTCACTTAGAATCGTCGTATCTAAATCCAATCATCATGCTGCTACTAGCCTTATGACGTTGATTTCATGGCTGAGTGATATTCCATTGTACATAAGGACCACAACTTCTTTATCCATTTTTGTCTTTCCTGGGATATTTAAGGTGTAATGAAGTGGAGATTCTTGTCAACAGAGCAGCCCCAAACTTTGGGGTGCCTGTGTCTTGCTGATTTTTAGTTTTCCCAATTTATACGCCCATGAGTGGATGTGCCCTATGCTCCCTAAGCTCAGTTTTTTAGATGTTTCAGGACACACCGTGCACTTCTCCAGAGTGGCTGTTGGCAATTTACATCCCGCCCATCAGCGTAGCCAGGCTCCCGTTTCTCCATGGCCTGTCCTGCATTTCTGGTTTTGACACTTTATTCAGCATGGCCCTTTTGACCGATGGGAAGCGAGACTTCTTCGTAGCGCTGATTTGCCTTTCCAGGTTGCTCGGTTGGCCAAAAAGGGCGTATGCGTTTTTTCCTGAATATATTCAGGAAAAAACGCATACGCCCTTTTTGGCCAAGGGCATCATTGTCGAGGTTTTGCCGCTTTTCCTGTGCTTTAAAGGCGATTCGAATCTCCCTCCTGAAATCTGTTTCCTGCAATTCTGCCTTGCTTTCAAATCCTCTTCGTTGCCTTCCTTCAATATATTTGTGGACGAGAGTCATCATTTATAAGTCTGCAGGTTTGTGAATTGCAGTGCCCCTGAGCTCCATTTTTCAACTCGCTTTCTTGGGCGCTGGCCGCAAAAGCGCAGGATTGCTTCAGGCCCTATTCTGGTCCCAGGCGGCAGGCTGAGCCTGTGGTTAATTCTTCTTCCTGATGGGAAAATAGAGTGACCTCTGCCTGTCCCAACACCTGGAGCTAGTCTCTCATTGGTTCCCCCTCTTCCCTTTCATCCTCAGGACAAATTGCAAGCTGTACGGAACAGGAGGTTAAAGGTGCTGATTCTCCAAGGAGGGAGATTGCTAGTAAAGCGGCTGGAATGGCGAACCCGAGCACAAGGAGATGAGAAATGAGGTGCGTTTTAGAAACCTTTCCCGATCACACGGTGTACCATCTTCTGGGTTTCTCATGCATGTTTTCGATGTAGGAAGATGCCCTTGAACCTGGAGATTTGGGACCCATGGGATGGGTACCACGCAGTATTACTTTAAAGGGTCTGCGTTTGCTCACCCAACCTCACCAAACCTCTCAGCCCCAACAGTGTCCACCCTTATGTCTCAATCAGCTGTGGGTCTAGATATGGTCAATCCAGGTGGCATTACAGCCGCTGAACGAATTTTGTAAGAATTTCTCTCTCTTTCACTGTCTTTGTTTCACGGGTTTTTAAAAGTAATTGATTTTTATAATGGGGTTTACCTGCTTTTCACTGCTGTGATTTTGCTGCTTTACACCCACTTGACTCACTTACAGAGAGATATCAATGCATAGGTTTCAAGATTCTTACTAGTCAGATATATTCTTGGGCGGTGAATTGGGGGTGTTGAGTCCAATTCATTGAGGAAGGAGTAGGGCTTGTGTATTACATATTGGGTTTATGGAACGGTATCTGAGATAATTTGAAACCCTTGTTGTATGCATCACCCCACCTCACCTTTCCCGTTAAGCAGCCATAATGTGTTTTCTAAACGTGTGACTCTATTCTGTTTTGTAATTCAGTTCAAGGGTAGCGGTTTTTACATTCCCTCTATAAGTCGTATCTTATGATAAGTGCCTTTTTCTGTGTGACTTATTTCACTTAGAATCGTCGTACCTAAATCCAATCATCATGCTGCTACTAGCCTTATGACGTTGATTTCATGGCTGAGTGATATTCCATTGTACATAAGGACCACAACTTCTTTATCCATTTTTCTCTTTCCTGGGATATTTAAGGTGTAATGAAGTGGAGATTCTTGTCAACAGAGCAGCCCCAAACTTTGGGGTGCCTGTGTCTTGCTGATTTTTAGTTTTCCCAATTTATACGCCCATGAGTGGATGTGCCCTATGCTCCCTAAGCTGAGTTTTTTAGATGTTTCAGGACACACCGTGCACTTCTCCAGAGTGGCTGTTGGCAATTTACATCCCGCCCATCAGCGTAGCCAGGCTCCCGTTTCTCCATGGCCTGTCCTGCATTTCTGGTTTTGACACTTTATTCAGCATGGCCCTTTTGACCGATGGGAAGCGAGACTTCTTCGTAGCGCTGATTTGCCTTTCCAGGTTGCTCGGTTGGCCAAAAAGGGCGTATGCGTTTTTTCCTGAATATATTCAGGAAAAAACGCATACGCCCTTTTTGGCCAAGGGCATCATTGTCGAGGTTTTGCCGCTTTTCCTGTGCTTTAAAGGCGATTCGAATCTCCCTCCTGAAATCTGTTTCCTGCAATTCTGCCTTGCTTTCAAATCCTCTTCGTTGCCTTCCCTCAATATATTTGTGGACGAGAGTCATCATTTATAAGTCTGCAGGTTTGTGAATTGCAGTGCCCCTGAGCGCCATTTTTCAACTCGCTTTCTTGGGCGCTGGCCGCAAAAGCGCAGGATTGCTTCAGGCCCTATTCTGGTCCCAGGCGGCAGGCTGAGCCTGTGGTTAATTCTTCTTCCTGATGGGAAAATAGAGTGACCTCTGCCTGTCCCAACACCTGGAGCTAGTCTCTCATTGGTTCCCCCTCTTCCCTTTCATCCTCAGGACAAATTGCAAGCTGTACGGAACAGGAGGTTAAAGGTGCTGATTCTCCAAGGAGGGAGATTGCTAGTAAAGCGGCTGGAATGGCGAACCCGAGCACAAGGAGATGAGAAATGAGGTGCGTTTTAGAAACCTTTCCCGATCACACGGTGTACCATCTTCTGGGTTTCTCATGCATGTTTTCGATGTAGGAAGATGCCCTTGAACCTGGAGATTTGGGACACATGGGATGGGTACCACGCAGTATTACTTTAAAGGGTCTGCGTTTGCTCACCCAACCTCACCAAACCTCTCAGCCCCAAGAGTGTCCACCCTTATGTCTCAATCAGCTGTGGGTCTAGATATGGTCAATCCAGGTGGCATTACAGCCGCTGAACGAATTTTGTAAGAATTTCTCTCTCTTTCACTGTCTTTGTTTCACGGGTTTTTAAAAGTAATTGATTTTTATAATGGGGTTTACCTGCTTTTCACTGCTGTGATTTTGCTGCTTTACACCCACTTGACTCACTTACAGAGAGATATCAATGCATAGGTTTCAAGATTCTTACTAGTCAGATATATTCTTGGGCGGTGAATTGGGGGTGTTGAGTCCAATTCATTGAGGAAGGAGTAGGGCTTGTGTATTACATATTGGGTTTATGGAACGGTATCTGAGATAATTTGAAACCCTTGTTGTATGCATCACCCCACCTCACCTTTCCCGTTAAGCAGCCATAGTGTGTTTTCTAAACGTGTGACTCTATTCTGTTTTGTAATTCAGTTCAAGGGTAGCGGTTTTTACATTCCCTCTATAAGTCATATCTTATGATAAGTGTCTTTTTCTGTGTGACTTATTTCACTTAGAATCGTCGTACCTAAATCCAATCATCATGCTGCTACTAGCCTTATGACGTTGATTTCATGGCTGAGTGATATTCCATTGTACATAAGGACCACAACTTCTTTATCCATTTTTCTCTTTCCTGGGATATTTAAGGTGTAACGAAGTGGAGATTCTTGTCAACAGAGCAGCCCTAAACTTTGGGGTGCCTGTGTCTTGCTGATTTTTAGTTTTCCCAATTTATACGCCCATGAGTGGATGTGCCCTATGCTCCCTAAGCTGAGTTTTTTAGATGTTTCAGGACACACCGTGCACTTCTCCAGAGTGGCTGTTGGCAATTTACATCCCGCCCATCAGCGTAGCCAGGCTCCCGTTTCTCCATGGCCTGTCCTGCATTTCTCGTTTTGACACTTTATTCAGCATGGCCCTTTTGACCGATGGGAAGCGAGACTTCTTCGTAGCGCTGATTTGCCTTTCCAGGTTGCTCGGTTGGCCAAAAAGGGCGTATGCGTTTTTTCCTGAATATATTCAGGAAAAAACGCATACGCCCTTTTTGGCCAAGGGCATCATTGTCGAGGTTTTGCCGCTTTTCCTGTGCTTTAAAGGCGATTCGAATCTCCCTCCTGAAATCTGTTTCCTGCAATTCTGCCTTGCTTTCAAATCCTCTTCGTTGCCTTCCCTCAATATATTTGTGGACGAGAGTCATCATTTATAAGTCTGCAGGTTTGTGAATTGCAGTGCCCCTGAGCGCCATTTTTCAACTCGCTTTCTTGGGCGCTGGCCGCAAAAGCGCAGGATTGCTTCAGGCCCTATTCTGGTCCCAGGCGGCAGGCTGAGCCTGTGGTTAATTCTTCTTCCTGATGGGAAAATAGAGTGACCTCTGCCTGTCCCAACACCTGGAGCTAGTCTCTCATTGGTTCCCCCTCTTCCCTTTCATCCTCAGGACAAATTGCAAGCTGTACGGAACAGGAGGTTAAAGGTGCTGATTCTCCAAGGAGGGAGATTGCTAGTAAAGCGGCTGGAATGGCGAACCCGAGCACAAGGAGATGAGAAATGAGGTGCGTTTTAGAAACCTTTCCCGATCACACGGTGTACCATCTTCTGGGTTTCTCATGCATGTTTTCGATGTAGGAAGATGCCCTTGAACCTGGAGATTTGGGACACATGGGATGGGTACCACGCAGTATTACTTTAAAGGGTCTGCGTTTGCTCACCCAACCTCACCAAACCTCTCAGCCCCAAGAGTGTCCACCCTTATGTCTCAATCAGCTGTGGGTCTAGATATGGTCAATCCAGGTGGCATTACAGCCGCTGAACGAATTTTGTAAGAATTTCTCTCTCTTTCACTGTCTTTGTTTCACGGGTTTTTAAAAGTAATTGATTTTTATAATGGGGTTTACCTGCTTTTCACTGCTGTGATTTTGCTGCTTTACACCCACTTGACTCACTTACAGAGAGATATCAATGCATAGGTTTCAAGATTCTTACTAGTCAGATATATTCTTGGGCGGTGAATTGGGGGTGTTGAGTCCAATTCATTGAGGAAGGAGTAGGGCTTGTGTATTACATATTGGGTTTATGGAACGGTATCTGAGATAATTTGAAACCCTTGTTGTATGCATCACCCCACCTCACCTTTCCCGTTAAGCAGCCATAATGTGTTTTCTAAACGTGTGACTCTATTCTGTTTTGTAATTCAGTTCAAGGGTAGCGGTTTTTACATTCCCTCTATAAGTCATATCTTATGATAAGTGTCTTTTTCTGTGTGACTTATTTCACTTAGAATCGTCGTACCTAAATCCAATCATCATGCTGCTACTAGCCTTATGACGTTGATTTCATGGCTGAGTGATATTCCATTGTACATAAGGACCACAACTTCTTTATCCATTTTTCTCTTTCCTGGGATATTTAAGGTGTAACGAAGTGGAGATTCTTGTCAACAGAGCAGCCCTAAACTTTGGGGTGCCTGTGTTTTGCTGATTTTTAGTTTTCCCAATTTATACGCCCATGAGTGGATGTGCCCTATGCTCCCTAAGCTGAGTTTTTTAGATGTTTCAGGACACACCGTGCACTTCTCCAGAGTGGCTGTTGGCAATTTACATCCCGCCCATCAGCGTAGCCAGGCTCCCGTTTCTCCATGGCCTGTCCTGCATTTCTGGTTTTGACACTTTATTCAGCATGGCCCTTTTGACCGATGGGAAGCGAGACTTCTTTGTAGCGCTGATTTGCCTTGCCAGGTTGCTTGGTTGGCCAAAAAGGGCGTATGCGTTTTTTCCTGAATATATTCAGGAAAAAACGCATACGCCCTTTTTGGCCAAGGGCATCATTGTCGAGGTTTTGCCGCTTTTCCTGTGCTTTAAAGGCGATTCGAATCTCCCTCCTGAAATCTGTTTCCTGCAATTCTGCCTTGCTTTCAAATCCTCTTCGTTGCCTTCCCTCAATATATTTGTGGACGAGAGTCATCATTTATAAGTCTGCAGGTTTGTGAATTGCAGTGCCCCTGAGCTCCATTTTTCAACTCGCTTTCTTGGGCGCTGGCCGCAAAAGCGCAGGATTGCTTCAGGCCCTATTCTGGTCCCAGGCGGCAGGCTGAGCCTGTGGTTAATTCTTCTTCCTGATGGGAAAATAGAGTGACCTCTGCCTGTCCCAACACCTGGAGCTAGTCTCTCATTGGTTCCCCCTCTTCCCTTTCATCCTCAGGACAAATTGCAAGCTGTACGGAACAGGAGGTTAAAGGTGCTGATTCTCCAAGGAGGGAGATTGCTAGTAAAGCGGCTGGAATGGCGAACCCGAGCACAAGGAGATGAGAAATGAGGTGCGTTTTAGAAACCTTTCCCGATCACACGGTGTACCATCTTCTGGGTTTCTCATGCATGTTTTCGATGTAGGAAGATGCCCTTGAACCTGGAGATTTGGGACCCATGGGATGGGTACCACGCAGTATTACTTTAAAGGGTCTGCGTTTGCTCACCCAACCTCACCAAACCTCTCAGCCCCAAGAGTGTCCACCCTTATGTCTCAATCAGCTGTGGGTCTAGATATGGTCAATCCAGGTGGCATTACAGCCGCTGAACGAATTTTGTAAGAATTTCTCTCTCTTTCACTGTCTTTGTTTCACGGGTTTTTAAAAGTAATTGATTTTTATAATGGGGTTTACCTGCTTTTCACTGCTGTGATTTTGCCGCTTTACACCCACTTGACTCACTTACAGAGAGATATCAATGCATAGGTTTCAAGATTCTTACTAGTCAGATATATTCTTGGGCGGTGAATTGCGGGTGTTGAGTCCAATTCATTGAGGAAGGAGTAGGGCTTGTCTATTACATATTGGGTTTATGGAACGGTATCTGAGATAATTTGAAACCCTTGTTGTATGCATCACCCCACCTCACCTTTCCCGTTAAGCAGCCATAGTGTGTTTTCTAAACGTGTGACTCTATTCTGTTTTGTAATTCAGTTCAAGGGTAGCGGTTTTTACATTCCCTCTATAAGTCGTATCTTATGATAAGTGCCTTTTTCTGTGTGACTTATTTCACTTAGAATCGTCGTACCTAAATCCAATCATCATGCTGCTACTAGCCTTATGACGTTGATTTCATGGCTGAGTGATATTCCATTGTACATAAGGACCACAACTTCTTTATCCATTTTTCTCTTTCCTGGGATATTTAAGGTGTAACGAAGTGGAGATTCTTGTCAACAGAGCAGCCCTAAACTTTGGGGTGCCTGTGTCTTGCTGATTTTTAGTTTTCCCAATTTATACGCCCATGAGTGGATGTGCCCTATGCTCCCTAAGCTGAGTTTTTTAGATGTTTCAGGACACACCGTGCACTTCTCCAGGGTGGCTGTTGGCAATTTACATCCCGCCCATCAGCGTAGCCAGGCTCCCGTTTCTCCATGGCCTGCCCTGCATTTCTGGTTTTGACACTTTATTCAGCATGGCCCTTTTGACCGATGGGAAGCGAGACTTCTTTGTAGCGCTGATTTGCCTTTCCAGGTTGCTTGGTTGGCCAAAAAGGGCGTATGCGTTTTTTCCTGAATATATTCAGGAAAAAACGCATACGCCCTTTTTGGCCAAGGGCATCATTGTCGAGGTTTTGCCGCTTTTCCTGTGCTTTAAAGGCGATTCGAATCTCCCTCCTGAAATCTGTTTCCTGCAATTCTGCCTTGCTTTCAAATCCTCTTCGTTGCCTTCCCTCAATATATTTGTGGACGAGAGTCATCATTTATAAGTCTGCAGGTTTGTGAATTGCAGTGTCCCTGAGCTCCATTTTTCAACTCGCTTTCTTGGGAGCTGGCCGCAAAAGCGCAGGATTGCTTCAGGCCCTATTCTGGTCCCAGGCGGCAGGCTGAGCCTGTGGTTAATTCTTCTTCTTGAGGGGAAAATAGAGTGACCTGTGCCTGTCCCAACACCTAGAGCTAGTCTCTCATTTGTTCCCCCTCTTCCCGTTCATCCTCAGGACAAATTGCAACCTGTACGGAACAGGAGGTTAAAGGTGCTGATTCTCCAAGGAGGGAGATTGCTAGTAAAGCGGCTGGAATGGCGAACCCAAGCACAAGGAGATGAGAAATGAGGTGCGTTTTAGAAACCTTTCCCGATCACACGGTGTACCATCTTCTGGGTTTCTCATGAATGTTTTCGATGTAGGAAGATGCCCTTGAACCTGGAGATTTGGGACCCATGGGATGGGTACCACGCAGTATTACTTTATAGGGTCTGCGTTTGCTCACCCAACCTCACCAAACCTCTCAGCCCCAAGAGTGTCCACCCTTATGTCTCAATCAGCTGTGGGTCTAGATATGGTCAATCCAGGTGGCATCACAGCCCCTGAACGAATTTTGTAAGAATTTCTCTCTCTTTCACTGTCTTTGTTTCACGGGTTTTTAAAAGTAATTGATTTTTATAATGGGGTTTACCTGCTTTTCACTGCTGTGATTTTGCCGCTTTACACCCACTTGACTCACTTACAGAGAGATATCAATGCATAGGTTTCAAGATTCTTACTAGTCAGATATATTCTTGGGCGCTGAATAGGGGGTGTTGAGTCCAATTCATTGAGGAAGGAGTAGGGCTTGTCTATTACATATTGGGTTTATGGAACGGTATCTGAGCTAATTTGAAACCCTTGTTGTATGCATCACCCCACCTCACCTTTCCCATTAAGCAGCCATAGTGTGTTTTCTAAACGTGTGACTCTATTCTGTTTTGTAATTCAGTTCAAGGGTAGCGGTTTTTACATTCCCTCTATAAGTCATATCTTATGATAAGTGTCTTTTTCTGTGTGACTTATTTCACTTAGAATCTTCGTACCTAAATCCACTCATCATGCTGCTACTAGCCTTATGACGTTGATTTCATGGCTGAGTGATATTCCATTGTACATAAGGACCACAACTTCTTTATCCATTTTTCTCTTTCCTGGGATATTTAAGGTGTAACGAAGTGGAGATTCTTGTCAACAGAGCAGCCCTAAACTTTGGGGTGCCTGTGTCTTGCTGATTTTTAGTTTTCCCAATTTATACGCCCATGAGTGGATGTGCCCTATGCTCCCTAAGCTGAGTTTTTTAGATGTTTCAGGACACACCGTGCACTTCTCCAGAGTGGCTGTTGGCAATTTACATCCCGCCGATCAGCGTAGCCAGGCTCCCGTTTCTCCATGGCCTGTCCTGCATTTCTGGTTTTGACACTTTATTCAGCATGGCCCTTTTGACCGATGGGAAGCGAGACTTCTTTGTAGCGCTGATTTGCCTTTCCAGGTTGCTTGGTTGGCCAAAAAGGGCGTATGCGTTTTTTCCTGAATATATTCAGGAAAAAACGCATACGCCCTTTTTGGCCAAGGGCATCATTGTCGAGGTTTTGCCGCTTTTCCTGTGCTTTAAAGGCGATTCGAATCTCCCTCCTGAAATCTGTTTCCTGCAATTCTGCCTTGCTTTCAAAGCCTCTTCTTTGCCTTCCCTCAATATATTTGAGGACGAGAGTCATCATTTATAAGTCTGCAGGTTTGTGAATTGCAGTGCCCCTGAGCTCCATTTTTCAACTCGCTTTCTTGGGCGCTGGCCGCAAAAGCGCAGGATTGCTTCAGGCCCTATTCTGGTCCCAGGCGGCAGGCTGAGCCTGTGGTTAATTCTTCTTCCTGATGGGAAAATAGAGTGACCTGTGCCTGTCCAAACACCTAGAGCTAGTCTCTCATTGGTTCCCCCTCTTCCCCTTCATCCTCAGGACAAATTGCAACCTGTACGGAACAGGAGGTTAAAGGTGCTGATTCTCCAAGGAGGGAGATTGCTAGTAAAGCGGCTGGAATGGCGAACCCGAGCACAAGGAGATGAGAAATGAGGTGCGTTTTAGAAACCTTTCCCGATCACACGGTGTACCATCTTCTGGGTTTCTCATGCATGTTTTCGATGTAGGAAGATGCCCTTGAACCTGGAGATTTGGGACCCATGGGATGGGTACCACGCAGTATTACTTTAAAGGGTCTGCGTTTGCTCACCCAACCTCACCAAAACTCTCAGCCCCAAGAGTGTCCACCCTTATGTCTCAATCAGCTGTGGGTCTAGATATGGTCAATCCAGGTGGCATTACAGCCGCTGAACGAATTTTGTAAGAATTTCTCTCTCTTTCACTGTCTTTGTTTCACGGGTTTTTAAAAGTAATTGATTTTTATAATGGGGTTTACCTGCTTTTCACTGCTGTGATTTTGCCGCTTTACACCCACTTGACTCACTTACAGAGAGATATCAATGCATAGGTTTCAAGATTCTTACAAGTCAGATATATTCTTGGGCGGTGAATTGGGGGTGTTGAGTCCAATTCATTGAGGAAGGAGTAGGGCTTGTGTATTACATATTGGGTTTATGGAACTGTATCTGAGATAATTTGAAACCCTTGTTGTATGCATCACCCCACCTCACCTTTCCCGTTAAGCAGCCATAGTGTGTTTTCTAAACGTGTGACTCTATTCTGTTTTGTAATTCAGTTCAAGGGTAGCGGTTTTTACATTCCCTCTATAAGTCATATCTTATGATAAGTGTCTTTTTCTGTGTGACTTATTTCACTTAGAATCGTCGTACCTAAATCCAATCATCATGCTGCTACTAGCCTTATGACGTTGATTTCATGGCTGAGTGATATTCCATTGTCCATAAGGACCACAACTTCTTTATCCATTTTTCTCTTTCCTGGGATATTTAAGGTGTAACGAAGTGGAGATTCTTGTCAACAGAGCAGCCCTAAACTTTGGGGTGCCTGTGTCTTGCTGATTTTTAGTTTTCCCAATTTATACACCCATGAGTGGATGTGCCCTATGCTCCCTAAGCTGAGTTTTTTAGATGTTTCAGGACACACCGTGCACTTCTCCAGAGTGGCTGTTGGCAATTTACATCCCGCTCATCAGCGTAGCCAGGCTCCCGTTTCTCCATGGCCAGTCCTGCATTTCTGGTTTTGACACTTTATTCAGCATGGCCCTTTTGACCGATGGGAAGCGAGACTTCTTTGTAGCGCTGATTTGCCTTTCCAGGTTGCTTGGTTGGCCAAAAAGGGCGTATGCGTTTTTTCCTGAATATATTCAGGAAAAAACGCATACGCCCTTTTTGGCCAAGGGCATCATTGTCGAGGTTTTGCCGCTTTTCCTGTGCTTTAAAGGCGATTCGAATCTCCCTCCTGAAATCTGTTTCCTGCAATTCTGCCTTGCTTTCAAATCCTCTTCGTTGCCTTCCCTCAATATATTTGTGGACGAGAGTCATCATTTATAAGTCTGCAGGTTTGTGAATTGCAGTGCCCCTGAGCTCCATTTTTCACCTCCCTTTCTTGGGCGCTGGCCGCAAAAGCGCAGGATTGCTTCAGGCCCTATTCTGGTCCCAGGCGGCAGGCTGAGCCTGTGGTTAATTCTTCTTCCTGATGGGAAAATAGAGTGACCTCTGCCTGTCCCAACACCTGGAGCTAGTCTCTCATTGGTTCCCCCTCTTCCCTTTCATCCTCAGGACAAATTGCAAGCTGTACGGAATAGGAGGTTAAAGGTGCTGATTCTCCAAGGAGGGAGATTGCTAGTAAAGCGGCTGGAATGGCGAACCCGAGCACAAGGAGATGAGAAATGAGGTGCGTTTTAGAAACCTTTCCCGATCACACGGTGTACCAACTTCTGGGTTTCTCATGCATGTTTTCGATGTAGGAAGATGCCCTTGAACCTGGAGATTTGGGACCCATGGGATGGGTACCACGCAGTATTACTTTAAAGGGTCTGCGTTTGCTCACCCAACCTCACCAAACCTCTCAGCCCCAAGAGTGTCCACCCTTATGTCTCAATCAGCTGTGGGTCTAGATATGGTCAATCCAGGTGGCATTACAGCCGCTGAACGAATTTTGTAAGAATTTCTCTCTCTTTCACTGTCTTTGTTTCACGGGTTTTTAAAAGTAATTGATTTTTATAATGGGGTTTACCTGCTTTTCACTGCTGTGATTTTGCCGCTTTACACCCACTTGACTCACTTACAGAGAGATATCAATGCATAGGTTTCAAGATTCTTACTAGTCAGATATATTCTTGGGCGGTGAATTGGGGGTGTGGAGTCCAATTCATTGAGGAAGGAGTAGGGCTTGTCTATTACATATTGGGTTTATGGAACGGTATCTGAGATAATTTGAAACCCTTGTTGTATGCATCACCCCACCTCGCCTTTCCCGTTAAGCAGCCATAGTGTGTTTTCTAAACGTGTGACTCTATTCTGTTTTGTAATTCAGTTCAAGGGTAGCGGTTTTTACATTCCCTCTATAAGTCATATCTTATGATAAGTGCCTTTTTCTGTGTGACTTATTTCACTTAGAATCGTCGTACCTAAATCCACTCATCATGCTGCTACTAGCCTTATGACGTTGATTTCATGGCTGAGTGATATTCCATTGTACATAAGGACCACAACTTCTTTATCCATATTTCTCTTTCCTGGGATATTTAAGGTGTAACGAAGTGGAGATTCTTGTCAACAGAGCAGCCCTAAACTTTGGGGTGCCTGTGTCTTGCTGATTTTTAGTTTTCCCAATTTATACGCCCATGAGTGGATGTGACCTATGCTCCCTAAGCTCAGTTTTTTAGATGTTTCAGGACACACCGTGCACTTCTCCAGAGTGGCTGTTGGCAATTTACATCCCGCCCATCAGCGTAGCCAGGCTCCCGTTTCTCCATGGCCTGTCCTGCATTTCTGGTTTTGACACTTTATTCAGCATGGCCCTTTTGACCGATGGGAAGCGAGACTTCTTTGTAGCGCTGATTTACCTTTCCAGGTTGCTTGGTTGGCCAAAAAGGGCGTATGCGTTTTTTCCTGAATATATTCAGGAAAAAACGCATACGCCCTTTTTGGCCAAGGGCATCATTGTCGAGGTTTTGCCGCTTTTCCTGTGCTTTAAAGGCGATTCGAATCTCCCTCCTGAAATCTGTTTCCTGCAATTCTGCCTTGCTTTCAAATCCTCTTCGTTTCCTTCCATCAATATATTTGTGGACGAGAGTCATCATTTATAAGTCTGCAGGTTTGTGAATTGCAGTGCCCCTGAGCTCCATTTTTCAACTCGCTTTCTTGGGAGCTGGCCGCAAAAGCGCAGGATTGCTTCAGGCCCTATTCTGGTCCAAGGCGGCAGGCTGAGCCTGTGGTTAATTCTTCTTCTTGAGGGGAAAATAGAGTGACCTGTGCCTGTCCCAACACCTAGAGCTAGTCTCTCATTGGTTCCCCCTCTTCCCGTTCATCCTCAGGACAAATTGCAACCTGTACGGAACAGGAGGTTAAAGGTGCTGATTCTCCAAGGAGGGAGATTGCTAGTAAAGCGGCTGGAATGGCGAACCCAAGCACAAGGAGATGAGAAATGAGGTGCGTTTTAGAAACCTTTCCCGATCACACGGTGTACCATCTTCTGGGTTTCTCATGAATGTTTTCGATGTAGGAAGATGCCCTTGAACCTGGAGATTTGGGACCCATGGGATGGGTACCACACAGTATTACTTTATAGGGTCTGCGTTTGCTCACCCAACCTCACCAAACCTCTCAGCCCCAAGAGTGTCCACCCTTATGTCTCAATCAGCTGTGGGTCTAGATATGGTCAATCCAGGTGGCATCACAGCCCCTGAACGAATTTTGTAAGAATTTCTCTCTCTTTCACTGTCTTTGTTTCACGGGTTTTTAAAAGTAATTGATTTTTATAATGGGGTTTACCTGCTTTTCACTGCTGTGATTTTGCCGCTTTACACCCAATTGACTCACGTACAGAGAGATATCAATGCATAGGTTTCAAGATTCTTACTAGTCAGATATATTCTTGGGCGGTGAATAGGGGGTGTTGAGTCCAATTCATTGAGGAAGGAGTAGGGCTTGTCTATTACATATTGGGTTTATGGAACGGTATCTGAGCTAATTTGAAACCCTTGTTGTATGCATCACCCCACCTCACCTTTCCCATTAAGCAGCCATAGTGTGTTTTCTAAACGTGTGACTCTATTCTGTTTTGTATTTCAGTTCAAGGGTAGCGGTTTTTACATTCCCTCTATAAGTCGTATCTTATGATAAGTGTCTTTTTCTGTGTGACTTATTTCACTTAGAATCTTCGTACCTAAATCCACTCATCATGCTGCTACTAGCCTTATGACGTTGATTTCATGGCTGAGTGATATTCCATTGTACATAAGGACCACAACTTCTTTATCCATTTTTCTCTTTCCTGGGATATTTAAGGTGTAACGAAGTGGAGATTCTTGTCAACAGAGCAGCCCTAAACTTTGGGGTGCCTGTGTCTTGCTGATTTTTAGTTTTCCCAATTTATACGCCCATGAGTGGATGTGCCCTATGCTCCCTAAGCTGAGTTTTTTAGATGTTTCAGGACACACCGTGCACTTCTCCAGAGTGGCTGTTGGCAATTTACATCCCGCCCATCAGCGTAGCCAGGCTCCCGTTTCTCCATGGCCTGTCCTGCATTCCTGGTTTTGACACTTTATTCAGCATGGCCCTTTTGACCGATGGGAAGCGAGACTTCTTTGTAGCGCTGATTTGCCTTTCCAGGTTGCTTGGTTGGCCAAAAAGGGCGTATGCGTTTTTTCCTGAATATATTCAGGAAAAAACGCATACGCCCTTTTTGGCCAAGGGCATCATTGTCGAGGTTTTGCCGCTTTTCCTGTGCTTTAAAGGCGATTCGAATCTCCCTCCTGAAATCTGTTTCCTGCAATTCTGCCTTGCTTTCATATCCTCTTCGTTGCCTTCCCTCAATATATTTGTGGACGAGAGTCATCATTTATAAGTCTGCAGGTTTGTGAATTGCAGTGCCCCTGAGCTCCATTTTTCAACTCGCTTTCTTGGGCGCTGGCCGCAAAAGCGCAGGATTGCTTCAGGCCCTATTCTGGTCCCAGGCGGCAGGCTGAGCCTGTGGTTAATTCTTCTTCCTGATGGGAAAATAGAGTGACCTCTGCCTGTCCCAACACCTGGAGCTAGTCTCTCATTGGTTCCCCCTCTTCCCTTTCATCCTCAGGACAAATTGCAAGCTGTACGGAACAGGAGGTTAAAGGTGCTGATTCTCCAAGGAGGGAGATTGCTAGTAAAGCGGCTGGAATGGCGAACCCGAGCACAAGGAGATGAGAAATGAGGTGCGTTTTAGAAACCTTTCCCTATCACACAGTGTACCATCTTCTGGGTTTCTCATGCATGTTTTCGATGTAGGAAGATGCCCTTGAACCTGGAGATTTGGGACCCATGGGATGGGTACCACGCAGTATTACTTTAAAGGGTCTGCGTTTGCTCACCCAACCTCACCAAACCTCTCAGCCCCAAGAGTGTCCACCCTTATGTCTCAATCAGCTGTGGGTCTAGATATGGTCAATCCAGGTGGCATTACAGCCGCTGAACGAATTTTGTAAGAATTTCTCTCTCTTTCACTGTCTTTGTTTCACGGGATTTTAAAAGTAATTGATTTTTATAATGTGGTTTACCTGCTTTTCACTGCTGTGATTTTGCCACTTTACACCCACTTGACTCACTTACAGAGAGATATCAATGCATAGGTTTCAAGATTCTTACTAGTCAGATATATTCTTGGGCGGTGAATTGGGGGTGTTGAGTCCAATTCATTGAGGAAGGAGTAGGGCTTGTCTATTACATATTGGGTTTATGGAACGGTATCTGAGATAATTTGAAACCCTTGTTGTATGCATCACCCCACCTCACCTTTCCCGTTAAGCAGCCATAGTGTGTTTTCTAAACTTGTGACTCTATTCTGTTTTGTAATTCAGTTCAAGGGTAGCGGTTTTTACATTCCCTCTATAAGTCATATCTTATGATAAGTGTCTTTTTCTGTGTGACTTATTTCACTTAGTATCGTCGTACCTAAATCCAATCATCATGCTGCTACTAGCCTTATGACGTTGATTTCATGGCTGAGTGATATTCCATTGTACATAAGGACCACAACTTCTTTATCCATTTTTCTCTTTCCTGGGATATTTAAGGTGTAACGAAGTGGAGATTCTTGTCAACAGAGCAGCCCTAAACTTTGGGGTGCCTGTGTCTTGCTGATTTTTAGTTTTCCCAATTTATACGCCCATGAGTGGATGTGCCCTATGCTCCCTAAGCTGAGTTTTTTAGATGTTTCAGGACACACCGTGCACTTCTCCAGAGTGGCTGTTGGCAATTTACATCCCGCCCATCAGCGTAGCCAGGCTCCCGTTTCTCCATGGCCTGCCCTGCATTTCTGGTTTTGACACTTTATTCAGCATGGCCCTTTTGACCGATGGGAAGCGAGACTTCTTTGTAGCGCTGATTTGCCTTTCCAGGTTGCTTGGTTGGCCAAAAAGGGCGTATGCGTTTTTTCCTGAATATATTCAGGAAAAAACGCATACGCCCTTTTTGGCCAAGGGCATCATTGTCGAGGTTTTGCCGCTTTTCCTGTGCTTTAAAGGCGATTCGAATCTCCCTCCTGAAATCTGTTTCCTGCAATTCTGCCTTGCTTTCAAATCCTCTTCGTTGCCTTCCCTCAATATATTTGTGGACGAGAGTCATCATTTATAAGTCTGCAGGTTTGTGAATTGCAGTGTCCCTGAGCTCCATTTTTCAACTCGCTTTCTTGGGAGCTGGCCGCAAAAGCGCAGGATTGCTTCAGGTCCTATTCTGGTCCCAGGCGGCAGGCTGAGCCTCTGGTTAATTCTTCTTCTTGAGGGGAAAATAGAGTGACCTGTGCCTGTCCCAACACCTAGAGCTAGTCTCTCATTGGTTCCCCCTCTTCCCGTTCATCCTCAGGACAAATTGCAACCTGTACGGAACAAGAGGTTAAAGGTGCTGATTCTCCAAGGAGGGAGATTGCTAGTAAAGCGGCTGGAATGGCGAACCCAAGCACAAGGAGATGAGAAATGAGGTGCGTTTTAGAAACCTTTCCCGATCACACGGTGTACCATCTTCTGGGTTTCTCATGAATGTTTTCGATGTAGGAAGATGCCCTTGAACCTGGAGATTTGGGACCCATGGGATGGGTACCACGCAGTATTACTTTAAAGGGTCTGCGTTTGCTCACCCAACCTCACCAAACCTCTCAGCGCCAAGAGTGTCCACCCTTATGTCTCAATCAGCTGTGGGTCTAGATATGGTCAATCCAGGTGGCATTACAGCCGCTGAACGAATTTTGTAAGAATTTCTCTCTCTTTCACTGTCTTTGTTTCACGGGTTTTTAAAAGTAATTGATTTTTATAATGGGGTTTACCTGCTTTTCACTGCTGTGATTTTGCCGCTTTACACCCACTTGACTCACTTACAGAGAGATATCAATGCATAGGTTTCAAGATTCTTACTAGTCAGATATATTCTTGGGCGGTGAATTGGGGGTGTTGAGTCCAATTCATTGAGGAAGGAGTAGGGCTTGTCTATTACATATTGGGTTTATGGAACGGTATCTGAGATAATTTGAAACCCTTGTTGTATGCATCACCCCACCTCACCTTTCCCGTTAAGCAGCCATAGTGTGCTTTCTAAACGTGTGACTCTATTCTGTTTTGTAATTCAGTTCAAGGGTAGCGGTTTTTACATTCCCTCTATAAGTCGTATCTTATGATAAGTGCCTTTTTCTGTGTGACTTATTTCACTTAGAATCGTCGTACCTAAATCCAATCATCATGCTGCTACTAGCCTTATGACGTTGATTTCATGGCTGAGTGATATTCCATTGTACATAAGGACCACAACTTCTTTATCCATTTTTCTCTTTCCTGGGATATTTAAGGTGTAACGAAGTGGAGATTCTTGTCAACAGAGCAGCCCTAAACTTTGGGGTGCCTGTGTCTTCCTGATTTTTAGTTTTCCCAATTTATACGCCCATGAGTGGATGTGCCCTATGCTCCCTAAGCTCAGTTTTTTAGATGTTTCAGGACACACCGTGCACTTCTCCAGAGTGGCTGTTGGCAATTTACATCCCGCTCATCAGCGTAGCCAGGCTCCCGTTTCTCCATGGCCTGTCCTGCATTTCTGGTTTTGACACTTTATTCAGCATGGCCCTTTTGACCGATGGGAAGCGAGACTTCTTTGTAGCGCTGATTTGCCTTTCCAGGTTGCTTGGTTGGCCAAAAAGGGCGTATGCGTTTTTTCCTGAATATATTCAGGAAAAAACGCATACGCCCTTTTTGGCCAAGGGCATCATTGTCGAGGTTTTGCCGCTTTTCCTGTGCTTTAAAGGCGATTCGAATCTCCCTCCTGAAATCTGTTTCCTGCAATTCTGCCTTGCTTTCAAATCCTCTTCGTTGCCTTCCCTCAATATATTTGTGGACGAGAGTCATCATTTATAAGTCTGCAGGTTTGTGAATTGCAGTGCCCCTGAGCTCCATTTTTCAACTCGCTTTCTTGGGAGCTGGCCGCAAAAGCGCAGGATTGCTTCAGGCCCTATTCTGGTCCCAGGCGGCAGGCTGAGCCTGTGGTTAATTCTTCTTCCTGATGGGAAAATAGAGTGACCTCTGCCTGTCCCAACACCTGGAGCTAGTCTCTCATTGGTTCCCCCTCTTCCCTTTCAACCTCAGGACAAATTGCAAGCTGTACGGAACAGGAGGTTAAAGGTGCTGATTCTCCAAGGAGGGAGATTGCTAGTAAAGCGGCTGGAATGGCGAACCCGAGCACAAGGAGATGAGAAATGAGGTGCGTTTTAGTAACCTTTCCCGATCACACGGTGTACCATCTTCTGGGTTTCTCATGCATGTTTTCGATGTAGGAAGATGCCCTTGAACGTGGAGATTTGGGACCCATGGGATGGGTACCACGCAGTATTACTTTAAAGGGTCTGCGTTTGCTCACCCAACCTCACCAAACCTCTCAGCGCCAAGAGTGTCCACCCTTATGTCTCAATCAGCTGTGGGTCTAGATATGGTCAATCCAGGTGGCATTACAGCCGCTGAACGAATTTTGTAAGAATTTCTCTCTCTTTCACTGTCTTTGTTTCACGGGTTTTTAAAAGTAATTGATTTTTATAATGGGGTTTACCTGCTTTTCACTGCTGTGATTTTGCCGCTTTACACCCACTTGACTCACTTACAGAGAGATATCAATGCATAGGTTTCAAGATTCTTACTAGTCAGATATATTCTTGGGCGGTTAATTGGGGGTGTTGAGTCCAATTCATTGAGGAAGGAGTAGGGCTTGTCTATTACATATTGGGTTTATGGAACGGTATCTGAGATAATTTGAAACCCTTGTTGTATGCATCACCCCACCTCACCTTTCCCGTTAAGCAGCCATAGTGTGTTTTCTAAACGTGTGACTCTATTCTGTTTTGTAATTCAGTTCAAGGGTAGCGGTTTTTACATTCCCTCTATAAGTCATATCTTATGATAAGTGTCTTTTTCTGTGTGACTTATTTCACTTAGAATCGTCGTACCTAAATCCAATCATCATGCTGCTACTAGCCTTATGACGTTGATTTCATGCCTGAGTGATATTCCATTGTACATAAGGACCACAACTTCTTTATCCATTTTTCTCTTTCCTGGGATATTTAAGGTGTAACGAAGTGGAGATTCTTGTCAACAGAGCAGCCCTAAACTTTGGGGTGCCTGTGTCTTGCTGATTTTTAATTTTCCCAATTTATACGCCCATGAGTGGATGTGCCCTATGCTCCCTAAGCTCAGTTTTTTAGATGTTTCAGGACACACCGTGCACTTCTCCAGAGTGGCTGTTGGCAATTTACATCCCGCCCATCAGCGTAGCCAGGCTCCCGTTTCTCCATGGCCTGTCCTGCATTTCTGGTTTTGACACTTTATTCAGCATGGCCCTTTTGACCGATGGGAAGCGAGACTTCTTTGTAGCGCTGATTTGCCTTTCCAGGTTGCTTGGTTGGCCAAAAAGGGCGTATGCGTTTTTTCCTGAATATATTCAGGAAAAAACGCATACGCCCTTTTTGGCCAAGGGCATCATTGTCGAGGTTTTGCCGCTTTTCCTGTGCTTTAAAGGCGATTCGAATCTCCCTCCTGAAATCTGTTTCCTGCAATTCTGCCTTGCTTTCAAATCCTCTTCGTTGCCTTCCCTCAATATATTTGTGGACGAGAGTCATCATTTATAAGTCTGCAGGTTTGTGAATTGCAGTGCCCCTGAGCTCCATTTTTCAACTCGCTTTCTTGGGAGCTGGCCGCAAGAGCGCAGGATTGCTTCAGGCCCTATTCTGGTCCCAGGCGGCAGGCTGAGCCTGTGGTTAATTCTTCTTCCTGAGGGGAAAATAGAGTGACCTGTGCCTGACCCAACACCTAGAGCTAGTCTCTCATTGGTTCACCCTCTTCCCGTTCATCCTCAGGACAAATTGCAACCTGTACGGAACAGGAGGTTAAAGGTGCTGATTCTCCAAGGAGGGAGATTGCTAGTAAAGCGGCTGGAATGGCGAACCCGAGCACAAGGAGATGAGAAATGAGGTGCGTTTTAGAAACCTTTCCCGATCACACGGTGTACCATCTTCTGGGTTTCTCATGCATGTTTTCCATGTAGGAAGATGCCCTTGAACCTGGAGATTTGGGACCCATGGGATGGGTACCACGCAGTATTACTTTAAAGGGTCTGCGTTTGCTCACCCAACCTCACCAAACCTCTCAGCCCCAAGAGTGTCCACCCTTATGTCTCAATCAGCTGTGGGTCTAGATATGGTCAATGCAGGTGGCATTACAGCCGCTGAACGAATTTTGTAAGAATTTCTATCTCTTTCACTGTCTTTGTTTCACGGGTTTTTAAAAGTAATTGATTTTTATAATGGGGTTTACCTGCTTTTCACTGCTGTGATTTTGCCGCTTTACACCCACTTGACTCACTTACAGAGAGATATCAATGCATAGGTTTCAAGATTCTTACTAGTCAGATATATTCTTGGGCGGTGAATTGGGGGTGTTGAGTCCAATTCACTGAGGAAGGAGTAGGGCTTGTCTATTACATATTGGGTTTATGGAACGATATCTGAGATAATTTGAAACCCTTGTTGTATGCATCACCCCACCTCACCTTTCCCGTTAAGCAGCCATAGTGTGTTTTCTAAACGAGTGACTCTATTCTGTTTTGTAATTCAGTTCAAGGGTAGCGGTTTTTACATTCCCTCTATAAGTCATATCTTATGATAAGTGTCTTTTTCTGTGTGACTTATTTCACTTAGAATCGTCGTACCTAAATCCAATCATCATGCTGCTACTAGCCTTATGACGTTGATTTCATGGCTGAGTGATATTCCATTGTCCATAAGGACCACAACTTCTTTATCCATTTTTCTCTTTCCTGGGATATTTAAGGTGTAACGAAGTGGAGATTCTTGTCAACAGAGCAGACCTAAACTTTGGGGTGCCTGTGTCTTGCTGATTTTTAGTTTTCCCAATTTATACGCCCATGAGTGGATGTGCCCTATGCTCCCTAAGCTGAGTTTTTTAGATGTTTCAGGACACACCGTGCACTTCTCCAGAGTGGCTGTTGGCAATTTACATCCCGCTCATCAGCGTAGCCAGGCTCCCGTTTCTCCATGGCCAGTCCTGCATTTCTGGTTTTGACACTTTATTCAGCATGGCCCTTTTGACCGATGGGAAGCGAGACTTCTTTGTAGCGCTGATTTGCCTTTCCAGGTTGCTTGGTTGGCCAAAAAGGGCGTATGCGTTTTTTCCTGAATATATTCAGGAAAAAACGCATACGCCCTTTTTGGCCAAGGGCATCATTGTCGAGGTTTTGCCGCTTTTCCTGTGCTTTAAAGGCGATTCGAATCTCCCTCCTGAAATCTGTTTCCTGCAATTCTGCCTTGCTTTCAAATCCTCTTCGTTGCCTTCCCTCAATATATTTGTGGACGAGAGTCATCATTTATAAGTCTGCAGGTTTGTGAATTGCAGTGCCCCTGAGCTCCATTTTTCAACTCGCTTTCTTGGGCGCTGGCCGCAAAAGCGCAGGATTGCTTCAGGCCCTATTCTGGTCCCAGGCGGCAGGCTGAGCCTGTGGTTAATTCTTCTTCCTGATGGGAAAATAGAGTGACCTCTTCCTGTCCCCACACCTGGAGCTAGTCTCTCATTGGTTCCCCCTCTTCCCTTTCATCCTCAGGACAAATTGCAAGCTGTACGGAACAGGAGGTTAAAGGTGCTGATTCTCCAAGGAGGGAGATTGCTAGTAAAGCGGCTGGAATGGCGAACCCGAGCACAAGGAGATGAGAAATGAGGTGCGTTTTAGAAACCTTTCCCGATCACACGGTGTACCATCTTCTGGGTTTCTCATGCATGTTTTCGATGTAGGAAGATGCCCTTGAACCTGGAGATTTGGGACCCATGGGATGGGTACCACGCAGTATTACTTTAAAGGGTCTGCGTTTGCTCACCCAACCTCACCAAACCTCTCAGCCCCAAGAGTGTCCACCCTTATGTCTCAATCAGCTGTGGGTCTAGATATGGTCAATCCAGGTGGCATTACAGCCGCTGAACGAATTTTGTAAGAATTTCTCTCTCTTTCACTGTCTTTGTTTCACGGGTTTTTAAAAGTAATTGATTTTTATAATGGGGTTTACCTGCTTTTCACTGCTGTGATTTTGCCGCTTTACACCCACTTGACTCACTTACAGAGAGATATCAATGCATAGGTTTCAAGATTCTTACTAGTCAGATATATTCTTGGGCGGTGAATTGGGGGTGTTGAGTCCAATTCATTGAGGAAGGAGTAGGGCTTGTCTATTACATATTGGGTTCATGGAACGATATCTGAGATAATTTGAAACCCTTGTTGTATGCATCACCCCACCTCACCTTTCCCGTTAAGCAGCCATAGTGTGTTTTCTAAACGTGTGACTCTATTCTGTTTTGTAATTCAGTTCAAGGGTAGCGGTTTTTACATTCCCTCTATAAGTCATATCTTATGATAAGTGTCTTTTTCTGTGTGACTTATTTCACTTAGAATCGTCGTACCTAAATCCAATCATCATGCTGCTACTAGCCTTATGACGTTGATTTCATGGCTGAGTGATATTCCATTGTCCATAAGGACCACAACTTCTTTATCCATTTTTCTCTTTCCTGGGATATTTAAGGTGTAACGAAGTGGAGATTCTTGTCAACAGAGCAGACCTAAACTTTGGGGTGCCTGTGTCTTGCTGATTTTTAGTTTTCCCAATTTATACGCCCATGAGTGGATGTGCCCTATGCTCCCTAAGCTGAGTTTTTTAGATGTTTCAGGACACACCGTGCAATTCTCCAGAGTGGCTGTTGGCAATTTACATCCCGCTCATCAGCGTAGCCAGGCTCCCGTTTCTCCATGGCCAGTCCTGCATTTCTGGTTTTGACACTTTATTCAGCATGGCCCTTTTGACCGATGGGAAGCGAGACTTCTTTGTAGCGCTGATTTGCCTTTCCAGGTTGCTTGGTTGGCCAAAAAGGGCGTATGCGTTTTTTCCTGAATATATTCAGGAAAAAACGCATACGCCCTTTTTGGCCAAGGGCATCATTGTCGAGGTTTTGCCGCTTTTCCTGTGCTTTAAAGGCGATTCGAATCTCCCTCCTGAAATCTGTTTCCTGCAATTCTGCCTTGCTTTCAAATCCTCTTCGTTGCCTTCCCTCAATATATTTGTGGACGAGAGTCATCATTTATAAGTCTGCAGGTTTGTGAATTGCAGTGCCCCTGAGCTCCATTTTTCAACTCGCTTTCTTGGGCGCTGGCCGCAAAAGCGCAGGATTGCTTCAGGCCCTATTCTGGTCCCAGGCGGCAGGCTGAGCCTGTGGTTAATTCTTCTTCCTGATGGGAAAATAGAGTGACCTCTGCCTGTCCCAACACCTGGAGCTAGTCTCTCATTGGTTCCCCCTCTTCCCTTTCATCCTCAGGACAAATTGCAAGCTGTACGGAACAGGAGGTTAAAGGTGCTGATTTTCCAAGGAGGGAGATTGCTAGTAAAGCGGCTGGAATGGCGAACCCGAGCACAAGGAGATGAGAAATGAGGTGCGTTTTAGAAACCTTTCCCGATCACACGGTGTACCATCTTCTGGGTTTCTCATGCATGTTTTCGATGTAGGAAGATGCCCTTGAACCTGGAGATTTGGGACCCATGGGATGGGTACCACGCAGTATTACTTTATAGGGTCTGCGTTTGCTCACCCAACCTCACCAAACCTCTCAGCCCCAAGAGTGTCCACCCTTATGTCTCAATCAGCTGTGGGTCTAGATATGGTCAATCCAGGTGGCATTACAGCCGCTGAACGAATTTTGTAAGAATTTCTCTCTCTTTCACTGTCTTTGTTTCACGGGTTTTTAAAAGTAATTGATTTTTATAATGGGGTTTACCTGCTTTTCACTGCTGTGATTTTGCCGCTTTACACCCACTTGACTCACTTACAGAGAGATATCAATGCATAGGTTTCAAGATTCTTACTAGTCAGATATATTCTTGGGCGGTGAATTGGGGGTGTTGAGTCCAATTCATTGAGGAAGGAGTAGGGCTTGTCTATTACATATTGGGTTTATGGAACGGTATCTGAGATAATTTGAAACCCTTGTTGTATGCATCACCCCACCTCACCTTTCCCGTTAAGCAGCCATAGTGTGTTTTCTAAACGTGTGACTCTATTCTGTTTTGTAATTCAGTTCAAGGGTAGCGGGTTTTACATTCCCTCTATAAGTCGTATCTTATGATAAGTGTCTTTTTCTGTGTGACTTATTTCACTTAGAATCGTCGTACCTAAATCCAATCATCATGCTGCTACTGGCCTTATGACGTTGATTTCATGGCTGAGTGATATTCCATTGTACATAAGGACCACAACTTCTTTATCCATTTTTCTCTTTCCTGGGATATTTAAGGTGTAACGAAGTGGAGATTCTTGTCAACAGAGCAGCCCTAAACTTTGGGGTGCCTGTGTCTTGCTGATTTTTAGTTTTCCCAATTTATACGCCAATGAGTGGATGTGCCCTATGCTCCCTAAGCTCAGTTTTTTAGATGTTTCAGGACACACCGTGCACTTCTCCAGAGTGGCTGTTGGCAATTTACATCCCGCCCATCAGCGTAGCCAGGCTCCCGTTTCTCCATGGCCTGTCCTGCATTTCTGGTTTTGACACTTTATTCAGCATGGCCCTTTTGACCGATGGGAAGCGAGACTTCTTTGTAGCGCTGATTTGCCTTTCCAGGTTGCTTGGTTGGCCAAAAAGGTCGTATGCGTTTTTTCCTGAATATATTCAGGAAAAAACGCATACGCCCTTTTTGGCCAAGGGCATCATTGTCGAGGTTTTGCCGCTTTTCCTGTGCTTTAAAGGCGATTCGAATCTCCCTCCTGAAATCTGTTTCCTGCAATTCTGCCTTGCTTTCAAATCCTCTTCGTTGCCTTCCCTCAATATATTTGTGGACGAGAGTCATCATTTATAAGTCTGCAGGTTTGTGAATTGCAGTGCCCCTGAGCTCCATTTTTCAACTCGCTTTCTTGGGCGCTGGCCGCAAAAGTGCAGGATTGCTTCAGGCCCTATTCTGGTCCCAGGCGGCAGGCTGAGCCTGTGGTTAATTCTTCTTCCTGAGGGGAAAATAGAGTGACCTCTGCCTGTCCCAACACCTGGAGCTAGTCTCTCATTGGTTCCCCCTCTTCCCTTTCATCCTCAGGACAAATTGCAAGCTGTACGGAACAGGAGGTTAAAGGTGCTGATTCTCCAAGGAGGGAGATTGCTAGTAAAGCGGCTGGAATGGCGAACCCGAGCACAAGGAGATGAGAAATGAGGTGCGTTTTAGAAACCTTTCCCGATCACACGGTGTACCATCTTCTGGGTTTCTCATGCATGTTTTCGATGTAGGAAGATGCCCTTGAACCTGGAGATTTGGGACCCATGGGATGGGTACCACGCAGTATTACTTTAAAGGGTCTGCGTTTGCTCACCAAACCTCACCAAAACTCTCAGCCCCAAGAGTGTCCACCCTTATGTCTCAATCAGCTGTGGGTCTAGATATGGTCAATCCAGGTGGCATTACAGCCGCTGAACGAATTTTGTAAGAATTTCTCTCTCTTTCACTGTCTTTGTTTCACGGGTTTTTAAAAGTAATTGATTTTTATAATGGGGTTTACCTGCTTTTCACTGCTGTGATTTTGCCGCTTTACACCCACTTGACTCACTTACAGAGAGATATCAATGCATAGGTTTCAAGATTCTTACTAGTCAGATATATTCTTGGGCGGTGAATTGGGGGTGTTGAGTCCAATTCATTGAGGAAGGAGTAGGGCTTGTCTATTACATATTGGGTTTATGGAACGGTATCTGAGATAATTTGAAACCCTTGTTGTATGCATCACCCCACCTCACCTTTCCCGTTAAGCAGCCATAGTGTGTTTTCTAAACGTGTGACTCTATTCTGTTTTGTAATTCAGTTCAAGGGTAGCGGTTTTTACATTCCCTCTATAAGTCATATCTTATGATAAGTGCCTTTTTCTGTGTGACTTATTTCACTTAGAATCGTCGTACCTAAATCCAATCATCATGCTGCTACTAGCCTTATGACGTTGATTTCATGGCTGAGTGATATTCCATTGTACATAAGGACCACAACTTCTTTATCCATTTTTCTCTTTCCTGGGATATTTAAGGTGTAACGAAGTGGAGATTCTTGTCAACAGAGCAGCCCTAAACTTTGGGGTGCCGGTGTCTTGCTGATTTTTAGTTTTCCCAATTTATACGCCCACGAGTGGATGTGCCCTATGCTCCCTAAGCTGAGTTTTTTAGATGTTTCAGGACACACCGTGCACTTCTCCAGAGTGGCTGTTGGCAATTTACATCCCGCTCATCAGCGTAGCCAGGCTCCCGTTTCTCCATGGCCTGTCCTGCATTTCTGGTTTTGACACTTTATTCAGCATGGCCCTTTTGACCGATGGGAAGCGAGACTTCTTTGTAGCGCTGATTTGCCTTCCCAGGTTGCTTGGTTGGCCAAAAAGGGCGTATGCGTTTTTTCCTGAATATATTCAGGAAAAAACGCATACGCCCTTTTTGGCCAAGGGCATCATTGTCGAGGTTTTGCCGCTTTTCCTGTGCTTTAAAGGCGATTCGAATCTCCCTCCTGAAATCTGTTTCCTGCAATTCTGCCTTGCTTTCAAATCCTCTTCGTTGCCTTCCCTCAATATATTTGTGGACGAGAGTCATCATTTATAAGTCTGCAGGTTTGTGAATTGCAGTGCCCCTGAGCTCCATTTTTCAACTCGCTTTCTTGGGCGCTGGCCGCAAAAGCGCAGGATTGCTTCAGGCCCTATTCTGGTCCCAGGCGGCAGGCTGAGCCTGTGGTTAATTCTTCTTCCTGATGGGAAAATAGAGTGACCTCTGCCTGTCCCAACACCTGGAGCTAGTCTCTCATTGGTTCCCCCTCTTCCCTTTCATCCTCAGGACAAATTGCAAGCTGCACGGAACAGGAGGTTAAAGGTGCTGATTCTCCAAGGAGGGAGATTGCTAGTAAAGCGGCTGGAATGGCGAACCCGAGCACAAGGAGATGAGAAATGAGGTGCGTTTTAGAAACCTTTCCCGATCACACGGTGTACCATCTTCTGGGTTTCTCATGCATGTTTTCGATGTAGGAAGATGCCCTTGAACCTGGAGATTTGGGACCCATGGGATGGGTACCACGCAGTATTACTTTAAAGGGTCTGCGTTTGCTCACCCAACCTCACCAAAACTCTCAGCCCCAAGAGTGTCCACCCTTATGTCTCAATCAGCTGTGGGTCTAGATATGGTCAATCCAGGTGGCATTACAGCCGCTGAACGAATTTTGTAAGAATTTCTCTCTCTTTCACTGTCTTTGTTTCACGGGTTTTTAAAAGTAATTGATTTTTATAATGGGGTTTACCTGCTTTTCACTGCTGTGATTTTGCCGCTTTACACCCACTTGACTCACTTACAGAGAGATATCAATGCATAGGTTTCAAGATTCTTACTAGTCAGATATATTCTTGGGCGGTGAATAGGCGGTGTTGAGTCCAATTCATTGAGCAAGGAGTAGGTCTTGTCTATTACATATTGGGTTTATGGAACGGTATCTCAGATAATTTGAAACCCTTGTTTTATGCATCACCCCACCTCACCTTTCCCGTTAAGCAGCCATAGTGTGTTTTCTAAACGTGTGACTCTATTCTGTTTTGTAATTCAGTTCAAGGGTAGCGGTTTTTACATTCCCTCTATAAGTCATATCTTATGATAAGTGTCTTTTTCTGTGTGACTTATTTCACTTAGAATCGTCGTACCTAAATCCACTCATCATGCTGCTACTAGCCTTATGACGTTGATTTCATGGCTGAGTGATATTCCATTGTACATAAGGACCACAACTTCTTTATCCATTTTTCTCTTTCCTGGGATATTTAAGGTGTAACCAAGTGGAGGTTCTTGTCAACAGAGCAGCCCTAAATTTTGGGGTGCCTGTGTCTTGCTGATTTTTAGTTTTCCCAATTTATACGCCCATGAGTGGATGTGCCCTATGCTCCCTAAGCTGAGTTTTGTAGATGTTTCAGGACACACCGTGCACTTCTCCAGAGTGGCTGTTGGCAATTTACATCCCGCCCATCAGCGTAGCCAGGCTCCCGTTTCTCCATGGCCTGTCCTGCATTTCTGGTTTTGACACTTTATTCAGCATGGCCCTTTTGACCGATGGGAAGCGAGACTTCTTTGTAGCGCTGATTTGCCTTTCCAGGTTGCTTGGTTGGCCAAAAAGGGCGTATGCGTTTTTTCCTGAATATATTCAGGAAAAAACGCATACGCCCTTTTTGGCCAAGGGCATCATTGTCGAGGTTTTGCCGCCTTTCCTGTGCTTTAAAGGCGATTCGAATCTCCCTCCTGAAATCTGTTTCCTGCAATTCTGCCTTGCTTTCAAATCCTCTTCGTTTCCTTCCATCAATATATTTGTGGACGAGAGTCATCATTTATAAGTCTGCAGGTTTGTGAATTGCAGTGCCCCTGAGCGCCATTTTTCAACTCGCTTTCTTGGGCGCTGGCCGCAAAAGCGCAGGATTGCTTCAGGCCCTATTCTGGTCCCAGGCGGCATGCTGAGCCTGTGGTTAATTCTTCTTCTTGAGGGGAAAATAGAGTGACCTGTGCCTGTCCCAACACCTAGAGCTAGTCTCTCATTGGTTCCCCCTCTTCCCGTTCATCCTCAGGACAAATTGCAACCTGTACGGAACAGGAGGTTAAAGGTGCTGATTCTCCAAGGAGGGAGATTGCTAGTAAAGCGGCTGGAATGGCGAACCCGAGCACAAGGAGATGAGAAATGAGGTGCGTTTTAGAAACCTTTCCCGATCACACGGTGTACCATCTTCTGGGTTTCTCATGCATGTTTTCGATGTAGGAAGATGCCCTTGAACCTGGAGATTTGGGACCCATGGGATGGGTACCACGCAGTATTACTTTAAAGGGTCTGCGTTTGCTCACCCAACCTCACCAAAACTCTCAGCCCCAAGAGTGTCCACCCTTATGTCTCAATCAGCTGTGGGTCTAGATATGGTCAATCCAGGTGGCATTACAGCCGCTGAACGAATTTTGTAAGTATTTCTCTCTCTTTCACTGTCTTTGTTTCACGGGTTTTTAAAAGTAATTGATTTTTATAATGGGGTTTACCTGCTTTTCACTGCTGTGATTTTGCCGCTTTACACCCACTTGACTCACTTACAGAGAGATATCAATGCATAGGTTTCAAGATTCTTACTAGTCAGATATATTCTTGGGCGGTGAATTGGGGGTGTTGAGTCCAATTCATTGAGGAAGGAGTAGGGCTTGTCTATTACATATTGGGTTTATGGAACGGTATCTGAGATAATTTGAAACCCTTGTTGTATGCATCACCCCACCTCACCTTTCCCGTTAAGCAGCCATAGTGTGTTTTCTAAACGTGTGACTCTATTCTGTTTTGTAATTCAGTTCAAGGGTAGCGGGTTTTACATTCCCTCTATAAGTCGTATCTTATGATAAGTGTCTTTTTCTGTGTGACTTATTTCACTTAGAATCGTCGTACCTAAATCCAATCATCATGCTGCTACTGGCCTTATGACGTTGATTTCATGGCTGAGTGATATTCCATTGTACATAAGGACCACAACTTCTTTATCCATTTTTCTCTTTCCTGGGATATTTAAGGTGTAACGAAGTGGAGATTCTTGTCAACAGAGCAGCCCTAAACTTTGGGGTGCCTGTGTCTTGCTGATTTTTAGTTTTCCCAATTTATACGCCAATGAGTGGATGTGCCCTATGCTCCCTAAGCTCAGTTTTTTAGATGTTTCAGGACACACCGTGCACTTCTCCAGAGTGGCTGTTGGCAATTTACATCCCGCCCATCAGCGTAGCCAGGCTCCCGTTTCTCCATGGCCTGTCCTGCATTTCTGGTTTTGACACTTTATTCAGCATGGCC
Organism: Balaenoptera physalus; assembly: GCF_965194825.1. Lineage (NCBI taxonomy): Eukaryota > Metazoa > Chordata > Mammalia > Artiodactyla > Balaenopteridae > Balaenoptera > Balaenoptera physalus. The sequence goes on along the minus strand of NW_028126358.1, from coordinate 87,226 downwards.
CTTTTGACCGATGGGAAGCGAGACTTCTTTGTAGCGCTGATTTGCCTTTCCAGGTTGCTTGGTTGGCCAAAAAGGTCGTATGCGTTTTTTCCTGAATATATTCAGGAAAAAACGCATACGCCCTTTTTGGCCAAGGGCATCATTGTCGAGGTTTTGCCGCTTTTCCTGTGCTTTAAAGGCGATTCGAATCTCCCTCCTGAAATCTGTTTCCTGCAATTCTGCCTTGCTTTCAAATCCTCTTCGTTGCCTTCCCTCAATATATTTGTGGACGAGAGTCATCATTTATAAGTCTGCAGGTTTGTGAATTGCAGTGCCCCTGAGCTCCATTTTTCAACTCGCTTTCTTGGGCGCTGGCCGCAAAAGTGCAGGATTGCTTCAGGCCCTATTCTGGTCCCAGGCGGCAGGCTGAGCCTGTGGTTAATTCTTCTTCCTGAGGGGAAAATAGAGTGACCTCTGCCTGTCCCAACACCTGGAGCTAGTCTCTCATTGGTTCCCCCTCTTCCCTTTCATCCTCAGGACAAATTGCAAGCTGTACGGAACAGGAGGTTAAAGGTGCTGATTCTCCAAGGAGGGAGATTGCTAGTAAAGCGGCTGGAATGGCGAACCCGAGCACAAGGAGATGAGAAATGAGGTGCGTTTTAGAAACCTTTCCCGATCACACGGTGTACCATCTTCTGGGTTTCTCATGCATGTTTTCGATGTAGGAAGATGCCCTTGAACCTGGAGATTTGGGACCCATGGGATGGGTACCACGCAGTATTACTTTAAAGGGTCTGCGTTTGCTCACCAAACCTCACCAAAACTCTCAGCCCCAAGAGTGTCCACCCTTATGTCTCAATCAGCTGTGGGTCTAGATATGGTCAATCCAGGTGGCATTACAGCCGCTGAACGAATTTTGTAAGAATTTCTCTCTCTTTCACTGTCTTTGTTTCACGGGTTTTTAAAAGTAATTGATTTTTATAATGGGGTTTACCTGCTTTTCACTGCTGTGATTTTGCCGCTTTACACCCACTTGACTCACTTACAGAGAGATATCAATGCATAGGTTTCAAGATTCTTACTAGTCAGATATATTCTTGGGCGGTGAATTGGGGGTGTTGAGTCCAATTCATTGAGGAAGGAGTAGGGCTTGTCTATTACATATTGGGTTTATGGAACGGTATCTGAGATAATTTGAAACCCTTGTTGTATGCATCACCCCACCTCACCTTTCCCGTTAAGCAGCCATAGTGTGTTTTCTAAACGTGTGACTCTATTCTGTTTTGTAATTCAGTTCAAGGGTAGCGGTTTTTACATTCCCTCTATAAGTCATATCTTATGATAAGTGCCTTTTTCTGTGTGACTTATTTCACTTAGAATCGTCGTACCTAAATCCAATCATCATGCTGCTACTAGCCTTATGACGTTGATTTCATGGCTGAGTGATATTCCATTGTACATAAGGACCACAACTTCTTTATCCATTTTTCTCTTTCCTGGGATATTTAAGGTGTAACGAAGTGGAGATTCTTGTCAACAGAGCAGCCCTAAACTTTGGGGTGCCGGTGTCTTGCTGATTTTTAGTTTTCCCAATTTATACGCCCACGAGTGGATGTGCCCTATGCTCCCTAAGCTGAGTTTTTTAGATGTTTCAGGACACACCGTGCACTTCTCCAGAGTGGCTGTTGGCAATTTACATCCCGCTCATCAGCGTAGCCAGGCTCCCGTTTCTCCATGGCCTGTCCTGCATTTCTGGTTTTGACACTTTATTCAGCATGGCCCTTTTGACCGATGGGAAGCGAGACTTCTTTGTAGCGCTGATTTGCCTTCCCAGGTTGCTTGGTTGGCCAAAAAGGGCGTATGCGTTTTTTCCTGAATATATTCAGGAAAAAACGCATACGCCCTTTTTGGCCAAGGGCATCATTGTCGAGGTTTTGCCGCTTTTCCTGTGCTTTAAAGGCGATTCGAATCTCCCTCCTGAAATCTGTTTCCTGCAATTCTGCCTTGCTTTCAAATCCTCTTCGTTGCCTTCCCTCAATATATTTGTGGACGAGAGTCATCATTTATAAGTCTGCAGGTTTGTGAATTGCAGTGCCCCTGAGCTCCATTTTTCAACTCGCTTTCTTGGGCGCTGGCCGCAAAAGCGCAGGATTGCTTCAGGCCCTATTCTGGTCCCAGGCGGCAGGCTGAGCCTGTGGTTAATTCTTCTTCCTGATGGGAAAATAGAGTGACCTCTGCCTGTCCCAACACCTGGAGCTAGTCTCTCATTGGTTCCCCCTCTTCCCTTTCATCCTCAGGACAAATTGCAAGCTGCACGGAACAGGAGGTTAAAGGTGCTGATTCTCCAAGGAGGGAGATTGCTAGTAAAGCGGCTGGAATGGCGAACCCGAGCACAAGGAGATGAGAAATGAGGTGCGTTTTAGAAACCTTTCCCGATCACACGGTGTACCATCTTCTGGGTTTCTCATGCATGTTTTCGATGTAGGAAGATGCCCTTGAACCTGGAGATTTGGGACCCATGGGATGGGTACCACGCAGTATTACTTTAAAGGGTCTGCGTTTGCTCACCCAACCTCACCAAAACTCTCAGCCCCAAGAGTGTCCACCCTTATGTCTCAATCAGCTGTGGGTCTAGATATGGTCAATCCAGGTGGCATTACAGCCGCTGAACGAATTTTGTAAGAATTTCTCTCTCTTTCACTGTCTTTGTTTCACGGGTTTTTAAAAGTAATTGATTTTTATAATGGGGTTTACCTGCTTTTCACTGCTGTGATTTTGCCGCTTTACACCCACTTGACTCACTTACAGAGAGATATCAATGCATAGGTTTCAAGATTCTTACTAGTCAGATATATTCTTGGGCGGTGAATAGGCGGTGTTGAGTCCAATTCATTGAGCAAGGAGTAGGTCTTGTCTATTACATATTGGGTTTATGGAACGGTATCTCAGATAATTTGAAACCCTTGTTTTATGCATCACCCCACCTCACCTTTCCCGTTAAGCAGCCATAGTGTGTTTTCTAAACGTGTGACTCTATTCTGTTTTGTAATTCAGTTCAAGGGTAGCGGTTTTTACATTCCCTCTATAAGTCATATCTTATGATAAGTGTCTTTTTCTGTGTGACTTATTTCACTTAGAATCGTCGTACCTAAATCCACTCATCATGCTGCTACTAGCCTTATGACGTTGATTTCATGGCTGAGTGATATTCCATTGTACATAAGGACCACAACTTCTTTATCCATTTTTCTCTTTCCTGGGATATTTAAGGTGTAACCAAGTGGAGGTTCTTGTCAACAGAGCAGCCCTAAATTTTGGGGTGCCTGTGTCTTGCTGATTTTTAGTTTTCCCAATTTATACGCCCATGAGTGGATGTGCCCTATGCTCCCTAAGCTGAGTTTTGTAGATGTTTCAGGACACACCGTGCACTTCTCCAGAGTGGCTGTTGGCAATTTACATCCCGCCCATCAGCGTAGCCAGGCTCCCGTTTCTCCATGGCCTGTCCTGCATTTCTGGTTTTGACACTTTATTCAGCATGGCCCTTTTGACCGATGGGAAGCGAGACTTCTTTGTAGCGCTGATTTGCCTTTCCAGGTTGCTTGGTTGGCCAAAAAGGGCGTATGCGTTTTTTCCTGAATATATTCAGGAAAAAACGCATACGCCCTTTTTGGCCAAGGGCATCATTGTCGAGGTTTTGCCGCCTTTCCTGTGCTTTAAAGGCGATTCGAATCTCCCTCCTGAAATCTGTTTCCTGCAATTCTGCCTTGCTTTCAAATCCTCTTCGTTTCCTTCCATCAATATATTTGTGGACGAGAGTCATCATTTATAAGTCTGCAGGTTTGTGAATTGCAGTGCCCCTGAGCGCCATTTTTCAACTCGCTTTCTTGGGCGCTGGCCGCAAAAGCGCAGGATTGCTTCAGGCCCTATTCTGGTCCCAGGCGGCATGCTGAGCCTGTGGTTAATTCTTCTTCTTGAGGGGAAAATAGAGTGACCTGTGCCTGTCCCAACACCTAGAGCTAGTCTCTCATTGGTTCCCCCTCTTCCCGTTCATCCTCAGGACAAATTGCAACCTGTACGGAACAGGAGGTTAAAGGTGCTGATTCTCCAAGGAGGGAGATTGCTAGTAAAGCGGCTGGAATGGCGAACCCGAGCACAAGGAGATGAGAAATGAGGTGCGTTTTAGAAACCTTTCCCGATCACACGGTGTACCATCTTCTGGGTTTCTCATGCATGTTTTCGATGTAGGAAGATGCCCTTGAACCTGGAGATTTGGGACCCATGGGATGGGTACCACGCAGTATTACTTTAAAGGGTCTGCGTTTGCTCACCCAACCTCACCAAAACTCTCAGCCCCAAGAGTGTCCACCCTTATGTCTCAATCAGCTGTGGGTCTAGATATGGTCAATCCAGGTGGCATTACAGCCGCTGAACGAATTTTGTAAGTATTTCTCTCTCTTTCACTGTCTTTGTTTCACGGGTTTTTAAAAGTAATTGATTTTTATAATGGGGTTTACCTGCTTTTCACTGCTGTGATTTTGCCGCTTTACACCCACTTGACTCACTTACAGAGAGATATCAATGCATAGGTTTCAAGATTCTTACTAGTCAGATATATTCTTGGGCAGTGAATTGGGGGTGTTGAGTCCAATTCATTGAGGAAGGAGTAGGGCTTGTCTATTACATATTGGGTTTATGGAACGGTATCTGAGATAATTTGAAACCCTTGTTGTATGCATCACCCCACCTCACCTTTCCCGTTAAGCAGCCATAGTGTGTTTTCTAAACGTGTGACTCTATTCTGTTTTGTAATTCAGTTCAAGGGTAGCGGTTTTTACATTCCCTCTATAAGTCATATATTATTATAAGTGTCTTTTTCTGTGTGACTTATTTCACTTAGAATCGTCGTACCTAAATCCAATCATCATGCTGCTACTAGCCTTATGATGTTGATTTCATGCCTGAGTGATATTCCATTGTACATAAGGACCACAACTTCTTTATCCATTTTTCTCTTTCCTGGGATATTTAAGGTGTAACGAAGTGGAGATTCTTGTCAACAGAGCAGCCCTAAACTTTGGGGTGCCTGTGTCTTGCTGATTTTTAGTTTTCCCAATTTATACGCCCATGAGTGGATGTGCCCTATGCTCCCTAAGCTCAGTTTTTTAGATGTTTCAGGACACACCGTGCACTTCTCCAGAGTGGCTGTTGGCAATTTACATCCCGCCCATCAGCGTAGCCAGGCTCCCGTTTCTCCATGGCCTGTCCTGCATTTCTGGTTTTGACACTTTATTCAGCATGGCCCTTTTGACCGATGGGAAGCGAGACTTCTTTGTAGCGCTGATTTGCCTTTCCAGGTTGCTTGGTTGGCCAAAAAGGGCGTATGCGTTTTTTCCTGAATATATTCAGGAAAAAACGCATACGCCCTTTTTGTCCAAGGGCATCATTGTCGAGGTTTTGCCGCTTTTCCTGTGCTTTAAAGGCGATTCGAATCTCCCTCCTGAAATCTGTTTCCTGCAATTCTGCCTTGCTTTCAAATCCTCTTCGTTGCCTTCCCTCAATATATTTGTGGACGAGAGTCATCATTTATAAGTCTGCAGGTTTGTGAATTGCAGTGCCCCTGAGCTCCATTTTTCAACTCGCTTTCTTGGGCGCTGGCCGCAAAAGCGCAGGATTGCTTCAGGCCCTATTCTGGTCCCAGGCGGCAGGCTGAGCCTGTGGTTAATTCTTCTTCCTGATGGGAAAATAGAGTGACCTCTGCCTGTCCCAACACCTGGAGCTAGTCTCTCATTGGTTCCCCCTCTTCCCTTTCATCCTCAGGACAAATTGCAAGCTGCACGGAACAGGAGGTTAAAGGTGCTGATTCTCCAAGGAGGGAGATTGCTAGTAAAGCGGCTGGAATGGCGAACCCGAGCACAAGGAGATGAGAAATGAGGTGCGTTTTAGAAACCTTTCCCGATCACACGGTGTACCATCTTCTGGGTTTCTCATGCATGTTTTCGATGTAGGAAGATGCCCTTGAACCTGGAGATTTGGGACCCATGGGATGGGTACCACGCAGTATTACTTTAAAGGGTCTGCGTTTGCTCACCCAACCTCACCAAAACTCTCAGCCCCAAGAGTGTCCACCCTTATGTCTCAATCAGCTGTGGGTCTAGATATGGTCAATCCAGGTGGCATTACAGCCGCTGAACGAATTTTGTAAGAATTTCTCTCTCTTTCACTGTCTTTGTTTCACGGGTTTTTAAAAGTAATTGATTTTTATAATGGGGTTTACCTGCTTTTCACTGCTGTGATTTTGCCGCTTTACACCCACTTGACTCACTTACAGAGAGATATCAATGCATAGGTTTCAAGATTCTTACTAGTCAGATATATTCTTGGGCGGTGAATAGGCGGTGTTGAGTCCAATTCATTGAGCAAGGAGTAGGTCTTGTCTATTACATATTGGGTTTATGGAACGGTATCTCAGATAATTTGAAACCCTTGTTTTATGCATCACCCCACCTCACCTTTCCCGTTAAGCAGCCATAGTGTGTTTTCTAAACGTGTGACTCTATTCTGTTTTGTAATTCAGTTCAAGGGTAGCGGTTTTTACATTCCCTCTATAAGTCATATCTTATGATAAGTGTCTTTTTCTGTGTGACTTATTTCACTTAGAATCGTCGTACCTAAATCCACTCATCATGCTGCTACTAGCCTTATGACGTTGATTTCATGGCTGAGTGATATTCCATTGTACATAAGGACCACAACTTCTTTATCCATTTTTCTCTTTCCTGGGATATTTAAGGTGTAACCAAGTGGAGGTTCTTGTCAACAGAGCAGCCCTAAATTTTGGGGTGCCTGTGTCTTGCTGATTTTTAGTTTTCCCAATTTATACGCCCATGAGTGGATGTGCCCTATGCTCCCTAAGCTGAGTTTTGTAGATGTTTCAGGACACACCGTGCACTTCTCCAGAGTGGCTGTTGGCAATTTACATCCCGCCCATCAGCGTAGCCAGGCTCCCGTTTCTCCATGGCCTGTCCTGCATTTCTGGTTTTGACACTTTATTCAGCATGGCCCTTTTGACCGATGGGAAGCGAGACTTCTTTGTAGCGCTGATTTGCCTTTCCAGGTTGCTTGGTTGGCCAAAAAGGGCGTATGCGTTTTTTCCTGAATATATTCAGGAAAAAACGCATACGCCCTTTTTGGCCAAGGGCATCATTGTCGAGGTTTTGCCGCCTTTCCTGTGCTTTAAAGGCGATTCGAATCTCCCTCCTGAAATCTGTTTCCTGCAATTCTGCCTTGCTTTCAAATCCTCTTCGTTTCCTTCCATCAATATATTTGTGGACGAGAGTCATCATTTATAAGTCTGCAGGTTTGTGAATTGCAGTGCCCCTGAGCGCCATTTTTCAACTCGCTTTCTTGGGCGCTGGCCGCAAAAGCGCAGGATTGCTTCAGGCCCTATTCTGGTCCCAGGCGGCATGCTGAGCCTGTGGTTAATTCTTCTTCTTGAGGGGAAAATAGAGTGACCTGTGCCTGTCCCAACACCTAGAGCTAGTCTCTCATTGGTTCCCCCTCTTCCCGTTCATCCTCAGGACAAATTGCAACCTGTACGGAACAGGAGGTTAAAGGTGCTGATTCTCCAAGGAGGGAGATTGCTAGTAAAGCGGCTGGAATGGCGAACCCGAGCACAAGGAGATGAGAAATGAGGTGCGTTTTAGAAACCTTTCCCGATCACACGGTGTACCATCTTCTGGGTTTCTCATGCATGTTTTCGATGTAGGAAGATGCCCTTGAACCTGGAGATTTGGGACCCATGGGATGGGTACCACGCAGTATTACTTTAAAGGGTCTGCGTTTGCTCACCCAACCTCACCAAAACTCTCAGCCCCAAGAGTGTCCACCCTTATGTCTCAATCAGCTGTGGGTCTAGATATGGTCAATCCAGGTGGCATTACAGCCGCTGAACGAATTTTGTAAGTATTTCTCTCTCTTTCACTGTCTTTGTTTCACGGGTTTTTAAAAGTAATTGATTTTTATAATGGGGTTTACCTGCTTTTCACTGCTGTGATTTTGCCGCTTTACACCCACTTGACTCACTTACAGAGAGATATCAATGCATAGGTTTCAAGATTCTTACTAGTCAGATATATTCTTGGGCAGTGAATTGGGGGTGTTGAGTCCAATTCATTGAGGAAGGAGTAGGGCTTGTCTATTACATATTGGGTTTATGGAACGGTATCTGAGATAATTTGAAACCCTTGTTGTATGCATCACCCCACCTCACCTTTCCCGTTAAGCAGCCATAGTGTGTTTTCTAAACGTGTGACTCTATTCTGTTTTGTAATTCAGTTCAAGGGTAGCGGTTTTTACATTCCCTCTATAAGTCATATATTATTATAAGTGTCTTTTTCTGTGTGACTTATTTCACTTAGAATCGTCGTACCTAAATCCAATCATCATGCTGCTACTAGCCTTATGATGTTGATTTCATGCCTGAGTGATATTCCATTGTACATAAGGACCACAACTTCTTTATCCATTTTTCTCTTTCCTGGGATATTTAAGGTGTAACGAAGTGGAGATTCTTGTCAACAGAGCAGCCCTAAACTTTGGGGTGCCTGTGTCTTGCTGATTTTTAGTTTTCCCAATTTATACGCCCATGAGTGGATGTGCCCTATGCTCCCTAAGCTCAGTTTTTTAGATGTTTCAGGACACACCGTGCACTTCTCCAGAGTGGCTGTTGGCAATTTACATCCCGCCCATCAGCGTAGCCAGGCTCCCGTTTCTCCATGGCCTGTCCTGCATTTCTGGTTTTGACACTTTATTCAGCATGGCCCTTTTGACCGATGGGAAGCGAGACTTCTTTGTAGCGCTGATTTGCCTTTCCAGGTTGCTTGGTTGGCCAAAAAGGGCGTATGCGTTTTTTCCTGAATATATTCAGGAAAAAACGCATACGCCCTTTTTGTCCAAGGGCATCATTGTCGAGGTTTTGCCGCTTTTCCTGTGCTTTAAAGGCGATTCGAATCTCCCTCCTGAAATCTGTTTCCTGCAATTCTGCCTTGCTTTCAAATCCTCTTCGTTGCCTTCCCTCAATATATTTGTGGACGAGAGTCATCATTTATAAGTCTGCAGGTTTGTGAATTGCAGTGCCCCTGAGCTCCATTTTTCAACTCGCTTTCTTGGGCGCTGGCCGCAAAAGCGCAGGATTGCTTCAGGCCCTATTCTGGTCCCAGGCGGCAGGCTGAGCCTGTGGTTAATTCTTCTTCCTGATGGGAAAATAGAGTGACCTCTGCCTGTCCCAACACCTGGAGCTAGTCTCTCATTGGTTCCCCCTCTTCCCTTTCATCCTCAGGACAAATTGCAAGCTGTACGGAACAGGAGGTTAAAGGTGCTGATTCTCCAAGGAGGGAGATTGCTAGTAAAGCGGCTGGAATGGCGAACCCGAGCACAAGGAGATGAGAAATTAGGTGCGTTTTAGAAACCTTTCCCGATCACACGGTGTACCATCTTCTGGGTTTCTCATGCATGTTTTCGATGTAGGAAGATGCCCTTGAACCTGGAGATTTGGGACCCATGGGATGGGTACCACGCAGTATTACTTTAAAGGGTCTGCGTTTGCTCACCCAACCTCACCAAAACTCTCAGCCCCAAGAGTGTCCACCCTTATGTCTCAATCAGCTGTGGGTCTAGATATGGTCAATCCAGGTGGCATTACAGCCGCTGAACGAATTTTGTAAGAATTTCTCTCTCTTTCACTGTCTTTGTTTCACGGGTTTTTAAAAGTAATTGATTTTTATAATGGGGTTTACCTGCTTTTCACTGCTGTGATTTTGCCGCTTTACACCCACTTGACTCACTTACAGAGAGATATCAATGCATAGGTTTCAAGATTCTTACTAGTCAGATATATTCTTGGGCGGTGAATTGGGGGTGTTGAGTCCAATTCATTGAGGAAGGAGTAGGGCTTGTCTATTACATATTGGGTTTATGGAACGGTATCTGAGATAATTTGAAACCCTTGTTGTATGCATCACCCCACCTCACCTTTCCCGTTAAGCAGCCATAGTGTGTTTTCTAAACGTGTGACTCTATTCTGTTTTGTAATTCAGTTCAAGGGTAGCGGTTTTTACATTCCCTCTATAAGTCGTATCTTATGATAAGTGCCTTTTTCTGTGTGACTTATTTCACTTAGAATCGTCGTACCTAAATCCAATCATCATGCTGCTACTAGCCTTATGACGTTGATTTCATGGCTGAGTGATATTCCATTGTACATAAGGACCACAACTTCTTTATCCATTTTTCTCTTTCCTGGGATATTTAAGGTGTAACGAAGTGGAGATTCTTGTCAACAGAGCAGCCCTAAACTTTGGGGTGCCTGTGTCTTGCTGATTTTTAGTTTTCCCAATTTATACGCCCATGAGTGGATGTGCCCTATGCTCCCTAAGCTGAGTTTTTTAGATGTTTCAGGACACACCGTGCACTTCTCCAGAGTGGCTGTTGGCAATTTACATCCCGCTCATCAGCGTAGCCAGGCTCCCGTTTCTCCATGGCCTGTCCTGCATTTCTGCTTTTGACACTTTATTCAGCATGGCCCTTTTGACCGATGGGAAGCGAGACTTCTTTGTAGCGCTGATTTGCCTTTCCAGGTTGCTTGGTTGGCCAAAAAGGGCGTATGCGTTTTTTCCTGAATATATTCAGGAAAAAACGCATACGCCCTTTTTGGCCAAGGGCATCATTGTCGAGGTTTTGCCGCTTTTCCTGTGCTTTAAAGGCGATTCGAATCTCCCTCCTGAAATCTGTTTCCTGCAATTCTGCCTTGCTTTCAAATCCTCTTCGTTGCCTTCCCTCAATATATTTGTGGACGAGAGTCATCATTTATAAGTCTGCAGGTTTGTGAATTGCAGTGTCCCTGAGCTCCATTTTTCAACTCGCTTTCTTGGGAGCTGGCCGCAAAAGCGCAGGATTGCTTCAGGCCCTATTCTGGTCCCAGGCAGCATGCTGAGCCTGTGGTTAATTCTTCTTCTTGAGGGGAAAATAGAGTGACCTGTGCCTGTCCCAACACCTAGAGCTAGTCTCTCATTGGTTCCCCCTCTTCCCTTTCATCCTCAGGACAAATTGCAAGCTGTACGGAACAGGAGGTTAAAGGTGCTGATTCTCCAAGGAGGGAGATTGCTAGTAAAGTGGCTGGAATGGCGAACCCGAGCACAAGGAGATGAGAAATGAGGTGCGTTTTAGAAACCTTTCCCGATCACACGGTGTACCATCTTCTGGGTTTCTCATGAATGTTTTCGATGTAGGAAGATGCCCTTGAACCTGGAGATTTTGGACCCATGGGATGGGTACCACGCAGTATTACTTTATAGGGTCTGCGTTTGCTCACCCAACCTCACCAAACCTCTCAGCCCCAAGAGTGTCCACCCTTATGTCTCAATCAGCTGTGGGTCTAGATATGGTCAATCCAGGTGGCATTACAGCCGCTGAACGAATTTTGTAAGAATTTCTCTCTCTTTCACTGTCTTTGTTTCACGGGTTTTTAAAAGTAATTGATTTTTATAATGGGGTTTACCTGCTTTTCACTGCTGTGATTTTGCCGCTTTACACCCACTTGACTCACTTACAGAGAGATATCAATGCATAGGTTTCAAGATTCTTACTAGTCACATATATTCTTGGGCGGTGAATTGGGGGTGTTGAGTCCAATTCATTGAGGAAGGAGTAGGGCTTGTCTATTACATATTGGGTTTATGGAACGGTATCTGAGATAATTTGAAACCCTTGTTGTATGCATCACCCCACCTCGCCTTTCCCGTTAAGCAGCCATAGTGTGTTTTCTAAACGTGTGACTCTATTCTGTTTTGTAATTCAGTTCAAGGGTAGCGGTTTTTACATTCCCTCTATAAGTCGTATCTTATGATAAGTGCCTTTTTCTGTGTGACTTATTTCACTTAGAATCGTCGTACCTAAATCCAATCATCATGCTGCTTCTAGCCTTATGACGTTGATTTCATGGCTGAGTGATATTCCATTGTACATAAGGACCACAACTTCTTTATCCATTTTTCTCTTTCCTGGGATATTTAAGGTGTAACGAAGTGGAGATTCTTGTCAACAGAGCAGCCCTAAACTTTGGGGTGCCTGTGTCTTGCTGATTTTTAGTTTTCCCAATTTATACGCCCATGAGTGGATGTGCCCTATGCTCCGTAAGCTGAGTTTTGTAGATGTTTCAGGACACACCGTGCACTTCTCCAGAGTGGCTGTTGGCAATTTACATCCCGCCCATCAGCGTAGCCAGGCTCCCGTTTCTCCATGGCCTGTCCTGCATTTCTGGTTTTGACACTTTATTCAGCATGGCCCTTTTGACCGATGGGAAGCGAGACTTCTTTGTAGCGCTGATTTGCCTTTCCAGGTTGCTTGGTTGGCCAAAAAGGGCGTATGCGTTTTTTCCTGAATATATTCAGGAAAAAACGCATACGCCCTTTTTGGCCAAGGGCATCATTGTCGAGGTTTTGCCGCTTTTCCTGTGCTTTAAAGGCGATTCGAATCTCCCTCCTGAAATCTGTTTCCTGCAATTCTGCCTTGCTTTCAAATCCTCTTCGTTGCCTTCCCTCAATATATTTGTGGACGAGAGTCATCATTTATAAGTCTGCAGGTTTGTGAATTGCAGTGCCCCTGAGCTCCGTTTTTCAACTCGCTTTCTTGGGCGCTGGAAGCAAAAGCGCAGGATTGCTTCAGGCCCTATTCTGGTCCCAGGCGGCAGGCTGAGCCTGTGGTTAATTCTTCTTCCTGATGGGAAAATAGAGTGACCTGTGCCTGTCCCAACACCTAGAGCTAGTCTCTCATTGATTCCCCCTCTTCCCTTTCATCCTCAGGACAAATTGCAAGCTGTACGGAACAGGAGGTTAAAGGTGCTGATTCTCCAAGGAGGGAGATTGCTAGTAAAGCGGCTGGAATGGCGAACCCGAGCACAAGGAGATGAGAAATGAGGTGCGTTTTAGAAACCTTTCCCGATCACACGGTGTACCATCTTCTGGGTTTCTCATGCATGTTTTCGATGTAGGAAGATGCCCTTGAACCTGGAGATTTGGGACCCATGGGATGGGTACCACGCAGTATTACTTTAAAGGGTCTGCGTTTGCTCACCCAACCTCACCAAAACTCTCAGCCCCAAGAGTGTCCACCCTTATGTCTCAATCAGCTGTGGGTCTAGATATGGTCAATCCAGGTGGCATTACAGCCGCTGAACGAATTTTGTAAGAATTTCTCTCTCTTTCACTGTCTTTGTTTCACGGGTTTTTAAAAGTAATTGATTTTTATAATGGGGTTTACCTGCTTTTCACTGCTGTGATTTTGCCGCTTTACACCCACTTGACTCACTTACAGAGAGATATCAATGCATAGGTTTCAAGATTCTTACTAGTCAGATATATTCTTGGGCGGTGAATAGGCGGTGTTGAGTCCAATTCATTGAGCAAGGAGTAGGTCTTGTCTATTACATATTGGGTTTATGGAACGGTATCTCAGATAATTTGAAACCCTTGTTTTATGCATCACCCCACCTCACCTTTCCCGTTAAGCAGCCATAGTGTGTTTTCTAAACGTGTGACTCTATTCTGTTTTGTAATTCAGTTCAAGGGTAGCGGTTTTTACATTCCCTCTATAAGTCATATCTTATGATAAGTGTCTTTTTCTGTGTGACTTATTTCACTTAGAATCGTCGTACCTAAATCCAATCATCATGCTGCTACTAGCCTTATGATGTTGATTTCATGCCTGAGTGATATTCCATTGTACATAAGGACCACAACTTCTTTATCCATTTTTCTCTTTCCTGGGATATTTAAGGTGTAACCAAGTGGAGGTTCTTGTCAACAGAGCAGCCCTAAATTTTGGGGTGCCTGTGTCTTGCTGATTTTTAGTTTTCCCAATTTATACGCCCATGAGTGGATGTGCCCTATGCTCCCTAAGCTCAGTTTTTTAGATGTTTCAGGACACACCGTGCACTTCTCCAGAGTGGCTGTTGGCAATTTACATCCCGCTCATCAGCGTAGCCAGGCTCCCGTTTCTCCATGGCCTGTCCTGCATTTCTGGTTTTGACACTTTATTCAGCATGGCCCTTTTGACCGATGGGAAGCGAGACTTCTTTGTAGCGCTGATTTGCCTTTCCAGGTTGCTTGGTTGGCCAAAAAGGGCGTATGCGTTTTTTCCTGAATATATTCAGGAAAAAACGCATACGCCCTTTTTGGCCAAGGGCATCATTGTCGAGGTTTTGCCGCCTTTCCTGTGCTTTAAAGGCGATTCGAATCTCCCTCCTGAAATCTGTTTCCTGCAATTCTGCCTTGCTTTCAAATCCTCTTCGTTTCCTTCCATCAATATATTTGTGGACGAGAGTCATCATTTATAAGTCTGCAGGTTTGTGAATTGCAGTGCCCCTGAGCGCCATTTTTCAACTCGCTTTCTTGGGCGCTGGCCGCAAAAGCGCAGGATTGCTTCAGGCCCTATTCTGGTCCCAGGCGGCATGCTGAGCCTGTGGTTAATTCTTCTTCTTGAGGGGAAAATAGAGTGACCTGTGCCTGTCCCAACACCTAGAGCTAGTCTCTCATTGGTTCCCCCTCTTCCCGTTCATCCTCAGGACAAATTGCAACCTGTACGGAACAGGAGGTTAAAGGTGCTGATTCTCCAAGGAGGGAGATTGCTAGTAAAGCGGCTGGAATGGCGAACCCAAGCACAAGGAGATGAGAAATGAGGTGCGTTTTAGAAACCTTTCCCGATCACACGGTGTACCATCTTCTGGGTTTCTCATGCATGTTTTCGATGTAGGAAGATGCCCTTGAACCTGGAGATTTGGGACCCATGGGATGGGTACCACGCAGTATTACTTTAAAGGGTCTGCGTTTGCTCACCCAACCTCACCAAACCTCTCAGCCCCAAGAGTGTCCACCCTTATGTCTCAATCAGCTGTGGGTCTAGATATGGTCAATCCAGGTGGCATCACAGCCCCTGAACGACTTTTTAAGAATTTCTCTCTCTTTCACTGTCTTTGTTTCACGGGTTTTTAAAAGTAATTGATTTTTATAATGGGGTTTACCTGCTTTTCACTGCTGTGATTTTGCCGCTTTACACCCACTTGACTCACTTTCAGAGAGATATCAATGCATAGGTTTCAAGATTCTTACTAGTCAGATATATTCTTGGGCGGTGAATAGGGGGTGCTGAGTCCAATTCCTTGAGCAAGGAGTAGGGCTTGTCTATTACATATTGGGTTTATGGAACGGTATCTGAGCTAATTTGAAACCCTTGTTGTATGCATCACCCCACCTCACCTTTCCCGTTAAGCAGCCATAGTGTGTTTTCTAAACGTGTGACTCTATTCTGTTTTGTAATTCAGTTCAAGGGTAGCGGTTTTTACATTCCCTCTATAAGTCATATCTTATGATAAGTGTCTTTTTCTGTGTGACTTATTTCACTTAGAATCGTCGTACCTAAATCCACTCATCATGCTGCTACTAGCCTTATGACGTTGATTTCATGGCTGAGTGATATTCCATTGTACATAAGGACCACAACTTCTTTATCCATTTTTCTCTTTCCTGGGATATTTAAGGTGTAACCAAGTGGAGGTTCTTGTCAACAGAGCAGCCCTAAATTTTGGGGTGCCTGTGTCTTGCTGATTTTTAGTTTTCCCAATTTATACGCCCATGAGTGGATGTGCCCTATGCTCCCTAAGCTGAGTTTTGTAGATGTTTCAGGACACACCGTGCACTTCTCCAGAGTGGCTGTTGGCAATTTACATCCCGCCCATCAGCGTAGCCAGGCTCCCGTTTCTCCATGGCCTGTCCTGCATTTCTGCTTTTGACACTTTATTCAGCATGGCCCTTTTGATCGATGGGAAGCGAGACTTCTTTGTAACGCTGATTTGCCTTTCCAGGTTGCTTGGTTGGCCAAAAAGGGCGTATGCGTTTTTTCCTGAATATATTCAGGAAAAAACGCATACGCCCTTTTTGGCCAAGGGCATCATTGTCGAGGTTTTGCCGCCTTTCCTGTGCTTTAAAGGCGATTCGAATCTCCCTCCTGAAATCTGTTTCCTGCAATTCTGCCTTGCTTTCAAATCCTCTTCGTTTCCTTCCATCAATATATTTGTGGACGAGAGTCATCATTTATAAGTCTGCAGGTTTGTGAATTGCAGTGCCCCTGAGCGCCATTTTTCAACTCGCTTTCTTGGGCGCTGGCCGCAAAAGCGCAGGATTGCTTCAGGCCCTATTCTGGTCCCAGGCGGCATGCTGAGCCTGTGGTTAATTCTTCTTCTTGAGGGGAAAATAGAGTGACCTGTGCCTGTCCCAACACCTAGAGCTAGTCTCTCATTGGTTCCCCCTCTTCCCGTTCATCCTCAGGACAAATTGCAACCTGTACGGAACAGGAGGTTAAAGGTGCTGATTCTCCAAGGAGGGAGATTGCTAGTAAAGCGGCTGGAATGGCGAACCCAAGCACAAGGAGATGAGAAATGAGGTGCGTTTTAGAAACCTTTCCCGATCACACGGTGTACCATCTTCTGGGTTTCTCATGAATGTTTTCGATGTAGGAAGATGCCCTTGAACCTGGAGATTTGGGACCCATGGGATGGGTACCACGCAGTATTACTTTAAAGGGTCTGCGTTTGCTCACCCAACCTCACCAAACCTCTCAGCCCCAAGAGTGTCCACCCTTATGTCTCAATCAGCTGTGGGTCTAGATATGGTCAATCCAGGTGGCATCACAGCCCCTGAACGACTTTTTAAGAATTTCTCTCTCTTTCACTGTCTTTGTTTCACGGGTTTTTAAAAGTAATTGATTTTTATAATGGGGTTTACCTGCTTTTCACTGCTGTGATTTTGCCGCTTTACACCCACTTGACTCACTTTCAGAGAGATATCAATGCATAGGTTTCAAGATTCTTACTAGTCAGATATATTCTTGGGCGGTGAATAGGGGGTGCTGAGTCCAATTCCTTGAGCAAGGAGTAGGGCTTGTCTATTACATATTGGGTTTATGGAACGGTATCTGAGCTAATTTGAAACCCTTGTTGTATGCATCACCCCACCTCACCTTTCCCGTTAAGCAGCCATAGTGTGTTTTCTAAACGTGTGACTCTATTCTGTTTTGTAATTCAGTTCAAGGGTAGCGGTTTTTACATTCCCTCTATAAGTCATATCTTATGATAAGTGTCTTTTTCTGTGTGACTTATTTCACTTAGAATCGTCGTACCTAAATCCACTCATCATGCTGCTACTAGCCTTATGACGTTGATTTCATGGCTGAGTGATATTCCATTGTACATAAGGACCACAACTTCTTTATCCATTTTTCTCTTTCCTGGGATATTTAAGGTGTAACCAAGTGGAGGTTCTTGTCAACAGAGCAGACCTAAATTTTGGGGTGCCTGTGTCTTGCTGATTTTTAGTTTTCCCAATTTATACGCCCATGAGTGGATGTGCCCTATGCTCCCTAAGCTGAGTTTTGTAGATGTTTCAGGACACACCGTGCACTTCTCCAGAGTGGCTGTTGGCAATTTACATCCCGCCCATCAGCGTAGCCAGGCTCCCGTTTCTCCATGGCCTGTCCTGCATTTCTGGTTTTGACACTTTATTCAGCATGGCCCTTTTGACCGATGGGAAGCGAGACTTCTTTGTAGCGCTGATTTGCCTTTCCAGGTTGCTTGGTTGGCCAAAAAGGGCGTATGCGTTTTTTCCTGAATATATTCAGGAAAAAACGCATACGCCCTTTTTGGCCAAGGGCATCATTGTCGAGGTTTTGCCGCCTTTCCTGTGCTTTAAAGGCGATTCGAATCTCCCTCCTGAAATCTGTTTCCTGCAATTCTGCCTTGCTTTCAAATCCTCTTCGTTTCCTTCCATCAATATATTTGTGGACGAGAGTCATCATTTATAAGTCTGCAGGTTTGTGAATTGCAGTGCCCCTGAGCGCCATTTTTCAACTCGCTTTCTTGGGCGCTGGCCGCAAAAGCGCAGGATTGCTTCAGGCCCTATTCTGGTCCCAGGCGGCAGGCTGAGCCTGTGGTTAATTCTTCTTCCTGTTGGGAAAATAGAGTGACCTGTGCCTGTCCCAACACCTAGAGCTAGTCTCTCATTGGTTCCCCCTCTTCCCGTTCATCCTCAGGACAAATTGCAACCTGTACGGAACAGGAGGTTAAAGGTGCTGATTCTCCAAGGAGGGAGATTGCTAGTAAAGCGGCTGGAATGGCGAACCCAAGCACAAGGAGATGAGAAATGAGGTGCGTTTTAGAAACCTTTCCCGATCACACGGTGTACCATCTTCTGGGTTTCTCATGAATGTTTTCGATGTAGGAAGATGCCCTTGAACCTGGAGATTTGGGACCCATGGGATGGGTACCACGCAGTATTACTTTATAGGGTCTGCGTTTGCTCACCCAACCTCACCAAACCTCTCAGCCCCAAGAGTGTCCACCCTTATGTCTCAATCAGCTGTGGGTCTAGATGTGGTCAATCCAGGTGGCATCACAGCCCCTGAACGACTTTTTAAGAATTTCTCTCTCTTTCACTGTCTTTGTTTCACGGGTTTTTAAAAGTAATTGATATTTATAATGGGGTTTACCTGCTTTTCACTCCTGTGTTTTTGCCGCTTTACACCCACTTGACTCACTTACAGAGAGATATCAATGCATAGGTTTTAAGATTCTTACTATTCAGATATATTCGTGGGCGGTGAATAGGGGGTGTTGAGTCCAATTCATTGAGCAAGGAGTAGGTCTTGTCTATTACATATTGGGTTTATGGAACGGTATCTCAGGTAATTTGAAACCCTTGTTTTATGAATCACCCCACCTCACCTTTCCCGTTAAGCAGCCATAGTGTGTTTTCTAAACGTGTGACTCTATTCTGTTTTGTAATTCAGTTCAAGGGTAGCGGTTTTTACATTCCCTCTATAAGTCATATCTTATGATAAGTGTCTTTTTCTGTGTGACTTATTTCACTTAGAATCGTCGTACCTAAATCCACTCATCATGCTGCTACTAGCCTTATGACGTTGATTTCATGGCTGAGTGATATTCCATTGTACATAAGGACCACAACTTCTTTATCCATTTTTCTCTTTCCTGGGATATTTAAGGTGTAACCAAGTGGAGGTTCTTGTCAACAGAGCAGCCCTAAATTTTGGGGTGCCTGTGTCTTGCTGATTTTTAGTTTTCCCAATTTATACGCCCATGAGTGGATGTGCCCTATGCTCCCTAAGCTGAGTTTTGTAGATGTTTCAGGACACACCGTGCACTTCTCCAGAGTGGCTGTTGGCAATTTACATCCCGCCCATCAGCGTAGCCAGGCTCCCGTTTCTCCATGGCCTGTCCTGCATTTCTGGTTTTGACACTTTATTCAGCATGGCCCTTTTGACCGATGGGAAGCGAGACTTCTTTGTAGCGCTGATTTGCCTTTCCAGGTTGCTTGGTTGGCCAAAAAGGGCGTATGCGTTTTTTCCTGAATATATTCAGGAAAAAACGCATACGCCCTTTTTGGCCAAGGGCATCATTGTCGAGGTTTTGCCGCCTTTCCTGTGCTTTAAAGGCGATTCGAATCTCCCTCCTGAAATCTGTTTCCTGCAATTCTGCCTTGCTTTCAAATCCTCTTCGTTTCCTTCCATCAATATATTTGTGGACGAGAGTCATCATTTATAAGTCTGCAGGTTTGTGAATTGCAGTGCCCCTGAGCGCCATTTTTCAACTCGCTTTCTTGGGCGCTGGCCGCAAAAGCGCAGGATTGCTTCAGGCCCTATTCAGGTCCCAGGCGGCATGCTGAGCCTGTGGTTAATTCTTCTTCTTGAGGGGAAAATAGAGTGACCTGTGCCTGTCCCAACACCTAGAGCTAGTCTCTCATTGGTTCCCCCTCTTCCCGTTCATCCTCAGGACAAATTGAAACCTGTACGGAACAGGAGGTTAAAGGTGCTGATTCTCCAAGGAGGGAGATTGCTAGTAAAGCGGCTGGAATGGCGAACCCAAGCACAAGGAGATGAGAAATGAGGTGCGTTTTAGAAACCTTTCCCGATCACACGGTGTACCATCTTCTGGGTTTCTCATGAATGTTTTCGATGTGGGAAGATGCCCTTGAACCTGGAGATTTGGGACCCATGGGATGGGTACCACGCAGTATTACTTTATAGGGTCTGCGTTTGGTCACCCAACCTCACCAAACCTCTCAGCCCCAAGAGTGTCCACCCTTATGTCTCAATCAGCTGTGGGTCTAGATATGGTCAATCCAGGTGGCATCACAGCCCCTGAACGACTTTTTAAGAATTTCTCTCTCTTTCACTGTCTTTGTTTCACGGGTTTTTAAAAGTAATTGATATTTATAATGGGGTTTACCTGCTTTTCACTCCTGTGTTTTTGCCGCTTTACACCCACTTGACTCACTTACAGAGAGATATCAATGCATAGGTTTTAAGATTCTTACTAGTCAGATATATTCGTGGGCGGTGAATAGGCGGTGTTGAGTCCAATTCATTGAGCAAGGAGTAGGTCTTGTCTATTACATATTGGGTTTATGGAACGGTATCTCAGATAATTTGAAACCCTTGTTTTATGCATCACCCCACCTCACCTTTCCCGTTAAGCAGCCATAGTGTGTTTTCTAAACGTGTGACTCTATTCTGTTTTGTAATTCAGTTCAAGGGTAGCGGTTTTTACATTCCCTCTATAAGTCATATCTTATGATAAGTGTCTTTTTCTGTGTGACTTATTTCACTTAGAATCGTCGTACCTAAATCCACTCATCATGCTGCTACTAGCCTTATGACGTTGATTTCATGGCTGAGTGATATTCCATTGTACATAAGGACCACAACTTCTTTATCCATTTTTCTCTTTCCTGGGATATTTAAGGTGTAACCAAGTGGAGGTTCTTGTCAACAGAGCAGCCCTAAATTTTGGGGTGCCTGTGTCTTGCTGATTTTTAGTTTTCCCAATTTATACGCCCATGAGTGGATGTGCCCTATGCTCCCTAAGCTGAGTTTTGTAGATGTTTCAGGACACACCGTGCACTTCTCCAGAGTGGCTGTTGGCAATTTACATCCCGCCCATCAGCGTAGCCAGGCTCCCGTTTCTCCATGGCCTGTCCTGCATTTCTGGTTTTGACACTTTATTCAGCATGGCCCTTTTGACCGATGGGAAGCGAGACTTCTTTGTAGCGCTGATTTGCCTTTCCAGGTTGCTTGGTTGGCCAAAAAGGGCGTATGCGTTTTTTCCTGAATATATTCAGGAAAAAACGCATACGCCCTTTTTGGCCAAGGGCATCATTGTCGAGGTTTTGCCGCCTTTCCTGTGCTTTAAAGGCGATTCGAATCTCCCTCCTGAAATCTGTTTCCTGCAATTCTGCCTTGCTTTCAAATCCTCTTCGTTTCCTTCCATCAATATATTTGTGGACGAGAGTCATCATTTATAAGTCTGCAGGTTTGTGAATTGCAGTGCCCCTGAGCGCCATTTTTCAACTCGCTTTCTTGGGCGCTGGCCGCAAAAGCGCAGGATTGCTTCAGGCCCTATTCTGGTCCCAGGCGGCATGCTGAGCCTGTGGTTAATTCTTCTTCTTGAGGGGAAAATAGAGTGACCTGTGCCTGTCCCAACACCTAGAGCTAGTCTCTCATTGGTTCCCCCTCTTCCCGTTCATCCTCAGGACAAATTGCAACCTGTACGGAACAGGAGGTTAAAGGTGCTGATTCTCCAAGGAGGGAGATTGCTAGTAAAGCGGCTGGAATGGCGAACCCAAGCACAAGGAGATGAGAAATGAGGTGCGTTTTAGAAACCTTTCCCGATCACACGGTGTACCATCTTCTGGGTTTCTCATGAATGTTTTCGATGTAGGAAGATGCCCTTGAACCTGGAGATTTGGGACCCATGGGATGGGTACCACGCAGTATTACTTTAAAGGGTCTGCGTTTGCTCACCCAACCTCACCAAACCTCTCAGCCCCAAGAGTGTCCACCCTTATGTCTCAATCAGCTGTGGGTCTAGATATGGTCAATCCAGGTGGCATCACAGCCCCTGAACGACTTTTTAAGAATTTCTTTCTCTTTCACTGTCTTTGTTTCACGGGTTTTTAAAAGTAATTGATTTTTATAATGGGGTTTACCTGCTTTTCACTGCTGTGATTTTGCCGCTTTACACCCACTTGACTCACTTTCAGAGAGATATCAATGCATAGGTTTCAAGATTCTTACTAGTCAGATATATTCTTGGGCGGTGAATAGGGGGTGCTGAGTCCAATTCCTTGAGCAAGGAGTAGGGCTTGTCTATTACATATTGGGTTTATGGAACGGTATCTGAGCTAATTTGAAACCCTTGTTGTATGCATCACCCCACCTCACCTTTCCCGTTAAGCAGCCATAGTGTGTTTTCTAAACGTGTGACTCTATTCTGTTTTGTAATTCAGTTCAAGGGTAGCGGTTTTTACATTCCCTCTATAAGTCATATCTTATGATAAGTGTCTTTTTCTGTGTGACTTATTTCACTTAGAATCGTCGTACCTAAATCCACTCATCATGCTGCTACTAGCCTTATGACGTTGATTTCATGGCTGAGTGATATTCCATTGTACATAAGGACCACAACTTCTTTATCCATTTTTCTCTTTCCTGGGATATTTAAGGTGTAACCAAGTGGAGGTTCTTGTCAACAGAGCAGACCTAAATTTTGGGGTGCCTGTGTCTTGCTGATTTTTAGTTTTCCCAATTTATACGCCCATGAGTGGATGTGCCCTATGCTCCCTAAGCTGAGTTTTGTAGATGTTTCAGGACACACCGTGCACTTCTCCAGAGTGGCTGTTGGCAATTTACATCCCGCCCATCAGCGTAGCCAGGCTCCCGTTTCTCCATGGCCTGTCCTGCATTTCTGCTTTTGACACTTTATTCAGCATGGCCCTTTTGACCGATGGGAAGCGAGACTTCTTTGTAGCGCTGATTTGCCTTTCCAGGTTGCTTGGTTGGCCAAAAAGGGCGTATGCGTTTTTTCCTGAATATATTCAGGAAAAAACGCATACGCCCTTTTTGGCCAAGGGCATCATTGTCGAGGTTTTGCCGCCTTTCCTGTGCTTTAAAGGCGATTCGAATCTCCCTCCTGAAATCTGTTTCCTGCAATTCTGCCTTGCTTTCAAATCCTCTTCGTTTCCTTCCATCAATATATTTGTGGACGAGAGTCATTATTTATAAGTCTGCAGGTTTGTGAATTGCAGTGCCCCTGAGCGCCATTTTTCAACTCGCTTTCTTGGGCGCTGGCCGCAAAAGCGCAGGATTGCTTCAGGCCCTATTCTGGTCCCAGGCGGCAGGCTGAGCCTGTGGTTAATTCTTCTTCCTGTTGGGAAAATAGAGTGACCTGTGCCTGTCCCAACACCTAGAGCTAGTCTCTCATTGGTTCCCCCTCTTCCCGTTCATCCTCAGGACAAATTGCAACCTGTACGGAACAGGAGGTTAAAGGTGCTGATTCTCCAAGGAGGGAGATTGCTAGTAAAGCGGCTGGAATGGCGAACCCAAGCACAAGGAGATGAGAAATGAGGTGCGTTTTAGAAACCTTTCCCGATCACACGGTGTACCATCTTCTGGGTTTCTCATGAATGTTTTCGATGTAGGAAGATGCCCTTGAACCTGGAGATTTGGGACCCATGGGATGGGTACCACGCAGTATTACTTTATAGGGTCTGCGTTTGCTCACCCAACCTCACCAAACCTCTCAGCCCCAAGAGTGTCCACCCTTATGTCTCAATCAGCTGTGGGTCTAGATGTGGTCAATCCAGGTGGCATCACAGCCCCTGAACGACTTTTTAAGAATTTCTCTCTCTTTCACTGTCTTTGTTTCACGGGTTTTTAAAAGTAATTGATATTTATAATGGGGTTTACCTGCTTTTCACTCCTGTGTTTTTGCCGCTTTACACCCACTTGACTCACTTACAGAGAGATATCAATGCATAGGTTTTAAGATTCTTACTATTCAGATATATTCGTGGGCGGTGAATAGGGGGTGTTGAGTCCAATTCATTGAGCAAGGAGTAGGTCTTGTCTATTACATATTGGGTTTATGGAACGGTATCTCAGGTAATTTGAAACCCTTGTTTTATGAATCACCCCACCTCACCTTTCCCGTTAAGCAGCCATAGTGTGTTTTCTAAACGTGTGACTCTATTCTGTTTTGTAATTCAGTTCAAGGGTAGCGGTTTTTACATTCCCTCTATAAGTCATATCTTATGATAAGTGTCTTTTTCTGTGTGACTTATTTCACTTAGAATCGTCGTACCTAAATCCACTCATCATGCTGCTACTAGCCTTATGACGTTGATTTCATGGCTGAGTGATATTCCATTGTACATAAGGACCACAACTTCTTTATCCATTTTTCTCTTTCCTGGGATATTTAAGGTGTAACCAAGTGGAGGTTCTTGTCAACAGAGCAGCCCTAAATTTTGGGGTGCCTGTGTCTTGCTGATTTTTAGTTTTCCCAATTTATACGCCCATGAGTGGATGTGCCCTATGCTCCCTAAGCTGAGTTTTGTAGATGTTTCAGGACACACCGTGCACTTCTCCAGAGTGGCTGTTGGCAATTTACATCCCGCCCATCAGCGTAGCCAGGCTCCCGTTTCTCCATGGCCTGTCCTGCATTTCTGCTTTTGACACTTTATTCAGCATGGCCCTTTTGACCGATGGGAAGCGAGACTTCTTTGTAGCGCTGATTTGCCTTTCCAGGTTGCTTGGTTGGCCAAAAAGGGCGTATGCGTTTTTTCCTGAATATATTCAGGAAAAAACGCATACGCCCTTTTTGGCCAAGGGCATCATTGTCGAGGTTTTGCCGCCTTTCCTGTGCTTTAAAGGCGATTCGAATCTCCCTCCTGAAATCTGTTTCCTGCAATTCTGCCTTGCTTTCAAATCCTCTTCGTTTCCTTCCATCAATATATTTGTGGACGAGAGTCATCATTTATAAGTCTGCAGGTTTGTGAATTGCAGTGCCCCTGAGCGCCATTTTTCAACTCGCTTTCTTGGGCGCTGGCCGCAAAAGCGCAGGATTTCTTCAGGCCCTATTCTGGTCCCAGGCGGCATGCTGAGCCTGTGGTTAATTCTTCTTCTTGAGGGGAAAATAGAGTGACCTGTGCCTGTCCCAACACCTAGAGCTAGTCTCTCATTGGTTCCCCCTCTTCCCGTTCATCCTCAGGACAAATTGCAACCTGTACGGAACAGGAGGTTAAAGGTGCTGATTCTCCAAGGAGGGAGATTGCTAGTAAAGCGGCTGGAATGGCGAACCCAAGCACAAGGAGATGAGAAATGAGGTGCGTTTTAGAAACCTTTCCCGATCACACGGTGTACCATCTTCTGGGTTTCTCATGAATGTTTTCGATGTAGGAAGATGCCCTTGAACCTGGAGATTTGGGACCCATGGGATGGGTACCACGCAGTATTACTTCAAAGGGTCTGCGTTTGCTCACCCAACCTCACCAAACCTCTCAGCCCCAAGAGTGTCCACCCTTATGTCTCAATCAGCTGTGGGTCTAGATATGGTCAATCCAGGTGGCATCACAGCCCCTGAACGACTTTTTAAGAATTTCTCTCTCTTTCACTGTCTTTGTTTCACGGGTTTTTAAAAGTAATTGATTTTTATAATGGGGTTTACCTGCTTTTCACTGCTGTGATTTTGCCGCTTTACACCCACTTGACTCACTTTCAGAGAGATATCAATGCATAGGTTTCAAGATTCTTACTAGTCAGATATATTCTTGGGCGGTGAATAGGGGGTGCTGAGTCCAATTCCTTGAGCAAGGAGTAGGGCTTGTCTATTACATATTGGGTTTATGGAACGGTATCTGAGCTAATTTGAAACCCTTGTTGTATGCATCACCCCACCTCACCTTTCCCGTTAAGCAGCCATAGTGTGTTTTCTAAACGTGTGACTCTATTCTGTTTTGTAATTCAGTTCAAGGGTAGCGGTTTTTACATTCCCTCTATAAGTCATATCTTATGATAAGTGTCTTTTTCTGTGTGACTTATTTCACTTAGAATCGTCGTACCTAAATCCACTCATCATGCTGCTACTAGCCTTATGACGTTGATTTCATGGCTGAGTGATATTCCATTGTACATAAGGACCACAACTTCTTTATCCATTTTTCTCTTTCCTGGGATATTTAAGGTGTAACCAAGTGGAGGTTCTTGTCAACAGAGCAGCCCTAAATTTTGGGGTGCCTGTGTCTTGCTGATTTTTAGTTTTCCCAATTTATACGCCCATGAGTGGATGTGCCCTATGCTCCCTAAGCTGAGTTTTGTAGATGTTTCAGGACACACCGTGCACTTCTCCAGAGTGGCTGTTGGCAATTTACATCCCGCCCATCAGCGTAGCCAGGCTCCCGTTTCTCCATGGCCTGTCCTGCATTTCTGCTTTTGACACTTTATTCAGCATGGCCCTTTTGACCGATGGGAAGCGAGACTTCTTTGTAGCGCTGATTTGCCTTTCCAGGTTGCTTGGTTGGCCAAAAAGGGCGTATACGTTTTTTCCTGAATATATTCAGGAAAAAACGCATACGCCCTTTTTGGCCAAGGGCATCATTGTCGAGGTTTTGCCGCCTTTCCTGTGCTTTAAAGGCGATTCGAATCTCCCTCCTGAAATCTGTTTCCTGCAATTCTGCCTTGCTTTCAAATCCTCTTCGTTTCCTTCCATCAATATATTTGTGGACGAGAGTCATCATTTATAAGTCTGCAGGTTTGTGAATTGCAGTGCCCCTGAGCGCCATTTTTCAACTCGCTTTCTTGGGCGCTGGCCGCAAAAGCGCAGGATTGCTTCAGGCCCTATTCTGGTCCCAGGCGGCATGCTGAGCCTGTGGTTAATTCTTCTTCTTGAGGGGAAAATAGAGTGACCTGTGCCTGTCCCAACACCTAGAGCTAGTCTCTCATTGGTTCCCCCTCTTCCCGTTCATCCTCAGGACAAATTGCAACCTGTACGGAACAGGAGGTTAAAGGTGCTGATTCTCCAAGGAGGGAGATTGCTAGTAAAGCGGCTGGAATGGCGAACCCAAGCACAAGGAGATGAGAAATGAGGTGCGTTTTAGAAACCTTTCCCGATCACACGGTGTACCATCTTCTGGGTTTCTCATGAATGTTTTCGATGTAGGAAGATGCCCTTGAACCTGGAGATTTGGGACCCATGGGATGGGTACCACGCAGTATTACTTTAAAGGGTCTGCGTTTGCTCACCCAACCTCACCAAACCTCTCAGCCCCAAGAGTGTCCACCCTTATGTCTCAATCAGCTGTGGGTCTAGATATGGTCAATCCAGGTGGCATCACAGCCCCTGAACGACTTTTTAAGAATTTCTCTCTCTTTCACTGTCTTTGTTTCACGGGTTTTTAAAAGTAATTGATTTTTATAATGGGGTTTACCTGCTTTTCACTGCTGTGATTTTGCCGCTTTACACCCACTTGACTCACTTTCAGAGAGATATCAATGCATAGGTTTCAAGATTCTTACTAGTCAGATATATTCTTGGGCGGTGAATAGGGGGTGCTGAGTCCAATTCCTTGAGCAAGGAGTAGGGCTTGTCTATTACATATTGGGTTTATGGAACGGTATCTGAGCTAATTTGAAACCCTTGTTGTATGCATCACCCCACCTCACCTTTCCCGTTAAGCAGCCATAGTGTGTTTTCTAAACGTGTGACTCTATTCTGTTTTGTAATTCAGTTCAAGGGTAGCGGTTTTTACATTCCCTCTATAAGTCATATCTTATGATAAGTGTCTTTTTCTGTGTGACTTATTTCACTTAGAATCGTCGTACCTAAATCCACTCATCATGCTGCTACTAGCCTTATGACGTTGATTTCATGGCTGAGTGATATTCCATTGTACATAAGGACCACAACTTCTTTATCCATTTTTCTCTTTCCTGGGATATTTAAGGTGTAACCAAGTGGAGGTTCTTGTCAACAGAGCAGACCTAAATTTTGGGGTGCCTGTGTCTTGCTGATTTTTAGTTTTCCCAATTTATACGCCCATGAGTGGATGTGCCCTATGCTCCCTAAGCTGAGTTTTGTAGATGTTTCAGGACACACCGTGCACTTCTCCAGAGTGGCTGTTGGCAATTTACATCCCGCCCATCAGCGTAGCCAGGCTCCCGTTTCTCCATGGCCTGTCCTGCATTTCTGCTTTTGACACTTTATTCAGCATGGCCCTTTTGACCGATGGGAAGCGAGACTTCTTTGTAGCGCTGATTTGCCTTTCCAGGTTGCTTGGTTGGCCAAAAAGGGCGTATGCGTTTTTTCCTGAATATATTCAGGAAAAAACGCATACGCCCTTTTTGGCCAAGGGCATCATTGTCGAGGTTTTGCCGCCTTTCCTGTGCTTTAAAGGCGATTCGAATCTCCCTCCTGAAATCTGTTTCCTGCAATTCTGCCTTGCTTTCAAATCCTCTTCGTTTCCTTCCATCAATATATTTGTGGACGAGAGTCATCATTTATAAGTCTGCAGGTTTGTGAATTGCAGTGCCCCTGAGCGCCATTTTTCAACTCGCTTTCTTGGGCGCTGGCCGCAAAAGCGCAGGATTGCTTCAGGCCCTATTCTGGTCCCAGGCGGCAGGCTGAGCCTGTGGTTAATTCTTCTTCCTGTTGGGAAAATAGAGTGACCTGTGCCTGTCCCAACACCTAGAGCTAGTCTCTCATTGGTTCCCCCTCTTCCCGTTCATCCTCAGGACAAATTGCAACCTGTACGGAACAGGAGGTTAAAGGTGCTGATTCTCCAAGGAGGGAGATTGCTAGTAAAGCGGCTGGAATGGCGAACCCAAGCACAAGGAGATGAGAAATGAGGTGCGTTTTAGAAACCTTTCCCGATCACACGGTGTACCATCTTCTGGGTTTCTCATGAATGTTTTCGATGTAGGAAGATGCCCTTGAACCTGGAGATTTGGGACCCATGGGATGGGTACCACGCAGTATTACTTTATAGGGTCTGCGTTTGCTCACCCAACCTCACCAAACCTCTCAGCCCCAAGAGTGTCCACCCTTATGTCTCAATCAGCTGTGGGTCTAGATGTGGTCAATCCAGGTGGCATCACAGCCCCTGAACGACTTTTTAAGAATTTCTCTCTCTTTCACTGTCTTTGTTTCACGGGTTTTTAAAAGTAATTGATATTTATAATGGGGTTTACCTGCTTTTCACTCCTGTGTTTTTGCCGCTTTACACCCACTTGACTCACTTACAGAGAGATATCAATGCATAGGTTTTAAGATTCTTACTATTCAGATATATTCGTGGGCGGTGAATAGGGGGTGTTGAGTCCAATTCATTGAGCAAGGAGTAGGTCTTGTCTATTACATATTGGGTTTATGGAACGGTATCTCAGGTAATTTGAAACCCTTGTTTTATGAATCACCCCACCTCACCTTTCCCGTTAAGCAGCCATAGTGTGTTTTCTAAACGTGTGACTCTATTCTGTTTTGTAATTCAGTTCAAGGGTAGCGGTTTTTACATTCCCTCTATAAGTCATATCTTATGATAAGTGTCTTTTTCTGTGTGACTTATTTCACTTAGAATCGTCGTACCTAAATCCACTCATCATGCTGCTACTAGCCTTATGACGTTGATTTCATGGCTGAGTGATATTCCATTGTACATAAGGACCACAACTTCTTTATCCATTTTTCTCTTTCCTGGGATATTTAAGGTGTAACCAAGTGGAGGTTCTTGTCAACAGAGCAGCCCTAAATTTTGGGGTGCCTGTGTCTTGCTGATTTTTAGTTTTCCCAATTTATACGCCCATGAGTGGATGTGCCCTATGCTCCCTAAGCTGAGTTTTGTAGATGTTTCAGGACACACCGTGCACTTCTCCAGAGTGGCTGTTGGCAATTTACATCCCGCCCATCAGCGTAGCCAGGCTCCCGTTTCTCCATGGCCTGTCCTGCATTTCTGCTTTTGACACTTTATTCAGCATGGCCCTTTTGACCGATGGGAAGCGAGACTTCTTTGTAGCGCTGATTTGCCTTTCCAGGTTGCTTGGTTGGCCAAAAAGGGCGTATGCGTTTTTTCCTGAATATATTCAGGAAAAAACGCATACGCCCTTTTTGGCCAAGGGCATCATTGTCGAGGTTTTGCCGCCTTTCCTGTGCTTTAAAGGCGATTCGAATCTCCCTCCTGAAATCTGTTTCCTGCAATTCTGCCTTGCTTTCAAATCCTCTTCGTTTCCTTCCATCAATATATTTGTGGACGAGAGTCATCATTTATAAGTCTGCAGGTTTGTGAATTGCAGTGCCCCTGAGCGCCATTTTTCAACTCGCTTTCTTGGGCGCTGGCCGCAAAAGCGCAGGATTGCTTCAGGCCCTATTCTGGTCCCAGGCGGCATGCTGAGCCTGTGGTTAATTCTTCTTCTTGAGGGGAAAATAGAGTGACCTGTGCCTGTCCCAACACCTAGAGCTAGTCTCTCATTGGTTCCCCCTCTTCCCGTTCATCCTCAGGACAAATTGCAACCTGTACGGAACAGGAGGTTAAAGGTGCTGATTCTCCAAGGAGGGAGATTGCTAGTAAAGCGGCTGGAATGGCGAACCCAAGCACAAGGAGATGAGAAATGAGGTGCGTTTTAGAAACCTTTCCCGATCACACGGTGTACCATCTTCTGGGTTTCTCATGAATGTTTTCGATGTAGGAAGATGCCCTTGAACCTGGAGATTTGGGACCCATGGGATGGGTACCACGCAGTATTACTTTAAAGGGTCTGCGTTTGCTCACCCTACCTCACCAAACCTCTCAGCCCCAAGAGTGTCCACCCTTATGTCTCAATCAGCTGTGGGTCTAGATATGGTCAATCCAGGTGGCATCACAGCCCCTGAACGACTTTTTAAGAATTTCTCTCTCTTTCACTGTCTTTGTTTCACGGGTTTTTAAAAGTAATTGATTTTTATAATGGGGTTTACCTGCTTTTCACTGCTGTGATTTTGCCGCTTTACACCCACTTGACTCACTTTCAGAGAGATATCAATGCATAGGTTTCAAGATTCTTACTAGTCAGATATATTCTTGGGCGGTGAATAGGGGGTGCTGAGTCCAATTCCTTGAGCAAGGAGTAGGGCTTGTCTATTACATATTGGGTTTATGGAACGGTATCTGAGCTAATTTGAAACCCTTGTTGTATGCATCACCCCACCTCACCTTTCCCGTTAAGCAGCCATAGTGTGTTTTCTAAACGTGTGACTCTATTCTGTTTTGTAATTCAGTTCAAGGGTAGCGGTTTTTACATTCCCTCTATAAGTCATATCTTATGATAAGTGTCTTTTTCTGTGTGACTTATTTCACTTAGAATCGTCGTACCTAAATCCACTCATCATGCTGCTACTAGCCTTATGACGTTGATTTCATGGCTGAGTGATATTCCATTGTACATAAGGACCACAACTTCTTTATCCATTTTTCTCTTTCCTGGGATATTTAAGGTGTAACCAAGTGGAGGTTCTTGTCAACAGAGCAGCCCTAAATTTTGGGGTGCCTGTGTCTTGCTGATTTTTAGTTTTCCCAATTTATACGCCCATGAGTGGATGTGCCCTATGCTCCCTAAGCTGAGTTTTGTAGATGTTTCAGGACACACCGTGCACTTCTCCAGAGTGGCTGTTGGCAATTTACATCCCGCCCATCAGCGTAGCCAGGCTCCCGTTTCTCCATGGCCTGTCCTGCATTTCTGCTTTTGACACTTTATTCAGCATGGCCCTTTTGACCGATGGGAAGCGAGACTTCTTTGTAGCGCTGATTTGCCTTTCCAGGTTGCTTGGTTGGCCAAAAAGGGCGTATGCGTTTTTTCCTGAATATATTCAGGAAAAAACGCATACGCCCTTTTTGGCCAAGGGCATCATTGTCGAGGTTTTGCCGCCTTTCCTGTGCTTTAAAGGCGATTCGAATCTCCCTCCTGAAATCTGTTTCCTGCAATTCTGCCTTGCTTTCAAATCCTCTTCGTTTCCTTCCATCAATATATTTGTGGACGAGAGTCATCATTTATAAGTCTGCAGGTTTGTGAATTGCAGTGCCCCTGAGCGCCATTTTTCAACTCGCTTTCTTGGGCGCTGGCCGCAAAAGCGCAGGATTGCTTCAGGCCCTATTCTGGTCCCAGGCGGCAGGCTGAGCCTGTGGTTAATTCTTCTTCCTGTTGGGAAAATAGAGTGACCTGTGCCTGTCCCAACACCTAGAGCTAGTCTCTCATTGGTTCCCCCTCTTCCCGTTCATCCTCAGGACAAATTGCAACCTGTACGGAACAGGAGGTTAAAGGTGCTGATTCTCCAAGGAGGGAGATTGCTAGTAAAGCGGCTGGAATGGCGAACCCAAGCACAAGGAGATGAGAAATGAGGTGCGTTTTAGAAACCTTTCCCGATCACACGGTGTACCATCTTCTGGGTTTCTCATGAATGTTTTCGATGTAGGAAGATGCCCTTGAACCTGGAGATTTGGGACCCATGGGATGGGTACCACGCAGTATTACTTTATAGGGTCTGCGTTTGCTCACCCAACCTCACCAAACCTCTCAGCCCCAAGAGTGTCCACCCTTATGTCTCAATCAGCTGTGGGTCTAGATGTGGTCAATCCAGGTGGCATCACAGCCCCTGAACGACTTTTTAAGAATTTCTCTCTCTTTCACTGTCTTTGTTTCACGGGTTTTTAAAAGTAATTGATATTTATAATGGGGTTTACCTGCTTTTCACTCCTGTGTTTTTGCCGCTTTACACCCACTTGACTCACTTACAGAGAGATATCAATGCATAGGTTTTAAGATTCTTACTATTCAGATATATTCGTGGGCGGTGAATAGGGGGTGTTGAGTCCAATTCATTGAGCAAGGAGTAGGTCTTGTCTATTACATATTGGGTTTATGGAACGGTATCTCAGGTAATTTGAAACCCTTGTTTTATGAATCACCCCACCTCACCTTTCCCGTTAAGCAGCCATAGTGTGTTTTCTAAACGTGTGACTCTATTCTGTTTTGTAATTCAGTTCAAGGGTAGCGGTTTTTACATTCCCTCTATAAGTCATATCTTATGATAAGTGTCTTTTTCTGTGTGACTTATTTCACTTAGAATCGTCGTACCTAAATCCACTCATCATGCTGCTACTAGCCTTATGACGTTGATTTCATGGCTGAGTGATATTCCATTGTACATAAGGACCACAACTTCTTTATCCATTTTTCTCTTTCCTGGGATATTTAAGGTGTAACCAAGTGGAGGTTCTTGTCAACAGAGCAGCCCTAAATTTTGGGGTGCCTGTGTCTTGCTGATTTTTAGTTTTCCCAATTTATACGCCCATGAGTGGATGTGCCCTATGCTCCCTAAGCTGAGTTTTGTAGATGTTTCAGGACACACCGTGCACTTCTCCAGAGTGGCTGTTGGCAATTTACATCCCGCCCATCAGCGTAGCCAGGCTCCCGTTTCTCCATGGCCTGTCCTGCATTTCTGCTTTTGACACTTTATTCAGCATGGTCCTTTTGACCGATGGGAAGCGAGACTTCTTTGTAGCGCTGATTTGCCTTTCCAGGTTGCTTGGTTGGCCAAAAAGGGCGTATGCGTTTTTTCCTGAATATATTCAGGAAAAAACGCATACGCCCTTTTTGGCCAAGGGCATCATTGTCGAGGTTTTGCCGCCTTTCCTGTGCTTTAAAGGCGATTCGAATCTCCCTCCTGAAATCTGTTTCCTGCAATTCTGCCTTGCTTTCAAATCCTCTTCGTTTCCTTCCATCAATATATTTGTGGACGAGAGTCATCATTTATAAGTCTGCAGGTTTGTGAATTGCAGTGCCCCTGAGCGCCATTTTTCAACTCGCTTTCTTGGGCGCTGGCCGCAAAAGCGCAGGATTGCTTCAGGCCCTATTCTGGTCCCAGGCGGCATGCTGAGCCTGTGGTTAATTCTTCTTCTTGAGGGGAAAATAGAGTGACCTGTGCCTGTCCCAACACCTAGAGCTAGTCTCTCATTGGTTCCCCCTCTTCCCGTTCACCCTCAGGACAAATTGCAACCTGTACGGAACAGGAGGTTAAAGGTGCTGATTCTCCAAGGAGGGAGATTGCTAGTAAAGCGGCTGGAATGGCGAACCCAAGCACAAGGAGATGAGAAATGAGGTGCGTTTTAGAAACCTTTCCCGATCACACGGTGTACCATCTTCTGGGTTTCTCATGAATGTTTTCGATGTAGGAAGATGCCCTTGAACCTGGAGATTTGGGACCCATGGGATGGGTACCACGCAGTATTACTTTAAAGGGTCTGCGTTTGCTCACCCAACCTCACCAAACCTCTCAGCCCCAAGAGTGTCCACCCTTATGTCTCAATCAGCTGTGGGTCTAGATATGGTCAATCCAGGTGGCATCACAGCCCCTGAACGACTTTTTAAGAATTTCTCTCTCTTTCACTGTCTTTGTTTCACGGGTTTTTAAAAGTAATTGATTTTTATAATGGGGTTTACCTGCTTTTCACTGCTGTGATTTTGCCGCTTTACACCCACTTGACTCACTTTCAGAGAGATATCAATGCATAGGTTTCAAGATTCTTACTAGTCAGATATATTCTTGGGCGGTGAATAGGGGGTGCTGAGTCCAATTCCTTGAGCAAGGAGTAGGGCTTGTCTATTACATATTGGGTTTATGGAACGGTATCTGAGCTAATTTGAAACCCTTGTTGTATGCATCACCCCACCTCACCTTTCCCGTTAAGCAGCCATAGTGTGTTTTCTAAACGTGTGACTCTATTCTGTTTTGTAATTCAGTTCAAGGGTAGCGGTTTTTACATTCCCTCTATAAGTCATATCTTATGATAAGTGTCTTTTTCTGTGTGACTTATTTCACTTAGAATCGTCGTACCTAAATCCACTCATCATGCTGCTACTAGCCTTATGACGTTGATTTCATGGCTGAGTGATATTCCATTGTACATAAGGACCACAACTTCTTTATCCATTTTTCTCTTTCCTGGGATATTTAAGGTGTAACCAAGTGGAGGTTCTTGTCAACAGAGCAGACCTAAATTTTGGGGTGCCTGTGTCTTGCTGATTTTTAGTTTTCCCAATTTATACGCCCATGAGTGGATGTGCCCTATGCTCCCTAAGCTGAGTTTTGTAGATGTTTCAGGACACACCGTGCACTTCTCCAGAGTGGCTGTTGGCTATTTACATCCCGCCCATCAGCGTAGCCAGGCTCCCGTTTCTCCATGGCCTGTCCTGCATTTCTGCTTTTGACACTTTATTCAGCATGGCCCTTTTGACCGATGGGAAGCGAGACTTCTTTGTAGCGCTGATTTGCCTTTCCAGGTTGCTTGGTTGGCCAAAAAGGGCGTATGCGTTTTTTCCTGAATATATTCAGGAAAAAACGCATACGCCCTTTTTGGCCAAGGGCATCATTGTCGAGGTTTTGCCGCCTTTCCTGTGCTTTAAAGGCGATTCGAATCTCCCTCCTGAAATCTGTTTCCTGCAATTCTGCCTTGCTTTCAAATCCTCTTCGTTGCCTTCCCTCAATATATTTGTGGACGAGAGTCATCATTTATAAGTCTGCAGGTTTGTGAATTGCAGTGCCCCTGAGCGCCATTTTTCAACTCGCTTTCTTGGGCGCTGGCCGCAAAAGCGCAGGATTGCTTCAGGCCCTATTCTGGTCCCAGGCGGCAGGCTGAGCCTGTGGTTAATTCTTCTTCCTGTTGGGAAAATAGAGTGACCTCTGCCTATCCCAACACCTAGGGATAGCCTCTCATTGGTTCCCCCTCTTCCCTTTCATCCTCAGGACAAATTGCAAGCTGTACGGAACAGGAGGTTAAAGGTGCTGATTCTCCAAGGAGGGAGATTGCTAGTAAAGCGGCTGGAATGGCGAACCCGAGCACAAGGAGCTGAGAAATGAGGTGCGTTTTAGAAACCTTTCCCGATCACACGGTGTACCATCTTCTGGGTTTCTCATGCATGTTTTCGATGTAGGAAGATGCCCTTGAACCTGGAGATTTGGGACCCATGGGATGGGTACCACGCAGTATTACTTTAAAGGGTCTGCGTTTGCTCACCCAACCTCACCAAACCTCTCAGCCCCAAGAGTGTCCACCCTTATGTCTCAATCAGCTGTGGGTCTAGATATGGTCAATCCAGGTGGCATTA
Source organism: Balaenoptera physalus (assembly GCF_965194825.1). Lineage (NCBI taxonomy): Eukaryota > Metazoa > Chordata > Mammalia > Artiodactyla > Balaenopteridae > Balaenoptera > Balaenoptera physalus. Next base: position 51,160 of record NW_028126358.1, on the reverse strand, counting down.
CAGCCGCTGAAAGAATTTTGTAAGAATTTTTCTCTCTTTCACTGTCTTTGTTTCACGGGTTTTTAAAAGTAATTGATTTTTATAATGGGGTTTACCTGCTTTTCACTGCTGTGATTTTGCCGCTTTACACCCACTTGACTCACTTTCAGAGAGATATCAATGCATAGGTTTCAAGATTCTTACTAGTCAGATATCTTCTTGGGCGGTGAATAGGGGGTGCTGAGTCCAATTCCTTGAGCAAGGAGTAGGGATTGTCTATTACATATTGGTTTTATGGAACGGTATCTCAGCTAATTTGAAACCCTTGTTGTATGCATCACCCCACCTCACCTTTCCCGTTAAGCAGCCATAGTGTGTTTTCTAAACGTGTGATTCTATTCTGTTTTGTAATTCAGTTCAAGGGTAGCGGTTTTTACATTCCCTCTATAAGTCATATCTTATGATAAGTGTCTTTTTCTGTGTGACTTATTTCACTTAGAATCGTCGTACCTAAATCCACTCATCATGCTGCTACTAGCCTTATGACGTTGATTTCATGGCTGAGTGATATTCCATTGTACATAAGGACCACCACTTCTTTATCCATTTTTCTCTTTCCTGGGATATTTAAGGTGTAACGAAGTGGAGATTCTTGTTAACAGAGCAGCCCTAAACTTTGGGGTGCCTGTGTCTTGCTGATTTTTAGTTTTCTCAATTTATACGCCCATGAGTGGATGTGCCCTATGCTCCCTAAGCTGAGTTTTTTAGATGTTTCAGGACACACCGTGCACTTCTCCAGAGTGGCTGTTGGCAATTTACATCCCGCCCATCAGCGTAGCCAGGCTCCCGTTTCTCCATGGCCTGTCCTGCATTTCTGGTTTTGACACTTTATTCAGCATGGCCCTTTTGACCGATGGGAAGCGAGACTTCTTTGTAGCGCTGATTTGCCTTTCCAGGTTGCTTGGTTGGCCAAAAAGGGCGTATGCGTTTTTTCCTGAATATATTCAGGAAAAAACGCATACGCCCTTTTTGGCCAAGGGCATCATTGTCGAGGTTTTGCCGCTTTTCCTGTGCTTTAAAGGCGATTCGAATCTCCCTCCTGAAATCTGTTTCCTGCAATTCTGCCTTGCTTTCAAATCCTCTTCGTTGCCTTCCCTCAATATATTTGTGGACGAGAGTCATCATTTATAAGTCTGAAGGTTTGTGAATTGCAGTGCCCCTGAGCGCCATTTTTCAACTCGCTTTCTTGGGCGCTGGCCGCAAAAGCGCAGGATTGCTTCAGGCCCTATTCTGGTCCCAGGCGGCAGGCTGAGCCTGTGGTTAATTCTTCTTCCTGATGGGAAAATAGAGTGACCTCTGCCTCTCCCAACACCTAGAGCTAGTCTCTCATTGGTTCCCCCTCTTCCCTTTCATCCTCAGGACAAATTGCAAGCTGTACGGAACAGGAGGTTAAAGGTGCTGATTCTCCAAGGAGGGAGATTGCTAGTAAAGCGGCTGGAATGGCGAACCCGAGCACAAGGAGATGAGAAATGAGGTGCGTTTTAGAAACCTTTCCCGATCACACGGTGTACCATCTTCTGGGTTTCTCATGCATGTTTTCGATGTAGGAAGATGCCCTTGAACCTGGAGATTTGGGACCCATGGGATGGGTACCACGCAGTATTACTTTAAAGGGTCTGCGTTTGCTCACCCAACCTCACCAAACCTCTCAGCCCCAAGAGTGTCCACCCTTATGTCTCAATTAGCTGTGGGTCTAGATATGGTCAATCCAGGTGGCATTACAGCCGCTGAAAGAATTTTGTAAGAATTTCTCTCTCTTTCACTGTCTTTGTTTCACGGGTTTTTAAAAGTAATTGATTTTTATAATGGGGTTTACCTGCTTTTCACTGCTGTGATTTTGCCGCTTTACACCCACTTGACTCACTTTCAGAGAGATATCAATGCATAGGTTTCAAGATTCTTACTAGTCAGATATATTCTTGGGCGGTGAATAGGGGGTGCTGAGTCCAATTCCTTGAGCAAGGAGTAGGGCTTGTCTATTACATATTGGGTTTATGGAACGGTATCTGAGATAATTTGAAACCCTTGTTGTATGCATCACCCCACCTCACCTTTCCCGTTAAGCAGCCATAGTGTGTTTTCTAAACTTGTGACTCTATTCTGTTTTGTAATTCAGTTCAAGGGTAGCGGTTTTTACATTCCCTCTATAAGTCATATCTTATGATAAGTGTCTTTTTCTGTGTGACTTATTTCACTTAGAATCTTCGTACCTAAATCCACTCATCATGCTGCTACTAGCCTTATGACGTCGATTTCATGGCTGAGTGATATTCCATTGTACATAAGGACCACAACTTCTTTATCCATTTTTCTCTTTCCTGGGATATTTTAGGTGTAACGAAGTGGAGATTCTTGTCAACAGAGCAGCCCTAAACTTTGGGGTGCCTGTGTCTTGCTGATTTTTACTTTTCCCAGTTTATACGCCCATGAGTGGATGTGCCCTATGCTCCCTAAGCTCAGTTTTTTAGATGTTTCAGGACACACCGTGCACTTCTCCAGAGTGGCTGTTGGCAATTTACATCCCGCCCATCAGCGTAGCCAGGCTCCCGTTTCTCCATGGCCTGTCCTTTATTTCTGGTTTTGACACTTTATTCAGCATGGCCCTTTTGACCGATGGGAAGCGAGACTTCTTTGTAGCGCTGATTTGCCTTTCCAGGTTGCTTGGTTGGCCAAAAAGGGCGTATGCGTTTTTTCCTGAATATATTCAGGAAAAAACGCATACGCCCTTTTTGGCCAAGGGCATCATTGTCGAGGTTTTGCCGCTTTTCCTGTGCTTTAAAGGCGATTCGAATCTCCCTCCTGAAATCTGTTTCCTGCAATTCTGCCTTGCTTTCAAATCCTCTTCGTTGCCTTCCCTCAATATATTTGTGGACGAGAGTCATCATTTATAAGTCTGCAGGTTTGTGAATTGCAGTGTCCCTGAGCTCCATTTTTCCACTCGCTTTCTTGGGAGCTGGCTGCAAAAGCGCAGGATTGCTTCAGGCCCTATTCTGGTCCCAGGCGGCAGGCTGAGCCTGTGGTTAATTCTTCTTCTTGAGGGGAAAATAGAGTGACCTGTGCCTGTCCCAACACCTAGAGCTAGTCTCTCGTTGGTTGCCCCTCTTCCCGTTCATCCTCAGGACAAATTGCAACCTGTACGGAACAGGAGGTTAAAGGTGCTGATTCTCCAAGGAGGGAGATTGCTAGTAAAGCGGCTGGAATGGCGAACCCAAGCACAAGGAGATGAGAAATGAGGTGCGTTTTAGAAACCTTTCCCGATCACACGGTGTACCATCTTCTGGGTTTCTCATGAATGTTTTCGATGTAGGAAGATGCCCTTGAACCTGGAGATTTGGGACCCATGGGATGGGTACCACGCAGTATTACTTTATAGGGTCTGCGTTTGCTCACCCAACCTCACCAAACCTCTCAGCCCCAAGAGTGTCCACCCTTATGTCTCAATCAGCTGTGGGTCTAGATATGGTCAATCCAGGTGGCATCACAGCCCCTGAACGAATTTTGTAAGAATTTCTCTCTCTTTCACTGTCTTTGTTTCACGGGTTTTTAAAAGTAATTGATTTTTATAATGGGGTTTACCTGCTTTTCACTGCTGTGATTTTGCCGCTTTACACCCACTTGACTCACTTACAGAGAGATATCAATGCATAGGTTTCAAGATTCTTACTAGTCAGATATATTCTTGGGCGCTGAATAGGGGGTGTTGAGTCCAATTCTTTGAGGAAGGAGTAGGGCTTGTCTATTACATATTGGGTTTATGGAACGGTATCTGAGATAATTTGAAACCCTTGTTGTATGCATCACCCCACCTCACCTTTCCCGTTAAGCAGCCATAGTGTGTTTTCTAAACTTGTGACTCTATTCTGTTTTGTAATTCAGTTCAAGGGTAGCGGTTTTTACATTCCCTCTATAAGTCATATCTTATGATAAGTGTCTTTTTCTGTGTGACTTATTTCACTTAGAATCTTCGTACCTAAATCCACTCATCATGCTGCTACTAGCCTTATGACGTCGATTTCATGGCTGAGTGATATTCCATTGTACATAAGGACCACAACTTCTTTATCCATTTTTCTCTTTCCTGGGATATTTTAGGTGTAACGAAGTGGAGATTCTTGTCAACAGAGCAGCCCTAAACTTTGGGGTGCCTGTGTCTTGCTGATTTTTACTTTTCCCAGTTTATACGCCCATGAGTGGATGTGCCCTATGCTCCCTAAGCTCAGTTTTTTAGATGTTTCAGGACACACCGTGCACTTCTCCAGAGTGGCTGTTGGCAATTTACATCCCGCCCATCAGCGTAGCCAGGCTCCCGTTTCTCCATGGCCTGTCCTTTATTTCTGGTTTTGACACTTTATTCAGCATGGCCCTTTTGACCGATGGGAAGCGAGACTTCTTTGTAGCGCTGATTTGCCTTTCCAGGTTGCTTGGTTGGCCAAAAAGGGCGTATGCGTTTTTTCCTGAATATATTCAGGAAAAAACGCATACGCCCTTTTTGGCCAAGGGCATCATTGTCGAGGTTTTGCCGCTTTTCCTGTGCTTTAAAGGCGATTCGAATCTCCCTCCTGAAATCTGTTTCCTGCAATTCTGCCTTGCTTTCAAATCCTCTTCGTTGCCTTCCCTCAATATATTTGTGGACGAGAGTCATCATTTATAAGTCTGCAGGTTTGTGAATTGCAGTGTCCCTGAGCTCCATTTTTCCACTCGCTTTCTTGGGAGCTGGCTGCAAAAGCGCAGGATTGCTTCAGGCCCTATTCTGGTCCCAGGCGGCAGGCTGAGCCTGTGGTTAATTCTTCTTCTTGAGGGGAAAATAGAGTGACCTGTGCCTGTCCCAACACCTAGAGCTAGTCTCTCGTTGGTTGCCCCTCTTCCCGTTCATCCTCAGGACAAATTGCAACCTGTACGGAACAGGAGGTTAAAGGTGCTGATTCTCCAAGGAGGGAGATTGCTAGTAAAGCGGCTGGAATGGCGAACCCAAGCACAAGGAGATGAGAAATGAGGTGCGTTTTAGAAACCTTTCCCGATCACACGGTGTACCATCTTCTGGGTTTCTCATGAATGTTTTCGATGTAGGAAGATGCCCTTGAACCTGGAGATTTGGGACCCATGGGATGGGTACCACGCAGTATTACTTTATAGGGTCTGCGTTTGCTCACCCAACCTCACCAAACCTCTCAGCCCCAAGAGTGTCCACCCTTATGTCTCAATCAGCTGTGGGTCTAGATATGGTCAATCCAGGTGGCATCACAGCCCCTGAACGAATTTTGTAAGAATTTCTCTCTCTTTCACTGTCTTTGTTTCACGGGTTTTTAAAAGTAATTGATTTTTATAATGGGGTTTACCTGCTTTTCACTGCTGTGATTTTGCCGCTTTACACCCACTTGACTCACTTACAGAGAGATATCAATGCATAGGTTTCAAGATTCTTACTAGTCAGATATATTCTTGGGCGGTGAATTGGGGGTGTTGAGTCCAATTCATTGAGGAAGGAGTAGGGCTTGTCTATTACATATTGGGTTTATGGAACGGTATCTAAGATAATTTGAAACCCTTGTTGTATGCATCACCCAACCTCACCTTTCCCGTTAAGCAGCCATAGTGTGTTTTCTAAACGTGTGACTCTATTCTGTTTTGTAATTCAGTTCAAGGGTAGCGGTTTTTAAATTCCCTCTATAAGTCATATCTTATGATAAGTGTCTTTTTCTGTGTGACTTATTTCACTTAGAATCGTCGTACCTAAATCCAATCATCATGCTGCTACTAGCCTTATGACGTTGATTTCATGGCTGAGTGATATTCCATTGTACATAAGGACCACAACTTCTTTATCCATTTTTGTCTTTCCTGGGATATTTAAGGTGTAACCAAGTGGAGGTTCTTGTCAACAGAGCAGCCCTAAACTTTGGGGTGCCTGTGTCTTGCAGATTTTTAGTTTTCCCAATTTATACGCCCATGAGTGGAAGTGCCCTATGCTCCCTAAGCTGAGTTTTTTAGATGTTTCAGAACACACCGTGCACTTCTCCATAGTGGCTGTTGGCAATTTACATCCTGCCCATCAGCGTAGCCAGGCTCCCGTTTCTTCATGGCCTATCCTGCATTTCTGGTTTTGAAACTTTATTCAGCATGGCCCTTTTGACCGATGGGAAGCGAGACTTCTTTGTAGCGCTGATTTGCCTTTCCAGGTTGCTTGGTTGGCCAAAAAGGGCGTATGCGTTTTTTCCTGAATATATTCAGGAAAAAACGCATACGCCCTTTTTGGCCAAGGGCATCATTGTCGAGGTTTTGCCGCTTTTCCTGTGCTTTAAAGGCGATTCGAATCTCCCTCCTGAAATCTGTTTCCTGCAATTCTGCCTTGCTTTCAAATCCTCTTCGTTGCCTTCCCTCAATATATTTGTGGACGAGAGTCATCATTTATAAGTCTGCAGGTTTGTGAATTGCAGTGTCCCTGAGCTCCATTTTTCCACTCGCTTTCTTGGGAGCTGGCTGCAAAAGCGCAGGATTGCTTCAGGCCCTATTCTGGTCCCAGGCGGCAGGCTGAGCCTGTGGTTAATTCTTCTTCTTGAGGGGAAAATAGAGTGACCTGTGCCTGTCCCAACACCTAGAGCTAGTCTCTCGTTGGTTCCCCCTCTTCCCGTTCATCCTCAGGACAAATTGCAACCTGTACGGAACAGGAGGTTAAAGGTGCTGATTCTCCAAGGAGGGAGATTGCTAGTAAAGCGGCTGGAATGGCGAACCCAAGCACAAGGAGATGAGAAATGAGGTGCGTTTTAGAAACCTTTCCCGATCACACGGTGTACCATCTTCTGGGTTTCTCATGAATGTTTTCGATGTAGGAAGATGCCCTTGAACCTGGAGATTTGGGACCCATGGGATGGGTACCACGCAGTATTACTTTATAGGGTCTGCGTTTGCTCACCCAACCTCACCAAACCTCTCAGCCCCAAGAGTGTCCACCCTTATGTCTCAATCAGCTGTGGGTCTAGATATGGTCAATCCAGGTGGCATCACAGCCCCTGAACGAATTTTGTAAGAATTTCTCTCTCTTTCACTGTCTTTGTTTCACGGGTTTTTAAAAGTAATTGATTTTTATAATGGGGTTTACCTGCTTTTCACTGCTGTGATTTTGCCGCTTTACACCCACTTGACTCACTTACAGAGAGATATCAATGCATAGGTTTCAAGATTCTTACTAGTCAGATATATTCTTGGGCGGTGAATTGGGGGTGTTGAGTCCAATTCATTGAGGAAGGAGTAGGGCTTGTCTATTACATATTGGGTTTATGGAACGGTATCTGAGATAATTTGAAACCCTTGTTGTATGCATCACCCCACCTCACCTTTCCCGTTAAGCAGCCATAGTGTGTTTTCTAAACGTGTGACTCTATTCTGTTTTGTAATTCAGTTCAAGGGTAGCGGTTTTTAAATTCCCTCTATAAGTCATATCTTATGATAAGTGTCTTTTTCTGTGTGACTTATTTCACTTAGAATCTTCGTGCCTAAATCCACTCATCATGCTGCTACTAGCCTTATGACGTCGATTTCATGGCTGAGTGATATTCCATTGTACATAAGGACCACAACTTCTTTATCCATTTTTCTCTTTCCTGGGATATTTAAGGTGTAACGAAGTGGAGATTCTTGTCAACAGAGCAGCCCTAAACTTTGGGGTGCCTGTGTCTTGCTGATTTTTAGTTTTCCCAGTTTATACGCCCATGAGTGGATGTGCCCTATGCTCCCTAAGCTCAGTTTTTTAGATGTTTCAGGACACACCGTGCACTTCTCCAGAGTGGCTGTTGGCAATTTACATCCCGCCCATCAGCGTAGCCAGGCTCCCGTTTCTCCATGGCCTGCCCTGCATTTCTGGTTTTGACACTTTATTCAGCATGGCCCTTTTGACCGATGGGAAGCGAGACTTCTTTGTAGCGCTGATTTGCCTTTCCAGGTTGCTTGGTTGGCCAAAAAGGGCGTATGCGTTTTTTCCTGAATATATTCAGGAAAAAACGCATACGCCCTTTTTGGCCAAGGGCATCATTGTCGAGGTTTTGCCGCTTTTCCTGTGCTTTAAAGGCGATTCGAATCTCCCTCCTGAAATCTGTTTCCTGCAATTCTGCCTTGCTTTCAAATCCTCTTCGTTGCCTTCCCTCAATATATTTGTGGACGAGAGTCATCATTTATAAGTCTGCAGGTTTGTGAATTGCAGTGTCCCTGAGCTCCATTTTTCCACTCGCTTTCTTGGGAGCTGGCTGCAAAAGCGCAGGATTGCTTCAGGCCCTATTCTGGTCCCAGGCGGCAGGCTGAGCCTGTGGTTAATTCTTCTTCTTGAGGGGAAAATAGAGTGACCTGTGCCTGTCCCAACACCTAGAGCTAGTCTCTCGTTGGTTCCCCCTCTTCCCGTTCATCCTCAGGACAAATTGCAACCTGTACGGAACAGGAGGTTAAAGGTGCTGATTCTCCAAGGAGGGAGATTGCTAGTAAAGCGGCTGGAATGGCGAACCCAAGCACAAGGAGATGAGAAATGAGGTGCGTTTTAGAAACCTTTCCCGATCACATGGTGTACCATCTTCTGGGTTTCTCATGAATGTTTTCGATGTAGGAAGATGCCCTTGAACCTGGAGATTTGGGACCCATGGGATGGGTACCACGCAGTATTACTTTATAGGGTCTGCGTTTGCTCACCCAACCTCACCAAACCTCTCAGCCCCAAGAGTGTCCACCCTTATGTCTCAATCAGCTGTGGGTCTAGATATGGTCAATCCAGGTGGCATCACAGCCCCTGAACGAATTTTGTAAGAATTTCTCTCTCTTTCACTGTCTTTGTTTCACGGGTTTTTAAAAGTAATTGATTTTTATAATGGGGTTTACCTGCTTTTCACTGCTGTGATTTTGCCGCTTTACACCCACTTGACTCACTTACAGAGAGATATCAATGCATAGGTTTCAAGATTCTTACTAGTCAGATATATTCTTGGGCGCTGAATAGGGGGTGTTGAGTCCAATTCTTTGAGGAAGGAGTAGGGCTTGTCTATTACATATTGGGTTTATGGAACGGTATCTGAGATAATTTGAAACCCTTGTTGTATGCATCACCCCACCTCACCTTTCCCGTTAAGCAGCCATAGTGTGTTTTCTAAACGTGTGACTCTATTCTGTTTTGTAATTCAGTTCAAGGGTAGCGGTTTTTACATTCCCTCTATAAGTCGTATCTTATGATAAGTGCATTTTTCTGTGTGACTTATTTCACTTAGAATCATCGTACCTAAATCCAATCATCATGCTGCTACTAGCCTTATGACGTTGATTTCATGGCTGAGTGATATTCCATTGTACATAAGGACCACAACTTCTTTATCCATTTTTCTCTTTCCTGGGATATTTAAGGTGCAACGAAGTGGAGATTCTTGTCAACAGAGCAGCCCTAAACTTTGGGGTGCCTGTGTCTTGCTGATTTTTAGTTTTCCCAATTTATACGCCCATGAGTGGATGTGCCCTATGCTCCCTAAGCTCAGTTTTTTAGATGTTTCAGGACACACCGTGCACTTCTCCAGAGTGGCTGTTGGCAATTTACATCCCGCCCATCAGCGTAGCCAGGCTCCCGTTTCTCCATGTTCTGTCCTTTATTTCTGGTTTTGACACTTTATTCAGCATGGCCCTTTTGACCGATGGGAAGCGAGACTTCTTTGTAGCGCTGATTTGCCTTTCCAGGTTGCTTGGTTGGACAAAAAGGGCGTATGCGTTTTTTCCTGAATATATTCAGGAAAAAACGCATACGCCCTTTTTGGCCAAGGGCATCATTGTCGAGGTTTGCCGCTTTTCCTGTGCTTTAAAGGCGATTCGAATCTCCCTCCTGAAATCTGTTTCCTGCAATTCTGCCTTGCTTTCAAATCCTCTTCGTTGCCTTCCCTCAATATATTTGTGGACGAGAGTCATCATTTATAAGTCTGCAGGTTTGTGAATTGCAGTGTCCCTGAGCTCCATTTTTCAACTCGCTTTCTTGGGCGCTGGCCGCAAAAGCGCAGGATTGCTTCAGGCCCTATTCTGGTCCCAGGCGGCAGGCTGAGCCTGTGGTTAATTCTTCTTCTTGAGGGGAAAATAGAGTGACCTGTGCCTGTCCCAACACCTAGAGCTAGTCTCTCGTTGGTTCCCCCTCTTCCCGTTCATCCTCAGGACAAATTGCAACCTGTACGGAACAGGAGGTTAAAGGTGCTGATTCTCCAAGGAGGGAGATTGCTAGTAAAGCGGCTGGAATGGCGAACCCAAGCACAAGGAGATGAGAAATGAGGTGCGTTTTAGAAACCTTTCCCGATCACACGGTGTACCATCTTCTGGGTTTCTCATGAATGTTTTTGATGTAGGAAGATGCCCTTGAACCTGGAGATTTGGGACCCATGGGATGGGTACCACGCAGTATTACTTTATAGGGTCTGCGTTTGCTCACCCAACCTCACCAAACCTCTCAGCCCCAAGAGTGTCCACCCTTATGTCTCAATCAGCTGTGGGTCTAGATATGGTCAATCCAGGTGGCATCACAGCCCCTGAACGAATTTTGTAAGAATTTCTCTCTTTCACTGTCTTTGTTTCACGGGTTTTTAAAAGTAATTGATTTTTATAATGGGGTTTACCTGCTTTTCACTGCTGTGATTTTGCCGCTTTACACCCACTTGACTCACTTACAGAGAGATATCAATGCATAGGTTTCAAGATTCTTACTAGTCAGATATATTCTTGGGCGGTGAATTGGGGGTGTTGAGTCCAATTCATTGAGGAAGGAGTAGGGCTTGTCTATTACATATTGGGTTTATGGAACGGTATCTGAGATAATTTGAAACCCTTGTTGTATGCATCACCCCACCTCACCTTTCCCGTTAAGCAGCCATAGTGTGTTTTCTAAACTTGTGACTCTATTCTGTTTTGTAATTCAGTTCAAGGGTAGCGGTTTTTACATTCCCTCTATAAGTCATATCTTATGATAAGTGTCTTTTTCTGTGTGACTTATTTCACTTAGTATCGTCGTACCTAAATCCACTCATCATGCTGCTACTAGCCTTATGACGTTGATTTCATGGCTGAGTGATATTCCATTGTACATAAGGACCACAACTTCTTTATCCATTTTTCTCTTTCCTGGGATATTTTAGGTGTAACGAAGTGGAGATTCTTGTCAACAGAGCAGCCCTAAACTTTGGGGTGCCTGTGTCTTGCTGATTTTTACTTTTCCCAGTTTATACGCCCATGAGTGGATGTGCCCTATGCTCCCTAAGCTCAGTTTTTTAGATGTTTCAGGACACACCGTGCACTTCTCCAGAGTGGCTGTTGGCAATTTACATCCCGCCCATCAGCGTAGCCAGGCTCCCGTTTCTCCATGGCCTGTCCTTTATTTCTGGTTTTGACACTTTATTCAGCATGGCCCTTTTGACCGATGGGAAGCGAGACTTCTTTGTAGCGCTGATTTGCCTTTCCAGGTTGCTTGGTTGGCCAAAAAGGGCGTATGCGTTTTTTCCTGAATATATTCAGGAAAAAACGCATACGCCCTTTTTGGCCAAGGGCATCATTGTCGAGGTTTTGCCGCTTTTCCTGTGCTTTAAAGGCGATTCGAATCTCCCTCCTGAAATCTGTTTCCTGCAATTCTGCCTTGCTTTCAAATCCTCTTCGTTGCCTTCCCTCAATATATTTGTGGACGAGAGTCATCATTTATAAGTCTGCAGGTTTGTGAATTGCAGTGTCCCTGAGCTCCATTTTTCCACTCGCTTTCTTGGGAGCTGGCTGCAAAAGCGCAGGATTGCTTCAGGCCCTATTCTGGTCCCAGGCGGCAGGCTGAGCCTGTGGTTAATTCTTCTTCTTGAGGGGAAAATAGAGTGACCTGTGCCTGTCCCAACACCTAGAGCTAGTCTCTCGTTGGTTGCCCCTCTTCCCGTTCATCCTCAGGACAAATTGCAACCTGTACGGAACAGGAGGTTAAAGGTGCTGATTCTCCAAGGAGGGAGATTGCTAGTAAAGCGGCTGGAATGGCGAACCCAAGCACAAGGAGATGAGAAATGAGGTGCGTTTTAGAAACCTTTCCCGATCACACGGTGTACCATCTTCTGGGTTTCTCATGAATGTTTTCGATGTAGGAAGATGCCCTTGAACCTGGAGATTTGGGACCCATGGGATGGGTACCACGCAGTATTACTTTATAGGGTCTGCGTTTGCTCACCCAACCTCACCAAACCTCTCAGCCCCAAGAGTGTCCACCCTTATGTCTCAATCAGCTGTGGGTCTAGATATGGTCAATCCAGGTGGCATCACAGCCCCTGAACGAATTTTGTAAGAATTTCTCTCTCTTTCACTGTCTTTGTTTCACGGGTTTTTAAAAGTAATTGATTTTTATAATGGGGTTTACCTGCTTTTCACTGCTGTGATTTTGCCGCTTTACACCCACTTGACTCACTTACAGAGAGATATCAATGCATAGGTTTCAAGATTCTTACTAGTCAGATATATTCTTGGGCGGTGAATTGGGGGTGTTGAGTCCAATTCATTGAGGAAGGAGTAGGGCTTGTCTATTACATATTGGGTTTATGGAACGGTATCTGAGATAATTTGAAACCCTTGTTGTATGCATCACCCAACCTCACCTTTCCCGTTAAGCAGCCATAGTGTGTTTTCTAAACGTGTGACTCTATTCTGTTTTGTAATTCAGTTCAAGGGTAGCGGTTTTTAAATTCCCTCTATAAGTCATATCTTATGATAAGTGTCTTTTTCTGTGTGACTTATTTCACTTAGAATCGTCGTACCTAAATCCAATCATCATGCTGCTACTAGCCTTATGACGTTGATTTCATGGCTGAGTGATATTCCATTGTACATAAGGACCACAACTTCTTTATCCATTTTTGTCTTTCCTGGGATATTTAAGGTGTAACCAAGTGGAGGTTCTTGTCAACAGAGCAGCCCTAAACTTTGGGGTGCCTGTGTCTTGCAGATTTTTAGTTTTCCCAATTTATACGCCCATGAGTGGAAGTGCCCTATGCTCCCTAAGCTGAGTTTTTTAGATGTTTCAGAACACACCGTGCACTTCTCCATAGTGGCTGTTGGCAATTTACATCCTGCCCATCAGCGTAGCCAGGCTCCCGTTTCTTCATGGCCTATCCTGCATTTCTGGTTTTGAAACTTTATTCAGCATGGCCCTTTTGACCGATGGGAAGCGAGACTTCTTTGTAGCGCTGATTTGCCTTTCCAGGTTGCTTGGTTGGCCAAAAAGGGCGTATGCGTTTTTTCCTGAATATATTCAGGAAAAAACGCATACGCCCTTTTTGGCCAAGGGCATCATTGTCGAGGTTTTGCCGCTTTTCCTGTGCTTTAAAGGCGATTCGAATCTCCCTCCTGAAATCTGTTTCCTGCAATTCTGCCTTGCTTTCAAATCCTCTTCGTTGCCTTCCCTCAATATATTTGTGGACGAGAGTCATCATTTATAAGTCTGCAGGTTTGTGAATTGCAGTGTCCCTGAGCTCCATTTTTCCACTCGCTTTCTTGGGAGCTGGCTGCAAAAGCGCAGGATTGCTTCAGGCCCTATTCTGGTCCCAGGCGGCAGGCTGAGCCTGTGGTTAATTCTTCTTCTTGAGGGGAAAATAGAGTGACCTGTGCCTGTCCCAACACCTAGAGCTAGTCTCTCGTTGGTTCCCCCTCTTCCCGTTCATCCTCAGGACAAATTGCAACCTGTACGGAACAGGAGGTTAAAGGTGCTGATTCTCCAAGGAGGGAGATTGCTAGTAAAGCGGCTGGAATGGCGAACCCAAGCACAAGGAGATGAGAAATGAGGTGCGTTTTAGAAACCTTTCCCGATCACACGGTGTACCATCTTCTGGGTTTCTCATGAATGTTTTCGATGTAGGAAGATGCCCTTGAACCTGGAGATTTGGGACCCATGGGATGGGTACCACGCAGTATTACTTTATAGGGTCTGCGTTTGCTCACCCAACCTCACCAAACCTCTCAGCCCCAAGAGTGTCCACCCTTATGTCTCAATCAGCTGTGGGTCTAGATATGGTCAATTCAGGTGGCATCACAGCCCCTGAACGAATTTTGTAAGAATTTCTCTCTCTTTCACTGTCTTTGTTTCACGGGTTTTTAAAAGTAATTGATTTTTATAATGGGGTTTACCTGCTTTTCACTGCTGTGATTTTGCCGCTTTACACCCACTTGACTCACTTACAGAGAGATATCAATGCATAGGTTTCAAGATTCTTACTAGTCAGATATATTCTTGGGCGGTGAATTGGGGGTGTTGAGTCCAATTCATTGAGGAAGGAGTAGGGCTTGTCTATTACATATTGGGTTTATGGAACGGTATCTGAGATAATTTGAAACCCTTGTTGTATGCATCACCCAACCTCACCTTTCCCGTTAAGCAGCCATAGTGTGTTTTCTAAACGTGTGACTCTATTCTGTTTTGTAATTCAGTTCAAGGGTAGCGGTTTTTAAATTCCCTCTATAAGTCATATCTTATGATAAGTGTCTTTTTCTGTGTGACTTATTTCACTTAGAATCTTCGTGCCTAAATCCACTCATCATGCTGCTACTAGCCTTATGACGTCGATTTCATGGCTGAGTGATATTCCATTGTACATAAGGACCACAACTTCTTTATCCATTTTTCTCTTTCCTGGGATATTTAAGGTGTAACGAAGTGGAGATTCTTGTCAACAGAGCAGCCCTAAACTTTGGGGTGCCTGTGTCTTGCTGATTTTTAGTTTTCCCAGTTTATACGCCCATGAGTGGATGTGCCCTATGCTCTCTAAGCTCAGTTTTTTAGATGTTTCAGGACACACCGTGCACTTCTCCAGAGTGGCTGTTGGCAATTTACATCCCGCCCATCAGCGTAGCCAGGCTCCCGTTTCTCCATGGCCTGCCCTGCATTTCTGGTTTTGACACTTTATTCAGCATGGCCCTTTTGACCGATGGGAAGCGAGACTTCTTTGTAGCGCTGATTTGCCTTTCCAGGTTGCTTGGTTGGCCAAAAAGGGCGTATGCGTTTTTTCCTGAATATATTCAGGAAAAAACGCATACGCCCTTTTTGGCCAAGGGCATCATTGTCGAGGTTTTGCCGCTTTTCCTGTGCTTTAAAGGCGATTCGAATCTCCCTCCTGAAATCTGTTTCCTGCAATTCTGCCTTGCTTTCAAATCCTCTTCGTTGCCTTCCCTCAATATATTTGTGGACGAGAGTCATCATTTATAAGTCTGCAGGTTTGTGAATTGCAGTGTCCCTGAGCTCCATTTTTCCACTCGCTTTCTTGGGAGCTGGCTGCAAAAGCGCAGGATTGCTTCAGGCCCTATTCTGGTCCCAGGCGGCAGGCTGAGCCTGTGGTTAATTCTTCTTCTTGAGGGGAAAATAGAGTGACCTGTGCCTGTCCCAACACCTAGAGCTAGTCTCTCGTTGGTTCCCCCTCTTCCCGTTCATCCTCAGGACAAATTGCAACCTGTACGGAACAGGAGGTTAAAGGTGCTGATTCTCCAAGGAGGGAGATTGCTAGTAAAGCGGCTGGAATGGCGAACCCAAGCACAAGGAGATGAGAAATGAGGTGCGTTTTAGAAACCTTTCCCGATCACACGGTGTACCATCTTCTGGGTTTCTCATGAATGTTTTCGATGTAGGAAGATGCCCTTGAACCTGGAGATTTGGGACCCATGGGATGGGTACCACGCAGTATTACTTTATAGGGTCTGCGTTTGCTCACCCAACCTCACCAAACCTCTCAGCCCCAAGAGTGTCCACCCTTATGTCTCAATCAGCTGTGGGTCTAGATATGGTCAATCCAGGTGGCATCACAGCCCCTGAACGAATTTTGTAAGAATTTCTCTCTCTTTCACTGTCTTTGTTTCACGGGTTTTTAAAAGTAATTGATTTTTATAATGGGGTTTACCTGCTTTTCACTGCTGTGATTTTGCCGCTTTACACCCACTTGACTCACTTACAGAGAGATATCAATGCATAGGTTTCAAGATTCTTACTAGTCAGATATATTCTTGGGCGGTGAATTGGGGGTGTTGAGTCCAATTCATTGAGGAAGGAGTAGGGCTTGTCTATTACATATTGGGTTTATGGAACGGTATCTGAGATAATTTGAAACCCTTGTTGTATGCATCACCCCACCTCACCTTTCCCGTTAAGCAGCCATAGTGTGTTTTCTAAACGTGTGACTCTATTCTGTTTTGTAATTCAGTTCAAGGGTAGCGGTTTTTACATTCCCTCTATAAGTCATATCTTATGATAAGTGTCTTTTTCTGTGTGACTTATTTCACTTAGAATCTTCGTACCTAAATCCACTCATCATGCTGCTACTAGCCTTATGACGTCGATTTCATGGCTGAGTGATATTCCATTGTACATAAGGACCACAACTTCTTTATCCATTTTTCTCTTTCCTGGGATATTTAAGGTGTAACGAAGTGGAGATTCTTGTCAACAGAGCAGCCCTAAACTTTGGGGTGCCTGTGTCTTGCTGATTTTTAGTTTTCCCAGTTTATACGCCCATGAGTGGATGTGCCCTATGCTCCCTAAGCTCAGTTTTTTAGATGTTTCAGGACACACCGTGCACTTCTCCAGAGTGGCTGTTGGCAATTTACATCCCGCCCATCAGCGTAGCCAGGCTCCCGTTTCTCCATGGCCTGCCCTGCATTTCTGGTTTTGACACTTTATTCAGCATGGCCCTTTTGACCGATGGGAAGCGAGACTTCTTTGTAGCGCTGATTTGCCTTTCCAGGTTGCTTGGTTGGCCAAAAAGGGCGTATGCGTTTTTTCCTGAATATATTCAGGAAAAAACGCATACGCCCTTTTTGGCCAAGGGCATCATTGTCGAGGTTTTGCCGCTTTTCCTGTGCTTTAAAGGCGATTCGAATCTCCCTCCTGAAATCTGTTTCCTGCAATTCTGCCTTGCTTTCAAATCCTCTTCGTTGCCTTCCCTCAATATATTTGTGGACGAGAGTCATCATTTATAAGTCTGCAGGTTTGTGAATTGCAGTGTCCCTGAGCTCCATTTTTCCACTCCCTTTCTTGGGAGCTGGCTGCAAAAGCGCAGGATTGCTTCAGGCCCTATTCTGGTCCCAGGCGGCAGGCTGAGCCTGTGGTTAATTCTTCTTCTTGAGGGGAAAATAGAGTGACCTGTGCCTGTCCCAACACCTAGAGCTAGTCTCTCGTTGGTTCCCCCTCTTCCCGTTCATCCTCAGGACAAATTGCAACCTGTACGGAACAGGAGGTTAAAGGTGCTGATTCTCCAAGGAGGGAGATTGCTAGTAAAGCGGCTGGAATGGCGAACCCAAGCACAAGGAGATGAGAAATGAGGTGCGTTTTAGAAACCTTTCCCGATCACACGGTGTACCATCTTCTGGGTTTCTCATGAATGTTTTCGATGTAGGAAGATGCCCTTGAACCTGGAGATTTGGGACCCATGGGATGGGTACCACGCAGTATTACTTTATAGGGTCTGCGTTTGCTCACCCAACCTCACCAAACCTCTCAGCCCCAAGAGTGTCCACCCTTATGTCTCAATCAGCTGTGGGTCTAGATATGGTCAATCCAGGTGGCATCACAGCCCCTGAACGAATTTTGTAAGAATTTCTCTCTCTTTCACTGTCTTTGTTTCACGGGTTTTTAAAAGTAATTGATTTTTATAATGGGGTTTACCTGCTTTTCACTGCTGTGATTTTGCCGCTTTACACCCACTTGACTCACTTACAGAGAGATATCAATGCATAGGTTTCAAGATTCTTACTAGTCAGATATATTCTTGGGCGGTGAATTGGGGGTGTTGAGTCCAATTCATTGAGGAAGGAGTAGGGCTTGTCTATTACATATTGGGTTTATGGAACGGTATCTGAGATAATTTGAAACCCTTGTTGTATGCATCACCCCACCTCACCTTTCCCGTTAAGCAGCCATAGTGTGTTTTCTAAACGTTTGACTCTATTCTGTTTTGTAATTCAGTTCAAGGGTAGCGGTTTTTAAATTCCCTCTATAAGTCATATCTTATGATAAGTGTCTTTTTCTGTGTGACTTATTTCACTTAGAATCTTCGTGCCTAAATCCACTCATCATGCTGCTACTAGCCTTATGACGTCGATTTCATGGCTGAGTGATATTCCATTGTACATAAGGACCACAACTTCTTTATCCATTTTTCTCTTTCCTGGGATATTTAAGGTGTAACGAAGTGGAGATTCTTGTCAACAGAGCAGCCCTAAACTTTGGGGTGCCTGTGTCTTGCTGATTTTTAGTTTTCCCAGTTTATACGCCCATGAGTGGATGTGCCCTATGCTCCCTAAGCTCAGTTTTTTAGATGTTTCAGGACACACCGTGCAGTTCTCCAGAGTGGCTGTTGGCAATTTACATCCCGCCCATCAGCGTAGCCAGGCTCCCGTTTCTCCATGGCCTGCCCTGCATTTCTGGTTTTGACACTTTATTCAGCATGGCCCTTTTGACCGATGGGAAGCGAGACTTCTTTGTAGCGCTGATTTGCCTTTCCAGGTTGCTTGGTTGGCCAAAAAGGGCGTATGCGTTTTTTCCTGAATATATTCAGGAAAAAACGCATACGCCCTTTTTGGCCAAGGGCATCATTGTCGAGGTTTTGCCGCTTTTCCTGTGCTTTAAAGGCGATTCGAATCTCCCTCCTGAAATCTGTTTCCTGCAATTCTGCCTTGCTTTCAAATCCTCTTCGTTGCCTTCCCTCAATATATTTGTGGACGAGAGTCATCATTTATAAGTCTGCAGGTTTGTGAATTGCAGTGTCCCTGAGCTCCATTTTTCAACTCGCTTTCTTGGGAGCTGGCCGCAAAAGCGCAGGATTGCTTCAGGCCCTATTCTGGTCCCAGGCGGCAGGCTGAGCCTGTGGTTAATTCTTCTTCTTGAGGGGAAAATAGAGTGACCTCTGCCTGTCCCAACACCTGGAGCTAGTCTCTCATTGGTTCCCCCTCTTCCCTTTCATCCTCAGGACAAATTGCAACCTGTACGGAACAGGAGGTTAAAGGTGCTGATTCTCCAAGGAGGGAGATTGCTAGTAAAGCGGCTGGAATGGCGAACCCAAGCACAAGGAGATGAGAAATGAGGTGCGTTTTAGAAACCTTTCCCGATCACACGGTGTACCATCTTCTGGGTTTCTCATGAATGTTTTCGATGTAGGAAGATGCCCTTGAACCTGGAGATTTGGGACCCATGGGATGGGTACCACGCAGTATTACTTTATAGGGTCTGCGTTTGCTCACCCAACCTCACCAAACCTCTCAGCCCCAAGAGTGTCCACCCTTATGTCTCAATCAGCTGTGGGTCTAGATATGGTCAATCCAGGTGGCATCACAGCCCCTGAACGAATTTTGTAAGAATTTCTCTCTCTTTCACTGTCTTTGTTTCACGGGTTTTTAAAAGTAATTGATTTTTATAATGGGGTTTACCTGCTTTTCACTGCTGTGATTTTGCCGCTTTACAGCCACTTGACTCACTTACAGAGAGATATCAATGCATAGGTTTCAAGATTCTTACTAGTCAGATATATTCTTGGGCGCTGAATAGGGGGTGTTGAGTCCAATTCTTTGAGGAAGGAGTAGGGCTTGTCTATTACATATTGGGTTTATGGAACGGTATCTGAGATAATTTGAAACCCTTGTTGTATGCATCACCCCACCTCACCTTTCCCGTTAAGCAGCCATAGTGTGTTTTCTAAACTTGTGACTCTATTCTGTTTTGTAATTCAGTTCAAGGGTAGCGGTTTTTACATTCCCTCTATAAGTCATATCTTATGATAAGTGTCTTTTTCTGTGTGACTTATTTCACTTAGAATCTTCGTACCTAAATCCACTCATCATGCTGCTACTAGCCTTATGACGTCGATTTCATGGCTGAGTGATATTCCATTGTACATAAGGACCACAACTTCTTTATCCATTTTTCTCTTTCCTGGGATATTTAAGGTGTAACGAAGTGGAGATTCTTGTCAACAGAGCAGCCCTAAACTTTGGGGTGCCTGTGTCTTGCTGATTTTTAGTTTTCCCAATTTATACGCCCATGAGTGGATGTGCCCTATGCTCCCTAAGCTGAGTTTTTTAGATGTTTCAGGACACACCGTGCACTTCTCCAGAGTGGCTGTTGGCAATTTACATCCCGCCCATCAGCGTAGCCAGGCTCCCGTTTCTCCATGGCCTGTCCTGCATTTCTGGTTTTGACACTTTATTCAGCATGGCCCTTTTGACCGATGGGAAGCGAGACTTCTTTGTAGCGCTGATTTGCCTTTCCAGATTGCTTTGTTGGCCAAAAAGGGCGTATGCATTTTTTCCTGAATATATTCAGGAAAAAACGCATACGCCCTTTTTGGCCAAGGGCATCATTGTCGAGGTTTTGCCGCTTTTCCTGTGCTTTAAAGGCGATTCGAATCTCCCTCCTGAAATCTGTTTCCTGCAATTCTGCCTTGCTTTCAAATCCTCTTCGTTGCCTTCCCTCAATATATTTGTGGACGAGAGTCATCATTTATAAGTCTGCAGGTTTGTGAATTGCAGTGTCCCTGAGCTCCATTTTTCAACTCGCTTTCTTGGGAGCTGGCCGCAAAAGCGCAGGATTGCTTCAGGCCCTATTCTGGTCTCAGGCGGCAGGCTGAGCCTGTGGTTAATTCTTCTTCTTGAGGAGAAAATAGAGTGACCTGTGCCTGTCCCAACACCTAGAGCTAGTCTCTCATTGGTTCCCCCTCTTCCCGTTCATCCTCAGGACAAATTGCAACCTGTACGGAACAGGAGGTTAAAGGTGCTGATTCTCCAAGGAGGGAGATTGCTAGTAAAGCGGCTGGAATGGCGAACCCAAGCACAAGGAGATGAGAAATGAGGTGCGTTTTAGAAACCTTTCCCGATCACACGGTGTACCATCTTCTGGGTTTCTCATGAATGTTTTCGATGTAGGAAGATGCCCTTGAACCTGGAGATTTGGGACCCATGGGATGGGTACCACGCAGTATTACTTTATAGGGTCTGCGTTTGCTCACCCAACCTCACCAAACCTCTCAGCCCCAAGAGTGTCCACCCTTATGTCTCAATCAGCTGTGGGTCTAGATATGGTCAATCCAGGTGGCATCACAGCCCCTGAACGAATTTTGTAAGAATTTCTCTCTCTTTCACTGTCTTTGTTTCACGGGTTTTTAAAAGTAATTGATTTTTATAATGGGGTTTACCTGCTTTTCACTGCTGTGATTTTGCCGCTTTACACCCACTTGACTCACTTACAGAGAGATATCAATGCATAGGTTTCAAGATTCTTACTAGTCAGATATATTCTTGGGCGCTGAATAGGGGGTGTTGAGTCCAATTCATTGAGGAAGGAGTAGGGCTTGTCTATTACATATTGGGTTTATGGAACGGTATCTGAGATAATTTGAAACCCTTGTTGTATGCATCACCCCACCTCACCTTTCCCGTTAAGCAGCCATAGTGTGTTTTCTAAACGTGTGACTCTATTCTGTTTTGTAATTCAGTTCAAGGGTAGCGGTTTTTACATTCCCTCTATAAGTCATATCTTATGATAAGTGTCTTTTTCTGTGTGACTTATTTCACTTAGTATCGTCGTACCTAAATCCAATCATCATGCTGCTACTAGCCTTATGACGTTGATTTCATGGCTGAGTGATATTCCATTGTACATAAGGACCACAACTTCTTTATCCATTTTTCTCTTTCCTGGGATATTTAAGGTGTAACGAAGTGGAGATTCTTGTCAACAGAGCAGCCCTAAACTTTGGGGTGCCTGTGTCTTGCTGATTTTTAGTTTTCCCAGTTTATACGCCCATGAGTGGAGGTGCCCTATGCTCCCTAAGCTCAGTTTTTTAGATGTTTCAGGACACACCGTGCACTTCTCCAGAGTGGCTGTTGGCAATTTACATCCCGCCCATCAGCGTAGCCAGGCTCCCGTTTCTCCATGGCCTGCCCTGCATTTCTGGTTTTGACACTTTATTCAGCATGGACCTTTTGACCGATGGGAAGCGAGACTTCTTTGTAGCGCTGATTTGCCTTTCCAGATTGCTTTGTTGGCCAAAAAGGGCGTATGCGTTTTTTCCTGAATATATTCAGGAAAAAACGCATACGCCCTTTTTGGCCAAGGGCATCATTGTCGAGGTTTTGCCGCTTTTCCTGTGCTTTAAAGGCGATTCGAATCTCCCTCCTGAAATCTGTTTCCTGCAATTCTGCCTTGCTTTCAAATCCTCTTCGTTGCCTTCCCTCAATATATTTGTGGACGAGAGTCATCATTTATAAGTCTGCAGGTTTGTGAATTGCAGTGTCCCTGAGCTCCATTTTTCAACTCGCTTTCTTGGGAGCTGGCCGCAAAAGCGCAGGATTGCTTCAGGCCCTATTCTGGTCTCAGGCGGCAGGCTGAGCCTGTGGTTAATTCTTCTTCTTGAGGAGAAAATAGAGTGACCTGTGCCTGTCCCAACACCTAGAGCTAGTCTCTCATTGGTTCCCCCTCTTCCCGTTCATCCTCAGGACAAATTGCAACCTGTACGGAACAGGAGGTTAAAGGTGCTGATTCTCCAAGGAGGGAGATTGCTAGTAAAGCGGCTGGAATGGCGAACCCAAGCACAAGGAGATGAGAAATGAGGTGCGTTTTAGAAACCTTTCCCGATCACACGGTGTACCATCTTCTGGGTTTCTCATGAATGTTTTCGATGTAGGAAGATGCCCTTGAACCTGGAGATTTGGGACCCATGGGATGGGTACCACGCAGTATTACTTTATAGGGTCTGCGTTTGCTCACCCAACCTCACCAAACCTCTCAGCCCCAAGAGTGTCCACCCTTATGTCTCAATCAGCTGTGGGTCTAGATATGGTCAATCCAGGTGGCATCACAGCCCCTGAACGAATTTTGTAAGAATTTCTCTCTCTTTCACTGTCTTTGTTTCACGGGTTTTTAAAAGTAATTGATTTTTATAATGGGGTTTACCTGCTTTTCACTGCTGTGATTTTGCCGCTTTACACCCACTTGACTCACTTACAGAGAGATATCAATGCATAGGTTTCAAGATTCTTACTAGTCAGATATATTCTTGGGCGCTGAATAGGGGGTGTTGAGTCCAATTCATTGAGGAAGGAGTAGGGCTTGTCTATTACATATTGGGTTTATGGAACGGTATCTGAGATAATTTGAAACCCTTGTTGTATGCATCACCCCACCTCACCTTTCCCGTTAAGCAGCCATAGTGTGTTTTCTAAACGTGTGACTCTATTCTGTTTTGTAATTCAGTTCAAGGGTAGCGGTTTTTACATTCCCTCTATAAGTCATATCTTATGATAAGTGTCTTTTTCTGTGTGACTTATTTCACTTAGTATCGTCGTACCTAAATCCAATCATCATGCTGCTACTAGCCTTATGACGTTGATTTCATGGCTGAGTGATATTCCATTGTACATAAGGACCACAACTTCTTTATCCATTTTTCTCTTTCCTGGGATATTTAAGGTGTAACGAAGTGGAGATTCTTGTCAACAGAGCAGCCCTAAACTTTGGGGTGCCTGTGTCTTGCTGATTTTTAGTTTTCCCAGTTTATACGCCCATGAGTGGAGGTGCCCTATGCTCCCTAAGCTCAGTTTTTTAGATGTTTCAGGACACACCGTGCACTTCTCCAGAGTGGCTGTTGGCAATTTACATCCCGCCCATCAGCGTAGCCAGGCTCCCGTTTCTCCATGGCCTGCCCTGCATTTCTGGTTTTGACACTTTATTCAGCATGGCCCTTTTGACCGATGGGAAGCGAGACTTCTTTGTAGCGCTGATTTGCCTTTCCAGGTTGCTTGGTTGGCCAAAAAGGGCGTATGCGTTTTTTCCTGAATATATTCAGGAAAAAACGCATACGCCCTTTTTGGCCAAGGGCATCATTGTCGAGGTTTTGCCGCTTTTCCTGTGCTTTAAAGGCGATTCGAATCTCCCTCCTGAAATCTGTTTCCTGCAATTCTGCCTTGCTTTCAAATCCTCTTCGTTGCCTTCCCTCAATATATTTGTGGACGAGAGTCATCATTTATAAGTCTGCAGGTTTGTGAATTGCAGTGTCCCTGAGCTCCATTTTTCCACTCGCTTTCTTGGGAGCTGGCTGCAAAAGCGCAGGATTGCTTCAGGCCCTATTCTGGTCCCAGGCGGCAGGCTGAGCCTGTGGTTAATTCTTCTTCTTGAGGGGAAAATAGAGTGACCTGTGCCTGTCCCAACACCTAGAGCTAGTCTCTCGTTGGTTCCCCCTCTTCCCGTTCATCCTCAGGACAAATTGCAACCTGTACGGAACAGGAGGTTAAAGGTGCTGATTCTCCAAGGAGGGAGATTGCTAGTAAAGCGGCTGGAATGGCGAACCCAAGCACAAGGAGATGAGAAATGAGGTGCGTTTTAGAAACCTTTCCCGATCACACGGTGTACCATCTTCTGGGTTTCTCATGAATGTTTTCGATGTAGGAAGATGCCCTTGAACCTGGAGATTTGGGACCCATGGGATGGGTACCACGCAGTATTACTTTATAGGGTCTGCGTTTGCTCACCCAACCTCACCAAACCTCTCAGCCCCAAGAGTGTCCACCCTTATGTCTCAATCAGCTGTGGGTCTAGATATGGTCAATCCAGGTGGCATCACAGCCCCTGAACGAATTTTGTAAGAATTTCTCTCTCTTTCACTGTCTTTGTTTCACGGGTTTTTAAAAGTAATTGATTTTTATAATGGGGTTTACCTGCTTTTCACTGCTGTGATTTTGCCGCTTTACAGCCACTTGACTCACTTACAGAGAGATATCAATGCATAGGTTTCAAGATTCTTACTAGTCAGATATATTCTTGGGCGCTGAATAGGGGGTGTTGAGTCCAATTCTTTGAGGAAGGAGTAGGGCTTGTCTATTACATATTGGGTTTATGGAACGGTATCTGAGATAATTTGAAACCCTTGTTGTATGCATCACCCCACCTCACCTTTCCCGTTAAGCAGCCATAGTGTGTTTTCTAAACTTGTGACTCTATTCTGTTTTGTAATTCAGTTCAAGGGTAGCGGTTTTTACATTCCCTCTATAAGTCATATCTTATGATAAGTGTCTTTTTCTGTGTGACTTATTTCACTTAGAATCTTCGTACCTAAATCCACTCATCATGCTGCTACTAGCCTTATGACGTCGATTTCATGGCTGAGTGATATTCCATTGTACATAAGGACCACAACTTCTTTATCCATTTTTCTCTTTCCTGGGATATTTAAGGTGTAACGAAGTGGAGATTCTTGTCAACAGAGCAGCCCTAAACTTTGGGGTGCCTGTGTCTTGCTGATTTTTAGTTTTCCCAGTTTATACGCCCATGAGTGGATGTGCCCTATGCTCCCTAAGCTCAGTTTTTTAGATGTTTCAGGACACACCGTGCACTTCTCCAGAGTGGCTGTTGGCAATTTACATCCCGCCCATCAGCGTAGCCAGGCTCCCGTTTCTCCATGGCCTGCCCTGCATTTCTGGTTTTGACACTTTATTCAGCATGGCCCTTTTGACCGATGGGAAGCGAGACTTCTTTGTAGCGCTGATTTGCCTTTCCAGGTTGCTTGGTTGGCCAAAAAGGGCGTATGCGTTTTTTCCTGAATATATTCAGGAAAAAACGCATACGCCCTTTTTGGCCAAGGGCATCATTGTCGAGGTTTTGCCGCTTTTCCTGTGCTTTAAAGGCGATTCGAATCTCCCTCCTGAAATCTGTTTCCTGCAATTCTGCCTTGCTTTCAAATCCTCTTCGTTGCCTTCCCTCAATATATTTGTGGACGAGAGTCATCATTTATAAGTCTGCAGGTTTGTGAATTGCAGTGTCCCTGAGCTCCATTTTTCAACTCGCTTTCTTGGGAGCTGGCCGCAAAAGCGCAGGATTGCTTCAGGCCCTATTCTGGTCCCAGGCGGCAGGCTGAGCCTGTGGTTAATTCTTCTTCTTGAGGGGAAAATAGAGTGACCTGTGCCTGTCCCAACACCTAGAGCTAGTCTCTCATTGGTTCCCCCTCTTCCCGTTCATCCTCAGGACAAATTGCAACCTGTACGGAACAGGAGGTTAAAGGTGCTGATTCTCCAAGGAGGGAGATTGCTAGTAAAGCGGCTGGAATGGCGAACCCAAGCACAAGGAGATGAGAAATGAGGTGCGTCTTAGAAACCTTTCCCGATCACACGGTGTACCATCTTCTGGGTTTCTCATGAATGTTTTCGATGTAGGAAGATGCCCTTGAACCTGGAGATTTGGGACCCATGGGATGGGTACCACGCAGTATTACTTTATAGGGTCTGCGTTTGCTCACCCAACCTCACCAAACCTCTCAGCCCCAAGAGTGTCCACCCTTATGTCTCAATCAGCTGTGGGTCTAGATATGGTCAATCCAGGTGGCATCACAGCCCCTGAACGAATTTTGTAAGAATTTCTCTCTCTTTCACTGTCTTTGTTTCACGGGTTTTTAAAAGTAATTGATTTTTATAATGGGGTTTACCTGCTTTTCACTGCTGTGATTTTGCCGCTTTACACCCACTTGACTCACTTACAGAGAGATATCAATGCATAGGTTTCAAGATTCTTACTAGTCAGATATATTCTTGGGCGCTGAATAGGGGGTGTTGAGTCCAATTCTTTGAGGAAGGAGTAGGGCTTGTCTATTACATATTGGGTTTATGGAACGGTATCTGAGATAATTTGAAACCCTTGTTGTATGCATCACCCCACCTCACATTTCCCGTTAAGCAGCCATAGTGTGTTTTCTAAACGTGTGACTCTATTCTGTTTTGTAATTCAGTTCAAGGGTAGCGGTTTTTAAATTCCCTCTATAAGTCATATCTTATGATAAGTGTCTTTTTCTGTGTGACTTATTTCACTTAGAATCGTCGTACCTAAATCCACTCATCATGCTGCTACTAGCCTTATGACGTCGATTTCATGGCTGAGTGATATTCCATTGTACATAAGGTCCACAACTTCTTTATCCATTTTTCTCTTTCCTGGGATATTTAAGGTGTAACGAAGTGGAGATTCTTGTCAACAGAGCAGCCCTAAACTTTGGGGTGCCTGTGTCTTGCTGATTTTTAGTTTTCCCAATTTATACGCCCATGAGTGGATGTGCCCTATGCTCCCTAAGCTGAGTTTTTTAGATGTTTCAGGACACACCGTGCACTTCTCCAGAGTGGCTGTTGGCAATTTACATCCCGCCCATCAGCGTAGCCAGGCTCCCGTTTCTCCATGGCCTGTCCTGCATTTCTGGTTTTGACACTTTATTCAGCATGGCCCTTTTGACCGATGGGAAGCGAGACTTCTTTGTAGCGCTGATTTGCCTTTCCAGATTGCTTGGTTGGCCAAAAAGGGCGTATGCATTTTTTCCTGAATATATTCAGGAAAAAACGCATACGCCCTTTTTGGCCAAGGGCATCATTGTCGAGGTTTTGCCGCTTTTCCTGTGCTTTAAAGGCGATTCGAATCTCCCTCCTGAAATCTGTTTCCTGCAATTCTGCCTTGCTTTCAAATCCTCTTCGTTGCCTTCCCTCAATATATTTGTGGACGAGAGTCATCATTTATAAGTCTGCAGGTTTGTGAATTGCAGTGTCCCTGAGCTCCATTTTTCAACTCGCTTTCTTGGGAGCTGGCCGCAAAAGCGCAGGATTGCTTCAGGCCCTATTCTGGTCTCAGGCGGCAGGCTGAGCCTGTGGTTAATTCTTCTTCTTGAGGGGAAAATAGAGTGACCTGTGCCTGTCCCAACACCTAGAGCTAGTCTCTCATTGGTTCCCCCTCTTCCCGTTCATCCTCAGGACAAATTGCAACCTGTACGGAACAGGAGGTTAAAGGTGCTGATTCTCCAAGGAGGGAGATTGCTAGTAAAGCGGCTGGAATGGCGAACCCAAGCACAAGGAGATGAGAAATGAGGTGCGTTTTAGAAACCTTTCCCGATCACACGGTGTACCATCTTCTGGGTTTCTCATGAATGTTTTCGATGTAGGAAGATGCCCTTGAACCTGGAGATTTGGGACCCATGGGATGGGTACCACGCAGTATTACTTTATAGGGTCTGCGTTTGCTCACCCAACCTCACCAAACCTCTCAGCCCCAAGAGTGTCCACCCTTATGTCTCAATCAGCTGTGGGTCTAGATATGGTCAATCCAGGTGGCATCACAGCCCCTGAACGAATTTTGTAAGAATTTCTCTCTCTTTCACTGTCTTTGTTTCACGGGTTTTTAAAAGTAATTGATTTTTATAATGGGGTTTACCTGCTTTTCACTGCTGTGATTTTGCCGCTTTACACCCACTTGACTCACTTACAGAGAGATATCAATGCATAGGTTTCAAGATTCTTACTAGTCAGATATATTCTTGGGCGCTGAATAGGGGGTGTTGAGTCCAATTCATTGAGGAAGGAGTAGGGCTTGTCTATTACATATTGGGTTTATGGAACGGTATCTGAGATAATTTGAAACCCTTGTTGTATGCATCACCCCACCTCACCTTTCCCGTTAAGCAGCCATAGTGTGTTTTCTAAACGTGTGACTCTATTCTGTTTTGTAATTCAGTTCAAGGGTAGCGGTTTTTACATTCCCTCTATAAGTCATATCTTATGATAAGTGTCTTTTTCTGTGTGACTTATTTCACTTAGTATCGTCGTACCTAAATCCAATCATCATGCTGCTACTAGCCTTATGACGTTGATTTCATGGCTGAGTGATATTCCATTGTACATAAGGACCACAACTTCTTTATCCATTTTTCTCTTTCCTGGGATATTTAAGGTGTAACGAAGTGGAGATTCTTGTCAACAGAGCAGCCCTAAACTTTGGGGTGCCTGTGTCTTGCTGATTTTTAGTTTTCCCAATTTATACGCCCATGAGTGGATGTGCCCTATGCTCCCTAAGCTCAGTTTTTTAGATGTTTCAGGACACACCGTGCACTTCTCCAGAGTGGCTGTTGGCAATTTACATCCCGCCCATCAGCGTAGCCAGGCTCCCGTTTCTCCATGGCCTGCCCTGCATTTCTGGTTTTGACACTTTATTCAGCATGGCCCTTTTGACCGATGGGAAGCGAGACTTCTTTGTAGCGCTGATTTGCCTTTCCAGGTTGCTTGGTTGGCCAAAAAGGGCGTATGCGTTTTTTCCTGAATATATTCAGGAAAAAACGCATACGCCCTTTTTGGCCAAGGGCATCATTGTCGAGGTTTTGCCGCTTTTCCTGTGCTTTAAAGGCGATTCGAATCTCCCTCCTGAAATCTGTTTCCTGCAATTCTGCCTTGCTTTCAAATCCTCTTCGTTGCCTTCCCTCAATATATTTGTGGACGAGAGTCATCATTTATAAGTCTGCAGGTTTGTGAATTGCAGTGTCCCTGAGCTCCATTTTTCCACTCGCTTTCTTGGGAGCTGGCTGCAAAAGCGCAGGATTGCTTCAGGCCCTATTCTGGTCCCAGGCGGCAGGCTGAGCCTGTGGTTAATTCTTCTTCTTGAGGGGAAAATAGAGTGACCTGTGCCTGTCCCAACACCTAGAGCTAGTCTCTCGTTGGTTCCCCCTCTTCCCGTTCATCCTCAGGACAAATTGCAACCTGTACGGAACAGGAGGTTAAAGGTGCTGATTCTCCAAGGAGGGAGATTGCTAGTAAAGCGGCTGGAATGGCGAACCCAAGCACAAGGAGATGAGAAATGAGGTGCGTTTTAGAAACCTTTCCCGATCACACGGTGTACCATCTTCTGGGTTTCTCATGAATGTTTTCGATGTAGGAAGATGCCCTTGAACCTGGAGATTTGGGACCCATGGGATGGGTACCACGCAGTATTACTTTATAGGGTCTGCGTTTGCTCACCCAACCTCACCAAACCTCTCAGCCCCAAGAGTGTCCACCCTTATGTCTCAATCAGCTGTGGGTCTAGATATGGTCAATCCAGGTGGCATCACAGCCCCTGAACGAATTTTGTAAGAATTTCTCTCTCTTTCACTGTCTTTGTTTCACGGGTTTTTAAAAGTAATTGATTTTTATAATGGGGTTTACCTGCTTTTCACTGCTGTGATTTTGCCGCTTTACACCCACTTGACTCACTTACAGAGAGATATCAATGCATAGGTTTCAAGATTCTTACTAGTCAGATATATTCTTGGGCGGTGAATTGGGGGTGTTGAGTCCAATTCATTGAGGAAGGAGTAGGGCTTGTCTATTACATATTGGGTTTATGGAACGGTATCTGAGATAATTTGAAACCCTTGTTGTATGCATCACCCCACCTCACCTTTCCCGTTAAGCAGCCATAGTGTGTTTTCTAAACGTGTGACTCTATTCTGTTTTGTAATTCAGTTCAAGGGTAGCGGTTTTTAACTTCCCTCTATAAGTCATATCTTATGATAAGTGTCTTTTTCTGTGTGACTTATTTCACTTAGAATCTTCGTGCCTAAATCCACTCATCATGCTGCTACTAGCCTTATGACGTCGATTTCATGGCTGAGTGATATTCCATTGTACATAAGGACCACAACTTCTTTATCCATTTTTCTCTTTACTGGGATATTTAAGGTGTAACCAAGTGGAGATTCTTGTCAACAGAGCAGCCCTAAACTTTGGGGTGCCTGTGTCTTGCTGATTTTTAGTTTTCCCAGTTTATACGCCCATGAGTGGATGTGCCCTATGCTCCCTAAGCTCAGTTTTTTAGATGTTTCAGGACACACCGTGCACTTCTCCAGAGTGGCTGTTGGCAATTTACATCCCGCCCATCAGCGTAGCCAGGCTCCCGTTTCTCCATGGCCTGCCCTGCATTTCTGGTTTTGACACTTTATTCAGCATGGCCCTTTTGACCGATGGGAAGCGAGACTTCTTTGTAGCGCTGATTTGCCTTTCCAGGTTGCTTGGTTGGCCAAAAAGGGCGTATGCGTTTTTTCCTGAATATATTCAGGAAAAAACGCATACGCCCTTTTTGGCCAAGGGCATCATTGTCGAGGTTTTGCCGCTTTTCCTGTGCTTTAAAGGCGATTCGAATCTCCCTCCTGAAATCTGTTTCCTGCAATTCTGCCTTGCTTTCAAATCCTCTTCGTTGCCTTCCCTCAATATATTTGTGGACGAGAGTCATCATTTATAAGTCTGCAGGTTTGTGAATTGCAGTGTCCCTGAGCTCCATTTTTCCACTCGCTTTCTTGGGAGCTGG
Organism: Balaenoptera physalus; assembly: GCF_965194825.1. Lineage (NCBI taxonomy): Eukaryota > Metazoa > Chordata > Mammalia > Artiodactyla > Balaenopteridae > Balaenoptera > Balaenoptera physalus. Next base: position 20,007 of record NW_028126358.1, on the reverse strand, counting down.
CTGCAAAAGCGCAGGATTGCTTCAGGCCCTATTCTGGTCCCAGGCGGCAGGCTGAGCCTGTGGTTAATTCTTCTTCTTGAGGGGAAAATAGAGTGACCTGTGCCTGTCCCAACACCTAGAGCTAGTCTCTCGTTGGTTCCCCCTCTTCCCGTTCATCCTCAGGACAAATTGCAACCTGTACGGAACAGGAGGTTAAAGGTGCTGATTCTCCAAGGAGGGAGATTGCTAGTAAAGCGGCTGGAATGGCGAACCCAAGCACAAGGAGATGAGAAATGAGGTGCGTTTTAGAAACCTTTCCCGATCACACGGTGTACCATCTTCTGGGTTTCTCATGAATGTTTTCGATGTAGGAAGATGCCCTTGAACCTGGAGATTTGGGACCCATGGGATGGGTACCACGCAGTATTACTTTATAGGGTCTGCGTTTGCTCACCCAACCTCACCAAACCTCTCAGCCCCAAGAGTGTCCACCCTTATGTCTCAATCAGCTGTGGGTCTAGATATGGTCAATCCAGGTGGCATCACAGCCCCTGAACGAATTTTGTAAGAATTTCTCTCTCTTTCACTGTCTTTGTTTCACGGGTTTTTAAAAGTAATTGATTTTTATAATGGGGTTTACCTGCTTTTCACTGCTGTGATTTTGCCGCTTTACAGCCACTTGACTCACTTACAGAGAGATATCAATGCATAGGTTTCAAGATTCTTACTAGTCAGATATATTCTTGGGCGCTGAATAGGGGGTGTTGAGTCCAATTCTTTGAGGAAGGAGTAGGGCTTGTCTATTACATATTGGGTTTATGGAACGGTATCTGAGATAATTTGAAACCCTTGTTGTATGCATCACCCCACCTCACCTTTCCCGTTAAGCAGCCATAGTGTGTTTTCTAAACTTGTGACTCTATTCTGTTTTGTAATTCAGTTCAAGGGTAGCGGTTTTTACATTCCCTCTATAAGTCATATCTTATGATAAGTGTCTTTTTCTGTGTGACTTATTTCACTTAGAATCTTCGTACCTAAATCCACTCATCATGCTGCTACTAGCCTTATGACGTCGATTTCATGGCTGAGTGATATTCCATTGTACATAAGGACCACAACTTCTTTATCCATTTTTCTCTTTCCTGGGATATTTAAGGTGTAACGAAGTGGAGATTCTTGTCAACAGAGCAGCCCTAAACTTTGGGGTGCCTGTGTCTTGCTGATTTTTAGTTTTCCCAGTTTATACGCCCATGAGTGGATGTGCCCTATGCTCCCTAAGCTCAGTTTTTTAGATGTTTCAGGACACACCGTGCACTTCTCCAGAGTGGCTGTTGGCAATTTACATCCCGCCCATCAGCGTAGCCAGGCTCCCGTTTCTCCATGGCCTGCCCTGCATTTCTGGTTTTGACACTTTATTCAGCATGGCCCTTTTGACCGATGGGAAGCGAGACTTCTTTGTAGCGCTGATTTGCCTTTCCAGGTTGCTTGGTTGGCCAAAAAGGGCGTATGCGTTTTTTCCTGAATATATTCAGGAAAAAACGCATACGCCCTTTTTGGCCAAGGGCATCATTGTCGAGGTTTTGCCGCTTTTCCTGTGCTTTAAAGGCGATTCGAATCTCCCTCCTGAAATCTGTTTCCTGCAATTCTGCCTTGCTTTCAAATCCTCTTCGTTGCCTTCCCTCAATATATTTGTGGACGAGAGTCATCATTTATAAGTCTGCAGGTTTGTGAATTGCAGTGTCCCTGAGCTCCATTTTTCAACTCGCTTTCTTGGGAGCTGGCCGCAAAAGCGCAGGATTGCTTCAGGCCCTATTCTGGTCCCAGGCGGCAGGCTGAGCCTGTGGTTAATTCTTCTTCTTGAGGGGAAAATAGAGTGACCTGTGCCTGTCCCAACACCTAGAGCTAGTCTCTCATTGGTTCCCCCTCTTCCCGTTCATCCTCAGGACAAATTGCAACCTGTACGGAACAGGAGGTTAAAGGTGCTGATTCTCCAAGGAGGGAGATTGCTAGTAAAGCGGCTGGAATGGCGAACCCAAGCACAAGGAGATGAGAAATGAGGTGCGTCTTAGAAACCTTTCCCGATCACACGGTGTACCATCTTCTGGGTTTCTCATGAATGTTTTCGATGTAGGAAGATGCCCTTGAACCTGGAGATTTGGGACCCATGGGATGGGTACCACGCAGTATTACTTTATAGGGTCTGCGTTTGCTCACCCAACCTCACCAAACCTCTCAGCCCCAAGAGTGTCCACCCTTATGTCTCAATCAGCTGTGGGTCTAGATATGGTCAATCCAGGTGGCATCACAGCCCCTGAACGAATTTTGTAAGAATTTCTCTCTCTTTCACTGTCTTTGTTTCACGGGTTTTTAAAAGTAATTGATTTTTATAATGGGGTTTACCTGCTTTTCACTGCTGTGATTTTGCCGCTTTACACCCACTTGACTCACTTACAGAGAGATATCAATGCATAGGTTTCAAGATTCTTACTAGTCAGATATATTCTTGGGCGCTGAATAGGGGGTGTTGAGTCCAATTCTTTGAGGAAGGAGTAGGGCTTGTCTATTACATATTGGGTTTATGGAACGGTATCTGAGATAATTTGAAACCCTTGTTGTATGCATCACCCCACCTCACATTTCCCGTTAAGCAGCCATAGTGTGTTTTCTAAACGTGTGACTCTATTCTGTTTTGTAATTCAGTTCAAGGGTAGCGGTTTTTAAATTCCCTCTATAAGTCATATCTTATGATAAGTGTCTTTTTCTGTGTGACTTATTTCACTTAGAATCGTCGTACCTAAATCCACTCATCATGCTGCTACTAGCCTTATGACGTCGATTTCATGGCTGAGTGATATTCCATTGTACATAAGGTCCACAACTTCTTTATCCATTTTTCTCTTTCCTGGGATATTTAAGGTGTAACGAAGTGGAGATTCTTGTCAACAGAGCAGCCCTAAACTTTGGGGTGCCTGTGTCTTGCTGATTTTTAGTTTTCCCAATTTATACGCCCATGAGTGGATGTGCCCTATGCTCCCTAAGCTGAGTTTTTTAGATGTTTCAGGACACACCGTGCACTTCTCCAGAGTGGCTGTTGGCAATTTACATCCCGCCCATCAGCGTAGCCAGGCTCCCGTTTCTCCATGGCCTGTCCTGCATTTCTGGTTTTGACACTTTATTCAGCATGGCCCTTTTGACCGATGGGAAGCGAGACTTCTTTGTAGCGCTGATTTGCCTTTCCAGATTGCTTGGTTGGCCAAAAAGGGCGTATGCATTTTTTCCTGAATATATTCAGGAAAAAACGCATACGCCCTTTTTGGCCAAGGGCATCATTGTCGAGGTTTTGCCGCTTTTCCTGTGCTTTAAAGGCGATTCGAATCTCCCTCCTGAAATCTGTTTCCTGCAATTCTGCCTTGCTTTCAAATCCTCTTCGTTGCCTTCCCTCAATATATTTGTGGACGAGAGTCATCATTTATAAGTCTGCAGGTTTGTGAATTGCAGTGTCCCTGAGCTCCATTTTTCAACTCGCTTTCTTGGGAGCTGGCCGCAAAAGCGCAGGATTGCTTCAGGCCCTATTCTGGTCTCAGGCGGCAGGCTGAGCCTGTGGTTAATTCTTCTTCTTGAGGGGAAAATAGAGTGACCTGTGCCTGTCCCAACACCTAGAGCTAGTCTCTCATTGGTTCCCCCTCTTCCCGTTCATCCTCAGGACAAATTGCAACCTGTACGGAACAGGAGGTTAAAGGTGCTGATTCTCCAAGGAGGGAGATTGCTAGTAAAGCGGCTGGAATGGCGAACCCAAGCACAAGGAGATGAGAAATGAGGTGCGTTTTAGAAACCTTTCCCGATCACACGGTGTACCATCTTCTGGGTTTCTCATGAATGTTTTCGATGTAGGAAGATGCCCTTGAACCTGGAGATTTGGGACCCATGGGATGGGTACCACGCAGTATTACTTTATAGGGTCTGCGTTTGCTCACCCAACCTCACCAAACCTCTCAGCCCCAAGAGTGTCCACCCTTATGTCTCAATCAGCTGTGGGTCTAGATATGGTCAATCCAGGTGGCATCACAGCCCCTGAACGAATTTTGTAAGAATTTCTCTCTCTTTCACTGTCTTTGTTTCACGGGTTTTTAAAAGTAATTGATTTTTATAATGGGGTTTACCTGCTTTTCACTGCTGTGATTTTGCCGCTTTACACCCACTTGACTCACTTACAGAGAGATATCAATGCATAGGTTTCAAGATTCTTACTAGTCAGATATATTCTTGGGCGCTGAATAGGGGGTGTTGAGTCCAATTCATTGAGGAAGGAGTAGGGCTTGTCTATTACATATTGGGTTTATGGAACGGTATCTGAGATAATTTGAAACCCTTGTTGTATGCATCACCCCACCTCACCTTTCCCGTTAAGCAGCCATAGTGTGTTTTCTAAACGTGTGACTCTATTCTGTTTTGTAATTCAGTTCAAGGGTAGCGGTTTTTACATTCCCTCTATAAGTCATATCTTATGATAAGTGTCTTTTTCTGTGTGACTTATTTCACTTAGTATCGTCGTACCTAAATCCAATCATCATGCTGCTACTAGCCTTATGACGTTGATTTCATGGCTGAGTGATATTCCATTGTACATAAGGACCACAACTTCTTTATCCATTTTTCTCTTTCCTGGGATATTTAAGGTGTAACGAAGTGGAGATTCTTGTCAACAGAGCAGCCCTAAACTTTGGGGTGCCTGTGTCTTGCTGATTTTTAGTTTTCCCAATTTATACGCCCATGAGTGGATGTGCCCTATGCTCCCTAAGCTCAGTTTTTTAGATGTTTCAGGACACACCGTGCACTTCTCCAGAGTGGCTGTTGGCAATTTACATCCCGCCCATCAGCGTAGCCAGGCTCCCGTTTCTCCATGGCCTGCCCTGCATTTCTGGTTTTGACACTTTATTCAGCATGGCCCTTTTGACCGATGGGAAGCGAGACTTCTTTGTAGCGCTGATTTGCCTTTCCAGGTTGCTTGGTTGGCCAAAAAGGGCGTATGCGTTTTTTCCTGAATATATTCAGGAAAAAACGCATACGCCCTTTTTGGCCAAGGGCATCATTGTCGAGGTTTTGCCGCTTTTCCTGTGCTTTAAAGGCGATTCGAATCTCCCTCCTGAAATCTGTTTCCTGCAATTCTGCCTTGCTTTCAAATCCTCTTCGTTGCCTTCCCTCAATATATTTGTGGACGAGAGTCATCATTTATAAGTCTGCAGGTTTGTGAATTGCAGTGTCCCTGAGCTCCATTTTTCCACTCGCTTTCTTGGGAGCTGGCTGCAAAAGCGCAGGATTGCTTCAGGCCCTATTCTGGTCCCAGGCGGCAGGCTGAGCCTGTGGTTAATTCTTCTTCTTGAGGGGAAAATAGAGTGACCTGTGCCTGTCCCAACACCTAGAGCTAGTCTCTCGTTGGTTCCCCCTCTTCCCGTTCATCCTCAGGACAAATTGCAACCTGTACGGAACAGGAGGTTAAAGGTGCTGATTCTCCAAGGAGGGAGATTGCTAGTAAAGCGGCTGGAATGGCGAACCCAAGCACAAGGAGATGAGAAATGAGGTGCGTTTTAGAAACCTTTCCCGATCACACGGTGTACCATCTTCTGGGTTTCTCATGAATGTTTTCGATGTAGGAAGATGCCCTTGAACCTGGAGATTTGGGACCCATGGGATGGGTACCACGCAGTATTACTTTATAGGGTCTGCGTTTGCTCACCCAACCTCACCAAACCTCTCAGCCCCAAGAGTGTCCACCCTTATGTCTCAATCAGCTGTGGGTCTAGATATGGTCAATCCAGGTGGCATCACAGCCCCTGAACGAATTTTGTAAGAATTTCTCTCTCTTTCACTGTCTTTGTTTCACGGGTTTTTAAAAGTAATTGATTTTTATAATGGGGTTTACCTGCTTTTCACTGCTGTGATTTTGCCGCTTTACACCCACTTGACTCACTTACAGAGAGATATCAATGCATAGGTTTCAAGATTCTTACTAGTCAGATATATTCTTGGGCGGTGAATTGGGGGTGTTGAGTCCAATTCATTGAGGAAGGAGTAGGGCTTGTCTATTACATATTGGGTTTATGGAACGGTATCTGAGATAATTTGAAACCCTTGTTGTATGCATCACCCCACCTCACCTTTCCCGTTAAGCAGCCATAGTGTGTTTTCTAAACGTGTGACTCTATTCTGTTTTGTAATTCAGTTCAAGGGTAGCGGTTTTTAACTTCCCTCTATAAGTCATATCTTATGATAAGTGTCTTTTTCTGTGTGACTTATTTCACTTAGAATCTTCGTGCCTAAATCCACTCATCATGCTGCTACTAGCCTTATGACGTCGATTTCATGGCTGAGTGATATTCCATTGTACATAAGGACCACAACTTCTTTATCCATTTTTCTCTTTACTGGGATATTTAAGGTGTAACCAAGTGGAGATTCTTGTCAACAGAGCAGCCCTAAACTTTGGGGTGCCTGTGTCTTGCTGATTTTTAGTTTTCCCAGTTTATACGCCCATGAGTGGATGTGCCCTATGCTCCCTAAGCTCAGTTTTTTAGATGTTTCAGGACACACCGTGCACTTCTCCAGAGTGGCTGTTGGCAATTTACATCCCGCCCATCAGCGTAGCCAGGCTCCCGTTTCTCCATGGCCTGCCCTGCATTTCTGGTTTTGACACTTTATTCAGCATGGCCCTTTTGACCGATGGGAAGCGAGACTTCTTTGTAGCGCTGATTTGCCTTTCCAGGTTGCTTGGTTGGCCAAAAAGGGCGTATGCGTTTTTTCCTGAATATATTCAGGAAAAAACGCATACGCCCTTTTTGGCCAAGGGCATCATTGTCGAGGTTTTGCCGCTTTTCCTGTGCTTTAAAGGCGATTCGAATCTCCCTCCTGAAATCTGTTTCCTGCAATTCTGCCTTGCTTTCAAATCCTCTTCGTTGCCTTCCCTCAATATATTTGTGGACGAGAGTCATCATTTATAAGTCTGCAGGTTTGTGAATTGCAGTGTCCCTGAGCTCCATTTTTCAACTCGCTTTCTTGGGAGCTGGCCGCAAAAGCGCAGGATTGCTTCAGGCCCTATTCTGGTCTCAGGCGGCAGGCTGAGCCTGTGGTTAATTCTTCTTCTTGAGGGGAAAACAGAGTGACCTGTGCCTGTCCCAACACCTAGAGCTAGTCTCTCATTGGTTCCCCCTCTTCCCGTTCATCCTCAGGACAAATTGCAACCTGTACGGAACAGGAGGTTAAAGGTGCTGATTCTCCAAGGAGGGAGATTGCTAGTAAAGCGGCTGGAATGGCGAACCCAAGCACAAGGAGATGAGAAATGAGGTGCGTTTTAGAAACCTTTCCCGATCACACGGTGTACCATCTTCTGGGTTTCTCATGAATGTTTTCGATGTAGGAAGATGCCCTTGAACCTGGAGATTTGGGACCCATGGGATGGGTACCACGCAGTATTACTTTATAGGGTCTGCGTTTGCTCACCCAACCTCACCAAACCTCTCAGCCCCAAGAGTGTCCACCCTTATGTCTCAATCAGCTGTGGGTCTAGATATGGTCAATCCAGGTGGCATCACAGCCCCTGAACGAATTTTGTAAGAATTTCTCTCTCTTTCACTGTCTTTGTTTCACGGGTTTTTAAAAGTAATTGATTTTTATAATGGGGTTTACCTGCTTTTCACTGCTGTGATTTTGCCGCTTTACACCCACTTGACTCACTTACAGAGAGATATCAATGCATAGGTTTCAAGATTCTTACTAGTCAGATATATTCTTGGGCGCTGAATAGGGGGTGTTGAGTCCAATTCTTTGAGGAAGGAGTAGGTCTTGTCTATTACATATTGGGTTTATGGAACGGTATCTGAGATAATTTGAAACCCTTGTTGTATGCATCACCCCACCTCACCTTTCCCGTTAAGCAGCCATAGTGTGTTTTCTAAACGTGTGACTCTATTCTGTTTTGTAATTCAGTTCAAGGGTAGCGGTTTTTACATTCCCTCTATAAGTCATATCTTATGATAAGTGTCTTTTTCTGTGTGACTTATTTCACTTAGTATCGTCGTACCTAAATCCACTCATCATGCTGCTACTAGCCTTATGACGTCGATTTCATGGCTGAGTGATATTCCATTGTACATAAGGACCACAACTTCTTTATCCATTTTTCTCTTTCCTGGGATATTTAAGGTGTAACGAAGTGGAGATTCTTGTCAACAGAGCAGCCCTAAACTTTGGGGTGCCTGTGTCTTGCTGATTTTTAGTTTTCCCAATTTATACGCCCATGAGTGGATGTGCCCTATGCTCCCTAAGCTGAGTTTTTTAGATGTTTCAGGACACACCGTGCACTTCTCCAGAGTGGCTGTTGGCAATTTACATCCCGCCCATCAGCGTAGCCAGGCTCCCGTTTCTCCATGGCCTGCCCTGCATTTCTGGTTTTGACACTTTATTCAGCATGGCCATTTTGACCGATGGGAAGCGAGACTTCTTTGTAGCGCTGATTTGCCTTTCCAGGTTGCTTGGTTGGCCAAAAAGGGCGTATGCGTTTTTTCCTGAATATATTCAGGAAAAAACGCATACGCCCTTTTTGGCCAAGGGCATCATTGTCGAGGTTTTGCCGCTTTTCCTGTGCTTTAAAGGCGATTCGAATCTCCCTCCTGAAATCTGTTTCCTGCAATTGTGCCTTGCTTTCAAATCCTCTTCGTTGCCTTCCCTCAATATATTTGTGGACGAGAGTCATCATTTATATGTCTGCAGGTTTGTGAATTGCAGTGTCCCTGAGCTCCATTTTTCAACTCGCTTTCTTGGGAGCTGGCCGCAAAAGCGCAGGATTGCTTCAGGCCCTATTCTGGTCCCAGGCGGCAGGCTGAGCCTGTGGTTAATTCTTCTTCTTGAGGGGAAAATAGAGTGACCTGTGCCTGTCCCAACACCTAGAGCTAGTCTCTCATTGGTTCCCCCTCTTCCCGTTCATCCTCAGGACAAATTGCAACCTGTACGGAACAGGAGGTTAAAGGTGCTGATTCTCCAAGGAGGGAGATTGCTAGTAAAGCGGCTGGAATGGCGAACCCAAGCACAAGGAGATGAGAAATGAGGTGCGTCTTAGAAACCTTTCCCGATCACACGGTGTACCATCTTCTGGGTTTCTCATGAATGTTTTCGATGTAGGAAGATGCCCTTGAACCTGGAGATTTGGGACCCATGGGATGGGTACCACGCAGTATTACTTTATAGGGTCTGCGTTTGCTCACCCAACCTCACCAAACCTCTCAGCCCCAAGAGTGTCCACCCTTATGTCTCAATCAGCTGTGGGTCTAGATATGGTCAATCCAGGTGGCATCACAGCCCCTGAACGAATTTTGTAAGAATTTCTCTCTCTTTCACTGTCTTTGTTTCACGGGTTTTTAAAAGTAATTGATTTTTATAATGGGGTTTACCTGCTTTTCACTGCTGTGATTTTGCCGCTTTACACCCACTTGACTCACTTACAGAGAGATATCAATGCATAGGTTTCAAGATTCTTACTAGTCAGATATATTCTTGGGCGCTGAATAGGGGGTGTTGAGTCCAATTCTTTGAGGAAGGAGTAGGGCTTGTCTATTACATATTGGGTTTATGGAACGGTATCTGAGAAAATTTGAAACCCTTGTTGTATGCATCACCCCACCTCACCTTTCCCGTTAAGCAGCCATAGTGTGTTTTCTAAACGTGTGACTCTATTCTGTTTTGTAATTCAGTTCAAGGGTAGCGGTTTTTACATTCCCTCTATAAGTCATATCTTATGATAAGTGTCTTTTTCTGTGTGACTTATTTCACTTAGAATCTTCGTACCTAAATCCACTCATCATGCTGCTACTAGCCTTATGACGTCGATTTCATGGCTGAGTGATATTCCATTGTACATAAGGACCACAACTTCTTTATCCATTTTTCTCTTTCCTGGGATATTTAAGGTGTAACGAAGTGGAGATTCTTGTCAACAGAGCAGCCCTAAACTTTGGGGTGCCTGTGTCTTGCTGATTTTTAGTTTTCCCAGTTTATACGCCCATGAGTGGATGTGCCCTATGCTCCCTAAGCTCAGTTTTTTAGATGTTTCAGGACACACCGTGCACTTCTCCAGAGTGGCTGTTGGCAATTTACATCCCGCCCATCAGCGTAGCCAGGCTCCCGTTTCTCCATGGCCTGCCCTGCATTTCTGGTTTTGACACTTTATTCAGCATGGCCCTTTTGACCGATGGGAAGCGAGACTTCTTTGTAGCGCTGATTTGCCTTTCCAGGTTGCTTGGTTGGCCAAAAAGGGCGTATGCGTTTTTTCCTGAATATATTCAGGAAAAAACGCATACGCCCTTTTTGGCCAAGGGCATCATTGTCGAGGTTTTGCCGCTTTTCCTGTGCTTTAAAGGCGATTCGAATCTCCCTCCTGAAATCTGTTTCCTGCAATTCTGCCTTGCTTTCAAATCCTCTTCGTTGTCTTCCCTCAATATATTTGTGGACGAGAGTCATCATTTATAAGTCTGCAGGTTTGTGAATTGCAGTGTCCCTGAGCTCCATTTTTCAACTCGCTTTCTTGGGCGCTGGCCGCAAAAGCGCAGGATTGCTTCAGGCCCTATTCTGGTCCCAGGCGGCAGGCTGAGCCTGTGGTTAATTCTTCTTCTTGAGGGGAAAATAGAGTGACCTGTGCCTGTCCCAACACCTAGAGCTAGTCTCTCATTGGTTCCCCCTCTTCCCTTTCATCCTCAGGACAAATTGCAAGCTGTACGGAACAGGAGGTTAAAGGTGCTGATTCTCCAAGGAGGGAGATTCCTACTAAACCGGCTGGAATGGCGAACCCGAGCACAAAGAGATGAGAAATGAGGTGCGTTTTAGAAACCTTTCCCGATCACACGGTGTACCATCTTCTGGGTTTCTCATGCATGTTTTCGATGTAGGAAGATGCCCTTGAACCTGGAGATTTGGGACCCATGGGATGGGTACCACGCAGTATTACTTTATAGGGTCTGCGTTTGCTCACCCAACCTCACCAAACCTCTCAGCCCCAAGAGTGTCCACCCTTATGTCTCAATCAGCTGTGGGTCTAGATATGGTCAATCCAGGTGGCATCACAGCCCCTGAACGAATTTTGTAAGAATTTCTCTCTCTTTCACTGTCTTTGTTTCACGGGTTTTTAAAAGTAATTGATTTTTATAATGGGGTTTACCTGCTTTTCACTGCTGTGATTTTGCCGCTTTACACCCACTTGACTCACTTACAGAGAGATATCAATGCATAGGTTTCAAGATTCTTACTAGTCAGATATATTCTTGGGCGCTGAATAGGGGGTGTTGAGTCCAATTCTTTGAGGAAGGAGTAGGGCTTGTCTATTACATATTGGGTTTATGGAACGGTATCTGAGATAATTTGAAACCCTTGTTGTATGCATCACCCCACCTCACCTTTCCCGTTAAGCAGCCATAGTGTGTTTTCTAAACTTGTGACTCTATTCTGTTTTGTAATTCAGTTCAAGGGTAGCGGTTTTTACATTCCCTCTATAAGTCATATCTTATGATAAGTGTCTTTTTCTGTGTGACTTATTTCACTTAGAATCTTCGTACCTAAATCCACTCATCATGCTGCTACTAGCCTTATGACGTTGATTTCATGGCTGAGTGATATTCCATTGTACATAAGGACCACAACTTCTTTATCCATTTTTCTCTTTACTGGGATATTTAAGGTGTAACCAAGTGGAGATTCTTGTCAACAGAGCAGCCCTAAACTTTGGGGTGCCTGTGTCTTGCTGATTTTTAGTTTTCCCAGTTTATACGCCCATGAGTGGATGTGCCCTATGCTCCCTAAGCTCAGTTTTTTAGATGTTTCAGGACACACCGTGCACTTCTCCAGAGTGGCTGTTGGCAATTTACATCCCGCCCATCAGCGTAGCCAGGCTCCCGTTTCTCCATGGCCTGCCCTGCATTTCTGGTTTTGACACTTTATTCAGCATGGCCCTTTTGACCGATGGGAAGCGAGACTTCTTTGTAGCGCTGATTTGCCTTTCCAGGTTGCTTGGTTGGCCAAAAAGGGCGTATGCGTTTTTTCCTGAATATATTCAGGAAAAAACGCATACGCCCTTTTTGGCCAAGGGCATCATTGTCGAGGTTTTGCCGCTTTTCCTGTGCTTTAAAGGCGATTCGAATCTCCCTCCTGAAATCTGTTTCCTGCAATTCTGCCTTGCTTTCAAATCCTCTTCGTTGTCTTCCCTCAATATATTTGTGGACGAGAGTCATCATTTATAAGTCTGCAGGTTTGTGAATTGCAGTGTCCCTGAGCTCCATTTTTCAACTCGCTTTCTTGGGAGCTGGCCGCAAAAGCGCAGGATTGCTTCAGGCCCTATTCTGGTCTCAGGCGGCAGGCTGAGCCAGTGGTTAATTCTTCTTCTTGAGGGGAAAACAGAGTGACCTGTGCCTGTCCCAACACCTAGAGCTAGTCTCTCATTGGTTCCCCCTCTTCCCGTTCATCCTCAGGACAAATTGCAACCTGTACGGAACAGGAGGTTAAAGGTGCTGATTCTCCAAGGAGGGAGATTGCTAGTAAAGCGGCTGGAATGGCGAACCCAAGCACAAGGAGATGAGAAATGAGGTGCGTTTTAGAAACCTTTCCCGATCACACGGTGTACCATCTTCTGGGTTTCTCATGAATGTTTTCGATGTAGGAAGATGCCCTTGAACCTGGAGATTTGGGACCCATGGGATGGGTACCACGCAGTATTACTTTATAGGGTCTGCGTTTGCTCACCCAACCTCACCAAACCTCTCAGCCCCAAGAGTGTCCACCCTTATGTCTCAATCAGCTGTGGGTCTAGATATGGTCAATCCAGGTGGCATCACAGCTCCTGAACGAATTTTGTAAGAATTTCTCTCTCTTTCACTGTCTTTGTTTCACGGGTTTTTAAAAGTAATTGATTTTTATAATGGGGTTTACCTGCTTTTCACTGCTGTGATTTTGCCGCTTTACACCCACTTGACTCACTTACAGAGAGATATCAATGCATAGGTTTCAAGATTCTTACTAGTCAGATATATTCTTGGGCGGTGAATTGGGGGTGTTGAGTCCAATTCATTGAGGAAGGAGTAGGGCTTGTCTATTACATATTGGGTTTATGGAACGGTATCTGAGATAATTTGAAACCCTTGTTGTATGCATCACCCCACCTCACCTTTCCCGTTAAGCAGCCATAGTGTGTTTTCTAAACGTGTGACTCTATTCTGTTTTGTAATTCAGTTCAAGGGTAGCGGTTTTTACATTCCCTCTATAAGTCATATCTTATGATAAGTGTCTTTTTCTGTGTGACTTATTTCACTTAGTATCGTCGTACCTAAATCCAATCATCATGCTGCTACTAGCCTTATGACGTTGATTTCATGGCTGAGTGATATTCCATTGTACATAAGGACCACAACTTCTTTATCCATTTTTCTCTTTCCTGGGATATTTAAGGTGTAACGAAGTGGAGATTCTTGTCAACAGAGCAGCCCTAAACTTTGGGGTGCCTGTGTCTTGCTGATTTTTAGTTTTCCCAATTTATACGCCCATGAGTGGATGTGCCCTATGCTCCCTAAGCTCAGTTTTTTAGATGTTTCAGGACACACCGTGCACTTCTCCAGAGTGGCTGTTGGCAATTTACATCCCGCCCATCAGCGTAGCCAGGCTCCCGTTTCTCCATGGCCTGCCCTGCATTTCTGGTTTTGACACTTTATTCAGCATGGCCCTTTTGACCGATGGGAAGCGAGACTTCTTTGTAGCGCTGATTTGCCTTTCCAGGTTGCTTGGTTGGCCAAAAAGGGCGTATGCGTTTTTTCCTGAATATATTCAGGAAAAAACGCATACGCCCTTTTTGGCCAAGGGCATCATTGTCGAGGTTTTGCCGCTTTTCCTGTGCTTTAAAGGCGATTCGAATCTCCCTCCTGAAATCTGTTTCCTGCAATTCTGCCTTGCTTTCAAATCCTCTTCGTTGCCTTCCCTCAATATATTTGTGGACGAGAGTCATCATTTATAAGTCTGCAGGTTTGTGAATTGCAGTGTCCCTGAGCTCCATTTTACAACTCGCTTTCTTGGGCGCTGGCCGCAAAAGCGCAGGATTGCTTCAGGCCCTATTCTGGTCCCAGGCGGCAGGCTGAGCCTGTGGTTAATTCTTCTTCTTGAGGGGAAAATAGAGTGACCTGTGCCTGTCCCAACACCTAGAGCTAGTCTCTCATTGGTTCCCCCTCTTCCCTTTCATCCTCAGGACAAATTGCAAGCTGTACGGAACAGGAGGTTAAAGGTGCTGATTCTCCAAGGAGGGAGATTCCTAGTAAAGCGGCTGGAATGGCGAACCCGAGCACAAGGAGATGAGAAATGAGGTGCGTTTTAGAAACCTTTCCCGATCACACGGTGTACCATCTTCTGGGTTTCTCATGCATGTTTTCGATGTAGGAAGATGCCCTTGAACCTGGAGATTTGGGACCCATGGGATGGGTACCACGCAGTATTACTTTAAAGGGTCTGCGTTTGCTCACCCAACCTCACCAAACCTCTCAGCCCCAAGAGTGTCCACCCTTATGTCTCAATCAGCTGTGGGTCTAGATATGGTCAATCCAGGTGGCATTACAACCGCTGAACGAATTTTGTAAGAATTTCTCTCTCTTTCACTGTCTTTGTTTCACGGGTTTTTAAAAGTAATTGATTTTTATAATGGGGTTTACCTGCTTTTCACTGCTGTGATTTTGCCGCTTTACACCCACTTGACTCACTTACAGAGAGATATCAATGCATAGGTTTCAAGATTCTTACTAGTCAGATATATTCTTGGGCGGTGAATTGGGGGTGTTGAGTCCAATTCATTGAGGAAGGAGTAGGGCTTGTCTATTACATATTGGGTTTATGGAACGGTATCTGAGATAATTTGAAACCCTTGTTGTATGCATCATCCCACCTCACCTTTCCCGTTAAGCAGCCATAGTGTGTTTTCTAAACTTGTGTACTCTATTCTGTTTTGTAATTCAGTTCAAGGGTAGCGGTTTTTACATTCCCTCTATAAGTCATATCTTATGATAAGTGTCTTTTTCTGTGTGACTTATTTCACTTAGAATCGTCGTACCTAAATCCAATCATCATGCTGCTACTAGCCTTATGACGTTGATTTCATGGCTGAGTGATATTCCATTGTACATAAGGACCACAACTTCTTTATCCATTTTTCTCTTTCCTGGGATATTTAAGGTGTAACGAAGTGGAGATTCTTGTCAACAGAGCAGCCCTAAACTTTGGGGTGCCTGTGTCTTGCTGATTTTTAGTTTTCCCAATTTATACGCCCATGAGTGGATGTGCCCTATGCTCCCTAAGCTCAGTTTTTTAGATGTTTCAGGACACACCGTGCACTTCTCCAGAGTGGCTGTTGGCAATTTACATCCCGCCCATCAGCGTAGCCAGGCTCCCGTTTCTCCATGGCCGGCCCTGCATTTCTGGTTTTGACACTTTATTCAGCATGGCCCTTTTGACCGATGGGAAGCGAGACTTCTTTGTAGCGCTGATTTGCCTTTCCAGGTTGCTTGGTTGGCCAAAAAGGGCGTATGCGTTTTTTCCTGAATATATTCAGGAAAAAACGCATACGCCCTTTTTGGCCAAGGGCATCATTGTCGAGGTTTTGCCGCTTTTCCTGTGCTTTAAAGGCGATTCGAATCTCCCTCCTGAAATCTGTTTCCTGCAATTCTGCCTTGCTTTCAAATCCTCTTCGTTGCCTTCCCTCAATATATTTGTGGACGAGAGTCATCATTTATAAGTCTGCAGGTTTGTGAATTGCAGTGTCCCTGAGCTCCATTTTTCAACTCGCTTTCTTGGGAGCTGGCCGCAAAAGCGCAGGATTGCTTCAGGCCCTATTCTGGTCTCAGGCGGCAGGCTGAGCCTGTGGTTAATTCTTCTTCTTGAGGGGAAAATAGAGTGACCTGTGCCTGTCCCAACACCTAGAGCTAGTCTCTCATTGGTTCCCCCTCTTCCCGTTCATCCTCAGGACAAATTGCAACCTGTACGGAACAGGAGGTTAAAGGTGCTGATTCTCCAAGGAGGGAGATTGCTAGTAAAGCGGCTGGAATGGCGAACCCAAGCACAAGGAGATGAGAAATGAGGTGCGTTTTAGAAACCTTTCCCGATCACACGGTGTACCATCTTCTGGGTTTCTCATGAATGTTTTCGATGTAGGAAGATGCCCTTGAACCTGGAGATTTTGGACCCATGGGATGGGTACCACGCAGTATTACTTTATAGGGTCTGCGTTTGCTCACCCAACCTCACCAAACCTCTCAGCCCCAAGAGTGTCCACCCTTATGTCTCAATCAGCTGTGGGTCTAGATATGGTCAATCCAGGTGGCATCACAGCCCCTGAACGAATTTTGTAAGAATTTCTCTCTCTTTCACTGTCTTTGTTTCACGTGTTTTTAAAAGTAATTGATTTTTATAATGGGGTTTACCTGCTTTTCACTGCTGTGATTTTGCCGCTTTACACCCACTTGACTCACTTACAGAGAGATATCAATGCATAGGTTTCAAGATTCTTACTAGTCAGATATATTCTTGGGCGGTGAATTGGGGGTGTTGAGTCCAATTCATTGAGGAAGGAGTAGGGCTTGTCTATTACATATTGGGTTTATGGAACGGTATCTGAGATAATTTGAAACCCTTGTTGTATGCATCACCCCACCTCACCTTTCCCGTTAAGCAGCCATAGTGTGTTTTCTAAACTTGTGTACTCTATTCTGTTTTGTAATTCAGTTCAAGGGTAGCGGTTTTTACATTCCCTCTATAAGTCATATCTTATGATAAGTGTCTTTTTCTGTGTGACTTATTTCACTTAGAATCGTCGTACCTAAATCCAATCATCATGCTGCTACTAGCCTTATGACGTTGATTTCATGTCTGAGTGATATTCCATTGTACATAAGGACCACAACTTCTTTATCCATTTTTCTCTTTCCTGGGATATTTAAGGTGTAACGAAGTGGAGATTCTTGTCAACAGAGCAGCCCTAAACTTTGGGGTGCCTGTGTCTTGCTGATTTTTAGTTTTCCCAATTTATACGCCCATGAGTGGATGTGCCCTATGCTCCCTAAGCTGAGTTTTTTAGATGTTTCAGGACACACCGTGCACTTCTCCAGAGTGGCTGTTGGCAATTTACATCCCGCCCATCAGCGTAGCCAGGCTCCCGTTTCTCCATGGCCTGCCCTGCATTTCTGGTTTTGACACTTTATTCAGCATGGCCCTTTTGACCGATGGGAAGCGAGACTTCTTTGTAGCGCTGATTTGCCTTTCCAGGTTGCTTGGTTGGCCAAAAAGGGCGTATGCGTTTTTTCCTGAATATATTCAGGAAAAAACGCATACGCCCTTTTTGGCCAAGGGCATCATTGTCGAGGTTTTGCCGCTTTTCCTGTGCTTTAAAGGCGATTCGAATCTCCCTCCTGAAATCTGTTTCCTGCAATTCTGCCTTGCTTTCAAATCCTCTTCGTTGCCTTCCCTCAATATATTTGTGGACGAGAGTCATCATTTATAAGTCTGCAGGTTTGTGAATTGCAGTGTCCCTGAGCTCCATTTTTCAACTCGCTTTCTTGGGCGCTGGCCGCAAAAGCGCAGGATTGCTTCAGGCCCTATTCTGGTCCCAGGCGGCAGGCTGAGCCTGTGGTTAATTCTTCTTCTTGAGGGGAAAATAGAGTGACCTGTGCCTGTCCCAACACCTAGAGCTAGTCTCTCATTGGTTCCCCCTCTTCCCTTTCATCCTCAGGACAAATTGCAAGCTGTACGGAACAGGAGGTTAAAGGTGCTGATTCTCCAAGGAGGGAGATTCCTAGTAAAGCGGCTGGAATGGCGAACCCGAGCACAAGGAGATGAGAAATGAGGTGCGTTTTAGAAACCTTTCCCGATCACACGGTGTACCATCTTCTGGGTTTCTCATGCATGTTTTCGATGTAGGAAGATGCCCTTGAACCTGGAGATTTGGGACCCATGGGATGGGTACCACGCAGTATTACTTTAAAGGGTCTGCGTTTGCTCACCCAACCTCACCAAACCTCTCAGCCCCAAGAGTGTCCACCCTTATGTCTCAATCAGCTGTGGGTCTAGATATGGTCAATCCAGGTGGCATTACAACCGCTAAACGAATTTTGTAAGAATTTCTCTCTCTTTCACTGTCTTTGTTTCACGGGTTTTTAAAAGTAATTGATTTTTATAATGGGGTTTACCTGCTTTTCACTGCTGTGATTTTGCCGCTTTACACCCACTTGACTCACTTACAGAGAGATATCAATGCATAGGTTTCAAGATTCTTACTAGTCAGATATATTCTTGGGCGGTGAATTGGGGGTGTTGAGTCCAATTCATTGAGGAAGGAGTAGGGCTTGTCTATTACATATTGGGTTTATGGAACGGTATCTGAGATAATTTGAAACCCTTGTTGTATGCATCACCCCACCTCACCTTTCCCGTTAAGCAGCCATAGTGTGTTTTCTAAACTTGTGACTCTATTCTGTTTTGTAATTCAGTTCAAGGGTAGCGGTTTTTACATTCCCTCTATAAGTCATATCTTATGATAAGTGTCTTTTTCTGTGTGACTTATTTCACTTAGTATCGTCGTACCTAAATCCAATCATCATGCTGCTACTAGCCTTATGACGTTGATTTCATGGCTGAGTGATATTCCATTGTACATAAGGACCACAACTTCTTTATCCATTTTTCTCTTTCCTGGGATATTTAAGGTGTAACGAAGTGGAGATTCTTGTCAACAGAGCAGCCCTAAACTTTGGGGTGCCTGTGTCTTGCTGATTTTTAGTTTTCCCAATTTATACGCCCATGAGTGGATGTGCCCTATGCTCCCTAAGCTCAGTTTTTTAGATGTTTCAGGACACACCGTGCACTTCTCCAGAGTGGCTGTTGGCAATTTACATCCCGCCCATCAGCGTAGCCAGGCTCCCGTTTCTCCATGGCCTGTCCTGCATTTCTGGTTTTGACACTTTATTCAGCATGGCCCTTTTGACCGATGGGAAGCGAGACTTCTTTGTAGCGCTGATTTGCCTTTCCAGGTTGCTTGGTTGGCCAAAAAGGGCGTATGCGTTTTTTCCTGAATATATTCAGGAAAAAACGCATACGCCCTTTTTGGCCAAGGGCATCATTGTCGAGGTTTTGCCGCTTTTCCTGTGCTTTAAAGGCGATTCGAATCTCCCTCCTGAAATCTGTTTCCTGCAATTCTGCCTTGCTTTCAAATCCTCTTCGTTGTCTTCCCTCAATATATTTGTGGACGAGAGTCATCATTTATAAGTCTGCAGGTTTGTGAATTGCAGTGTCCCTGAGCTCAATTTTTCAACTCGCTTTCTTGGGCGCTGGCCGCAAAAGCGCAGGATTGCTTCAGGCCCTATTCTGGTCCCAGGCGGCAGGCTGAGCCTGTGGTTAATTCTTCTTCTTGAGGGGAAAATAGAGTGACCTGTGCCTGTCCCAACACCTAGAGCTAGTCTCTCATTGGTTCCCCCTCTTCCCTTTCATCCTCAGGACAAATTGCAAGCTGTACGGAACAGGAGGTTAAAGGTGCTGATTCTCCAAGGAGGGAGATTCCTAGTAAAGCGGCTGGAATGGCGAACCCGAGCACAAGGAGATGAGAAATGAGGTGCGTTTTAGAAACCTTTCCCGATCACACGGTGTACGATCTTCTGGGTTTCTCATGCATGTTTTCGATGTAGGAAGATGCCCTTGAACCTGGAGATTTGGGACCCATGGGATGGGTACCACGCAGTATTACTTTATAGGGTCTGCGTTTGCTCACCCAACCTCACCAAACCTCTCAGCCCCAAGAGTGTCCACCCTTATGTCTCAATCAGCTGTGGGTCTAGATATGGTCAATCCAGGTGGCATCACAGCCCCTGAACGAATTTTGTAAGAATTTCTCTCTCTTTCACTGTCTTTGTTTCACGGGTTTTTAAAAGTAATTGATTTTTATAATGGGGTTTACCTGCTTTTCACTGCTGTGATTTTGCC